>NC_055665.1:28411032-29094366 GCF_017976325.1 Chelmon rostratus
ATTTACCATGATATTTTAAGTTATGCCAGTTGGTTTTTCTCCTTTTTTTTAGACTGAGTCTACTAGTTTGAAGCTTGTTGTTGAGACTTGAGTAAGGGCATGAGGAACAGTTATGTAAAAAAAAGAAATGTGAAACAATAAATGTTAAACAGTGCAGCGAGTGAATGTAAATAGAGTCATAAATGGTGGATTACTGATATTTTAGTTGCTTTAATAGCGGTGACCACACCATATTTTCTCTTTGATCCTCACAATTTTGGAATCCAGTCGGGGGCCGGATGGGACGGTTCGGCGGGCTGGATTAGGCCCAGTTGATGATCACTGATATAGGGTATCTAGCAGATACAATATCACAGTATATCCCTCCTGAATAGATGAATAGAGGAGAATGTAAAATATTCCTGATGAATTTGATGAATTGGGAATACCATGCTGTTTTTCCAAAGGCATCATGACACTCATTTTTCATAAATGACGTGTTTTTCTTGTTTACTAGTTTTTTTAGGATGAGGACAAAACTATGTTTTTTGCAAGCATGTATTTCTGATAACAAGTTAGGCTGGGTTTGCTGAAGTGTAAGCTTCTTCATCTCCTAAAACAGCTGCTTAGAGCGAATAACATTAAGCAAAACTTTGATAGCACTGCCAGCCAACAAACTGGGGCAGAGTATGTGCTAAGCTGATCTTGAATGGGCCTCATTAAAAAGTTTTATTGCATGATTTCAGACCATAACGCAGCCATGTTAGTCACAAGAAAATGTCACTATTGCACTTACTCCATGCTCAGACATCTCGTTTCGGCCTGCTGGCCTTGGTGTTTTTTTTTCCAGTTTATTTTTGCTGTCCAGAAATGTGCCTCCAGCACTCCCCTTTCCATATGTGGCCTAAAGCTTTGGTGTAAAGTCACACAAGCTTGTGCCTCTTCCTCAGTAATGCTAGATTCAGCAAGTTCATTTAAAAGAACCTGACCTCTGTGAATTTCATTGCAGCACAGCGACTCCACTTCTGTTTTCATCTGTGCACATTTACTGCAGGAGCCACCAGCTGTCCTTGGCATGGAGTGGCTCTGCATCACTATCCTCATCAACTGCAACTGCTTATGGTGCCCTCTTCCTCCTCCATATGTCACAATTCCTCCACAATGTATTCTGGCTTATTTATCTGTACCCCAAATGTCCGATTCCAGCATAACACTATTGAAAGAGCAATCTGCATACCCATAAGGTGAAAAAACCAGTAGTTCTTCCAAGACTCAAGGACGTCACTGGTTCTCAGAGGAGCAACTTTAATTTAATTATTTTTTATTAATTTTTACAATATTAAATCAGTAACCCAGAGACACAAAATACATTAAAAAAACATTGTTGTTTGTCATGCTATATCCCTAATTCAAATATAACAGAGATAAGGTTGAAAATCAGCAAAGTGTCTCTTTAAATAAACATTTTTTTTCCTCACTCTGAAAGGGTATCTCATCGGCTCATGGTTTAGTCTCACCTGTCTGTGATTGTCATCAGGTGTCATGTCAGTCTGTGTTTGCTGCTCTACAATTGGTATGGTCACAAACTCTGTGCTTCTGTATTTTCCCACTGTGGAACATGTAGGCTGTGCTATTCTTGTGTTACCTGTGGTACAAAGATTCTCCTCTAACACCTTCAGTTCAGTTTTTTCTCGTCCTTTTTATAGGCATAACCCACTGACCCAAACTTTTGAATCCTGGAAAAGTTAGCCCGTCTTCCTGTCAGCATTAAGTAATGTGTCTGTTCTGTGTAATTGCACAGGTCCATAAAACCCTTTGGCAGCTCATCCTCTATTAGCATGTGCCTAGCCATATCAAACAGGGTGCGCTAGTTTTGCTCAGCACTACCATTCTGGTGTGGAAAGTATGGAGCGCTCAGGATTCAGCAGCATTTGAGATCAGATGAGAGTTGATGGGGGCTTTGGTCACTGTGAATCAAACTTGAATAAACTACACCCACCCAGTCCTGATGATGCACATTAGCCTAGTTTTTGAGTGTTTTTACCTTTAATAAAAAGTACCTATTGTAAAGATGTTTTATTCACTTTTTGGCTGTTTAATGAAATACTTGAGATTTGACTTAGATGGATTTGAGACTTGAGTTTTTAAGTGCTTTAAAACCCACAGACAAGACATTTTGATTCCTAAATACTAAACACAGCTATCTGAACCATATAACAATGATAAATGTTTTTAGGGGTCCAGACAGCAAAGCTGCTTGAACCCTATTGTTTTTGTTGTCACTTTGACATCACTTCATAAACTAGGTCAAACAATAATGGTAGAGCCACAGAAATGTTTCTCCATACATCTTTGCATTTTAGTATTCACTATGATAATAATTGTAACCTCCATGTAATACTTAATCCTACTTTGTTGCATGACCTCAGATCATTGGGTTTATCACAGGTTAAGAAGTACTAATATGAAGCCAAAGAACCAGCAGGGGCACAGGACTGGGGGTGATGAGTAATGACCTGAGTGATTACAGGAATCATGGTCACTTGGTCGGCTGTGTGTGACCAGTCTCATGTAACATTTGCTTTTCTCTAAGAGAGAGAGTCAGCATGAAAAAAAAAGCATCCGTGTTACTGTGTGTGTGTGTGTGTGTGTGTGTGTGTGTGTGTGTGTGTGTGATATGACACCACTCGCCTCACTCCTGTCTTAGTCTCGTCAGTGTGATGTGGTGATGCATGCACGCACACACATGGACAGACCACAGTGACGGCGCCAGTTGTGGTAGATCATTTTCATGTCAAGTTTGGATAAATCAGTGGTAATGTGGGCTGACTCTGCTGTACACCACTGCCTGCAGGCAGTCATGTAGTGATTTGCTTACGCCTCACACCCTCAACCAACCTCTGGAATTTCCCTGAGGCTCTCACTTGAATTGAATACCCAACTGTATATCAACTGGCTTTCTACTGTACTTTCTGTGAGGATGTAATCGTTTTATCGTTTTTCAAGCAGTAGATGACTAGTACAGTACTATTTTGAGGAAATCTACAAAGAGCAGACCAACAAATCAAACGGACTTTTATTGAAATTAAGGCCTTAAAATGAGCAGAGACTGTAGTTAATGCTACCCCTCTAATTAAGGGGTAAAACGGATTGTTTCAAAACTTGAGAAATACCCTCATGTGCTTTCTTTCCAAGAATGAGATGAAAAGATTGATATTAATATCATGTCTATGTGTCCTGTACAGAGCTGGAGTGAAAGAGTGGAAGTCGGGGGAAAAGGTAGCTTGGTTCTGTCCAAAGTTCAGAAATACAGAAATGTC
The DNA here is from genome assembly GCF_017976325.1 of Chelmon rostratus. Lineage (NCBI taxonomy): Eukaryota > Metazoa > Chordata > Actinopteri > Chaetodontiformes > Chaetodontidae > Chelmon > Chelmon rostratus. Next base: position 28,414,332 of record NC_055665.1, read on the forward strand.
TAATCCAAAGTTTTGCCATCTATTTGCATATTTAAGGAATGGAAACCTAGATTAGATGGCTATATATCTTTATACTGAGTCCATTTACTATATTTATAACTTGTCTTGGCTCCATGTGCCAGATCGTCATTGGTCTAGTGAGGTGCAATTTGAAACCTGAGACTCCAAAGAGTAACTGGAGGCAAGATAGATAGATTCTGCATAAATTTAGGGAAGTTCTAGCTGGGAAAACACTGAAGACAAACAAAAGACGAGCACATAGGCTACCTTTTTTAAAAAAAACAGTTTTCTGTAGATTACTATCTTGTTATGGACTAAATATCTTTACTGCAGTGGATTGTATGGACATTTGTTAATATTTCCAGACTGTTTTTGTTGGAGAATTATAGATCTGTGGATCACTGAGCGCCGTAATCGGCAAGTTGTGTCAAGTTGGTGTTAATTTTAAACGCAGTTCTCTGATGTTGCCATTTATTGTGCCTCCTGTTATATCTTGAAATGACTTGCATCAATCGATTAAAAAGACTCTAAGCTTTCTAAAGTTGTATTGTATAAGTATAGAAGTGAATGTAGCGTTTGTGTCAATAAACGGGAAGATAAATGCTGGTGGTGCTCACCAGCCATATCTGGCAACTTCACTGTGACAACAGGACTTCATGATGATGAATCTTTGTGACATCAATGCACATCAGCATTGTTCATCAAGAAATAGTTCCAACGTATAACTTCCTCATTTTTGTAGACTCCAGCTCCGTACTCAACACACACACCATAGGACTAATATGAATCTGAAAAGCTCACCATTGGGAAAAAAAGAAGAGCGTGTTTCCCAAAATATTGAACTGTTCCTATTATGGAATGTAAAGCAAGAGAGTCAACCTCTTGGAGTGCCAAAACAGAAAGCTTTCATCCTCAAATGAATATGAGACTGATTTTAATGTTTACAGACATACATATACCACGTCATACAAATAGAAACCCGGGAGGTAGTTGTAGACGTATCTTGTTTTGGACCTGTGATCTATGAATGGATCATGTTTTAGGCCTCAGCATTCTTACTCACTTCTTTCAATAAGCAAAGTCCTCTTCAGATCATCCAACAACATCTGGAACTCCCTTTAGAACAACACAATCGGAGAACTGTGTCTAACGATGTTTGTAACTTTCCAAAACAGACTATCTCTGTTCTGCTTCACACCACGATTGGCCAGGTGTGGAGGTTTAAAGAGAGGTTCCTTCTCCAACATATGGAGAATAATCAGGCAACTTCACCTTTTTCCTTACTTCAGCTCTTCCTCTATCCACGGCAAGACAGTTAAACAGGTGAGCAGCCTGAAGTATCTTGGACTCATTATACACAATAAACTCCCTGTCATCTCTATTAACTCAGAGCACTGACTATTTACCCCACCTGGTGTTGTTGCTTTACAAATGCATACTTCAGCCCATCTTGAAGTACTGTTCCCTCTGCTGTTTTACATAGCACTCACAATGGCAAATGACACCGATCGACCCCTCAATCAGCACTTCACATTTCTACTATGTGCCACGAGACACAGGCCTTTAAAATGGGCAAGAGCTCAAATCAGCAGGAGTTTTGTCCCCTCTGTCATAGCAGTTATGAACAAACTGCGTTGCTGACACTGTTGAGCTCGGATAGTAGAAGGAACATGAAGGTTATATGTACAGTATTGTCTATATGCATACGGTACTGTGTATACATTTTTTTTTTTACTGGTTGTGAAAACAAATCTCCCTAAAATCTAAATCTAAATTCAGTAAAATACTGAAAAGCAAAAACGTACTAGTGGAGTATCAAAATATTATCCGCCTTGGAGAAAGCAGATATCAGTTCAAGCCAAGTACTGGGCTCTATTTGTGAATTCTATGAGGACTCCTGGGTGTGTGTGCTTGTACGTGAGTGTGTGTCAGCCATCCACAGCATGTGTCAGCGTGGCCTCATCTCAATATGTCCAGTGTTGTGTCAAAGTACAGCAGACTCATTCATAAGGCTCTGCAGCAGTTTGTGTAAACAGTTCACTTTCAGCCGGTCCTCCAGGAGCTGGAAGTGTGACTTTTTCTGTTGACGAATGGGAAGGAAACGAGAAAGAGCATCGTTAGTTTTGGCTCATTTGCCTCAGCTGCTGACACTGCACACTGTTTTATGTTAGCCACTGCAGCACCCGAAGGAGCAGAGGGATGAAACATGTTGATTTGGGCTTGTTTGATCAAAGAATTGCTTTCAAATTCATTCAAGTCACAAGCTTCTCATGCAGTAGAAGGTAAAGGATCAGGTTTTGTGCTGAAGGCCCTGTATCTCCATGTGCTGTTTTGTATAACAGTATATGCTGTTTTCAGTAGGTTCTTGTTGATCTGTCAAGGGCAGTAAAATTCATAGAACACATCCTGCTAAGAGTAGTATCAGGTGGATCACTGATGTTCCATTTCACATATGACAACAATTGAAATTGCTTTTAGAAGTGTTGTTGATAATATAGAATTCATTTCATTCTCTTTTGTGACAATTCAATATTTTCAGCCATTCTAGCAGTTGGTCAGCACTTTGGTCCAAGATAAGATGTATTAGCAACTACTGGATAGATTTTTAGTTTGGTTCAGACATTCATGTTTCCCTTGGGATGAACTGTAATACCTTGATCCTCTGACTTTCCATCTAGCCATAATAATGTCAGCATTTAATTTGTCCAATACAAATACCTGCAAAACTACTAAACTACTGAAACTATTTCAATCAGCTAAGATATTCAATTAGGGCGTTGAACATGGTAACAATGGCCTGTTAACATTGTTATTGTGAGCATTTTGAGGTGCTTGGCATTTGCATTTAGTTCAAAGCAATGTTGTTTATGTATGGCATCACAGAGCTTCATGTATGGCTGTAGAAGCCATACTAGAAGCTCAGACACGCATATGACCAGATTTACTGGTTATATGAGACAGCTGTCACCCTGCTTCTCACTGTTAGTAGAGAGAGTGGAGTTTGTATACTTAACTGATAAACCACAGAATAACACTGAATTACATCCAGAAGTTACCAGATAAAAGTTCAGTTTCACATCTCCGTCCATATGCACGTATGCATATGCTATCACTTGCTGTCTCGCTCTCTCTCTCTGCTAAATGACATTTAAACAACAAACTGTGTCACTGAAGTTATTTCTGTTCCAGGCAGCAAGGCAGGTTCATTAAAGCCAGACAACCTCAGACCTTTGTTCAACCCTGGTCAGGAGCAGGGTTATAAATGAGGGTTGACCGATGCACGTTGACCCATTCAGATAAACTCCCACAGTGGGTTTGACCCTAATCGCTGGTAAAAGTTTTGTTACTAAGCATATCGATACCAGTTGCATACCAATTCTGCGGACATACATTCCAACCATTTCATAATTGGTTTGGTGAACTGAAAACTTCAAATTGCCTGTAGGTGTGATTCTGTGTGTGTCAGCTCTGTGATAGACTGGTGATGCCTCTCATCCGATGTATGCTGAGATAGGCCTCAGTCCCGCTTGACAGTTTAAGGATAAATAAGGAGAGAAAATTCTGAAACGACACAGCCAGCAGTGTTTCAACAGCTGAAACACAAGAGCAGCAGAGGTATTTCACAGGGGACTGCGAGAATCTTCAGAGTTGGTTGGACAAACAGTCAGAAGCTGCATCAGACAGTAAATATGTCTGTACGTTTCGTTCTTCTGCTGCAGTGTGTATCTGCTGTCTAGTCACTTACATATTACAAATCCACTCAGGATGTAACTTCTTCTCATCAAGCAAATAAAAAGGATTTCCACTGGCTTGTTCAAACCTCGCCATAACAAGTAAAACACAGTAGAGACAAGTGGCAAAAGAAGACTTGGAAATGATTTTGGTACTGCCTTCACAGTCACCAGATTTCAGCTCAGGATGATGCAAGTGTACTGAACGTGCATTCTACCAATATCTGACTCATTCATAGCTTGCAGCTTGTATATATTAGGAAAACAGGATTTATTATGGAAATATGGTTGTCTTTTCATTTGTACATGACTTGCACACCCAGCAAATGCGTTGGTGCAGGCACCTGGCCAACCAGTAGGAGCAATACATGTAATTAAAAACTGTGTCACCCAACTGACCCAGTTTTCCTTACAGCATACACACACTGCTGGAATCACTAGAACTTACTCTTTCAGATGTTCATTGAAAATAAATGACTATTCATTGATTCTTTTAGAAGTGCATGTAAAGTAGTCAAGGAAGCTTATCAGCGTTACAATATGTCAGTTATATTCTGTTTTTTTTTTTCTGACACTTTCTCTGACACAGCTTTATCATCTGGGCCTCCCCCAATTAAAAACTATTAATGTTTGAAAGACATGTCAGGCAATATGCATTTCTGACATGCCTTTTTCTTGAAACCTCCTCATTCTTTTACAAGAATAATTTAAACTGAAACCATCGCACAGCTTTTATTTATACTCATTCTAAACATTTTTTTTCTTTTTTGAGGTGCTAAAATACAAAGCATTAGCTCCACCAAGGAGGTCATGGTTTCATTTCGGTTTGTTTGTTAGCAGGATTATGGAAAAACTACTGGTCTGATTTACATAAAACTTGGTGGAAGGCTGTAGCATGAGCTATATAATAAATGAAAAATAAAAATAAATGCCATACATCTTAAAAATTAAGTAGTAAAGTTCATAGTGACAAAATATTGCCAATTGAAATATGAAATAAATATAAATCAATAAATAAATAAATAAAATACCAAGTTTTGTCACAAACACAGCTGGAAAATCTCCAGCACATCTCTTTAATAATAGTTGGCTTTGTTGCCACAAACACGGCTGAAAACGTCACACATCTTATAAAAAAATATCTGGTTCTGTCCCCACCAACGCTGCTTGAACTGTGGTTGGCAGCTTGGCCGTCACCTTGCCTACAGTAGGTGTCACCCCACCACAACCCCTCCTCCTCCTAATGAGAAGCTCAAATATGTGTAATGTTCATCTGATCCATGTTACCTTGCTACCTGTTGTAGAAACGTTGATATGATACATATGAAACATAAAAATGTAACATGCCTGTTTTCATATAAATGTAATATTTTAAATTTAGAAAGAACATAAATGTACAACTGAGATGATAAGGCTTCAGGTAGGCTCAGCCATGTTTTGACATCATTCTAATAGTTTTGGAAATATATCCAGACATAGTGGTTGCACTTGCAGATTTGCATATCATAGAAAAGTGTCCTTCTAGTTCATTCAATTGATCAATGTCTGTACATGGGTCAAATATAATGACAGATATATTTTGTGAGCAGCTAAACATATATTGAGCAACAGAAAACTATTTAGTACAGAAAGTCAGACAGTCTGTCAGAAACAATATTACCAAAGCAATGTTCAAAAATGGCCATATTCAAATGTATTGAAGAAATGTGTGAAAAACTCTCTTTCTTTGCCTGCTTCTGTGAGTTGGTCCCAGTCTGTGTGTCAGTTGGTTGCTGTGGTTGTGTATTCTCTCTAAACAAACCACAGTGTTTTGCTAATCCCAGGCTTCTGCCTTGCATTACAGCCATCAATTTAAGACCTCTGGGCCTCCTAATTCACTGTGCTGTTGGACGCTGTCAAACACTCCTCCACCACACATATGGTTTCCAGTATTACGCTGTACGTGTGTGTGTGTTTCACAGCATCTGTTAGACAAGGCAACACATATGGCTGTCAGTGCTGCGCGTGTCACCTCGGTCCTGTGTAAGCGTCTGTCAAACACTTCCACACACATGGTTCTAAGTAGTATATGAGGGAGATTGTGTTGCTGCTACTGTGCATGGCTGCTGTTGCACTAAAGGGCTGTGTGTTATTTGGCTTTGGGTGTCAGGGTCCCACTAATCTACCTTTTAAAAGTGTGATGCCAGTAGAAATATTGAGCATTTAAATTGATCTTTATAGGTGCGCTCCACAGTCTTTATTCATCGACAGCTGTTATTGGTCACAGGGAGTACTAATCCTGTTACACAGTTGTATAATGTGGCTCTGGACGAACTCTGACAAAAAAAACCTGATGATGTCAGAGTGATGTCATCAGAGTTATCTTGGTTTGGGTTTGGAGACTGCACCTTTTAAACATAACATAAGCATCAGACTAAAAGTGTGGGATTAGAAAGATGTGGGCATTTACCATGCAGGGACAGTCTAATCAAAATGCTGTAAAGTTGCATTATAGTGTTTTTGGAGTTCAACCCATAGCACGTAATAAATGTCAAGATATTTTGACCTCTGAGGATTCAATTTTAAGTGCAGTGCTAAACTGAGTAGCCCTCATTCTATAAAAAGGATCACCATTTCCTCCAAAAATGTATTTTCAGTGAAAAAAACAGTAGTATGTACACTAATGGGCAAATATAAGATATTTCTAAAGGCCTGTTTAGAAACAAAGCCCTGCCCCACTTCAAGACTAGCTTGTGCAACACAAACTAACATGAAAATGGTGCATAACCTCAGTTCTCTATATCACAGTTACACCTGTATCTCATCCAACTGCATGTGTGCTGAGGACACAATTCTCAATATGATATTATTTCCTCAGGTTTACTGGGTAAGATCTGAAATGACTGTTTTTACTCAAGTGAAAGTTATAGGGAACTTTTTTCTCCACCGTTCTCTTGTCTGTGGTCACAGCTGTGAGGTCGAGATCTTTCCTTATTGTCATTTAGATCAGAGACAGCATCTCAGTGTCGATCACTCCAGATAAGAGCATCAACTAAATGCCTCAATGTCTCTCTGTCTGTCACACACATACCCTCAATCTGGCATTCTCTCTTCTTTTCTGTAGATGTCATCTCTCCTACACATTTCAACCCATACTTCAGGCGGCTGACGTTTGATGTGTCCTCCATGGAGAAGAATGCCTCTAACTTGGTGAAGGCTGAGCTCAGGATCTTCCGTCTTCAGAACCCTGTGGCCCGAGTGTCTGAGCAGCGCATCGAGCTCTACCAGGTACACACACTTTCCTGCCAGGGTTCCCAACAAATCATTTAAGAGTTACTTTGATACACTCTGACCATCACTGGAAGTGTTTACCGTATTTACCGGACTATAAGCCACTACTTGTTTCCCACGCTTTAAACCCTGCAGCTTTTACAACGATGCGGCTAATCGACACATTTTCTATCACTAATGGCCATCAGGGGGCGCAGGAAGTGCAAAAAAGAGACAGACACAAGAGGTGCAAAGAAGAAGATGCTAGTTTATGGCGTACCAAAATGCCCAAAACGCAGCACGACACGCACAGATGCAAAATATTTTTCATGCCCTCATCATGGAAGGTACACGAAGAAAAGCATATGATGCAGCTTTTAAGTTGAAAGCAATTGACCTGTCTATCCAGGAGGGAAATAGCGCTGCTGCACATAAGCTTGGCATTAATGAATCAATGGTGAGACGTTGGAACTAAGAACTAAGTCAATGCCAAAAGACAACAAAGGCTTTCAGAGGTCATGAAAGCAGATGGACTGAACTTAAAAATATACTTGAGGACTGGGTGAACACACAAAGAGCAGACAGCTGAGGTGTATCCGCTGTGCAGATCTGACCGAAAGTTAAAATAATCGGCAGCAAAATGTCTATTGAAGATTTTAAAGGTGGACCATCATGATGTTTTAGATTTATGAGACGAAAATGTCTGTCCATCAGGTCGCGGACGACTGTCTGTCAGCAACTCCCTCTCGACTAAGAGGAAAAAGTTGCAAACTTCCACAAATCCATTGAAACAAATATAGCTGAGAATTCCATCAGACCAGGCGACATAAATATGGATGAAGTACCTTTGACTATTGACCTGCCTCCAACTAGAACTGTTAACAAGACAGGTGCATCATCAACTCGGATTTTATGTGAGTTGCTACACCGCATCTGGACAAAAGCTCAGGAGGAGGATGAATAAAAAAATGAATGACCTTTCTGTTTTGTTCGATCAGATTTTTTTTGTCGTGTTACAGGCACTGTTTGAAAACAATTAAGGTATGTAAATAAAAACATTATTATATACAGTAAACATTTACAAAATCTTTCAGTGTAAATATCTCATTTCGCAACTTATATATCTGTGGCTTATAGTCTGGTGCGACTAATATATGTAAAAATATATTTTCAAAATTTAGTGGGCGATGTGCTCTATAGTACAGTAAAAACAGTACATTACATACTGGGTTTTGGGAACTGTAACATTACTGCTAACATGTCACCTCTGTATCTCCTCACAAAAAATGCTTTCTACTTCAGAGACCTCAATAGCACATTCCCCACATATGTCATATGTACAATGTAACATTTATGTATAAATACTAACCCAACATTTCATGACAGAGAGCATAGCAGTGTTTACCTGAAGAAAACATCAGGAAAACCTGTTATCTTGGTTAGTTGTTCATTTATCCTGGTTTTCTGATCATATCACTTCAACATGTATGGTTGTGAAGTTTTTGTTTTAGAAGCTGAAGTGGTGATCTTCATAGTAGAGGTGCAGCTAAACTCAGTTAGCTGAGTTAGGACACAGGTGGCGCAGAGCACATGAAGAAGACTAGAAACAGCTGGTCGATCAGAGCAGACTGGGCTTTTCTAGTGGGGGGCCTTAGAGAGACAGGCGTTAAAATGGACTTTCAGACAGGGAACAGAGGTGGTGCACCAATAGACAGTATGAAAAATATAATGCAGATTAAAGCATGTTTATATTGTCTATTATACCCCCACAATAAAAATATGAAAGTAAGAATGAGAATAATATGGTGCATCATATGTGTATTGTGTTGTTTTCCCACTATTGGTGAACAGATAGTGAAGATTGCACACAATCAGCACAATCTGCAGCTTAAATCATATTTTCTGAGTTCTGGTCACTTTTAGATTTCAGCAGCTGTGCGTCTATGTTTTGTTCCCACTGACAAAGTGTTCTGGATTAGCCACAGCTAATTACCAGTTATTTAGAATCATTCTCCATAAAAAAAACATGATTTTTCAGAAACACGGTTGAAATCATTTATCCCTATTGTCATAACAAGAAATACCAAGTAACACAGCTCACACCAAATGTTAACAACATGATGAGTACAGTGGAAGGATCCCTGAATATTTCGTGAGGGCTGGAGATGAATGGAAAAACATGAAAAACTAGTTTTGCTGCGTATGAGTGAAGTATGTGTGAATAATAACAATAATAATAATGCATTTTATTTATAGGCGGCTTTCTGGACACTCAAGGTCACCTTACATCATAAAAACAAACACACAGTTTAAGAAACAAATAAGAGCAATAAAATACAGTTTAAAAAGACGAAAGAGAAAACAAATACAGAGAGAAAATTGGACAATGTTGTGGTCAGATGGAGTACGCTAGTCTTAACAGATGAGTTTTGAGTTTGGATTTAAAGTGTGGGAGTGAGTCAGTATTACGAAGGTCAGGTGGGAGAGAGTTCCAGAGCTAGGGAGCAGAGCGACCGAATGCTCTCCTCCCCATAGTGACAAGTGAGATGGATGGAGGAGGAGGATCTGAGGGTGTGGATGGGTGTGGCAATCTGGAGGAGATTAGAGAGATATGGAGGGGTGAGATTGTGTATGGCTTTAAAGACAAAGTCAGAACCAAAAACATGTTTAAGTCAAGGCCAGTAAACACAGACCTTTACAGTACATTCACCAGTGAATTTCAGGCTTCAGAGTCACAAGGTGCTCCGGCAGAAATAAAACCGATGCCTAAAGACAGTGGATGGACAGTTGGAATGAGACACACATTAGGCTCTCTGATCACCGGACAGGATGATCGCCACCTGCTCCACGTGGCTACTCTCACCATGTTTAATTACAGCCAAACTATGCTATTTTTCCAGGCCTGGAATATGAAACAAAGCAGTTTGCACAACGTGTCATCCAAACATCTCTAAAGGCAAAAGTTCTTTGTTCCATCAGCATTTGTTGGGCACAACCCTCCTAATTCTGAAGCATCCTGATGCCTTACTTCAGCTACAGAAAAAGTGTCACATACAGAAATTCAAACTTCATCAATGGGAAATCCAAGGAAAAGCTCTGGACATAATGCTTGACTGGCAGCAAATGTTAGGATAGACTGTACATTAATAACACAGCTATGAGCACAAGAGGTGGACTGATAAAAACAAAAAGAATACAAAATGGCAATATCTTAGTCTAGTCTAAAAAAAAAGAACAAAATAAGAGAACGGTAAAGTGAGGTCATTGATCTGGCCCTGAAGTCACCCCTTGCTGCCTGTTTATCAGCCTGTCTGGACCAGCCAGTCCAGATACGATAAGATCAGACTTTATCAGTCCTCTGCCAGGGAAATTAGGGAGTTAGAGGTTAGGGGCAACTGTAGCTGGAGGTGGAGCGGTCGTCTGCTTATCAAGGTTGGTGGTCAATTCCTGGCCTCGGCAGTCTACATCCAATCCAATCCAATCCATCTTTATTTATAAAGAACAGTTTAAATAAACTCAAGGTTTCCAAAGTGCTGTACATTAAAATAGGCAGTAAAAACAGACAATAAAAATAGAAACATACTACATAAAGGATAAAATACCTGTGCACATAAAATAAACAATCTAAGTGGTAATAAAAGCCAAGGAAAAATTCATTTATTTATTTAACCTTTATTTAACCAGGTAAAAGACCCATTGAGATCATGATCTCTTTTACAAGGGGGACCTGGCCAAGAGGTCAGCAGCACACGTCACAATGAATAACAGACAGTAATTAAAATGAAAGAGCAGCAATAACTAGGTTAAAAGTTAACATATAAAGTGCAGCAGTGGAAGTACAGTAACAATTTTAAAAACATGTGCACTGTTCCTGGGTCTCACGATCACTATCAGTCAGTAGAGAGCGAAAGTTCTCCAAAGGTATGAGCTCCGACAAAAGACAAGAAAAGAGCTGGTTTTTCACCACAGCTTTAATCTGGCGGTCGAACTTAAGATCCGGGTCCACTTTTACCCCCAGATTGCTAACAGTGGGCTTGGTAAACTGCACCAGGGAACCCAGGTCGACTGGGGAGGTCGCGGAAGTACCACCAAAGACAATCACTTCCGTCTTGTTCTCATTAAAATTTAAAAAGTTTCGAGACAGATTTAACTTTACGTTGCCTGTTCTTTAATGGGGTGGCAGAATCGATGGCAGACTGGCAAGTATTAAAAAATTGAGAGCAAAGTGCCTCCGTGTCAAGGTGGCACGTGTGCAGGATCAGTAGTGACGTAGATCTGACTGAAAGCGGACGAGAAGTGAGCGGCAGTGGAAGGGTTAATAACCCAGCAGCTGCGAACAGCAGCGGGAGTTTTAACAGACACAGCACACAGCAGCTTCTAAAAGTACAGGCGTATGATCAGAGAAATACACTCCATGGACTTCCAAATTATCAACAGCCAGACCAAATGACAAAACAAGATCAAGTGTGTGCCCTTGTACTTGTGTAGGGCTCAATACAGATTGTATGAGATTAAAAGAATCAATGAGATTTAAGAAATCCCTCGCCAGAGGGTTTTCCAGGCAGCACACATGAACGTTGAAGTCACCAGCGATTAAAACGCGGTCATATTTCGGCATGATGTCAGACAGGAATGCAGAAAAGTCAGTTAAAAAATCCTCGTTGTATTTTGGTGGTCGAGAAATGACAGCACACAGCACTGTGTGAGGACATCCCACCTCAAACAAGCTTAATTCAAAGCTGGCAGGAGCTGATGACAGCGATATTTGTTTACATTTGAAGTGGCTTTTAAAGACACTTGCAATTCCTCCTCCTCGACCAGATGACCACGGAGAATTAAAATAGCAACAGTCGGCAGGTAAAAGTTCTGTAAAAGTACTGGACTCACCAACGCTCAGCCACGTCTCTGTGACAAAAAGGAAGTCCAGATCGCGTGATGTGAAGAAATCCTTTAGGATGAACGTTTTATTAGCAAGCGATCTGGCATTTACCAGGCCAAACCTGGCTGGAGCCGGTGGGTCAGAACGAGCCATTGACAGACGCTCCCTGGGTCGATTCCACACCAGCGTGGAAGAGGAGGGGAGGGGCCACGGGGGAGGAGCAGGCATCCGAGCCGGTCACCGGTACCAAGCAGGCTGCGACAGGATCCAGCCAACGTCGGGAGATACAGAGGCAAGGCACCGCTCCAAATCCGACACGATCGGGACGCATCCGCACGACCCTCAGCCTTACCAAACGGCCTCCACGCTTACCGCGCCTGCGTTTTCGCCGAGGGAGTGGCGCTGACGTGCGGCAAAGGTGTACCACTATATCTGACAAGAACGGAGGCAGAGTTTGGTGTCCATATTGATCTAAGTTGACCAGACCTGTAGTGGAGGTTCTCAGATTTAGCGTTTGGCGATCATACACCAGCAGAGAGTTGACTTTAAGTGCAGCAAGTGTTACAAACAGTAAAAACACACACAGCCTACGGAGCAGCCGACGGCACGCCTGACACACTGGTCCCATCTTCTCCATCCAACTCCCACCAAGACAAGTGTCCCTGAGCAAGATGCTGAACCACTTTGCACCATTTTCCATCCCTCCAAACTGCTCTCCATCACTCTCTGATGCTGCTCTCGGCCCTGATCCGGCAGTGTTCACTGGGAAGCTGCTGAGCCCAGCTCCTATGCCCATGGTGTAAATAACAACAATCACTGGGCGCTCCAACTTCTCAGTCAGGGCAGACTCCAGTCAGCTTATACGGGCACTAGCTGTATGGATAATTGAGCTAAATGGATAATGTAAGCTAGTAGTTACAGCCAAACATAGCTAAAGCCTATAGCGAGCAGCAGTTCACAGTTACTCTGGTGATATGAAGGAATGAATGTCAACTTCAGTTTTGTTGTAGTTCAGATAGATAAGACTTTATTAATGTCACACTGGAGAAATTTACTGTTACAGAAGCTCTTCAGAACACACAAGGGGGGTGGGGGGTGGGGGTGCAAACAGCATTGGGAGGTGCAAATAAGAACAATAAATTACAACTGTGCAAATAGGCAACCACAAAAAGCATTTCTTTCAATGTACATACAGTGTACATGGATTTTCACTTTGAATTCAGCAACTTGGATATCAAGGCCTCATACCTGAAAGTACACGTATGCTCTTACAGAGAATATGTTGATGACATATAGAGACAACAGTCTACCTTGGCACAAACTGATTTGACAGATTTGCTGTCTGACTACTTAGTCAAAAGCATGAACTATCCAATGGCCACCTTGAGTTCATCTTTACATTCCCCAATGGTCAACTTTTCCTCCTGAAGAGTTTTGGATGCGGTTTGCAAAATGTTGCCAGTGTCAAGCATGTGGGTCAGAAAACAGTGAAAATGCTTTTTGCAGATACGTTACTGGTCACTGCCATTGCTTGTGGCCAGTTGAATTTGAAAGGCTGGCAATAATTTTGATACTTTCAACAGAGTTTCATGCCTCGATGTGGACCATCTAATATTGTCAAACTTGCCCAGTTTCACAAAGGAGATTCCATTCTCTTCATACAACTTATTCAGCCCGGCAGAATTTTTTACTACACATTTTTGTAAATAAGACTGCATTAGCTTGAGAACAAAACAAACCAGCTGTCATAGTTTTGGTAAAATGTCGTTGTACATACCGACATTGACAGCAGCCCTGTCTGTGCACACAGCAACCAACTTTGTCATCCAGTCATCCAAGAGTGCATCATGGAGGAGCTTCACAAGTCCATCCGTTATGGTACGTGAATGACATGTTCCTCCAACATTCAGTCCTGGCCACTGCACATCTTGGAGCCACTTTTCAGGTTCAATTTGACTTTTCTTTGTAGGTGGCAGAACTGTGTATGACCAATGACAGCTGCCACCTGGTATGCAAAGGCGCCTTTTGAAACTTACTGACATTATGCATATCTGATTTTTGTCAAACATGCGTATATGCATACTGGTTATGGGCACCCCTGTTTATAACAACATAAAGCAAATTTGTAACTGTCCCTATAGTTTGAAGTGTAAGTCCACTGACCAAGCTGCTTTTCTTCCCTGTTGTCTGGATGCTTTGCTAGTCACCCATGGCCTCCACATGCCTGGTGGAAAGTGGAAACAACACTCAAACTTAAAATCCCTCAGCAGTATTACACCCCAGTTTCCAAAAAAGTTGGGATACTATGTAAAATTTAAATAGACACAGAATATGATGATTTGAAAAACACTGAAACCCCATATTTAATTGACAATAGCACAAAGACAACATATCAAATGTTGAAGTTCAGAAATTTTGTTGTTTTTGAAAATGATATCCTCATTTAGAATTCTATGCCGGCAACATGCTTCACAAAAGTTGGGACACCCTAATACCATCATGGATGGCTGGCACCATGTCTGTTTCAATGCAGTGCCGTCTGAGGGCCTGAAGTTCACAGCCACCCAATACTGGTTTTTGGTCTTGTTCTTTGCGTGCAGAGATTTCTTCAGATTCTCTGAATCTTTTAATGATGCTATGTACTGTAGACAATGAAATCCCCAAATTCTTTGTACTTTTACGAAAAGAAACATTGTTCTTTCATTATTGCACTTTGCCAGCGTAGTCTGTCACAGAATGGTGAACCCTTCCCCATCTTTACTTCAGAAAGACTCAGCCTCTCTGGACGTTTGTTTTTTAGCTAATCATGTAACTAACCTGTTGCCAGGCAACCTAATTGATTGTGAGATGTTCCTCCAGGTGTTTTCTTTTAGCATTGCACAACTCTTCCAGTCTTTTGTTGCCACTGTCCCAATTTTTTTAAAACATGTTGCTGGCATCAAATTCTAAATGAGAATATAGCAATAACATTTCTCAGTTTCAACATTTGATATGTTGTCTTTGTGCTATTTTCAATTAAATATGGAGTTTCAGTGTTTTGCATCATCACATTCTGTTTCTATTAATATTTAACACAGTGTCCCAACTGTTTTGGAAACAAGGTTTTAGGATAATTGTGGCTCAATTCAACTTTTTATAACCTCTGCTTTCTAAGCTATTCAGCTTTTTTCCTTCTTTCTTATAATACCAGGCAATGGACAAAATGATCAAATGTACCAGATGATCAGCTAAGAATCCCACCTTCAATGAGGAGATACCAGCTGCAGAGGAACACAATATTGAGAAAAGTACTTCAAGCACATCAAGTGAAGCTGAGCCAAGCCGTACCATACAGTGGAAACACAGTATTAAACAGTAATATTATTATAGTAATGTTAATATTAAATATAAAACATAGCCTAATAGTAAAATGGTAACATTCTTTTTTTTACCAAACATTCCTAATGAGGTTAAATTTAGGGTTTTTGTAATTTCGGTTAGATTTTGAGTGAGATTTTATTATTTCTGCAATAGAACTTGGTTAGCCTGGCTGAACACACCGGATGTGCACTGGTCAAGAAGGGATTTTGTGTCTCAGCAGGCACAGGGGGAGGGAAATCAAAAGAGTTTTCAGAATTTTAATCAGAATGGGAATCACCTGTGTTTCCCTGGTGTAAGTGTCACAAACTGACAGTCAACCAAAGGAATCATTAGCCCTCAACCCACCACATCATTAAACCGCTTTAAACACCAACTCCCTCTGATTCTTCTCTCTATATACTGTTTGTGTCTGAGCTTCAGTGTCTCCTCTGTCAGGTTTCCCACACCAGCCCTAACAGGAGATCTAAAAGCAGCAGGAATAGTGTTTTACACATTAAGCAGAGATGAGCCAACATAAACTCATGGTTCTGAAGGACAGCAGAATAACGGAGGCCTGTCCAACATCTGGTTATGCTCTCACTGCTCCTTCCAGACTTGGCCAATCAATCAGAGAGAAAAGAGCAGACTGCTAGACCTCAACCAACACCTCAACAAACTAATCGAAAGCTACTGTTGGTTATTGTGTGTCTTCTATGTTTACATATTGTGTAATCTGTTATGATGCTGTGTGTGCATGCTAAAGCAAGAGTATGGTTGAAATATTATTCAGGCCACATTCAGAAGCCAAATTACACAGGCTTTATTAGGATTGTTGAAATAAGACTCTCTGGTATTATCTGCTTAAATTTGGACAATGACATCTCTATACTGCTTTATGCATTCCACTGCTTCTCGAAAGCAAACACAGCTATGTGCACCCATTGCTGCCTGTATCCACACTTGCAAAGCCATCATACGAACAGCTTTTCATTTTGCACAAACCAGAAGAAAACTATTCTGTTATCACTGGGTCCACCATTTTGGTCCAGACTGACATCTCCAAAACTGTGAGATGGGAAGCAATGAAATGTACAGGCATTCATTGTCCCCTGAGAATTAATCTTACGGACTTTGGTGAACCACTGAATTAACATTAGCCACTACCAAAGCTATAAGATGTATTGTCATGAAATTTGGAAAATTAGGTCTTAAGTTGCCCCTTATCTGATGAAATATCTCAACAACTAGCTCAGGGGTCGGCAACCTTTAACGCTCAAGAGCCATTTGGACCCGTTTCCCACAGTAAAGAAAACACTGGGAGCCACAAAACCCCTTTGACATTTAAAATTAAATAACACTGCATGTAACGTTTTAACGTTTGTTTGTTTGTTTGTTTTTTGCCTTTATGCTATGTATCAACAAACTATATGTGCCGAGAAAACAAAACTACATTTCTGCATGCGACAAAAACATTTTGGACTCAGAAAAAAGACGTTGAGTTGAAGGTTCTTACAAGTAAAATACTCAATGTCTATTTGAGTCCTTCTTGTATTTATGAAAAAATGCAAAACTTAAATTCTCCACCAGCAGCAAACCAAAAATGCCGTCCACTCTCTGTGTGCCGTTATCCTTTTACTGGCGCGTGCAGTCAGCTGTCAACCTGAACAAGAAAAGGACTGTTTCACAGAACAATAAAAAAATGTAAATATATACAAAATAATAGGCGACATGGAAGAGCAGCGGCTCTACTCTGAGCTCCTCCCGAGTGACAGAGCTCCTCACCCTATCTCTAATGGAGCGCCCCGCCACCCAGCAGAGGAAACTAATTTTCGCTGCTTGCATCCGAAATCTCGTTCTTTCAGTCATGATCCAAAGTTCATGACCATAGGTGAGGGTAGGAACGTAGAATGACTGGTAAATCGAGAGCTTTGCCTTTCGGCTCAGCTCCTTCTTCACCACGACGGACCGGTACAACGACCACAATACTGCAGCCGCTGCACCGATTCGCCTGTTAATCTCACGCTCCATCCTTCCCTCACTTGTGAACAAGACCCCAAGATACTTGAACTCCTCCACTTGAGGCAGGAGCTCTCCTCCAACCCAGAGGAGGCAAGCCACCCTTTCCGGTTTAGAACCATGGCCTCGGACTTGGAGGTGCTGATTCTCATCCCAGCCGCTTCGCACTCGGCTCATTAATTATTTTGAAAAGCCAAAGGGAGCCGCATCAGAGGGATGACAGAGCCGCATGCGGCTCCCGAGCGGGTTGCCGACCCCTGATCTAGTAGCTTAGTTGGTCAAAATCTTTGTAAGACATTAATGGATCAAGACAATGTATCCTAATTGTTAATTTAAACACAAGATACTTGTGCTCAAAAAGAGGATTCATTCTCAGTGAAGAACCTTGGAGCCCTAATCTACCTCTATACATGCCAAAGAGCAGTGATTCCTAACATGTCTCTGGGGGTCATCAGGTGGAAACCTCCCTTCAACAGTGTTTCGCCTACTTAGTCCCACTACACCTCCAGGAGGCTAGGCGGTGAACTCTGGCGTCCCAGAGTCACCCCCCCTAGTGCCAGTTCACACTGCTCCTACACAATCCAAACAGCACTGCCACGTTCAACTGACTCAGAGATGCTCCAGGTAGTGGCCAGTATCGATGCTATCATTTACCTTTTGCCAATGCTAATGCTAACCACTAAGAAGAACAGAAGAAGACAATACAGTTCCGATGCAACCATTTAGCTAATGTTAAGTGCTAACCGCTACCTGTTAAGAGGGACAGAAGCAGACAATAAAGCTAGATTCACCTATACTGTTAATGTTAACTGCTAGCTACCAGTACTAACTGCTAAGATGCTATCATACTACCACTGCTTTAGCTATTGTTAGCTGCTATAATGCTACCACAGGCCACAGGCCTAGATGCCACATGTAACTGCTGATTTCCACACTACCATCATCTACCCCTGTCTCTCACCAACGGCACCAATAAAAGCGGGGTGGGAATACAATTTAGAGGGTGCAAAAGGTGAAGGCCTAAACCACAAACTAAATTTAACACCCTCTTCTAACATTTCCTTCAAGAAGCAACAAACCCTAACATTGCCTTCAAAAAGCAAACAAAACAGGAAAACAAACCCTAACATTTCCTTCAAGAAGCAAATAAAACAGGAGAACGCAACGCAAACTCACCTGAACAGGCCGCATGGTCCCAAAGAGAGACTCTAGCTGGCCACATCCCCACCTTATCTAAACTTCCTCTTCCTGGTTCTCTTCCTGTTGGGAGAGCGAGAAGATGGGGCGGGGAAAGCAGAGCAGAGGAGAGGTGTCTTGTTCAGACTTTAACCTCTTCTCCCGCCGGGTTAGGCATGCATGTCCTCTGCCCCCCCCCCTCCCTCACTGTCCCTGTTTCAACCCCCAACTACTGTTATTTCTCCTGATTCATATCCACTGACTAGACCTAGCAGCCTCATCTGACATCTCCCTCACTGTCTTCCTTAAATTTTGCCCTTACACTCCCAGCTCCCTTAACAATGAAACAGCTGACCCTGCAACAAAACCTCTACACCCCACTTCAACCGGACAAACCCTGGTCTTCCATCCCCTCTGCTCAGATTCTGTCTTTAAATCTGCATACTTAGTCTTCTTCCTTTCATAAGCTGCCTCCACTGAATTTTCCCAAGGGACTGTTAACTCAATAAAAAACAGTCTTTTTACTCATGGACCACAAGACAATGTCCGGCCTCAGATTACTATAAACTATTTCCTGGGGCACAACTAGCTTTCCTCCCAAGTCGACCTGCATTTGCCAATCATCAGCCCCTACCAGGCAGCCACCTACCTGCCTTCTCCCTGACTTAGCAGCTCTATTTTTCTCCCCCTCTCGAACAAACTGCACATCTAACCTCTCCTTTCTAGAACTTCCAGAATTCACCTGCTTCCTTCTCTCTTCAATGCCTGCGGCTAAGCTTCTCAGCACCTGATTATGCCGCCATGTATACCGGCCTTGTGATAAGCTAATTCTACAACCTGACAAAATGTGCTTTAAACTTGCTGTACCTGAGCAGAGTGGGCACGATTGATCGCCCTGTACCCAGATGACCCTAATGACATTGATTATCTCATTTTCACCTATTTAGCACCCTGGAACCTCATGTTGTGGTACACTGTTTCTGTTTCTCAGTCCCTCAGAATCAAAGGCAGAATCAGTGTGAAGTTGTTATAGTGCTGCAAAGAAGCCAAGGTGGATAGTTTAAAGATAAGATAAGATGAGATCAACTTTAACTTTATCATTCCCCAGCTTGGGGAAATTTGGCGTTACAGGCAGCATCAATAAAAATTGCAAATAGCAAAGGCAATGGAAAATATATTGCTGATGGAAAGTACTTGAAAAATATTGAAAAATAATTGCACAGGGATCGAAACAAAAATTGCACACGGTTATGGATAAAGCGCAGTATTTGCTTTATTTCACAGTAGATATGTGTGTGTGTGTGTGTGTGTGTGGGAGTGTGTGTATGCGTCACAGTGGAAATAAAATTATACATGCATAGTGTAGTATTTAGGGAAAAAGGACAGTAATATAGGACAGGTTATAGCATGTATGAGGTAGAAGGATGTTTTACAGTAGTGCAAAGAAAAAAACAGTATGTATGTGAACACAGTGCTACATCAAGCAATGCTTGAGTTGAATAACCTGACAGCTGCTGGAATGAAGGACCTGCGGTAGCGTTCCTTCTTATAGGGTGGGTGCAGCAGTCTGTTGCTGAAGGAGCTGCTGAGGGCCACCACAGTGTCACGTAGGGGGTGAGGGGGGTTGTCAATGATTGATGTCAGCTTGGCAACATCCTCCTACATTCTCAATGGTGTCAAGAGGGCAGTCCAGGAGAGAACCAGCTCTCCTGACCAGTCTGTTCAGTCTCTTTCTGTCCCTCTCAGAGCTTACACAACCCCAGCAGACCACTGTGTAAAAGACTGCAGATGCAACCACAGAGTCATAAAATTTTTAACAGTGTCCTACACACTCCAAAGGACCTCAGTCTTCTCAGCGGATGGAAATGACTTTGGCCCTTCCTGTACACGGCATCAGTGTTAGTGGACCAGTCCAGTTTGTTGTTGAGGTGCACACCCAGGGATTTGTACTCCCTCACAATCTCAATGTCCAAACCCTGGATGCTCACTGGTGTGATCTGTGAACACTTCTTGTGCAAGTCTCTCACCATCTCCTTGTTCTTGGTGGCGTTGATGTGCAGGTGATTCAATCCATACCAGTTGACGAAGTTGGTGATGACTTCCCTGTTTTCCAGCTTGTTGAAAAACAGGTTCAGCTCATTTGCCCATTGCCCATCTCCAGATTCAGGGATCCTGCCATTGTCACTACTGTGGCCTGAGATGGTTTTCAGGCCCCTCCAAACCTCTCTGGTGTTGTTCCCCTGCAGATGCTCCTCTAGCTTTCTCCTGTAGCTGTCCTTGCCTCTCCTGATCTCCCTTCTCAGCTCTGCACCCTCTTCAAGTCGGTTTTGTCCCCAGACTTAAAAAACCTCTTCTTCTCATTCTATAGGGCTTTCTTTTCAGGGGACACCCAGGGTTTGCTTTTTGGGAAACACCGCACCTTCCTAGTAGGCACAGTGTTGTCCACACAGAAGTTAATGTGGTCTGTGCATGTTGTCAAACTGTTAATGTGAACTACACAACACTTCCTAGTCAGTGGCGTTAAAACAGTCCCTCAGTGCCATGCTGGACTCCTCTGACCATGTCTTCACATACCTTATGATTGGCTGTTGTTTAATCACAAAAGGTATGTAAGCAGGTAGCAGATGAAGCAGGTTGTTATCAGATCGGCCCAGTGGGGGGAGGGGTGAAGAACTGTACCCATCCTTTGTGCTTGCGTACAGTAAGTCCAGTATTTTATCTCTGGTGTGGCATTTGACATACTGGGTGAAGGTGAGGAGAGTTGAAGACAGGGAAGCGTGCTTGAAATCTCCACAGATGGGGAGGAGGGCCTGGGGGTGGGATGTCTGCAGCTGTGAGACTACAGTGTGTATGAGCTTGCATGCTGCTGCAGCATCGGCCGGGGGGGATGTACACCGTTATTGTGATGACGTGTGAGAATCCCTCGGGAGGTAATACAGCAGAATGTTAACAGCTAGCAGCTCAATGTCTCTCTTGCAGCACTGCTCCTTAACACTGATGTGTCCTGGGTTACACCATCTGTTGTTCACAAACATCGCTACGCCCCCATCCTGCCTCTTACCGTATTCGGCCACTTGCCTGTCCGCTCTCAGCAGATGAAAATTGTCTTGAAAAACTTGAGTTTGCTAAGCCACATCTCCATGAAGTACATGATGCTGTACTCCTGGTACTCCTGCTGCTGCCTGGTCAGAGCCAATAACGCCTCCATCTTTTTGTGGAGAGATCTTACATTCCCTATAATAAGAAAATATGGAAAATATGGATATAATATGGATCGTTTATACCATCTTCACTTGTCCCGGCACTTTGCTCCAGCTCTGCATCCCCTTTGCTGTCTCCGCTGGGAATACGCTTGTGTTGCTCAGCCCATTACAGCTTTTTCTGAGTGCAAACAATAGAGCCGTGCCTGAATGGATCTTGTGACGTTGTGTTTGAAAGTCCAGAAAAGAGTAACAAGCAAAGCACTAGTCTCACGAGTTGTACATCCACAAGAGATAAGCACAAGAAAACACTAAAACAAAGAAAAGCGGTCAGAGCTGCTGTAACAAGCTGCCACTAGTGTGGCACAATCTCAAATCTTGAATGTTTAGTTTGGTGCTCTAAACATTTGACCTTTGACAGGGAGATGTTCACATCTTGTCTGTCACAAAACACTTGTATGAGTCATTGAGGAAGCCAATTATAGATGACCCATTTTGTTGTCAGTGTGGGAGGACTTGTTGAACAGGACTGTGGTACATAGAGCTCTGGGTATTTCTCCTTATCCAGTGAGACTACCACAAGACCCCACAAAACGTTTTCAAGCATCTTTGTACAGTTATTTGCACAGTATATATTTTTAAATAAATAGATCAAAGATATTATTTCTGTTTCACTACTTTGACCTGTCATAGCTCTGTCTTTTCTGCAGATTTTAGGTCACAAAGACCTGACGTCCCCAACACAGCGGTACATTGACAGCAAGGTGGTACGAACGCAAACAGAGGGAGAGTGGCTGTCCTTTGACGTGACTGAGGCAGTGAGTGAATGGCTCAACCATAGAGGTGAGTCCATATTATTTTTATCGCTGTAATATGTTACTCATCATTTATTGCATGTTGACTTGTTACTTTATGATTTTGGCTTTTGTTTTATCCACAGACAGAAACAGTGGATTCAAGATCAGCCTGCATTGCCCATGCTGCACATTCGTACCATCAAATAACTACATTATTCCCAACAAGAGTGAGGAGCTGGAGGCACGGTTTGCAGGTTATTTGATTAAAAAAATTGTTAAGGGATGTTAAAGGATAAGTCTGGTGTTTTTCTATATTTTACTTTTCTCATGAAATCCTGTGAAATGATCAAAACCCACAGTGGTTTTATTCTAGTTATCTCGCCTGTTATTAAAGAAAACAGGCGAGATTATGCAGATTTTGGACCTGTCTCTGTTCAACAGATACTTAACGTAGCGACCTTTGCACATGTGGACAATCAGACATGTGCTGGAATGCGTGTGTCCCCACGATTGGTTCACTTCCATCAGCCTGAGAGATGTGTATTTCCACATCCCTGTCATTCCCAAATGCAAAAAAAAGTCCTGTGCATTTCCTTCCACGGAGTACAATAACAGTACAGCGGGCTACCATTGGGCTATTCTCTGGCTCTGCACACGTTCTTCAAGTATATGGAAACAGGGTTTAGGAAAGGGTTCAGGGCACTGTTCGACTTAGACAACCTGATCCTAATGGCCCTCGCCCAGGAGAAAGCTGCACTGGGTTTTGCCGTCAACTGGCAAAAGAGCTTTCCACTTCACACACAGTCAATAGTTTACCTGGATGTGGGAGCAAAGCTGTCCCCAGCCAGACTGTACATCCTAAACTCTCGCTGTCAGCTATGTGTCTGTGGGATATGATGTCAGCAAGCTATGTGGTTGTCCCCTTCAGGCTCCTAAACATGATAAAAATCCAGAGGCAGTTCAGCCACCTGCACCTTGACCCAATTTGGCACATGAGCTTAATGCTGACCATCTCTCCCTCACTGCAGTCAGACCTGCGATACTGGAAAACTCCCTCTGTTCAATCAATGGGGGTTCTCCTCAGCAGAGTGATGTCACGGATATTGGTGTACATGGATGCAATTCTCTGTAGCTGGGGTGGAATGTGTGGCTCTGAGGTGGTGGGGGCAAGATGGAAGAATACTCCATCCCTCCACATACATTTTCTGGAGCTATCCTCCTCCAAACCAATAATGTTAAAACACTTGGCTCCACTGCTGACAGACAGATATGTCATAGTAAAGACAGACAACATGACAGTGTATATGGACTGTCAGGGCTGTGTATGCTCAGCCCAGTTGCTGCAGATAGCCAGGAGGGTCCTGCTGTGGTCACACTGACACCTGCTCTCCATCAGAGTTGTGTATATCCCAGGGATACAGAACTCCACTGTGGACTTGACGTCAGATAGTTGTTCAGATAGTGGGTAGTGGGAAAGATTGGATCTGTGTTCTTTACGACTGAATGCAGAATACGTACTGTGGTTCTGCATGAATGCTCCAGAGAGGCATCCACTGGAGTGGATACCTTCTCACACCATCTGTGGTCCTTAGCTCTCCTTTACGTATGTCACTCAGTTTGCCTGATTCCTCGCTTCTTAGTATATTCTTAGCATTCTTAATATTAGTAGTCTTAATATTCTTAGTGTATTCAGGAGAATCTGGCGGTCATTGTGGTAGCACCAGAAGAGTGTGTCTTGGTTCCCAACCATGGTGCAGCTGCTGGTGGGAAATCCATGGCAGCTCCCATGGCACAAATACTCACTGTCACAGCTGGATGGCACAATCTTCCACCTCCCAAGATAGTTCAACAACTAGTTTTCCTACTGTTGTGACTTAGCAAGATTTACATTTTTGCATTAACTCTGGTTAGGTGAAAAGATCTCACACTTATAGGCACCTGTTCACACTTACTTCACATGCTTTTCATTCATTGGCTGGACTGGATGAGAAGGATTTGTGTGTGAGGCCAAAAGCATCTGGAGAACTGAAAACCTGGCAGGAAAATGGCTTGAGTGTTGATTAGTAGACTTGTGTGGCATTTCTCCTCTCCTCTCCTTGTTGTGATTTTTGTATACAGTTGTTTGTTTTGTTTTTGTTTTTATATTTCGTTTGTGCCAGTTTATTATGAATATGAGCCAGAAACATGAAATAACCAATAACATGACATAATGAGTATGTTGTCCCCAAAAATATACACCCAATTGGGCAGATGGTGGCACTGTAACTTTCTTCACTGTAAATTTCTTGGTTGGAAAGCCCCCATCCCTCACACCGTAAGTGTGACTGACATGAAATTGGACAAACAGTCCAGCCCAATGTGCTCTGCTTTGAACACTATATCAACATCAAATTGGGTATACAGCATTGCTGGACTGAGAACCACATTTATACAGGCTGATCTAGAGAAATATTTATTAGGTATCAAGAGGGTGGCATGGAGACTTTAAGGGGTCGCAGAGTGTGTACGTATGTGTGTGTACGTGTGTGTGTGTATGTGCAGAGACCTACTGTACATATTAAGATGATATTCACCAATTGTGTCACTTATACCATGTGAGCCCACCGATTTAGTGATGTCAGTGATCCAAGATATCGACTGTTTAACCAGTAATGCTTTCTCTGAGCATTTAAAATGTGGTCAAAGTGCAAGGTGAAGTGAAAGGTACTAAGCTTTGAATTAACTGTCATGACATTGTTGACTATTGTGGCTTTCTTCAAAATGATTTTCATCCTGTTTCAACTGCTTTTTTTGTCACACAATCAAACACAAGTTATTATTACTAAACCAAACATGCTTCAACAAAACAATCCCAACACTTCTGCAGCCATTTTGTATTTCTTCTAGTCAAAGGTGGCAACCATGCATGTGCATCTAACAGTTAAAAAAAAGCCATAAGCAGTTGTTGTTGTGTGTGGTACTTGGGACCGGGAGAGGCTGCACAGAAACAGAAAATAGTGCTGCTGCTCACTGCAGAGACTGCTAGCAGGCAGTAGCAGGCAGCTGAGTGAAATCAGTCTGTTGCCCTGTGCCCTGGCATCACCCTGCTGCAAGGCTGTTTGTTTGGTTCAGAGTGTACAGAGAGCATCATCTCATCATTTTCACACTTGTAAATTTCAGATGACCAAAACTGAGGTGGTCTAGGGTTTAGGGGTGGTAGTTGCCAGCCTATGCCACCCCGGTAGGTCCACTTTGGCCATTAGCCAAAACACTTTTTCAAAGGTTGTGGAGGCCACAACTCATTAAGAATTTTTTTCCAGTCATCGTAAGTCTTCAGGCTGTGATTGGGAATAGGCCTGTTGAAGCATTGTGAACTCAACCCCTAGGGGGCGCCACAAATACCAAAAATGTGTACCTCAAAACCCAATGAACAGAATTTCACAAATTTAGTGGTGGATGATCTGGGTGCAAGTATTTACCAAAATCTGAAGTACCCGAGTGGCAACCTCTGGGCTTGAAAAATGAAGCCAATGCAGAAATGCCAAAAACTGGATATTGTTGCCCGGGGACTCCACAAGCTCCTTCATTTGGTCCAGCCAAATACCCACTCACTTCTTTCCACCACCTCCTCATATTTGTAGGTTCAGTCTGGATACATACGGAGGTAAATTTTTAAAAATGTCTCACATATATATAGTTTTATTTTCAAAAAAGGTTCAGTTATTTCCTAAAACAGCTCGCCACTGTGGTTTTTAACAAAGATTGCAGAAGGAAATAGCTTAGGTTAGTAGACTTGTTGGGGACTGTTCTCAGCTATGGATAGTCCACATTTGGTGCTCTCATGAGTATTTGGTGCCGCAGAATGTTGTATGTGGGACTGAGTCAAAATAAAGTGGTGTGTGTGTTCATGGTAATTAAGGAACATGTGGCACATTGTTGTGTTTTTGTTATTTTTCGAGGACATCGCATGAAAGAGGACAAGTTTGTCTACAAAATGATCCCGAAATTATGCGTGTAGAGTGTAATTTGTGGCCGTAGCGACGAGAAAAAGAGAAGATTTTCAGATCATTTTTAGACTCTGTGCCACCCTGTCCCCCACTCTAGCACGAACATTCCGCGCAATACACACCCATTATAATCTCAAAATTTCCCTCAAAACGATCACTGTCATTGAACAGTGACTGATCAAAAACTATACTACCAATCAAAATGTGGATGAACACACCAATAGACCAGACTTGGGTCTACATTTTAAAGTTTAAATGAAGTCTCTCGGTGAATGTATGCCTGAGCTATAGACGTTTGAAAAACTCCAATTTCAATCTTTATTTTTTCGCCCGTCCCATTCATTTCTTATGGAAAATTTATTTAATAAATTTGAGAAAAGTAATAGCACACCGATCCCAATCAAACCGCACGTTTTGATATATAATTTGCGAGGGTTTTCTCAAAGCTGCGGGACGAGTTAAGGGACGAAAATTTGGAGGAGGATGAAAAATAAGAAGAAGAAGAAGAAGAAGAGGAAACGCGCGGGATAGTAATAAGTGACTCGGGGCGTTGCCCCGTGTCCCTAACAAGTATGCAAAGAAAAATTACAAGAATTAATGGATATATTATAGGAGGTTGCGAGTGTCAGGGAAGTTTTGAATGTGTGTTTGCCAGGAAGTATTGTCAGTTCTATTGACAATGCCAAAATGTAAAATATATAAGAACAGCAGACTAGAAATAAGAAATAGAAGCAAACAATACATCAAATCTAAACTAGAAAATTCCCTCTGGGAAATTTTGAAAGGGACACGGGGTGTGTTTAAGCCGACAAAATTATCTACGTTTTAAAGTTTGAATGAAGTCTCTAGGAGAAACTATTGCGAAGCAGTGGACAATTGAAAAAGGCTGCAATTTGAGAAAACAGCAGATATCAGGTAGTCAGTCCCTGATTAATGAATTGCTGTCAGCTGTGCCTGTGGGTTGAGCTCAGAGGTTGCCATGACAACTTGGGGCAGTTAGAAGCAGGCAACATGCAGAGAGCAGGCAGTATGCAGTGAGATTTGGGTTCTGCGCACCTCCTAAACAAAGCCCCCCCAGGAGAGAACCGTACGTCCTATCAGAGTGTACTATAGATCATTGGACTCCCGAGATTTCTGCTTTTCTCACAAAACAGCTCTGAATTTTTACATTGGAGTCAATGGGAGAGCAGGAGGGAGCTGGCTTCACAAAAAGTCTCACTATTTAAATTCAGTAAGTCTCTCTGCTTTTTTGAGGACATCACAAGAAAGAGGACAAGTTTGTCTACAAAAGATCCCAAAATTATGTGTCTCCTATTCACTGTTTGGATTTTACGGCAATTTCATCACCCACTGTAGGGGGAGATATTTTGAGCATTTTTTGAAAAACTTTATGGTCTTCAGATGGTCATAGCTCGAAAACCGTAAGAGATATCAAAAAATGTGCCGAGGTTCATTTGGAGCCGACAAAATTATCTACGTTTTAAAGTTTAAATGAAGTCTCTCGGTGAATGTATGCCTGAGCTACAGACGTTTGAAAAACTCCAATTTCAAGCTTTATTTTTTCGCCCGTCCCATTCATTTCTTATGGGAAATTTATAAATTTGAGAAAAGTAATAGCACACCGATCCCGATCAAACCGTACGTTTTGATATATAATTTGCGAGGGTTTTCTCAAAGCTGCGGGACGAGTTAAGGGACGAAAATTTGGAGGAGGATGAAAAATAAGAAGAAGAAGAAGAAGAAACACGCGGGATAACAATAAGTGACTCGGGACGTTGCCCCGTGTCCCTAATAAATTATGTATAATAGAGTAAGCAGGAAAAGTAATGTAGAGACAACATACATTGACTTTGTGGCTTTCCTGCCCGTAATGGAGAGTGAAAGGTTCATCTAGAGGTAGAGGTCATCGTTTATTGTTTTGAGCAGTGGGGTTAAGTTAAGTCCAAACAGCTCTGACAGCCTGGGGGAAACATTAATGCCTAAAAAAACATAGCACAAAAAGTAAGTAAATTTTTTTTGGGGTAGAATATTTCTTCGTTGTAACAATGCTTCTTGGCAATCTTATACCGTTGGAAAGCCTGCTTATTTCCCTTTTAAATGGGGCAGCACGTGTGGTACCATTTAAGTGCTCAACCTATGCATATATGTTTTTATTCTACTGACATATATATATTAATTACTGTGCAATAGAGTAAACACTGTACTTTATCTGTACCCACCATGTGCAGTTTCAATCCATGTGCAATTTCTCTCAGAACTGTCCAATATCTCTTCTAATTTTTGTCAGTACATTTTTTCTGCCAAATTTTTTTGAATAGTTCTTTTTTGGTAATATATTTTTTATAGTTCTTTTGCGTAAAATGTACATATATAGTCAACTTTTAGTTTTTCTATTCTGTTGTTATTCCTATATCATTAATTAATAAAGTTTTATCTTATCTTATCTTAGTCATAGTCCTACAGTTCAATGGAACTATTTTAAAGCAGCAGTATTTTTATATAAATAAAAATTGCTGGGAAACAGTCACAGTTTGGTTAGAGTTAGGCACCAAAACTACTTGGTTAGGTTTGGGAAACGATCATGGTTTGGCTTACTTTAGAAGTACATCTTGAAAATGCACTGGGATGCATCATCAGTGATGTACCCTGGGGTCATCAAGTGTTTCGGGTCTTTCAACATCAGACACTCTCGCCTGGGTGACCCAGCTGGGGTGATCAGTTCCTGACTCGCATCCCAGCAGCAGTTGACCAAAGGGCCTCCCTTTTCAGCCTTTTCTCTGCGGCTGATCATGCCTCCAGCATGCAGCTGGGGTGTACCGTATGGTTAGTCAAGGCAAGAATAACCCTGCATGAACATATTTTGTAAATGGCAGCTAGCAGCTGCTGAGGATGTGTTGGAGATCATCTTCCACGCCAGAGGGCACAGGATGGTGTTTCACTCTTGCTCCAGATGTGGAGGTTTGCAGGACTTGGTCAGTCATTGTGCACCGCATGGATCAGGAAACAGACTCTGTAGTAGTTTGTCTGCAGGATATTGTCCCAGGTGACCCTGCTCAACAGATTCCCACTTTGTCCTAGCTCCATGCTGTCTCAGACCTACCATCCTGCTTACTCCTTCTACCTCCACTCCTGCTTGAACGTCATCTTGGACTAGTTGGCATCTCTCTCTGCCCATGGCTTTACAGATTTGGGTACTGAGGAAGTAACTGAGACCAGCTCAGCCTGTGGCCTCGTTCCCCACTAGTTCCCTCTGCCTCAGCCTAGACTCTGCCACCTGTAGTCCAACTGATGCTCTCCACTTCCTGCACCTCTCTCTTCTGTGACACCATAAACTCCTCTTTCAGACCACTGAAAGGGAGCTGCAAGATATTGCTGTTGCCATACAGTGCTGAACTGCTTAGGCTCTGAGGAAGACTGAGTCATCTCTGGAGGTAGCTGCTAATCTACTTCTCCACTGACTCGACAGTTGACAGAAGCCACCGGATTCTGGGCAGAATGGGATGTTGGCAAACCCTTCATGAGCTAATTTTCGAGGTTGTCGGTGGTCTTTTTGATGAAAGCGGAGTCTTTGGCTGGAATCAAAGATTTTCCCCAGATTCTTCACTGTCTCTTCTCCTCAGTGAATGATGGAATGATCACACCAGATAGAGCAAAGCAGACCTTGTCCACCACTTGCCCCTTCTTCAGCACCAATGACCAAGACTTACTGGGTTTGAAGCTCATCCTTGCCTATGTGATGAGCTTCTCTAGGCCTTGGAGGCTCCATCTGATGCTCGGTACCAATGGTGTCGTTATGGTGAGATCATCCATGAAGCCTCTGATTAGAGGTTTTGGCTCACCAGACTTGGTATTCTGGCCTCTACACTCCACCATAGCAGATTTAGACAACCATGTTCATGGCCAGTGACTCTCAACTGAAAATCATTGCAATAATCCAGGGTGAGGTTTCTGATGTTGCTCGGCACATGGCATCTCTGCAGGGTGATGTCGACCAAACTGTATGGTATGGGTCCATAGGCATTTGTTAGGTCCAACCATAGGACAATGAGGTCTCCTCTTTTCTCACGAGCTTCTCGGATGAGCTGAGAGAAACACCATCCTGTTCCAAGCAGCGGGGCACACTGGTGCTGTAAAATTGGAAGAATCCTCCAAAAGTCAAAAAAAGTTTGCTCTGTCGTTGAACATTTGAATATTTGAAAAATCTGTGTTGAAACGAGAAGCGTTGCACATTGTTTTCTCACATTTAATTCGCTTAAAATTGTTTCTGAAGAATCTCAGAGTTACTACCTTGATGGGCCACATGGTTCAGGTACAAGCACTTTCTTTGAAGCATATTAACCTTGACTGATTCTTTATATTTTGATAAATAATAATTACTTATGCAGTAAGATGCATCTTATTGATCTCTCTGTTATGGTTCCAGGTATTGATGATAGCTTTATCCATGGCAGTGACCTGAAAGTGTTTAAGAAGCGGCGGCACAGCACTCGGGCGCCACACCTTCTCCTCATGCTGCTGCCTTCCTACCGGCTAGAGTCCCAGTCCCAGTCCCAGCACAAGAACCATCGATCTAAGAGAGCCCTGGACACTGCCTACTGCTCCAGGTACTAACCTGGAATTCACACTCTCACTATCATCACGCAGACATCGGTAGAGATTCTCCCCTCTGTGAGTTTTCCTTACACTAAAATTTTTCTCAGGTATCAGGACTCATGGTGAAATCCTCCAAAAAAATTTAACTGTTGGATGGTTTTAATCAATGATAAGCATTCATGCTCCCATGTCATATTACTTGCATATAAGATCTGATAGCTGTCCAGTGACACTGATTACTGTTTTATGAGGTTTCTTTTGGACAGCGCTCTTTGCATGTGAAAGGTTGGCAAAGTGAGGCAGTTAAAACTCTGTGTTGAGTAAAGTCTTGCCACATAGACCTGTTAGAATTTCTCTGGTCAGAAATTGAATCATGATCATATATTTAGACATTAATTTGGTTTAGCCGTAGTCACATAGCAAGCTCCATTGTATAAACATCACTCTTTTTGTTAACTGTTCTGATCTGGGAACAGAAGAGGAGAGGTGAAGAAACATGAGCAGTCAAAGCCAAGCAATAAAATTATCACCAGACTACTTGATGTAATTTATCACAGTTTTTTTTTCTTTTTCTCTCTGTCTGTGCCAATTGCCTGCATCCATGTAAGACATGTGATGGCAAGAAGAGCTCTAAAGAGGAATAAGTAGCATATAGTCAATGCCTTACATTAGCTTTCAGTAATTGATGAAATAATTGAATACCTCTGAATCCCCTCACCACATCTATAAATATAAACTGGAATTATCCTTTAAATACAACGGTGAATGTGTCTGGTACCTGGTTTCCTATGTTGTTAGACCGCCTGGTATCTCCCACCATCAACATTGTTGAGCAAAAGTTGCAATATTCAGAGATCACACTCTTCAACAGTCTTATCCCATCTCCAATCTTGACCTTTAATGGGCTATAACAAAGTCAGACTTTAGGAGAGACTACTGCACCACCTCTCCCTTTAATCTCTTTGTAGAAATGTTCAGGACAACTGCTGCTTACGGTCACTCTACATCGATTTTAAGAAGGACCTGGGCTGGAGGTGGATCCACGAGCCAAAGGGCTATGAGGCCAACTTCTGTGCTGGGGCTTGTCCATATCTGTGGAGCGCTGACACCCAGCATTCCAAGGTACTGTATAAGGGACAGGGTCAGAGGTTGAACAATCTGTGGGTCTGAGCTAGAGAGTTACTTGAGCATGAATGTTTTGTTCTGCTTGATTAGGTGTCATTTTTTCATCATGGTATGGCACATTTTTGTATTTCAGGTGTTAGGCTTATATAACACCATTAACCCTGAAGCATCGGCATCGCCTTGCTGCGTCTCCCAGGACCTGGAGCCCCTCACCATCCTCTACTACATTGGCAAGACCCCCAAAATAGAACAGCTCTCAAATATGAAGGTCAAGTCCTGCAAGTGCAGCTAGAACCCCTTAAAACTAGCACAAATACTCTCTCTCTCCTTCCTTGACACAAATACACACACACACACACACAAACACACAGTAGACTATGGCATACATACAGTCAAACTGCAACTGTACAACTTTCTCTTACATGCACAACTATACTCCTGGCAGTGTTAGGTATGTTGGATCAGAAAACCTCAACACTAGTTCATCGCATAAACAACAAACAGGACCAATGCTCTCATGATACCAGAAACTTGACTTTGATACCAATGCTAAGTACCAAAGGTACAGTGTTGCATTGCAGTATCTGGTCCACGAGTCCAGGTTGTAGTGTGCCTTTATGTTGTGTACTAGCTGGCAAAATCAATGTCAACATACCGTTTTTTATACCCATTAAACCTTCTCCTTCAGTGCAGTTATTTGGTGGTGCACAAGTCTGAGTGACATTGTTCTAATGTGGCTGAACAAACCAAACTAAATTCGGCAAAAATTATACATGAGGATCAGAACAGGAAAATATGTTTAAGGTCATTCAGACACAGCTCTGCCATTCTTTATTTACATGTAAGTTTTTTTTTATTTATTTATTATTATTTTTTCAAATGTAAAATGCCATGCTTAGTACCTATCTGGATCATAATTATTTAATGAGCAAAGATTTAGTTGGCCAAGATTTGCTTGAGCAACACCCATGGTTATTCTTTCAGTTGCCTGCCTATTCCAGTGCCCATTTGCACTGTCAAGAGGTGACTTTGAAATCAAACTTCAGCTCGCAGAACTTATTTGATGAAATTGCTGAATGTGTGTAAAATAATCTTAAGCGGTGGTATCAAAGTCATGCCAAAATAATTATATGTAAGATTATAGTGACCCCACTGCACAGGATACAGATATGCTACTCATACATACATACATACAAACATACACATACAGTGACACAGATATGGCTTTTGAACAGGTATGCCCATTTTTGCATTTTGAAGGCCCTGTCAACATGCATCACCTCACATACTTGTCACACCGAGACACGAGAGTAAGGCAAACACTGGAAGTATAAGTGACAAGTGTCTACATGTGAAATAAGTCCTGAAAATAACTCAGCCCCACCCCTGACACCTTCCCACCACTTCAGTCCTCTCTCCCTCACCTCACCCCTCTACAATTTTCACAGTCACACTGCATCACATCCTCATTTGTGTGTTTGTCTTTGTTTGGTATCCTTTGTAATTTTCTAAATCTTTCCATTGTTTTGCTATTTAAGATCTTCACGGTTTTGGTTTAGCACCCTGCAAATTTTGACCCAAGTAGAATTGTGGATACTATCAACCTTGCACTGACGATATATAATATCTACTCCACTTTGTAGGTTACAGATGTTGGAAAATTATTAATTTTGATAGAGTCATGATAAATGCCAACACAGAAAAGAGATGCATCACATGGGAGCACCTTAAAAGATAATTCTGGTCTGTTATAACAGTGGTCTTATTTTTGCAGTTGACCATAATTTCTATTCAGTATTCAGTATAGGATTCTATGGATAAGGAATGTAAAAAACAAAAACAAATAAAAAAAAACAGTTATAATGCCAAGTTATGAAGGGTTAAGCAGGTTTACTCATTGTAGATACTAATTTATCTTGGAATGTAGATATAGAATCCCAGAAACAATTTTGGAAAAACAGATAAAAGAATTGCTTTACAGAAGCAACCGAAACCTATAGAAAGTGATGTCGACAGCATAGCCCTTTATTACAGGTAGTATGACCTCATATTAATCACAGTTTATAGATCAACTTCAACTTTGACCTACTGTGCTAACTATATTTGTATGCACCCTTTTCCTGTGCAGAGAGGGGTTTTTAGTTATATTTCAGCTGCGCTCACTTTCAGTTTAACCTCCACATAAAGTGGTTTAAATCATCTGGTGTTTGCATCCAACCTGCCTCATCATTCAAGCTTGTGTTTCCTTACCTGTGTTTCCACATCTCAACTATTCTTAGCTACTTTAATGCTGGTGCTGTCCCAAATATCAAGCTGACTATATTAGAGCTAACATGTTTAAAGCAACTCACCTGATCCTACAGTATGTTGTAGAACTGATGTTGCTCTGCTCTTTCACGATGCCTCCACTGTCTCAGTCAGGAAATGAGTTAGCAAATAGCCATCACATGGCTTGGTGTCATGATTATTCATTCGCAACATACAGTCTCTTGTGCTTAGTCACTGTTAGTGCTGAATTTGAACATATCAGCTATACCCGCTTGTCCTTTAGTGGCATTGACACTGGTTGAGAGGCAGGGACAGGTTGCCAGTCTGTTGCAGGGCTGACACAAAGAGACAGACAACCATTCACACTTACATTCACACCTACAGGCAATGTGGACTGTGGGAGGAAACCCACGCAGGCACAGGGAAAACATGCAAATCCCACACACAATGGATGTGAAGAGAGTAGCAAGTGCACTGTTGGTATAAACAAAAGATAATGACAAAAATTAGACCCAGTTTGGAATAAACCAGAATTATTCTTTTAATGGTATCAATCAATCAATTATCAATGGACAGATTCTTGTGTCTAGAATAACTTACATAAAGTCAATGAACAGAAGCGTCCTTCATGTCTCATTTAGTGTATACTAGTTGTGCTTAGCAGTGACTGATGCTGAAATGTTAAAGGTTTTCCACACAAATTCTCAAACAAGAGATGACATTTCATAAGTTAATAAGTTAATATAACTACAGTGGTGTCATCTCAAACACTCAGCACAGCCACAGATTCAGTCCGCACTAGCTATAAAAAGTGTGGGTTCACAGAAAAGATATGTTGTCTCTTGGTAGGTGATGATCATGCTATATTTTTAGAAATGCTGGCGGTGATTCACATGATGAAAGATTATAGAAGGTATTAATGAAGAGTAACTATGCCCTAAAAACATGGTCTTAAACCAAATTTATTATGAAAGTTCTCCAACCATCAACAGCCACCTCTGTCGCACTGTAGTAGTGTTTTGTAGTTTCATCAGTGTGTTAGCTTCCTGCCAACATAAAACTTTTTTTTCACCACAAACTTCCAAAAGCTGTCTGTCATTCATTATCGTTTTGTGTCTTTAATAAAAACAAATTGCACTGACACTGTTTTAATTTTATTATTTTAGAATACCTAGTTTTCTTAATTAGCCAGAACGCTCCCTCTTATCAATTGAGTATTGATGTAGAATATCTGACCCCAGCCCCTTTGGGTGTTTAGTGTCAGTGGACTTTCTGAGTAGCAGAAAAAAAAGAGAGCTAGGCACCAACTTTGTCACGATAGGGCTGTTATGTTTATGTGTATTTGTTGTTTTGATGATGATGATCTTATTGTGACCCGCTATGCTGTATTGTAACACAGTATTGTTGTGGTGCTCTAGTGGTCAATAAATTATTTAAGTTTCAAGGGAACTCAGTGTTATGCGTGTTCTTTCTGATGCTGATTTGTTTGTAAGTGATATTTAATCTGATTGCTGCAGCGTGTCCTCCTTTCCTCTGGAAACTCTTACTCTTCCCACACTTGTTGAGTTCTGACTATGGAAAGCCACAGAGACAAATAAGAGGCTCATGTTCCCATCATTTTTGTAATGCATTCATGCCCCATAACATGATAT
Organism: Chelmon rostratus; assembly: GCF_017976325.1. Lineage (NCBI taxonomy): Eukaryota > Metazoa > Chordata > Actinopteri > Chaetodontiformes > Chaetodontidae > Chelmon > Chelmon rostratus. Next base: position 28,450,343 of record NC_055665.1, read on the forward strand.
ATGATCAAAGGAGGATACATTTGGAAGACTGGAGACAAAAGGAGGAGATGCACATGCTAATGCAAAACCGTAATGTTATAATGTGGGTTTGGTCTCTAGTGGGTACACGTAATATGAACAAACCTCAGCATAAACAAACTGAAATATGTTAAGTAAAACACAAATATATGTCTTTCTTTGTCCTCATCAGAAAATACTCTCTGGTGTTCCTGGCTTTAAACTGAAATAAAGTTGGTTTGAACCCAGTAGTGCAAGACAGGAAAGATACTAAAAAATACATTCGAGTGCCATTACAGATCTGCAAATTACAGTATGAATAACCTTCCCTTAACCTTTATAATTTAGTAGTTGCTACGATATTGTAAATAAGTGAGAATTTTAAAAACTTTGGCACCAGACAGAAAAGAAACTGACAATGGAAGCATTGTTGATATTGTTATGCATTTGTCACGCAAATGTTTTCTGTGTTGTCACAGAGAAAAAAGTACTTGTTTTTAATTTATAGTTAAAGCAACAAAGTTAGTTTTGCGAGGCAAAGCTGCACAGTTAAGTCATTTGACACATCAATTGCCACTAGCACACACAACACATGTCATACAGGCAAAAAATTAGTCAAGGTACAGTAGTAAGGCCGTGATAAGATACTTTTCTGAGTTGACATGCTAGGAAATAGGACAGTAGTGTACCTCAATGAGACATGAAACAATGCCTTATCTATTGCATTATACTTGTGTGTTTGTGCTCATGAGTGGTTTATATCACTCTCATCAAAGCCAACAGACTCAACACTCATTTACAGAAATGGTAATTTTATCATCGTAATCCAGATTTCATTCAAAGACAACAGAAACAAAATAAAACTTACTAACAGTGAAAAAAACAGTGAGGTTCATCTTTCCACTGATACAACAATCACAGCCTCTGGTTTGGTTGAAATAAACTCTTAATTGACCTATTGAGATATGAAAATATAAGGAGAGGAGCAAGAGGAATGTGGGTCATCAGAGAAGAAGCGAGGGAAAACAGCATGGAGACCGAGAAAACACGCACTTTCAGTGGACGTACATTAATGGTATGCAGTTGCCTAGAGTGATGACATTGCAGTCCTTTTCACAGCTTTCTTAATTCTGCTTATCTTTGGTTGGGGATGAAAGCATGTCTTTCCTAATGGCTGTATTAATGACCAGATAAATCAAGTATTTATGTAAATGTAAAAGGGGTTTTAAGTGTTGAGTGTTTTGAGGTTGAAAGAGGAGTAAAGCAGGGATGTCCTCTGAACGCTGCTCTATATGTTCTGGCAATAAGTCTTTTAATTAAAAGAACTGACAGCCGGATCAGAGGCACACATGTAGGGCATGTGCAAAGAGTTGCAGCCATTGCTGATGCTGATTACATTACTGTAATCACACCAAAAAAAAAGGGATGGGTTAAGTGAAGAGAAATAGGAGTGAGAATAGCATTAACAGAGTGTGGGAGGTTTTTGTCAGCTCTGAAATGAGGCTTTCCACCATGCCTGTATGAGGGATTGGGTCTACGTGGTGGATCAGTGATAAATAAAGACTGTGTGATCCTGGCTCTGTGTGGTTCCTATCCATGGGAGAAGACCAGAGGAGAGCCTGGCTCATAATCTGGACCTCCACGAATTATAACTCAGCATCTCAGCTGGAAACTATTGAAGTGTGTCCTCATCTGGGTCAGTGGTGATCATACTTAGCATACTAGCACTGAGCATAGCTGCACAATCACACACACAACTGCTGATTGGGCTTAAACTGAAATACAGTTTAATGATACATCAGCCTTTGACCAGTGATGAGATGTTAAAACTCCTATCCTGTAAGGGTTAGATTTTAGTGATATTTGCTTCTGCTGGTACCAGTGGTGGAACCTATACAGTAAGAGCACACTCAAAAATCATGTAGTTTATCACATCACTGAACTCATGCAGACATTGTGAAATAACATTTGCAGTACTAATTTAATTTACTTGCTGCTCTGATTAATTTTTCTGTTTCCATTGGATCAGACAGATGTATCTTTTTTTTGCAGATATATATATATATATATATATATATATGTTGTTTTAATTTAGTGAAGAAAACTAAAAAGGCCCACAGTTTGAGAAATTAGTCATGCAGTATCACTATCACTGCCCACCAGATAGTGAGAATCAAAGAAATGTAGCAGTTCTCCTACTCCATCCCCTATCCACAGAAATCATTATGGAATCTGAAATGCTTCAAGAAAATCTTTAATCTGAGAACAACAGAAGCACTGACAACTTAATAACCCTCTGATTTAAGGCATGAGATTAGTCAATTATGTTTGGGTTAAATACTTGTACTAGCAAATAAGTAGTTGTTACAACATTTATTTATAGGTGTTACCAATGGCTACACTAGAAGACGGAGTGAAAAAACTCATGTCATAGAGCTGGGGGAGATGCAATATTGTTTAAATATGGAGGCAAAAGCACACATTTTTTTGGTAGTCTCTCCTAGAAGACAGTCATAGTTTTGCAAATGTAAAAAAGAGCAGAGCAAGAAAGCACTTCTGACAGAAAATGTTCTGTTCTGTTCTGTTCTGGCCCCTTTAGGTCTAGATTACTTTCAAAAAATGTGTAGGGTTGCGGTACCGTAACTGCTTAGAGTGAGCTTACAGTGAAACTATGTGGGCACATTAGCAAATACAGCTGCATGCATGCTGCCTCTTTAACACACCACTAATTTGAATTGTGTGCCTGCTCTGTTACAATCACCGTGCTGCCAGTGTTGTAATAGCCATGAAAAAAATGATCCACTCGAGACCTAACATTAGCGTATGCTTTTGATATGGCCATACTCTAATACTCCACTGTACAACATGTTCTCACTTTCTCATCATATTGATCAGTGGCCCTATCCTTCAAACTATGGCGCTCAGGGTGCCGCTCTAGTGTCAGATTTGCATGTTCAGGAGTCAGTGGCCAAGTTAGCAAAATAAAGATGCAATGTCCAGATAGTAATGTCCAGTAAGACTTTGAAAACAAAGCTTGTTTTGAAACAATAACAAATATGGTTAACATTGTGAAACATCACAGTTTGGTATAGACACCAAAACTACTTGGTTTGGTAAAAGATTGTGGTTTGGGTTCAAATGTTAGTTACATCAGTTAGTTCTGTATTAAGTTACGTCATTTACAAAAGAAGTCAGTGTTCACTTTGGTTTCACACGGGACACAACCCTTTTTATAGAGGTCTCTCTGACCACTGCATTTGTAAAAGCAATGTTAAAGGGTTACCCAGTGACTTAAAAAGTGATGCCAGGTCCGCTTAACATATAACTAAGAATTCAACACGAACACTCTGTGCAGTGATACTTTCAAAGTACCACTGCTACCGAAAATACCATACATTACATCACATTACATCATCTCCCTTTGATGATGAAGGTTCATTCTCACAATATGTTCTCAACTTCAACATTTAACCAATGATAAATCTAGATTTTTTCAGAAGTTCATATATATATATATATATATATATATATATATATATATATATGTCTGTCTCTGTCCTTGTTCCTTACTAGAAAGAATGTTCTCCTTACAAGTCCAGCCAAGGTGGTGCTTTACTCACTCGACCTGAGTCAGTTACAGTAGTTGTCCCCTGTGTGTGTGTTTGTGTTCTAGCCAGTGCATCTGTGTGATTGTTGTTTGTTGTCTGTCTCTTTGTGTCAGGTGTGTGTGTGTGTCAATACTGTAGGTGCACTCAACAGATGATGACGATTCCACCTGTACTGTCTCGCTTGGGTTTTGATTCAAATTTTCAGACAGGGTGGATAAAGTTAGGATTTTTTTCTTCCATCATGGTGTGGTCTTGTATATCATCAGAGCCAGGAGGAAATCTTCCTGCCTAAGGATGTGTTCACAGTGGCCTTGTAGTGTGGGTGGACCAGACCCTGGAGTGTTTGCCCCACCTGGTGCGGTTCGTTTGTGTTGTGTGAATGCAGGAATTGAAACCAAGTCTGGATCACATAACCAGCAACACATTTCCAACCACATGGCTTCTGTTTACAGTCTTCTGATTTGCATCACCGCCACCCACCAATCTGGAGTGTTGTGTGTGAGTGTCCTGACCAATTGAGTATTGTCTTTGTGAACACACACTGGACCAATTGGAAAACTGAAACAAATCCTCACACTGGTGATACTGAGGAAACAGACCTTTAGGTGTGAACATGACCTAAGAATCCCTTTTGTACATGTATGGCCCTCTCAGCCTGTCTATTCGTCTAGACATAATGCAGACTAGATGTTGCATGAATGAAATCATATTTCACACTGTAGTCTCTGAACTCTTCTGAAACTAGTTGAGGTGGCTGTTAGCTTTTCTATCATCTAGCTACTGTTTGGCCCAGGTAGGTGAAAGATCTGATGGAGTCGTAGTATGACACTACCAGACAGGACTGCTTCTTCTACTCATGCAGAGATATGGCAACTTTCCATGGTCTTGAAGGTAATGCAGTTGGAATTAGTTGCTCTGTTCCTGCAAAATCCTTGGCCACTGGTTGTCTCTCCTGCATTTCGCTATCATGGGAAAAAAGCAATAGAGATTGAGAAATACAAGATGCAAAATACAAGAAAAATTGCCATAAAAATATACTGCAAAGAATTCTGTTGAATTTCACAGACTATACACAGATTGCACATGGAATGAATAAAGTGGCTACAGCATTAATGATATTGTACAGAAATAAATATGTATATGTCACAGTAGAATACTATTATGTATTGATATGTACAGTACTAAATGAGAGTGGAAAAGAGCAGTATTGCACGGTACTAGTTGTATGATACATACATGACTGCAAAAAACTGTCCTAGTATGGAAAACAGTGCTAATTTGTTAGCCAAGGCTGGAGTTGAACACTCTGATAGCTGTTTGAATGAAGGACCTGTGGTAGCGTTCCTTCTTACAGAGTGGATGCAGCAGTCTGTTGCTGAAGGAGCTGCTGAGGGCCCCCACTGTGTCATGCAGTGACCAGTTTGTTAAGTCTCTTTCTTTCCCTCTGACCTTCCACAGCCCCAGCAGACCACTGCGTAAAAGACTGCAGATGCAACCACAGAGTCATAGAAAGTCCTCAGTAATGTCCTACATACTGCAAAGGACCTCAGCCTTCTCAGGAAATGGAGACGACTTTGGCCCTTCCTGTACAGGGCATCTGTGTTGGTGGACCAGTCCAGTTTATTGTTGATGTGCACACCCAGGTATTTGTACTCCTTCACGATTTCCATGTCCAAACCCTGGATACACAGAGGTGAAAACAAAAAGGCCCCAGGTCGGCTTTAATAACAAAAAGATCTCTCAATACAAAATGATCACTCAGGCTAGACTGTCTTATCTGAGGCAAGGTAGGCAAGGCAAAAACGCTGGACTGACATGGATCACTGGGGAACACAAGACAAGGGAAACGCAGACAATATATTCACAAGGTAACAAGGAACAGGTGGAGACAATCAGGGTGGGGCAGACAATCAGACAGGCGGGAAACACCAGGAAGTCAAGGGCCTGAAACGAAAGGAGAATTAGATTTCACAATAAGACAGGAAGTGCATGACAAAGACCAGATGCCAGTGAACAACACTTCAACAGACCCGTCGAGACATAACACCTTCCTGGTGCCTACACAGTAGATTAGTAGTTATAGATAAGATATAAAACAGACTTTATTAATCCCCAGCAGTGGGCGTCAGTGTTGTGGGACGAGTCCAGTTTATTGTTGAGGTGAACACCCAGGTACTTGAAACCGTCCACTGTCTCAATCAATCAATCAATCAATCAATCAATCAAACTTTATTTATATAGCACTTTTCATCCATTTAAAAAGCAACACAAAGTGCTTCACAAAATAAAAGAATACAACAACAGAGAGAATAAAAGCATAGTATGACAGACAATATCCCGCTTCCAGATATATACACACATGCGCTCACACACACACTCACAAAACACACCCACACACACACACACAATGCTGAGACATGGCATGGTCTCAATGTCCTCCCCCTGGATGTTTACTGGTGAGTGTGGTAGTGTCCTCCTCCTAAAGTCAACCACCATCTTCGTCTTGCTGGTGTTAAAGCACAGGTGGTTGCGCTCACACCAGTCCAAAGTGTCCATGTCCAAGTCCATGATGACTGACCGGAACTTCTGAAGATGGCAGCTGTCCGTGTTGAAGGTGAAGTCCGAGGTGTAGATGATGAAGAGGAAAGGAGAGAGCACAGTACCCTGTGGAGCCCCCGTGCTGCAAACTGCCACATCCGACACACAGTCATGAGGCCTCGAATACTGCGGTCTGTTGGTGAAGTAGTCAATGGTCCATGCAGCCAGATGACAGTCTAATACGGCTCCTTCCAGCTTTGGCGCTGGACACTGTTGAAAACTTTTTCTCACTCTGTGGTTGCATCTGCAATCTTCTACGCAGTGGTGTGCTGGGACTATGGGAGCTCTGAGAGAGACATAAAGAGACTCAACAAACTGGTCAGGAGGGCTGGTTCTGTCCTGGACTGCCCTCTGGACACCATTGAGGACGTAGCTAAGAGAAGGATGTTAGCCAAACAGACATCTATCATTGACAACCATTCCCACTCCCTGTATGACACAGTGGGGGCCCTCAGCAGCTCCTTCAGCCAGACTGCAGCATCCACTCTGTAAGAAGGAACGCTACTGCAGGTCCTTCATTCCAAGCTGTCAGAGTGTTCAACTCCAGCATTGCTTAATGGAGCAGTGGTTACATATTTAGATGTCACACCGCGGTGAGGTTTGGCTCGTCTTCGTTTTTTTGTCTTGTCATTTCCTGTTTTATTTTGTAAGCCTAACTCTCCTCTCGTTTCAGAGCACTTGCCCTTCCTTACGTGTCACTGGTGCGTCAGCCTGATTACCTATTGTCTCCACCTGTTTCCCATTACCCTCCACGTGTTTAAATAGTCTGCGTCGCCCTTGTCTTGTGCCAATGTGTCTTTGTCCTAAGGTCATTTCACCCGTGCCCATCATAGTTCCACAGCCACAGATCAATTGTCATAGGAAAGCCTTTGATCCTCTTCGTGAGCGTTTTCTGTTTCTTTAAATTTTATAGTCTAGTTCTGGTCTTTTGTTTTACTTTGTTATTTTCATAGCTGATTTATAGTCCTCTTTGTGAGTGTTTTCTGTTCGATAGACATACGAAGTTTATTTTGATATCGTTATTAGTGAATTTCCTTTGTTGATTTATTTTGGTCAAATTCCATAGCCTTGTTATTTTTCCTCCCTCTAGAGCGATTTCTGTTCTCTACGTTTTATAGCCTTGTTTCCTTATCCTCCATTCTGAGCGTTTTTTGTTATTTAAGTTTTCCTTTTCTTTTTGTTATGACTGCTAGTCTCATCTAGTGGGTCATATTTATAAGGTAATTCTATAGCCATTGGTTTCACGCCTGTCGAAGAGTTCTCTGGTTATCGTGAAATAAATCTGCAAAACTTTAACTCTGCACCTGAGTCCTCATTCGAGTCCCGGCCTGACATTCAGACTGTTTTGCACTGATGTGTGATTTATCATACACAAATTATCTTGTGCAATATTACTTTTTCACTCTCTTTAAGTACTCTACCTATGCCAGGGGTCAGCAACCAATATGTATATTTATTACTGTGCAATCATGTAAATGTGTAAATTTCTGTTAAAGCTGTGAATATTCTATACAATTTTTAGCAGTATCGTTTTATGGCAATATTTTTTACAGTTCTTTGCGGCAATAAATATATATATATATATTTTTATAGTTCTTTATATGAAATGTACATATTTATAGTCAGCTTTTAATTTGTATTTTGTATTTCTTTATTCTGTTGTTATTTTCCTTCTGCTATTGCCTGCTGCCTGTAACACCCGAATTTCCCCGGCTGGGGATTAATTAAGTATGATCCTATTCTTAAGTATTATCAGCAAAATATACTTAAGTAGTAACTTAAGGTATAAAAGTAGAAAGTTGCATAAAATTGAAAAACTCAAAGTACAGTACAAATACCTTGAATTTGTGCTGACATACAGTACTTGAGTAAACATACTTAGTTACAGTCCACCACTTTTAATTCTGCTTGTTTTGTTTGTTGCTTTATTGTGAAAGTAACTGGCAGTTAAAGTCTGCAATGAATCTCGCTCCAGTGTGCAACTCTACACCTACTTTCCATTGTTGATCATTTAAGAGACTTATTATTGATGGCCACAAAATATTAAATATCGGTAAGATTTATAATGTGTAAGCAGCAAAAGTTTTTGTTAATGGTGAAAATCAAGCAATAAAGCTCATCTTTTTATGTCCGCTGTCTTTTAACTGATTTAAATGTGGAAAATAGGGGAGACCATCAGATCAAATTTCACATGACTTGACTTGTACTTGCTTGATCTGAGCAATGACTTGACTTGCTCGATTGTCACCACAGTTGCCGGAGACTTGCACATGTGTGACTTACTCCCTTTTTTAAAACATTTAAAACATAAATTTGACATTTCCAGTGTAAAGAAGTTAAGTTTTCTTGCAGACTGAGACAAGATGTCACACACCGACTGGAACTGATCATGGAGTCTAACCCGCTGTCTTTGGCTTGAATTCTGAATCTGATCAGTTTCCCAAGAATGGTGTAATATCTCCTCCAACTGTCTTACACATATAACCACCACAAATGTGATCTGGGACTGTGAAGTGACGTCCTGTTGGATGGATGAACCTGTGAAGGGCCCTCTGTCCTCAGCCATTGCAACAAGCAGCCCTGTGAAAGGCCAGCGAGTGTGTGGTGGAGGACAGTGCAGATTTAAGGGTGAAAGGGCTCACTGTCTCTGTGGAGAAAAGTGATTTAGAGATTTTGGTTACTCAGCTGCAGCTGGCAGCACACAATAACGCAAAATCAGAGAGGTACTCAAACTGTGACATCAGCAGTCAGCAATGCACTGGCTCTGATCAGCAGAGAGAAAAATCTCAGAGGCTAGGCTACTGACAGAAAGTACATGTCTAAGTGCGTAATGTTTGTGTGAGCCAGTGTGTTTGTGTGTTTGGATGTACCCAGCCAAAGCATTCCTTTAACAGCAATTTGACTGAACTTGATACCATCTCGGTCTGGTTCATCATGCCTGCCAACCCCACCTCTGACTCCCCTCACCCTGCATCTCATGTGGCAGCAGTAATAGCCCAGAAGAGAGTGTTGTATTGCATCTGTAATTACACAGGAAGGCCAGCTCTCTTTGAGCTCTGGATCAGCAACTCTCTTTGTGTTTCACTGAAAAAGGGGGGCACAAAGGCAGCTAGAGGTATCACTCACAAGCTCTGCACAAAGTGAGCTTTTTCCCTCTTTCTCTGTGTTTGCTGCCTTCTTTTAAAGTTTGACAGGCATCTTGGAGATAGAGAAGAGAGAAAATGGAGAAAGAGACAGGAATTTAGTCCTGGAAATTCAATCCCTCCTGCACCAATCGCTTTGCTTCCTCCCTGTCTGTCTGATGTGTAAGTGAAGTTTACTTCATTATATTGAGCCTTAAACAAAACACTTTGAGATTTAAAGAAAAGACAATAGGTGAATAAGTATATAAAATAACAAAACAGTATGTCGACGTTTATATGTCCACTTTTAAAGGGCACTAAAAACAAATCTGTGTTTGGCCAGTAACACCCAGTGGATGTAGAGTCCTTGAAGTTACCAGTAAATCTTTAGTCACCATCCTTGGCCTACAAACAACTAAGGGTAGGTTGGAGGATCTTAGTTTACAACTTGGCACACAGGGAGTCTGGTCTGTAATATAGGTGGGGGCCAGACCATGTAAGGCTTAAAAGTTATTAATAAATTCTTAAAATCAAAAATTTAACCGCCAGCCAATGAAGCGAGGCGGGATTTGTGTGATATGGGACCTATGAGACCAATGATTGTGCTTAGTGAAAATACTAGCAGCACCATTCTGCACCAGGTGAAGCGAAGCCACTAGGAATTGACTGAAATATGTAAACAATGCATTGCAATAGTCCAGGCATGGATAAGCTTTTCTAAGTCAGGAAAATACAAACCTGATTTAATTTTGGTAATATTTCTTTGGTGGAAGTATTTCTTAGGGGGAAGTAACAGGATTTAAAGTTGAATCCTTAAGGTAAGGATTTAAAGACTGTCGATATGCGGTTTGAGGTTCAGTTGGTAATCAAATGTGATACCTAGATTTTTGGCTGTGGATTTTATATTGGTTGCCAGATGACTAACAAAAAGTCATAATTTGAGTGCGAGATGGTTATGCCATAGATTCATGTCTGAATCTATCTGCAGAAAGTTGTAAGTCATCAGTTTCTCAATAGCAGTTAAGCACTCCATTAAACTACTCATCAACATTATTTACGTACATTTTATTTATGTACATTTCCATAGCAGTGATAGAAGAGCCCATTAAAATGAATTATAATGACAATGTTTCCTAATGGAGGCATATGAAGGGAAAACAAAATATGACCCTGAATAGATCCAACTGGCACCTCGCACATCGGTGGGCAGTTCGGGATATACCTACGCGCAGATTTATTGTGTTGATAAGGATAAAATGCAGCACTGAGGTCAAGCAGCAGTAAAATAGAAAAATCACTAGTATCAGCACTTATCAATAATTAATTTGAAACCCTAATGAAAGCTTTTTCAGTATTGTTGTTTGCAGAATCCCAGACTAGCACTTATTAGAATTGATATTAGTGTCTAGTACAGGCAGGAGGTGAGTTAGCACCACCTTTTAATAAGTTTGGATATGAAAGGGAGCCTAGAAATGGGCCTATAATTCGGTGGAAGTAAATGATCAAGGTTAGGCTTTTTTAAAAATGGCCAAATGTTGGCTTGCTTAAAATAGTTAGAAACACGACCTGAAGCAAGGGAGCAATTAATAATGTGCAATAGCAAGAGGAACCTATAACCTCTTTCAAGAGTGAGGTGGATAAAGTCTAAGAAGGCTTAAAGAGGAACACAAGTAAAAAACAATATTGATAAGCTCAGGAAGAGAAATGTGCTGAAAATGGCTAAGCAGCTCAGAGCAAGCAGATGATCACAAATATCTGCAGCAACAATGGTTATTTGACCTGGTGTAACTTACTTGTTGCTTGAAGAAAGATGCAATTTTTGTTTGTGAAATTGTTGAGCAATTGAAAATGCTGGCAAGGCGGGGGGGGGGGTGGGTTGATAAATCTTTCAGTTGTACTAAGAAGTAGTTGATTCTAGCATCTTTCATTTGTTTGTTGTAGGAAGTCATAAGATATTTCATATACAAATAACAGACATGTAAGTCTGACTTTAATGGGAGCAATGGTATCCAAGGTAATTTTACAAAGGTCGTTAAAGCTATTGACTAAATAACTGGGGTGAGATAGTTCAGCTGGAGTATGGTTTAGTAGGCCTAAAGTGATCACAGTTAAAAGCATTTTCCAAGGCTATAGAATTTATACTCAGACCACAGGTAAAAACTAAATCTTAAAAAGTATTTTGTAGAATAAGTAAAAGTACATATGTTTTGAAATAGCAGTGGGAGCTTGAGATTTTTGCCTTTACTCTGTGTGCAAACCGGAAGCAAGCTGGATGATCTCACCCACTCATTTGCTACACACCACATGCACACATACCAATGTCTACCCCCCAAATAATCCTCAAAGACACACTTTTCTTTGACTCTCTCAAGTTTCAGTGCATATGCAGTGACTCACACTCTTTTATCCATAGACCCCCCTCGATTGCTGACCAATTATTGTTGGAGTGAGTTACAGTTCAGAGTTTAGATTTCTTTTCTCCCATGGTGAGTCCATGTGTGACAGGGAGACTCATGTGGATGTGGTGTGGGTGGCCATAGGGGAGAGGTTTAGCCCCAGGCTGAATATGATATACAGTACAGTCTGTGTGTGTGTGTGTGTATGTGTGTATGCATGCATGTGTGCACGTGTGTGTGTGCACGCATGAAGGTGCACATGTCTGAGGTAAGGGAAGAGGACATGAAGACTAAGTTACAACTATTCAACCGTGGTTCAGTGAGTCTGTGCAACATTAGAGCAATGCATGTAAAATCTGACTTAGGACAATAATCAATAATATATAAGTAAAGGAAATCTGGGTTAAGATAGAACTGGAAATTCTCACTGGTACTCTGAGGGGTAGTGAAAGGGAGGAATACATCATATTATGGGGCTGGGGGGATATAGTTTTCTGTTCCAAAATGCAAATATTACTTTTTGTTTGTAATGACTCTGTTCCGAAGATGGTTGTTTATTAGTGGCACGAGGCAATGCACGAGCCACTATTGTAATGTCTCGCGTTTTTTCTTCTTCCAAAATTTCGGCGCGTAACTAGTCCCACAGCTTTGAGAAAACCCTTGCAAACTATATATGCGGCTCGATCGGGAATGGTGTGCTCTGTAATTATGACAGGATTCATTAATAATTCGCAAAGTTATTCTCAAAAAAACTGCGAAAAATTTCCCATAAGAAATGAATGGGTAGATAATTTTGCCGGCTCAAAATGAACCTCGGCTCACTTTTTGATATCTCTTACGGTTTTCGATCCCTGACCATCTGAAGACCATAAAGTTTCTCAAAAAATGCTCAGAATTTCTGCTCCTAGAGTGGGTGATGTCATCAGCTAGAGTGCTAGAGAGTGAAATTGCCATAAACTCCAAACAGTGAATAGGAGACACATAACTTTTGGATCCTTTTGTAGACAAAATTTCTATTTTAAAGGGTTAGCCCCCACCAAATTTAAATAAAGAGGGATTTTGCACCAGCTGCCCTGCTCTGCTGCTCCATGTAAGCCAATACAATCTCCAGTTTTTGTGTCTCGCGGCCTGCCGCAGTCTGTCTTTTTAAATCGACCATTTACTAATTTTTCAAAAATATATCTCAACACCAAACACACGTACATCTGGTCTAGACTTCTACGCTTCTCACAGTCTAATCGGTTTTTTGATAGCAGCTACCGTTTTCTCAAAATCACAAGTTGTTCGGGAGAAACTCACAGCGAAAAAGTAGCTGTTCCTCAAGGGGAGAATTAACTGTCATCAGGTGTAACTGTCAGTTACACACACAAATTCAGTGTCATAAGACACATACACACAAACATCTCCAGGACAACCAACCCCCTAAGGTGCCCCCTAAACAAGCACATCAAAACAAGAGCATTGTTTGAAAACAACCTCTGTCCAATAAGCAACTGAACTCAGCTTGAGCATTGCAGGTTGGGCTGGGCTCAAAAAACCTGGGACAGTGTATATATACTGTATATATGGATAGTTTAAGCACACACAAGCACACACACTGTTAAGACAGACACAGACACACATTCACACACATTCGCTAGCTAGCTAGCAATAACTAGCGCTGGCTAGCTAGCGATAATTAGCGCCAGCGAAAACTAGCGCTAGCTAGCTATAGCGATAACTACCACTACCTAGCTAGCGATAGCTAACTAGCGATAACTAGCACCAGCTAGCTAGCGTTAACTAGCGCTAGTGATAATTAGCACTAGCTAGCTATAGGGATAAATAGTGCTAGCTAGCTACTGATAACTAGCGCTAGCGATAACTATAGATAGATAGTGAAGACATTAATGCACATGTATTCATTCTAAACCACATACATATTTGAAATATAGATTTTTAATGTTTAATATATTCAGGGAGCTCATAGTAAAACTCATTCTCCATGTCGTTCTCCATCATGTCATAGCACAAGCAACGCTGTATGCTTTCAGCCAATCTTACAGCTTCTATGCAAGAACATGAACAGGAGTCAGGTAATAACTTATATGTATAGCCATGAAAAAAAGCCACATTCAGAGCTAAAAGCAGCAACTCCAGCCCCCTTCACTCTCCACAAAAGTACAGAAAAAAATGGGAAAAAAAAATGAAGCTGCACTGCAATTAGCTACCACATTCTCTGGTTTAAATAGCCCATTTATGTTATTTTATATTAGGCCTATTATATTAATATTCTTACAGTATTTTTTTTTACTTTTTGCCATACATGTAGACATGCTAATTTGCAATAAAGTTTAAGTGGCCCCTTAATTTTTTTTACAGAGCTCTAAATGCACACACACATGATCTTTATGAAGAAACAAGCTTTTACATACACATTTAGCCATTTAATATGTTATAAAGATAGTAACATACCATTTAAAGACTTTGGTCCTTCTTAAGACAGGCTGTATCGAATGAAAATATTTTTTAGGTTATCTGTCTCACCAATAATGACATTTTTTTTCCTTTTTTTTTGAAAAGTATCAAAAAGTATTGAAATACATGTTGGTATCATGACAACACTAGTAGATATTGATACATATACCACGGTTTGATAATCAAAGATTTTATTGAAATATGCCAATGCATCTGATTGGCTACAGACACTTCCCTGTTGAAAAAGATGCATTTGTGGCTCGAGACACGGCAGGGGAGTCTCTCCCATTAACTCCCATTAATTAAAAGTATGTATATTGTCCCTTGAACTGACCTTCATTTTTGTTTTAACTAGTTAAAACAAGGGAGAGATATCTTGAACTGAAATTGTGACTACTGAATGTTTAGTATAGATCAGTGTTTCTCAATCCTGGTCCTGGAGTACCACTGCCCTGCATGTTTTAGATGTATCCCTGCTCCAACACACCTGATTCAAATGCTCAGCTCGTTACTGGGCTCTGCTGAGGCCTGATAACGAGCCATTCATTTGAATCAGGTGTGTGTTACACAAAATGTAACATAGCATAGTAAGCATCTAAATATAAATCTAGCTCTTTTCTAATCTACCAACCACTCAAAGTGCTTTAAAACACATGCCGCCCTCACCCATTCACAGACGCACACTTACACCCAGATGGTATCAGCAGCTATTTTGGGTTAAGTATCTTGCTCAAGGCAACTTTGACATACAGACTGGAGAAGCTGGGGATCGAACCACTTACCTTCTGAAGAGCGGACAACCCGCTCTACCTCCTGAGCATGGCACTTTCTATTCCAGTACACCATATATGTAGTATATAGTATAAATATAATCTGAATCAATAAGCAGAATCACAATCAGAATTGGATAATCATAGTCCTCTAATTTCCACTTGTGGCGGCTGTTTAGGAAAAGTAGTTATCTCCCAGATCATGCAACTATACCGTATGTTTTTACTTGTCGCCATCAGTGTTAATTATTTATCTTAAATAAATTAGGTAATTTTATCAGCATGGCGGATTGCTCAAAATACTACAATATTCATAACCGTGGGCTACAGTGTTATGGAGAATAAGCCAGTAAGAGGGGTGCTTCAGAAAATCCAAAACATTTGAGCTTGGGATTTGAATTCACTCTGGAAGTAAACTGTTTTGTGGTGATTATTAGGAATGTAACAATATATCAAATCTTGCGATATAGCAAAAGAAATATGGCTCAATGCTGTCATGGGACTGTGACATTATTTTGCTACCTCTCCTTGTCGAAAATTGTATTGCTTTTGTTTTAACAGCAGTCAAGAAGACAGACTCCCATCATCCTTTGCATTTAAGCCAAGTGCTGCTAAAACTAAACCCAACAAGAAAATTACAAATAAACGAGAGAGATTGAAGATGCTCCATTGACTTTTATAAATCTTTTTATTAATTTTAAGTACAAACTGAAAAATGAACATATGGACTGACATCACATGAACACTTTGTACATTTTGATAAGCTCTGAATATTTCTGTCCAATAGTCAGTCAACCTCCCCTCAGAAAACTGTTTATAAAATTCAACAGTAAATCCGTCGAGACCTGGTGATTTGCCGGACTGGAGAGACTTAATTTCCTCTTTTATTTCTTGAGCAGATATGGGGTCACCCAGACCCATGGCAAGGCTCTCATCAACTCTGGGGAAGGGGATCTGACCAAGAGGGTTGACATCATTCCAAACATCAGGAGAGACCTCTGAGGTATGAAGTTCTGAATAATAAGTGGAAAACAACTCAGTAATTCTGACAGGGTCAGAGATTATTTCACCTGTTGGAGACTGGAGTCTGGGAATCAATCTAGAGGCCAACAGCTAACCTGCCTTGACACCCATCTCAAAGTAATGTTGTTTAGACGTAAGAAGTTGAAACTTGGTTTGGATGAAAGAAACTGTTTAAATGCTTCATTGGCCAACATGGCAGAACTGAATTGCTGGTCCTTTGTGAAAAGTTTAGCTGCTTCCAGAAAGAACAGGGTGACAGAGGGACAGGCGGCATAATATCGTCATTCCATATGTGTCTGGTGTATCGGAGAAACTCAGGCGAATCTTCAACAAACACAACATCCCGGTACATTTCAAACCTGGGAACACTCTCAGAGAAAGGCTGGTGCACCCCAAAGACCGGACACCTCACACTCAGAAGAACAATCTGGTGTATGCAGTCCAGTGCAGTGAGGAATGCACAGACTTGTATATTGGGGAAACCAAACAGCCACTGAGCAGACGCATGGCACAACACAGAAGGGCCAACTCTTCAGGGCTGGACTCAGCTGTTTACCTGCATCTCAAGGAGAAAGCACACTCCTTTGAGGATAAAAATGTGCATATTCTGGACAGAGAAGACAGATGGTTTGAAAGAGGAGTACGAGAAGCCATCTATGTCAAGGTTGAAAAACCATCTCTGAACAGAGGGGGGGTCTGAGACACCACCTATCTCCCACATACAATGCTGTCCCTTCATCTCTCCCAAAGAGATTCAAAGATTTAGCCTCTGATGATAAACAACAAAGCCATTCACACATGGCTCCAGGAGCCTCCCAATGACAACAATGGGATCGTTTGCCTCACAACAGAGTGATACCATCCTTGGTTTTGGGGGTTGGCCTCACTCAGGGGATAAATACTTGAACCTAACACCATTGCATTGGACTAGAGCTGTCCTATCTAGTCTGGTTGCACATGAACTGATGAAGCCTGCTCGGATGAGAGGCGAAACCGGTTCTAAGACAAACTGACGAGGTCCAGTTGCGAACGATTGAATGCCCTAAAGCCGATAAGGAAAAAGATTTGGCTGAGAAAAATTTAAATCTCCATGGGTCAGTCAAGTCCAGATGGTTCATGTATCCAAACCTTTGTTAAACTTGAAAGTGTCAAAGGTTTTATGGACGATCTATCAAGGTTGGCATTTTGGATCAGATTGAAGTCATAATCACATCGCAACTGTCAGGGAGAGCAGAAAAAAAATTGGAGATGAACCTTTCGTCTTCCCAGGTAGGGGCGTAGACAGAAGCTAGAACAACTTGAATGTAAATCAGGATTCCATAGACAGCCACATAGCGCCCATTAGGGTCAACAACTGAGTTTTGTGGCTCAAAAGAGTCACAAAAAAATAGAACAAACAAAACAAAAGGAATATTAACATTCAATGCAATCAAATGAATTCAACAAGTTCAATCTATTCAAATGAGCCCAATCAGAGTTCAATGAGTTCAGTCAACTCGTGTAATGAGCTTAATAAAAGCTCAGGTTGCCCACAACGCGAAGGGTTGTGAACTTGATGACTTGAAGCGGCTTGAGTGTCCAGCGGGATAGTGTCTGAAGTGGGGGATGGAATGTGTGAGTGGGTGTGTATGGGTGACAGGCCACTCAAGCATACGAGTTGCGGAAGCATATAATAAGGGAAAAACTGGCTGCAATAAAGAGCCTCCTACCAGCCCGACCAGAGCAGGAGGATCGGTTCCTGGGAAGTGAGTAGTGTAGCAGGTGACTTGCAAACTCACTGCCCAACGTACATGGATTCATTTCACATAGATTCAATTCCTAGTTCTTAGCTTGCCATCAGACCTGGCCTGAATAAAAAGTAGCAGGACCAGTGTCAGTTCTTGGTGTACACCAAATATATACATCTCCTAAATAAACCAGTCAATAAATAATGCAAGTCGCATCACAATTAATGACAATTCCCATATTGTACAATATTAACAAGTCATATTATAATTAGGGCTGCAACGATTAGTCGACGTAATCGATTACGTCGACAATAAAAATTTGTCGATGCGAAAATTTAAGCGTTGACTACTCATGTATGATAAAAACAGACAGTCCGCTTCATGCTCATCTGTAACTGCAGTGCACAACAGGAAGTGCTGGGGGCAGTATCGCTCGCCGTTTACATCGCGCAAGGAAACAGAGAAGAAGAATGAATGTATGAATTTTGGCAGAACAAACAGAAGGAGAGGCTCGAAAACTCTGACCCTAACCTTCCAAAGTTTGAACATTTCACAAAAAATAATCCAGCGAAACACGTGAAATGTAAATTCTGTGAAGCTCAATTATCATTTCATGGCAGCAGAACGGCGATGCACGAACACATTAAACACAGACACCCCGGAGCCACTGGATCAGAGTTCACAAATAGCGGTGATGCCGAGTAGATGTTTTTAATTATTAAATTACATTATCACGACCTGGCTCGTAGGCCATGACAAAAAATGGTGAGACAGGTTTGTAATAGAGGTTAGCAAATTTATTTAAATCATAAAGCAACTAGACAATGCTAACTGGTTAATTAACCGTCCGCCTATGAAGCACGTACATAATAGGTTTGTGTCGTACGTCTATCAGTCAGAAATCATGGAAGAAGCTTGCTGAGGGAATGCTAGTTCACTTACGTTAATGCGTATTTTACGGCAGAAATCAATTAATCACAGGCGAAGCTGCTTTGACATACTTAATTTCAGCCCCTGTTGATACTAGCGTTTATACTGAATTGTAAACATCTTTCACTTATCAACAGTGTGATTTGGAGCATATTAATTCAATATTTAAGCTGTAAAAAAACAGTGATAATTTGTTTCAGGTGTTTTAACTGCCAACTGTCAAAATGGATGTTTTGTTTTATTTATTTTTTTTTACTTTTATGGACTTAATTGCTTTAAGTAAAAGCAACTCTTTCGTTGGTTTAAACATTATTGTCTCTTCAACCTGCAAGGCTGGTTAACTGTAGCTTTTTTGAGTTAGTTAGATTTTTTGTTTACTACCACTTGCAAGTTTGTATTATTTAATTAATTTATTTTTTGTTGTGGTCAAAGTGATATTATATGTTAAAAAATATATCAGCTGTTACAGATACATTCTCCAGTCTCTATCTGGTGAATCACCTCTCTAATAGCTGGATCAGCACGTTGCTGCTCTTTGAGGTCCAGATGTGACAAGGAAGGAACAACTGGTAGCCCATGGTCAGTTTCTCTGGCATAACAATCTGGAATGGCCTCAACTGACAGGCTCAAGGACTCAACCAAGGTGATAGGACTCTGCTGAACTGCTAGGCTGGCTGAAGACAAGGCAGCGATGGCAAATGGCAGACACAACATAAGGGTCCAGTCCCTCCACTTCTCCTGGTTCGCTCAAATGCTCCTGGGTGAATTTGTTGATCCAGTCCCAATCTTTCTGTGATGAAACATCAGTAAGTTGGCTCTGGGGATGGCGAGATAAACCATCAGCGTCGGAGTTCTGCTTTCCAGATCTGTACTGCAGTTTGAAAGTGTAGGTGGACAGGGCGGCGAGTCACCTGTGGCTGGCGGCGTCTAACTTTGCTGATGTTAACAGGTAGGTGAGTGGATTGTTATCAGTTACTATTACAAAGTTGGCCCCATACAGGTAGTCGTGCAGTTTCTCTGTCACACTCCAATTCAGAGCAAGAAATTCAAGCTTGTGTGCTTGGTGTCTCGATTCGCTTGGCGATAGGCCACGGCTGGCGTAAGCAATGACTCTCTGCTGACCTTCTTGCTCTTGGTACAGCGCTGCTCCCAGTCCAGTTGTGCTGGCGTCAGTATGGAGGATGTAAGGTAGCTTGGGATCAGCGAAGCCAAGGACTGGGGAACTTGTCAGCTTTATTATCAGCATTTCAGAGGCATTTTGGCAGTCAGATGACCATTGCTCTCCAAAGGGCTGCTTTGCATCTCGAAGATGGACTGAATGGGGTTTGGATCTGGACTTGGACATAGGCGCATAGCCACATGTGAGATCATTTAGAGGTTTAGCAATGGCAGCATACCCTTTGATGAATCTCCGGTAATATCCAGCAAAACCTGACTGACTTGAGCTCTTTCAGGGTCTGTGGAACCGGCCAAGATTTAAGAGCAAGAATCTTGTTGGGATCGGTTTCAACTCCTCTCTCCGAAACAATATGTCCAAGATATCAGACGGATATCTGGAAAAACTTGCACTTCTCTAGAGAGAGTTTTAAACCATATTCTTTTAAACGATTGAGCACCCGCAGCGGCCTCTGCTCATGCTCTTCCAGTGAGCTTGAAAACACGATAAGATCATCCAGGAAAACAAGGACTTCTTTCAAATGGAGATCCCCCATGCACTTCTCCATTAGCTGCTGGAATGTACTTGGAGCATTTGTTAATCCCTTGAGGCATTCGATTAAACTCCCAGAACCCAACTGGCGGTACGAAAGCTGTTTTTGCCTTGTCAGCCTCGTCCATCTCGATCTGATAATAGCCTGATTTTAGGTCAGCACGCTGAACCACTTGGAACCCGGCGAGGCCAAAAATGACTCCTCCAGGTTTGGCAAAGCATAGACGTCTTTTATTGTCTGTAAGTTCATCTTATGGTAATCGATGCACAACCAAATGTCTCTGTTCTTTTTGCAAACCATGGCGATAGGTGATGAGAATGGTGAATCAGATTCTCTAATGAAACCCGCTTCCAGCAGATCACACAGATGTTGGCACACAGCCTCAACATCTCGAGGGTGAATCGGTCTGGCCCTGTGCTTGAATGGGGTTTCATCATGCAGTTTGATCCGGTGTTTCACCTTATTGGTGCATCCGAAATCCAAGTCATGGTGTGAAAAAAATTCAGGAATCTCTGTCAGTTTACTGATGATCCTCTCCTTCCACTCTGGAGGAATGAGTGACTCTCCAAAATCCAACTTCAGAGTATTCAATGTTTCAGATGATAAATGGTTTGGGGACACTTGGTGGGACAGGATCTGGGGGGATATGGCTAGTTCGGCAATGACACAAAGAGGTGGGATGGTTACATCATGATCTGAGTCATTAGTAAGAACAACCGGGATTTTTTTCATGTGGCCTTGGCTTGGGAGTGTAATCAGCGAGTTTTTGACACACAGCCCACCTGGCAGTGGGGAAGCTGGATGCTCCACAAGCGCCCATTGACCAGGTGCTGCTGTACTGGAGTGAACAGATCCTTTCACGACTGTGGTGTGCCTAGCAGGGATGAGGACAGGGGACTTGGTGGCTAACCTCACAACTCCATCATTGCCAGCTTGTTGTTGTCGGTGGCGCATCCGTAGAAGTTTGAGCATGGCTTTGTAGCCATGGGCAGCTGGCTGGAACTCTGCAACCTCACTATCCATGTATTGGCGGTACAGTGGCTCCAAAGTGTTCATGCCGATTAACACTGGGCACTGGAAATCAGATCTTCCATCAGGAACAACAAGTGTGGCCACATCAAAATCTGCACCTAGGAACTCCCTAGGAAACGTTACCGTCATCTCCACACACCCAAGATAGGGGACAGCTTGTCCTGCAGCTCCTTCCCCTTGTAAGATGTCACATAGAGGTTTCACTGGTTTTACCTTTAGCGAGGCTGCAGCAGCTGGGTGGCCCACGCTGACAGCCGAGGGTAGTGATGAAGGTAGCCCAATGCCAAGGAGGGTAGTTGGCAGCTCTCCCTTCCTGTCCTCAAGGGGAACCTCGACATCTCCAGCAGTGGGGTGGAACTCAGTGATAGTCTGGCCAAGCAGAGACATCACCCCAGTTAATACAACTGCAAAGTCTTGCCCCGTTAATTTGGCAACTTACTGAAGTTCAACCAGGTAGTTCTGGGTCCGCATTTTTCCTATCTCGTCGGCAGAGACGGCAGCTGAATCCCAAATCTCATAGGTAACCTTATCGCTTTCACAAATGTAAGTATAAGGCAAAAGCTTGCGCAGTGCGACCAAAGGTGTGCCTGAAGTGTACTCGACTACAATACGATGATGGAAAACGGAATCAGGCTCATCAATAAATTTTAGAAATTGAACCGTACCCCTTCAAAAAGTCAACAACTTCGTCATCGGTTTCAGTTTTTTTCGCGTCCTGAATCAAGACTGAGTTAGGGATTTTGATGCCATGTTTCTCAAATGTTTCCATGTTTAAATGCATGTGCACACTAAATTTGGAACCCTATGGGTGCTATGTTGCACAAAGCAAGGCAGTATTAATTGTTGGGCTAGTTCAGGAGATCTAAGTTCAGCTCTAGGAGTGGAGAGAGGAAGAGACTGAGACAGAACTTGCGGTTTAAAATGGTATCATATATTGGAAAAAATAGAACAAACAAAACAAAAGGAATATTAGCATTCAATACATTCAATGCAATCAAATGAATTCAACAAGTTCAATCTATTCAAATGAGCCCAATCAGAGTTCAATGAGTTCAGTCAACTCATGTAATGAGCTCAATAAAAGCTCAGGTTGCCCACAACGCGAAGGGTTGTGAACTTGATGACTTGAAGCGGCTTGAGTGACCAGCGGGATAGTGTCCGAAGTGGGGGAAGTGCCCCACCCGCATCACCCGACTGACTTCCTGTAGCGCTGTTTTAGGGACACGGACAGGCCGCGCGCGGTCACGTGACGGCGTGACGTAACGACGCCCAGACTAACGCGAGGAGACCCGAATGAACTTGTTTTTTTTACTCCCGGGTTACAGACTGCTGCACTGTTTTTTTTTTTTTTTTTTTTTTTTTTTAATTGTACATGGTTCAATCATTCATTGCCAAAGACAGTTCATGCCAAGTTTTTGCTCATGCTTAGGTCATGGCTGGCTACTTTTATTTTATTTAATGAAATAAGGAAAGCACTTTAAGTTAAAACAAATTCTATATGTATAAAAATGCTTCATACACTAATTCACTAATAAAGGGCATGTTTTCAAGTAATTTTTCTTTTTTTAATATTGCAATGGATATCATTCTGTGAGTTTTTGATATTGTTACATCCCTGGTGACTACTGTATATCATCAGATTTTTACAATGTGTAGTCCTTAGCTTTTGCTTACTTTAACTTGTTGGCTTAAAACTTTTCTCTTTGACAAAGCTTACAGTTAGGGCTGGCTCAGGCTTGGTTTGGACCAGTCCCTAGTTATGCTGCTATAGGATTAGACTGTTGGGGGACTTCCAATGACACACAGAGATCCTTAGTTCTTCTCTCCCTCTCCATCTGTATGCATTCTTGTCCAACCAAGCCATGTTACTCATTTAGCTTCTCCCTGGATCCTTTCTCGTCTCACAGGTTCCCATGGGAAGTGGCTGAACCTGAATTGTGGATTATAGCTATGTCTATTATTAGAGCTGTCACTGTTATTGTGATTGCATTTCTGTCTACCCCGCAACCCTTCCCTTTCTCCCTCTCTCTCTCCTTCTCCTTTCCTCGCCACTGTCACCAAGTGCTTGCTCATGAGGGAATTGTTGGGTGTCTGCAAATAAAGAGCTGCCAGCTTTATATGAAAAGTGTCCTGAGACACCTTCTGCTGTCAATGAAATTGAATTGAATTGAATTGAATTTTTAACTATGTAACAGCATTTTATATACCAGAATTAGCTCAGTGGATGTTCCTTACTGAAATGCTTATTGGGAATCACGGTCAAGTTCCTACATTTCGATGTCCTCACGCTTCTACTTTTGACTTCTTATTTTGTTGATCCTTTGTAGTGATCATGCACTGGGACAGTTTCATGTCCATCCAAGCTCTCAAAGTACCCCAACTGTCATTTAACACTGTCTATGTGGAAAATAAACTTTTTTTGGGGAAGCTTTTGCCCCCAAAGTAAATTGTTTTGCATCTAAGTTGTCTTTAGTTGCCTTACCTAAAACATGCCTTTCTGTAACTACCAAATGTAGATTCTGAAGGAATAGACAGACAGACAGAATTATTTTCTATTTTGCTAATGCAAATAAACAAAACAATATTGTGAACCAAATTGGCAGGAATGTAAAGGTTTACTCTGAGGGATTTAATGTAAATTTTAGCCACAATAATTTGCAGTATTGCAGAGATTGTTCTGTAAGTGTCTGTTGAATATCACAATTTATGTTAAGGACCCAGTGGGACACAATAGGGACACAATGTAAAGTTATGAGTGTAGTCCTTAGCAGAGGACAGAGAGGCAGTGTGAGGAGCAACACTCAGTGTACAATAAAGGACAGGAGCTCTGGAAAGAGAGTGTGTTGGAGAATATGGGGACATGGCTGAATGGAAACTCCATGTAGCTGTCTCTCCTGCTTATGTGCTTCAACTTAACCACTCTGCTGGGCTGGGTCTCCTTCTAGACTGATATACTCTGTGTGTGTGCATGTGTGTTTGTGCTCCAATATCCCCACACAATTTACACTCCGCCAAGAGGGGAAATTCTGATGGCATTGCTACATTTGTGACATTATTGAAGGCTTTTGGAAAAAGTTGAATGTAAAAATAGTATACTGGTGCAAAATATATCAGATATTTTGTGAGTATTAGCCTTTTGGAAGCCCTTCACTCTCTTTCTCTGTCTTACCCACACACACACACACTTCACTTGTTCCTTATTTTCCCTGCAAATTACTTTGCCAGGGTTCCTGGATGCCTGTTCAAACATTTGGGCCTGTAGTAGCTCAGGACTCAGGATGCAGTCAGTCCTCCATTTAGGATTATGTTTTACACAGCCAAATTACTGGGAATTTCCCAGAGTTTTATGTTTTGTTTTTTTTTCTGTTGACGCGGTTTAGAGATGGAGGCAGGATGTCAAGAGAGGCGGTGCCCAGGTGTGCAACCGTGACCCTTTTCAATCCTCCCATTAATCTGCATAATAAATGATTCTTACAGATTAAGCAGTGAGGTCATCACTCCAACCTTGTGTTAAAGGAGCCTGTTGGGCAGTTTAGTTCATCTATGAATTAGATATTAGGAAATTGAATGATTAAGAGCTGGCTACAATCAGTTTCTCCTAAAATATTTTTTTTTCTGGTTGGACAAAAAAATATTATTTTTATTAAAGTTATAAATCAATAAGATGGTGAAAATTCTGAAAGCTCAGGGTTGACAAAGAAAATGTTTTTTTAAAATGCCAGTGGTCCATCTAGTCCATGCCAGTGCCATTTTTCTCTTCCACTATCAGTCAAACTACTAAACAGTAGGAGATGAGGTGTCTCTTTGTGTGTGTGTGCGTGTGTGTGTGTGTGTGTGTGTGTGTGCGCGCGTGTGCGTGTGTGTGTGTGTGTGTGTGTGTGTGTGTGTGCGCGTGTGCGTGTGTGTGTGTGTGTTTGTTGGGAAGTTGCTATGGCTCTTATCGAGGAGAAAGTGCAATATCTTCATCTTGGGCGTCTGTGTCTGTCTTCTGTTCTTCTGGGTTTTTTACATTGGGTCTTTCATTTAAAATATGCCTGTTATGGCTAAAAACTATGCTCTGAGAGTGATGAGAGTGAACCAAAATAGTAAAGCTGTGGGCCTGAAACAGAGAGTTGAAACTTGCACGAGAATCCTGCAAGGAAAGTACCAATGAAAGTGCAAATGAGTAAATACAGAATGTTAACATTGCTGAAAAAAGACAATGGGAGATGCACATCTCGATAAGATAAGATAAATTAAAACTTTATTTATCACCAGCCGGGGAAATTTGGGTATTACAGCAGCATGTAATAGCAGTTGGAAGCAAAATAGCAACAGAGATAGAGAAATTCAAAAAAACAAAAAACAAAATAAAAAGTTGAATATATATGTACATATCATACAGGCGACTATATAAAAGAAAAAATATGCATTGCAGCAGTAACTGTGGAAAAAAAATGCATGCTGCCTCCAGATTAATAATAATAATAATAAATACTGTTAATACTATTGCACAGAGAAGAAAATATACAAGACAGTAAAAAAATTATGCAATACTGCGTAAAATGTAAAAGATATGAGTGTATGTTGGCATAAATGACAAGAAAAACTGATTATTTGGCAAACAACATCAACACAGTCTTTTGTGATGCTGGTGGAAGTCAATCACCATCTCCTTAGTCTTGCTGGCGTTTATGTGCAGGTGGTTTAGTCAACACCAGTTGACAAAGTTAGTGACTTCCCTGTATTCCAAATCGTTCCCCTGCGATACATATCCAACGATGGCTGTATCATTTGAGAATTTCTGGTGGTGGCAGCTGGTTGTGTTGTGTCTGACATCCATTGTGTAGAGGGTGGAGAGGAAAGTAGAGAGCACAGTACCCTGTGGAGCCCCAGTGCTGCAAACTGCCACATCCGAGACACAGGTAGTTGATGGTCCATGCAGCCAGGTGACAGTCTACTCAAGCCCTTTCCAGCTTCCTCCTCAGCAGTGATGGCTGTGTTACCAGTGCTCTCCAGGTGGGAAAGAGAGCGATGGAGCAGGTAGATGTTAGCGTCTTCTACACCAATGCCTGGTCGATATGCAAACTGTAGGGGGTCCAGCTCACTGCTCATCAGGTGACGAAGATGGTTCAGTATAATCCTCTCCAGAGTCTTCATCAGGTGGGAAGTTAAGGCTACAGGACTGAAATGGTTTGGCTCCCTGGGATGCAGTATATCCTATTCATGCTCTGGAAATGATCAGCACTGACCATTCATCTTACCATCTGAAACATAGGTCAAGCCTTAGATCTGCCTTTCAGAGTTGGGATGTAACATTTGTAATAAATCATTTACATGTGCAATCATTTTTTTGTTTTTTTGTTTTTTCTTACAGATTGCCCTCACTTTCCTTTCAGGTAAAGCTTAACATGAAATGACCTCCAGGAAATGCAGATGGCACAAAAACAAAAGCACCTGCCTGCGACCACAGGAACCAGACTTCAGTCAGTGTTCAGAGGGTGGGAAGCCGGTGAGGGATCGTGTCTCACGACTCATATAGCCTGTCCCCCATTGCACTGCATCCTCACCATGAAAATCCTCACTCATGCTGTTGAGTGACACGAAACAGCTGATAATTCCATGTGTGTATATGCAGGGGTGCTGCCAAGGGGTGGCCAGAAGGAGCCATAGGCACACTGATACAAATAAAATGACTGCTCACTACAGTATATAATGGTGACTGCAGAATGGTTGAGCTGAGGAAATGACTCTGGCTAAGGTTAACAGAGAACATTAACTGTTGGAATACATTAAAGTCAGATGCACTACATAGCCATCCATCACTCCGACCTCCACACTATGACTTTCCTCTTTATTACATAAAGTACACACCACTTTGTGCATGTATACTAAATGTAAGCCTTGGACATGCATTTGTCCAAGTATTCCTAGGAAATTATACTGCCTTGTGTTCACAGTCACAGAGATTTTGGGGTGATGTGCTCTCCACCACCTTTATCAAAAATCACATCCCTCTACAGTGACGCTTTGCTGCATCAGCAGATGAGCAGTGTTCACCTCTGCAAACTCAGTTCCTGAACGATCAGGATGTACTGCCCCCACCGCAAGGACTGTTTTTACACCAGGAACTACATTTTTGATTCCTGGTTCCTCCAGTGAAAATTCAGATAAAGTTCTTGGTCCCCTGGGAACAACACCTTACTGAGACACTTTATGTTGGTTTGTCCAATAATGTGTCACCAGTCTGTATGTTGTTAATGAAAATTACAGTGACTGGACAGGGACTTTACAATTTAGGGCTTTTTGATTGACAGTTTTATTTTAAAAATTGTGATTTTATTCCAACGCTCTTTCAAATGCCATGGTAATCGTTCTGTATTGTTTTAGTCTGTTTAACACTAAGGCTGATTTCAGCCCTCCAGGGC
This sequence comes from Chelmon rostratus, assembly GCF_017976325.1. Classification (NCBI taxonomy): domain Eukaryota; kingdom Metazoa; phylum Chordata; class Actinopteri; order Chaetodontiformes; family Chaetodontidae; genus Chelmon; species Chelmon rostratus. Next base: position 28,478,119 of record NC_055665.1, read on the forward strand.
TCAGCAGTAACACTACACCTCTGGAAGTGGACATAGAACAACAGCCTCAGTATTATGTAGTTTGAACTTGACATCTGACTCACCGAGTCTTATCAAAAAAACCTGACATTGTTGGCCTCCCCCTGATTATTGCATAGGTCTGACACAAGCCAAATGGCAGTAATGCAGAAAGTATTTCTCTGTGAATTTTTTCTTAAAAGAGATGATTGCATCATTATGCAGATAAAGGACTCCTGCCAGAGCAGATGGAATATTTGTGAAACTGAGGGGATATGTATCTTCCTCAGTGAACCCGATGTAGCTGCTGTTTATTGTTTTAGGATCCTGATATTCATCTAAATGAGATGAATGAGAATTCAGACCACAGTCACATATGATGTCTTTGTAGCACAGCCAACTTCTATTTTACTTGATCTTGATCTGAGTGCAATGTGTGTGCATTGGTGCTGTATGCCTCTGTATGGGACTCTCTACCCCCCTCTCTGACTCTGTGTGTGTGTTTTGTTCAGGCAGGGCCACGTGAGAGGCAGCAGTGGATTGAATAACCCCCAGCTCTCCCCTGTGGAATGGACCCCCTTATTGAATGCAGTCTTGTCTCCCAGACCGAGCGCTGGCCTTGATTTGGAGCCAGGAAACCCAACTGTCCCTGTCCATCAGTATGACGAGCCAAGCCAGGGATGAACCCAGTGACCTGGTTGGAGGTGGTGGGGGGGACAGGAGTGCTGGTTTAGGGTTGGGGTAGTTAGGGACGTGTAGTGCAAGGTAGCAAGACTAAGATCGAACTTTCAGGGTTTGAAACTAACAGCATCTCAGTGTCACAGGGACACTGAGATGCTAGAACAGAAAATGTGTTTGGCAACAGAGACCTTGCCCAAGATGAAAGTAATTTTTGTTTGTATATATGTATGTATGTATGTGTGTAACCATCGCTTAGCAAATGACAATCTGAACTGAGCGCTGCCAACAATGGAGCACATGTTCTCTTGCTGTTACTATATTGGCTATCACTGCTTGCTACTGAGTACGAGGCCCTCAAAAAATATGAGGCATTAATCTAAAATGAAACTCACTCGACTGGAGACATCCTCTCCTATTTTCGTGATAATACCAAACTGTGGTATTTCAACAAATCCATGTTAAAAACAATAAATTAAAACTCATCTGCCTGTCTGCTCACTCACTCTCACACCAGAAATCACCTCCGCTGGTCATTCAATAAGAATAAAGGTTCAACTTTTCCTCATCACCTACAAAGCCATCCACAACCTAGCCCCCTCGTACCTCACTGATCTCCTGCACTGGCATGCTCCTACCTGCAACCTCAGATGGAGATCAACCTCCTCACCTCTCAAACACCTGGACCTGGAAATACAGGGCCTTCTCCATTGCTGAACACATTTGGATCCTGAAATACATTGGCTACATATCTGGCCTTTTCACTTCACATGCAGATGGAAGACACAGGTGACCTGTTTTCTTTAGGTAAAAGAAGAACAACTTTTACCCCCTGCTGTCTCTCAACTAAGTTGACTCTCAGCTGTTTCCCCCACTACCCCCCACCATCTCAGTTCTAAGAAACACTGGATGCACTGGATGGTCTTTTACTGGACAGTTGCCAGCGTGTTAATGTACGCTTTTGTTTTTGTACAAGCTTTACTGCCAGTGTTGTGAATTTAATGGACTGCCGAGTCCTAAAGTCAGTAAAGCCAGTTATCATGCAATTTATCATTTAAAAGACCCTTCACTTTTGACCTGCTAAATGTAAAATGGTATTCTAAACATTGGCATTTTAAGTGAACAGCTCTTTTGTGAGACTGTATCCAAATTTTGTTATTGGTCCCTGATCTCTGGGTGGTGCTTAGTTATTGTTAAGGCAAATTGTTAAGTTAATTTTAATGATATTAATGCAGTTATTGGTATTAATAACTATCCTTTATAGTTAATAACCAATAGCTAATAAATAATAACCAAACTCCAACCAAATTCCAACACTATACTATTATGATTGTTGTTATTATTTTTATAATTATTAAGAATTACCGCCCAGTGCAATTATTATTATTTTGACAACAATGAAGCTCCATGACATAGAGAAATAAAATATATCAGGATTTGATGCTCACATATTACTTGCTAGTAAGATACATTGATTGTTGGTTTGGGTCTACACATGAAATTTGATGACAGCTGTTCAGTTTTAGGTAATTACTTAGGGCACAAAAGGAGAACTCACACTCACTCGCACACCATGTAAAAGGTTTAACCAAGAACAAATTAAAAAATTCTAAGATTAGTTAGTGGTGGAAAACTAGAGCAATGGAAGGGGGCAGGATGGATTGTGTATTGTGAATCAGAGGCTAGTCTGGCTACAGTCTTCACAAAAAACACTGGAGACTGACAAGGAGTAACATTATACTTCTACTCAACTAAATTTCAGTGACAAAAATTGTTCTTCACTACATTTGTCTGAAAGCTATAGTTACTACTTACTTTTCAGATAACAATTTTCATACCCTTCCTGTCCAGTTAAAACCACGTATCTCCAAATTTGTTGTCTGAATGTAAATTTGTCTAATTTTTTGTTGTTAGTGGGTGCTTTCAGTGTGGGTGTGGGTCTGCACGTGGGATCTGTGCATTTAATATCACCAGACACTTCTTTAAGCAAATGCTATTATTCATCGTAGTATTCTTCTATTTATGGAACACATAAGAAAGCAGATTAATTAACTACTAAGAACTATATTTGTTGGGCAGAATTTTTTACATGTAACTGAAACAGATGCTTTCTTCAACCTTTGCATTGTGTTTTTACATTATAACAAATGTGTTTTTGTGCTAAAAAAAACCAAAACGCATTTACTTGAAAACACAAGCACAATTGTAAAATCAAAGTAAATTAAAGTTTTTGTTTGAATATAAATGGGAACCAAGAAGGTTTCCCTGTGCATTTCACCATAGGTGGGAATGAATCACTGTTTCAAAATGATGGACGTCTTGATGACAAAATAAACAATCCCTAACATCATTGGGTGTCGGGATTTTTTTTTTGTGTGTGTGTGTGTGTGTGTGTGTGTGTGTGTGTGTCAGTGGCCTTTCTTTCTTCTTTTTTATACTCAAAGGATAAACATCCCATAAACTTTGTCTGGATAATTGCTAATACTAATTACTGAGCCTGCTGGCTGATTATACTATTTTACCTCCTTTAAATGTATAACAATACTACTACTACCGCTACTATTACTACTACTAATAATAATATAATAATAACAATAATACAAAATAATAACTTGTTCCATCAGACTGGTTGGAACTGGAAAAGTGCTGCCCAGTGATCCCTTTTCCAAATAAGGGACTGTGCTTGAGATACCTGTGTAAAGTAACACAAACTACATTAAAGCCTGTATAATCAAGGCCTGACAGTTGAGAATTGATCATTACATTGACTGTAAGAGATTAGCAATAATTATGATGAACAAATCGAAACAATATACATATAATAACCCAAATACACACACAAGCACAGTTTTAGATAATGGAAAAGGGATTGTTTGGAAAACTCCTTTGAGGGTGAGCATATTCAGGAACTCTGATTGCAGTGTTGACATGTAGAATAGGAAAACAGCGTTTTTTGGCTTTGGAGTGGCTGCTGTTATCTTCTTTGTTTACATTAGGCCATTTTGTAAAATGTCTTTCATTTTCATTTTTCAGCTTCTTTTCATCGAGAAGGAAAAACCTTTGTATATGTGGGCATAGAGGTGGATTTGGATGAATGCTAAAGGTAATTTGGCTATATGTTTGTGTGTTTCATGGGAAGCAAAGTTGGATTGGCAAAAGTGAAAAACAGATCAGTAAAACTGATATAACTGCTGAGTAGTGAGACAGGAGTTTGCAAAAAGTTTCCATCTAAAGATATTTTGGACAAATATGAAGTCGTGATTCCTCAGTAATGATTCAGATCCTCAGCAACAGCTAATATAATGGAAACTGTTCTTTTGTGGCTTCAGATCTGCTCAGAAAATAATTTTACAAAACTGGAAAGCAACTACCATCTGCATGCCAAAAATAAAATGAAACAAAACTGTGTGGATTTTCATAGAATGGAACATTTTCTACAGAATAGGGCTGTTTTTAAAAACTGCTAAAACTTCAATTGTTGTATTTGTGATATTTTTGCTAAGAAAATTACTCTTCAGTTTGTATGTAAATATCCGTATATGTACATATCAATCAATCAATCAATCAAACTTTATTTATATAGCACTTTTCATCCATTTAAAATGCAAGACAAAGTGCTTCACAAGATAAAAGAATACAACAACAGAGAGAATAAAAGCAAAATATGACAGACAATATCCCATTTCCAGATATACACACATGCGCTCACACACACACTCACAAAACACACACACACATACACACACACACAGTGCTGAGACGTGGCAGGGCACTGAGGAACCATGTGAGGAAACACCTATGGGAGCCATCAACACTGGGAAGCGCCACAGCCCGCGGCCACCGGGAGCGCCGCCACAGAGACCACCCCGACACCGATGGACAGGGGCAGACTCCGCACTTAATGCAGAGCCACCCAAGTCCCTCGGGCCCAGGAGGCCTCCAAGGCAACGGCCCACGTGGGCAGACCGGGCATACACCCCAGTGTGGAGGCCCCCCATGAGGAAACACTGAAGCTAAAAACTAAAAGACTAAAGAAAAAAAAAATAGATAAATAAATAAAAGATAAAAGCAGGTATAATGCACAAAAATTAAAAGCTTTAAGAAAGTTAAAAATGTAGAGATAAAATAGACAAATAAATAAGTAATAAATAGTAAATAATAAATAATAATGAGATTTTAAGATGTAATACTGATAAAGTGCATAACTAAGAACAAGTCATAAGAAATATAATAAGTAAAAATAACATAATAGAAGAATGAAAAGTTTAAAAGAAATCAGTTAAAAGCCAAACCAAAAAGGTGAGTCTTGAGCCTCTTTTTAAAAACATCAACAGTCTCTGCAGTCCTGATGCTATTCGATAGTTGAGGGCTGTAATGGCTGAATGCAGCCTCCCCGTGGGTTTTTGTATTAACTCTAGGAATAATTAAAGGTCCAGTGCCGGAGGACCTCAGGACCCGCGAGGGTTAATATGATAAAAGCAGGTCAGATACATAAGACGGCCCAAGGCCATTAAGACATTTAAAAACTAATAAAAGAACCTTAAAATCGATCCTGAAACACACAGGGAACCAATGCAGTGATTTTAAAATCAGTGTAATGTGAGCCCGCCCTCTGGTCTTCGTCAGCACGTGTGACGTGCTGAGTTCTGTAATAGTTGCAGGTTAGAAATGGTCTTTTTGGGGAGACCAGAGAGCAGGGCATTACAGTAGTCTAAACGACAGGAGATAAAAGCATGCATCAGCACCTCCGTGTTAGCTTGAGAGAGAAATGGGCGGACTTTGGCTATATTCTTAAGATGATAAAAACCTATTTTTGTTACATTTTTAATATGTGGAATAAAATTCAGCTCAGAGTCAAAAATAACGCCCATTTTTGGGCGTCAGGTTCTTTACACATTGTGTTGGTTTAAAATCTTGTAGTTTTGGTAAAAGTTTCTCTCTCTTGCCTTCAGGACCAATGACTAAGACCTCTGTTTTGTCCTGGTTGAGCTGTAAGAAATTCTCTGGCATCCATGAATTTATATCTAAAATACAGTTAAAAGGAGCATCAATTGGCCCTGTGTCTTCAGGAGACACGGCAATGTACAGCTGTTTATCATCTGCGTAACTGTGGAAGCTGATGCCGTGTCTCCTGATGACGTCCCCAAGGGGAAGCATATATAGATTAAAAAGAACTGGACCTAAAATTGACCCTTGGGGCACCCCACAACTTATTTTATGTGTTCTGGAGGAACATGTATCCAAACTTACCCGGAAATATCGATCTGTTAGATAGGAGCTGAACCAGTTAAAAACAGTACCAGAGAGACCGACCAGGTTTCTTAGTCTGTTTAATAAAATGTGGTGATCTACTCTATCAAAGGCAGCACTTAGATCCAGTAGTACCAAGACTGTGAATTTATGTGAATCTGCGTTATACCTAATGTCATTTAAAATCTTTAAAAGGGCTGTCTCTGTACTGTGGTTCATCCTAAAACCAGATTGGTATTTCTCTAAAATATTGCTACTATTTAAAAGATCATTTATTTGATTAAAAACCAGCTTTTCTAATATTTTACTTGAAAATGGTAAGTTGGGCACAGGACATATGTACATATGTACACATCTTTTAGCTTGTAAACTGTCTTGGAACTTTGTGCATTTAGAGCGGAGTGGAGTCACTACAACTACAACTTGCATCTTTCCATTTGAAATGAAAACATCTAACAAACTTCTTTGTTGTTCTCCATTTGCACAGGGTTTTTTCTGGCTTTCCCCCAAGTTTGCTCGGAGACAGGGAGAGTGTGTTATGGCACCCAGCGGCTACTTTAAATAACACACATACTGCAGATTCCTCCTCCGTGAATGGTCTTCATCGCGTTGTTTCCTCTTGTCTCCCCATCTTCCTCATACCTGCTGGATCATTGTGTTTAGAATGAATGGTGCTTGTTTTCATAACACTCTGGAAAAGGTGTCTGGAAGCAATCTGGAGTATGGTGCTGCTGCTGGAAACCAGACGTTTGGTATGGGAATCCTTTCCTTTCCAATTTTTTTCCACCTCCCATTTTGTATTTTGCCCCCCGTGCCTCTCTTAGTTGTCAATTATTTAATCTACATTGCTGTAAATTAAACTACCCAGCAACAGCACACTAACACAGCAGTAATATTAATCCAAAAACAACATACGATAGTGAAACACTGACAGGAACCTTTTTATGTCATAATGATTATTTTCTTTCTATGTGATATTAGTACATGACATCACATAAATGTAACAAATCATGTCGCATCAAATTTATTATTTGTTATATAAAAGAACAAAGTAAGTAGTTAGCTATGAGCCCTTGAAAGTGCTTTTTGGAACCTTTAAGGGCCGCAATAAAGAAATGGCATTGTTACATGCCACTCCAGTTGATGTCGTTGAGGTGGGTCATAGTGGAGGGATGGATCAGTCTGGAAAACTAATGTGCAAACTAATAGTGGAGGCATCAGTGATAGAGAGAGATCACCACTGATGATGCGACTGTTCCTAGAAGAGTTTTACAGGAAATCTAAGTGCCCCATGCTAAAGAAAAGACTCCTGGAAAATGAACTTCTGAAACATTTCCAGTGGACATTTGAACCATGATGGGCACATGGAACGTTACATGCAGCAGACATGAAAAGTAATTTCGGGGAAGCAAATTTCCAAATTCAGTAATATCAGTCTGAGCTGAAAAAAAACCCATTCCTTAAAAGGACTTGAAATAACGACTTCAGACTTTTCAGACATTTTCTGTGTCCACCCCATGACACATACATAAACTCACACATATGCACGCACACACCCCTCCGTGCTCATAGCATCCAGACCAGAGCCACAGTCAGTATGACTGAGCTTTTAACGGGAAGAGAGGAGGTCAAAATTAACCCTGGTGCACTGCAGCAGATGATGCACAGATTCCTTAAACACAGACTGAGCCTGCACATCACAGCCACACTAATACCTGTGCACACACTACCCAAGCACACACAAGTCAAGTCAATTTATTTATATATCACAACTTAAAAACAACCAGTGGCTGTCCAAAGTGCTCTGACATAGACAAAAGGAAGAAGTACAGCACAGAAATTGACAGCACATAATGGCATACCTAAGACACAGTGAGAGCCAGAGAAGACAAGTGGGGTTTTAGCCTGGATTATTATTATATGGTAATGGTATGGTAATATGGCACAGTTTTTTAGTTTTTTGTAAGCAGATGAGCAACTGCATTTTGTACCAGCTGAAGACATGACAGGTTCGTCTGATTGACTCTGAAATACAGTGCTCTCCTCTCGATCCAGGTCATGTCTTCCTGATGTGTTTCCTGCCTGTCTGATTATTTGCCTCGCCCTGATTGTCTCCACCTGTTCATTGTTACCTTATGTGTATATAGTCTGTGTCTCCCTTTGTCCTGTGCCAGACTGTTTCGTACGTCTTGTGTTCTCTGTTCCCACTCTTGTTACCAGTCTTTGCATACGTGCCTCTGTCTTTACCGCTTGTATCCAAGATCTCATTCTTTCGGTCGTGACCCAAAGTTCATGACCATCGGTGAGGGTAGGAACGTTCACCACAACAGACCGGTACAATGACCGCATTACCGATGCCGCCGCACCGATCTGCCTGTCAATCTCACGCTCCATCCTTCCCTCACTCGTGAAGAAGACCCCAAGATACTTACTCCTCCACTTGAGGCAGGAGCTCTCCTCCAACCCAGAAGAGGGAAAGCCACCTTTTTCCGGTCGAGAACTATGGCCTCGGACTTGGAGGTGCTGATTCTCATCCCAGCCGCTTCGCACTCGGCTGTAAACCACCCCAACACATGCTGAAGGTCCTGGTTCGAAGGAGCCAACAGGACAACGTCTTCCTGAATCCGAGGTTCGACTATCAGCCGAATTCTCCTCCCCAGCACCCTGGAATAGACTTTACCAGGGAGGCTGACCACCACCGAGGTCTGCCAGTCCAGGGGCACTGTCCCCAACTGCCACGTAATGTTGCAGAGGTGTGTTAACCAAGACAGCCCTACACCATCCAGAGACTTGAGGTACTCAGGGCGGATCTCATCCACTCCCGGTGCCTTGCCACCGAGGAGTTCTGAAGGTGACTTCAGCCTGAGTGATGGGTGAGCCAACCTCTGGATGCCCAGCCCCTGTTTTCTCTACGGAAGGCGTAACAATGGGATTGAGGAGATCCTCAAAGTATTCTTTCCACCAGTCGAAGTCAACAGCTCCCCACCTCCACTGTAAACAGTGGCTGGGTACTGCTTCCCCCTTCTGAGGCACCAGAATCTCTTTAAGGCCACCGGTAATCCCCCTCCATGGCCTCCCCGAACTTTTTCCATACTCCAGTTTTTGCTTCCACAACCGCCCGGGCTGCAGTACGCTTGGCCTGCCAGTACCCGTCAGCTGCCTCAGGAGTCCCACGAACCAACCAAGCTCAATACTGCTGCTCGGCCCATAGGCTTAAAAACAGTGAGGCACCTGTCCCCGACCGAAGGCTTAGGGCAGCGACCCTCTTGTTCACTGATGAAACCCTCTGTGCATGTTGAGGAGCTTTCTAGTCTTGATATCTGTGGCTTCTCCTCCTTTGGCCAGCTTATGATACCAGCGGGGTATCTGATGACTGATATTGCGTATATGTTGATGGCTCGGACCTCGTTCTTACCATTCAGCTGACTTTTCAGGACCTGCCTTACTCTCTGAATGTCAAGGTCAAGGTCAAGGTAACTTTATTGATACCCGTAGGTAGATTTGTTTTGCAGTCTGGAGAGGGCATCTCAAACATTATACACAACATTCAGAAACACAGGACACATACAGAAGACAGCAGACAATGACAGGTACTCCTAGCAGCTCACTGATCATGGTTAAAATAGACTAAAATAAATACATAAAATAAATAAAAGTCATTAAATATCACTAAAAATGCATAAGACCTGTTAAGAGCATGCATAAGAGCATGATCCAAGGGACAGTAAAACAATGATAAATAAATAAGTAAATAAATAAGTAAGCAAGTTAAGACCACATTAAAATAGGACAGACCTCCTATTTAAAAGAGAAACCGCAGCAGGAACAAAGCTGTTCCTGTAGCGAGTGGTCCTAACTCTCGGGACTATGAGTCTCCTTTTAGATGGTAGCAGCTGGAACTCACTTGCCAGGGGATGGGAGTCGTCAGTGGAGATGGAGCTGGCCAGTCGCTGTACCTGCCTAGTATACAGCGACTGTAGGCACAGCTGTGACTCCCCAATGAGCCGACCAGACCATTTAATAATCTGGTTCAGTGAGTTCCTTTCTTTTAAGGGCAGGTTTCCAAACCATGGCACAAGTGAAAAAGTTAAAACCGACTCAATAAAAGCACGTTAAAAAAGTGTCATCATGGTCCTATCAATGTGGAAGCGGGACAGCTTCCGCAGACAGAATAGACGCTGGTGTCCCTTCCTGCTCACAGCTTCACAGTTTAATTTAAAATTCAAAGTAGAGTCGATGATAGTCCCAAGATACTTATTAGATTGCACTTGCTCAGTGGCTTGTCCCTTGATTGTGATGAGTTCAGGTGTATTGGCATTTTTCCTAAAATCAATGGCCATGTCTTTTGTTTTGGCTTCATTGACCTGTAGGTGTGAGTCCTCACACCACTTGACAAAGTTGTCAACGACAGGGCCGTGACTGTTCTCTGTTCCTTGGAGCAGGCTAACAATAACCGAATCATCTGCGTATTTTAAAATGAAACGGTTCTTAAAAGTGCTCTGACATATATTAGTGTACAGTATAAATAACAAGGGTGAGAGCACGCACCCTTGTGGTGAGCCAGTGGAGGAGCACACCTTGTCAGATAAAAAGCCATTAACTCTGACCCTCTGTGTCCTGTTTGTTAAAAAAATCTAAAATCCAGCCCACAAGGTTAGTGCTCAAGTTAAAATGCTCTAAAAGTCTCTGTGTTAAAATGTGCGGTTGAATTGTGTTAAAAGCAGAGGAGAAGTCAATGAATAAAAGACGTGCATGACACCCACTCCCTTCGAGGTGTTTAAAAAGCAAGTTAAGGAGAGTGAGTGTGGCATCCTCTACTCCCCTTTTCGGCCAGTAGGCGAACTGCAATTGATCGATTGCATTCTCTGTGTTTTTGAGAATTTCTAGACGAACTAGTTTTTCAAAGACTTTCATAATTATTGAAGTCAGAGCCACCGGCCTAAAATCATTCAGTGTCGTGGGGCGACTGGATTTGGGGACTGGGACAACAACAGCATCCTTCCAGATCCTGGGGACATGCTGCTTTTCCAAGGATCTGTTAAAAATTCTGTGGAAAACAGGACTTAATTCTTTTGCACAGGTTTTCAGTAACCGTCCACAGATGTCGTCTGGTCCATGACTTTTGTTCATCTTTGTGCCATAAAAGGCTTTTTCAACATCCTCCTGTGTTACAGAGAAATGCTGGTTGTCACACAATTCAATGCTTAGTGTCTGTATTTCTTTGCTAAAATCAGACCTGTTAAAACGATTATAAAAGCCATTAAGAGCATTGGCAAAATCGGTATCTGAGCTGAAGCCATTTAACGTGACACTGGTGCTGCTACTTCTGGTATTCTGGAGGCCAGTGATCATTTTCATACTGGACCAGGCTGAGCCGAGGTTGTTTGCAGCCATTTTGTTCTCCAGTGTGGTTTTATAGCTTTGCTTTGCCTTTAAGATTTCTACTTTCAGCTCTTTGGTGGCTGTCTGTAGGTCTGATGATCCTCCTTGTTGAAATGCTTGTCTCTTTTTCTTTATGTAGGACTTAACAGATTTGTTTACCCATGGCTTATTGTTAGGGTATATTTTCACACTCTTACTGGGTATGAGCATATCTCTGCAGAAAGCTGTATATGAACATACAACATCAGTCAGTTCGTCTAAGTCCTTACATGATTCCTCAAACATTCCCCAGTCTGTACAATCAAAGCACCCCTGAAGGGAACACACAGCATCATTTGTCCATATTTTCACAGTCTTGGTTTGGACTTTCTCCCTCTTTAGAACAGTCTTATAAGTGGGGAGAAGATGCACGCAGTTGTGATCTGCAGAGCCCAGAGGGGGGAGAGGGAGAGATTTAAAAGTATCCTTAATAGACCCATAACACAGATCCAGTGTCTTACCACGTCTGGTTGGACAGGAGACATACTGATAAAAGTTTGTTAGGGTCTTTTCCAGAGAGACATGATTAAAATCACCCAGTATTAAGTTTGGAGCCTCTGGAGACATAGTCTGCAGTTTCTGTATGACGTCATGTATGGTATGGGAGGCAGAGGCGGCGTGAATGTAAACAGTCGTTATGAATATCTGAGGAAACTCGCGGGGTAAATAAAACGGGCGCAGCGACACAGACAGGAGTTCAGCGTCTGGTGCACATATCTGCTCTCTGATAGTGACAGAGCTGCAGTATTATTCACGTATACACATACCCCGCCTCCTTGTGCTTTCCCCGTCACCTCAGCATCGCGGTCGAGTCGGTACGGGGTTCCGAAGCCATCCAGGAAGAGATCAGAGTCCTGGTCATGCTCACTGAGCCATGTTTCTGTGAATGCCAGGACGCAGCAGTCCTTAAAATCCTTTTGGAAACGAACGTTCCCCTGAAGCTCATCCCCTTTATTCCTAAGGGACTGGACATTTGCCATGATAACCGAGGGCAGAGGAGTCCTGCTGAGCTGCTGCCTCCATAGGCGCAGTTTGACGCCTCCTCGTTTCCCTCGCTTCCTTCTCTTCCTCACGCCACTTTTGGGGTAATCCTGGTCCCTCCGTATAAACACTGGCAACCGTGATATGACATCCGCCATTCGAGTGCTTGCACAGTTCATTTGCAGCAACATGTCACGAGAGTATACATGTCGTGTACTCTCTGGGATGACAGCCCCGCTGACATCGCATACTAACAGATAGTACGATAAAAGCCCCAACAGGGCAAAATAAAGGAGATCCATGTCAGATTTGCGTTAGGCAAGTCCTCTCACTCACAAAGGCACCCACTGGGTTGACATAAACACATTCAGGACATTAAAAACAAACATAAAAGACTCGAACAGAGACGCCAACTTTTCCACTGCCGGTCGCTGCGTGCGCATGCGCCCCTCAGTGTATTTGGCTGTGGTTGACTTCCTTGTGGCCTCTTCATGGTTTCCATTAGCCTGTGGGATGCCAAGGTACTTGTACAGCTGTTGTCATCTTTAATGAATACAGTCACTATGGTAACAAAAGCCATCTTCTACCTGTGTATATGAGATTATAATGGTTTACACATGCAGTGATACTCTGCTCTGAGGTAATACAAAGACACTCAAACCACTCACTTTTTCATGTGTTCACTGTCCAATTGGCTTGAGATCAGGTAAGGTCACCATCAATGGGATAATAATGTCAGCTTACCTTTCTATGTGTGCTGACCCAGATGATTTGTTGCTGCTTCATTTCTAATTTTCATTAGGATTGCAGATTAATGCAACTCACTTCTGGCAGCCAGAAGGGCTTGTAGGCGGTGTTGAGATTGTAAACAGTCAGGGACACCCCCCATCTGGTCACGGACTGCTTGCATCCTCCCCTGTGGGAGGCAGTACAGGAGTCTCCACTCCAAGACCAGCAGGCACAGGAACAGCTTTTCCCCTTCAGCTGTCACCTTGCTAAACCCTGCACCACAGTTCATCCAAGCCAAACCATCCCCCATCCAATGCTCAATAACTGAACACCCCCCTACACACACACTGGACTGGAAATCCAACACCGAGATTGTGCACAAGAAGGGGATGAGCAGACTCTACTTCCTGAGGAAACTGAGATCCTTCAACGTGTGCAGCAAAATGTTGGAGATCTTCTACCAGTCTGTGGTTGCCAGCGCCGTCTTCTTTGCTGTTGTATGTTGGGGCAGCAGCATCAGAGCCAGCGATGCCAACAGACTTGATAAGATCATCAAGAAGGCTGACTCTGTACTTGGACTCAGACTTGAGTCTTTTGAGACTGTGGTGGAGAGGAGGACGCTGAATAAACTGTTATCCATCATGGACAATGATCAGCACCCTCTCCATCACACAGTGGACAGACAGCGGAGCACCTTCTCCCACAGGCTGCTACAGCTCCGCTGTCGAAGGGACAGATGCAGGAAATCTTTCCTGCCACATGCCATTACACTGTACAATAACAGCTAAAAAAACACAAGAAAAAAAACTCTTTTGTACAACACTTCGTATCACTACTGTTTGCTACTTTTGATATTTTTTTATTATGTATAGTTTTTTACTGCTTGCTATTTTGATATTTTATTATATAAAATAACCCTAACCCTAACCATTATATTATTAACATGAGCATTACTGTACCTCAGCATACTGGTTGCAATGGTTGCATCTAACCAAACAAATCACTGATTTCATGCACCACACAGCGAGTATACCTAGGGGCCCATATCAAACATAACAGATTACTTAGTGTGAGCTACAGGTGCATGCTGGGTCTGCTGAAATGCTCATGGTGGTTCCTCCAAGTGGCATCTGCGCACTTGGGAGCTTCTACCTTCAGTGAATTGTGTGAAGTCTTTCTGCTGTTTCTGACAATTATCTCTGTCACAGCTCTGACTACAGAGCACTCATTCAGCTCAAAGGTTTTGAAAACTTTGAGGAGTGCAATGGCACAGAGAGGCTGAGTGAACTGGTTATTATGCTTTGAGAATAAATGAGCGGAGAAGTTAAACCTTGACCAGATTACACAAGAATGTGATTCAGATAGGTGAGTAGAACAACAACGTTACTGAGTATTGCAACACTACGTTACCTAGAATCATAGCATTGTGTATGTGCATTATGCAGTGTGTAAAAACTGTGCAGCTCTCTTTGACTGTGGACAGTCATGGCTAAGACAAAGACGCTCATTGAGGACCTCAGTGGCTGCTCACAAGTCAGGAAAGGGCTATAAGGCCATATCTAAATGTTTTCAGGTTCCAGTGGCTATAGTAACACTCTGTTTTATGGTCAGATGAAACAAAAATTGAATTGTTTGGCCACAATGATGTATCCCACATTTGACGTAAAAAAGGAGAAGCCTTCAACCCTAAGAACACCATCCCCACTGTCAAACATGGTGGTGGGAACCTAATGCTTTGGGGGTGTTTTTCAGCCAATGGACCAGGGAACCGAATCACATTACCAGCACCATGAAAAAAGAGCAATATATCAAGATTCTTAACAACAACATCAGGCAGCCTGCAGAGAAACTTGGCCTTGGGCACCAGTGGACATTTCAGCATGACAACGACCCAAAACACACAGTAAGGAAAGGAATGGTTGGCGGACAAAAACATCAACGTTTTGCAGTGGCCCTGACTTGAATCCAACTGAGATTCTGTGGAGGGAGCTAAAGATCAGGGTGATGGCAAGGAGACCCTCCAACCTAAAAGAGTTGGAGCTCATCGCTAAAGATGAATGTGCAAAAATACTGGTGGAGACATGCAAAAAGCTGTAATTATAGGAAGCTGTAATAGCCAATAAAGGCTTTCCTTTTGATTGTTGAGAAGGGTATGAATAATTTTGGACGTACCATTTTTTCTTCAAATGTCAAAAAAAAAAAAAAAAAGCTGAGAAATATTTGTTTTCACAATGATGCCTTTTGTACATCGTCTTATTAAAAACTTGCTGGTTGAATAAAAGTAACTTCAAGTCAAAATTTGCCAGGGGTATGAATAATTTTGGGCTCCACTGTATGTATATACTATTTCAACTATATTTTAGTTTAGTTTATTTACAGAAATGACTTACTGACTTTCTCAGTTCTAAGCACTAACCCTAACCAGTGATGCAGAAAATGGGATCAGACTCCCAGTGAGGGTTGTGGGGAGGTGATTTGTCTGCAGTATATGGACTGAGTGTGTGCTTTTGCTCCAGAAAGCTTTCCATCATGTACAATATATTATTTCAAAGAGTGGCAACATCTTGCTGTAGCATTTTTGGTCTCATACTGAACTGGATCTGCATAGCCTGCAGGGAAGGAATGAGTGTTTA
Organism: Chelmon rostratus; assembly: GCF_017976325.1. Classification (NCBI taxonomy): domain Eukaryota; kingdom Metazoa; phylum Chordata; class Actinopteri; order Chaetodontiformes; family Chaetodontidae; genus Chelmon; species Chelmon rostratus. The sequence continues at coordinate 28,493,808 of NC_055665.1, forward strand.
ATGTGTTTGACTATCTCTTAGTCTATTGCTTCCACATCCAAGATGCTGCACTGACTCAGGACACCATCATGGACAGCCAGCTGCAGGGTGTGTGCCAATACTAGCCAGACCACTATCCAGCATACCTTTTGCTATTTCATTATATGTCAGGCATGATCGCTCACAACAGCATGCACTTTGGATTTGTCTATTTTCCAAATTTCAAACATTTTCCAAAATGCCTATGAGATCGTAGGTGTGGGAAACCATGACCTCCTGGGAATGAAACACTGCTTTTATCAATTTAAAATCTTTGTCTGAACATGCTCATAGGGCTTGCATCTGAACTCCATGTATCAGCTATAAAACTGATGACAGGGATTTCACAAACCAGTTGTGGCCAAAGCATCGTAGATTTCAGGGACACAGACGTCAGGAAAATCACAATGACTGAGGCTCAGCAGTGTGTAGGGGGTCTCCAAAATCCTCCACAACAGACAAAGGCCAGTCATCTAATGCGATGAAGTCAATCAAAGATTTCTACCTATAAATCTTCCTATAGGTTTTTGGTTTGTGATTTCTTGGTGTCCAGTTCTCCATTTTAATGGCTTTCAGTTCTTCATTTCTGTTTTTCAAATGGGTGGAGAGTTATTGTGTTAAAATTCTTCCTGTAGTAGACCTACTCTTGAAATGTCACTGGAGCATATCTTAAAAAGTACAACCACTATGTTGCTGACCCTTCTCCAAGACAGTGTAATACTCCCACATGGCTGACATTTTCTTTCACTTTTATTTGAAAATAAACTGTTCATGCATGGAATGTTGCCCTCTTACATCATGCCAGAGTCATGACCAGCACGTGTAGCCAGCACAACAGATGAACATCAGCCACTGTGATTGTGGAGTGTCATCTTGATTGGGCCAATGGCAGTCAAAAAGGCAAATATCAGCCAATATCTATGTTTGGCCAACAAATGGTAACACTTTCCTATGAAGACTGCATCTATAGTGCGTGGAGGAATACATGACTGAGTAATGCTTTATGACTACATTCATAAACACAATGATTTCAGAAGCACTATGTCAACAATCATGAAACATTGTAGATGTGACTTATAATTAACTAACTTCATGTCTCTTATGGATGTGATTGACTAGGGGTTTATAGTACGTTATGACTACTTAAACTTACCTATACACGAGTCAGCTATTAATTGTTGTAAGGATAATATGCTATAATAGTCCATGGAGTATGTTATCATTGTATGTGTTAATTAAAGTACTTTTTGATTAATCTACAATGATTGCATAATGATTGTTGATAATGTGCATCAGAAAGCAGTGTTCATGTGTGTACTCATAAAGCATTGTGACTGCATTATGATTTATTATGAAAGCAACCATAACGCACGATAGATCTGGTCTTGGGCTTCATAGAAAGTGTTACCATAAATACTAACTGTGGTCAGGGTAGAACCTCTACGGCTTTCACTAAGTTCCACTTTCCAGTGAAACAGCTCAACAGTCAACCTGGAGCCCCCTCAACCATATTCTGGCTCTTCTTATTCTTACCCTCCTTCTTTTAAGGTGGCAATATAAATTTGTATTTTTTTCAGTATGGGAATCACCATTGTGTGTTCTTTTCAGATAGAAGCTCATTATGTTGTAGTATAAATCTTGCAGCTTGTCTCTGCATGATCTACTCATTACTATTCAGCTGCTCGCACAGCTTTCCTCAGCTCACTTCCATGCCAACCCAATGGCCTCAGGGTGTTCCCTTTGACACCCACCAGTCACCCATGGGTGTCCTTGTCTCCCCTCATAAAGCCTCTCCTGGCATAGTCACACCCTGTGTGAATGCAAGTCTGAGGTGACTGGACAGAAGAGAGCCGCAAGGCCTCATGTCTGTGTGATTGTCTGCTAAGCTCCTTTCTAAGATGATTAGTGGATAATCCTTCATTACATGGAAAAATGATTAGGTTACCCTCAGGGGGAGTTATGAGTGTGGGTTAGAGCTTTAAAGCTTTGTGTTTTATTCAAATGCATGATGTGATGTGACACATCGTGGTGTGCCAGAAGCTGCTTAGGTGAGGGTGTGGCATTGAAAGATAAGGATGAGAAAACAAGGCAAGAAAAGTTGAAAAGGAGGAGGAGGGCAAAGAAATGAAGTGAATAATGGAGGATGCAGTGGAGTGAAACAAGAAAGGAGAGGAAGAGAAAGGAAAACACAGTGTAAGAAAAAGAGGATGTGGAAATTAAGGTGGATGATGGAGAGGAGAGTGGACAGCTGATATAGGATGAAGAACGGGGTAGTACCAACGGTAGGTGTTGGTAGGAGTCCAACATTTACAGAGGCCTCCACAGGAATCGATGAGATGTGTAATTTGCAACAGGACATGGGAGTTGAAAGAACTGTTTGGGAGGGTGGGTGCTGCTGGGACCTTGTTTTATCTAATGCTGAAGTGAGCACACATGAGTTGCTCTGCATCTGTTTGACATGCAGCTACCCAAGAGAAAAAGATAGGTACTTAAGCATGCTTAAAGTATATTTAAATATTGCAAAGTATGTTTCCAGTACATTTACATAAATGTGTACTTATGTAATGTGGGTAGGATGATAAAAAAAAATATTAAAAATTATCATAAAATTTGGAACTGCTTCTTTAAAAGCAAGCGGTGAGCACTGTGTTTAAAAACCAAGGAGGCACAAGTTTCTTGATTAAAACAAGACTGCCTTTTTATTACAATCTGAAGGGCCAGAGCACATTGGCTTTTTTTAAATGTGCAAAAAATAAAATAAAATGCAGCATCCTTAAAATGGGCCAACAGTTCTCAGTAATAAGTTAAAATCCAAGAAAAACTAAACAAATGTACAAGGCCCAGAATCGACATCTAAAAAGAAAATTAAAAAGGCACAATGGCGGCCGTCCTACTCCCAGTGGCGTCCGTTGCTGCGCCACCCTCTAGTCTCCTCCTCTGACTCCAACAGGGGGGATGAACTGGCGGCAGTGGGGGGGCGCACAACACGGTACAACAAGCGTCTTCTTTTCCGGTGCCAGAGTGTTACTACAAGTCCACCAGGGTACTCACGTGGCTAGGCAGAGCGCCTCACTCTGCCTCTGCCTCAAGTCGCATTGTAACACTCTGGCTCTCTCGGTTCGGATGGCTCCGTCAAATCCTTCCAGGTGGTCTCCACTTGCCGTGTCGGAATTGCGGCACTTCTCTTGATGTTCTTCGCTCCTGTTCTGCCTGCGTCTGCCCGCGTCTGTTGTTTCTGCGTATCCTCTTATGTCCCTCCTCCTCGCGTCTGGTTCGTCGCGGTCTACTCCGTCCTTCCATCTTATTGGTCAGTCTGTAAAGTGCTTGATAACTTGCACCTGTGAAGCAGGTTATCATAACAATCGCCCCGGCAGGAAGTAAAAGCAAACTCAAAATCAGTTCAATTTAAAACCATGCAATAAAACATAAAATCACCACAAACCAATGACACAATAAAATAATGCAGGTAAAATATAAAATCATACACAATAAGAACAGAATAAATACATGCAAATAATTTATACTTCCGCCTTGCAACACTTACTTTAAATAGACTGAAAACATACAATACATCCTGAAAAGTATTCACAACGCTTCACATGACCAAGAATTCATCTTCACAGCCAAGATATCAAAGGAGTGGCTTCAGGACAACTCTGTGTATGTCCTAGAGTGGCTCAGTGTCATGGCCTGTGCTGTGCACGCCTGGTTTTTGTTGAAGAGTCCCCTTGTGTGTTGTCTTTCTCTGGTTTTTGTTACTTACTGTTTTATTTTGAAGGCTCAAGTTATGTTTTGTTGTGTGCTTTACTTCCAGTGTTTTCTTGCCTTTGTGATTGATCAGTTTCACCTGTGTGTCATTAGTGGTCCCTCCTTGTGTATATAAGTCCGTGTCTCCCCCCCAGTCTTTGTCGGGTCGTTGTTTGTGTCACCCTAGTTGTCTGCGTTACCTTGTTGTCTAAGATCCCTTCCCTTTTGCCTTAGTAAGTGTTTTTCCATGTGCTGTCTTTGTTCACATCCAGTTCATCCAGTTTTAAGTAAGTGTTTGTCTGTCGTCTTTTAATGTCATCTGTGGCATTTTCATGTCAAGTGTTTATCCACCGTGTTCTGTGTTAACCATGTTCCCTAGCCTAGCCACAGTCCCTGTAAGTTCGTTCTGGTCGTGTTTTTGTCTGTACCCACCCCACAGCCTAAGTGTGTTTTTAGAGTTGTCTTTGTCTCAGTCATGCCATGATCTTTGTGTGTTCCAAGTGTAGTCTTAGTCATGCCACGTTTTATGTGAGTTTCTTGTGTTGTCTTAGACTTAACCCCCGCTCCGTTGTGTTTGCGTGTCGTGTTGATTTAATGTTTCCCTGTGTTGTCTTCATTCTCTGTGTAAACCCATATTACCCTAGTGAGTGTTTATTCATAGTCCCCTGAGTTTTGGTTTTCTTTGTGTTGAATAAATTTGTTAATTTGTAATCGCGCCCCCTGGTGTCTGCATTTGGGTTGAACCCCTTAGTTCTCCCTGTAACCCTAGTCCTGACACCCAGCCAGAGCCCTGACTTGAATCTGATTGAACATCTCTGGAGAGATCTGAAAATGGCTGTGCACCGACGCTTCCCATCCAGCCTGATGGAGCTTGAGAGGTGCTGCAAGGAGGAATGGGCGAAACTGCCCAAAGATACAGTAGGTGTGCCAAGCTTGTGGCAGCATATTCAAAAAGACTTGAGGCTGTAACAAAGTGCTTGTCATAAATTAAAACGAAAGGAAAGGGAAATGACTCCAGCAAAACAAGATGTGTTTTAAAGTACAGTAAGTCTTAATAGTTCCATATTCTGATAGTGGTCATTGCTACAGAGGGTAGATTCAGTATTTTGGGTCTCCATCTCACATTATTCAGTAAATATTATGATAAAAACTCGCAAAGGATTCAGGATAAAATTCAATAAGATTCTAAGTATAATCCATCGTCAACAGCAATGACAACTATTAGAATGTGGAGCCATTTAACACTGTTCGACCGCCCCAGTATTTCAAACACTGTTTCTGCAACCTGGGACAGCTGCCTAGCAGGCGGTCCACCCCTGAAAAAGAGATCCAGTGACCAATATGTATACAATAATTAGGCATTTAAATTAACTTTGCCAGCAGGTGTAAGTAAGTGGTATATCACTCATCTGTGCGTGAAGATTCACGATTGTGTGCTGCAGTCTCCTCTTTTGCTTTTGACAGCAGCACATACCACCGCTTCTCGCAATCCTCACTTGTGCGCAAAACCAGAGGAAAGGAGGCATTTATCTGTTGTGCTATTGATTCCCATGCTTGCTTCTTGGCCTGCACTGTGACACTGGGACCAAATCTACCTCTCAACACACTTTTATGGCCATTGAACAATTGCGCAAAGAGCAAACACTGTTCTTCTGTCCAGTTAGGTTTCCCTTTTCTCTTCTTCTCCATTGCTGTTTGTGGTAAATTTGAAAGCCAACCAACACTGCCTCTTATAGGCCGGTCAGTAATCACAGACACTGATAAAAGCTGAGCCATTTTACCCTCGTTAACCAAACCAAAAGTTGACATGTGAAAAGTTGAAAGTGCAAAAATTACCAGCATGGCAATTTGTCACACCGCGGTGAGGTCTGTCTCGTCATGGCGTGTGCACGCGCTGCCATATTGGATCCAACATGGTGGCGCGCACACATGCAGCGGCTTCTCTCTCTCTCATTATTCTCTTAATGTTTCATTGTATTCTCAATGTTTCATTGTTTAGATTGCACAGTTTTTTACTTAGATTGTATAGTTTTTACTAGATTGTACAGTTTTTCTCTTTTTAATATATGTTCTGTCACAAAAGGTTGAAGAGTAACACAATTTCGATTCTCTGTTTGTCCTGTACATACTGCAGAATTGACAATAAAGCTGACTTTGACTTGTCTTATCATTTCCTGTTTTATTTTGAAGGTCTAACTCTCCTCTCGTTTCAGAGCACTTGCCCTTCCTCATGTGTCCCGTGTGTCCACCCCGATCACATGTTGTCTCCACCTGTTCCTGATTACCCTCCACGTGTTAAATAGTCTGCGTCTCCCTTGTCTTGTGCCAGTGTGTCTTTGTCCGTCGGCGATTCACCCGAGCCCGTCTTCTCCTTCGTCCTTGCCACAGCCACAGTTTTGATCATCTTCTCTTGTTTCCTCTTCGTGAGTGTTTTTGGTTTGTAATTTTGATAAATTGGTTTCTGGTTTCTTTTCATAGATTATTTCTTAGCCGAATTGTTTTCCTCATGAGTGAGTGATTTTCTGTTGGATTTATTTTGTCATTGTTATTCTAGTTCCTCCGTTTATTAGGAGTGTATTTTGAGTTTGCAGTTTTTCTTATCTAGCTTCGTAAAGTCATCTCCGTGTTCATAGCCCTTTGTGTTTTCCTTCTTTGGGAGCATCTTTTGTTTCTTAATTTTCATAGTCATAGTGATTCATTGTTTTTTACTCTTAGTGAGCATTTTCTGTTTCTTTGTTATTTTCCTATATTATAGATATATTATCGTGATAGCTTTTTGCCTAGAATAATTTCATAGTCCATTTGTTTTGCACTCAGCGAAGTGGTTCTTGGGTTGTTCGATAAAGAACTGTGTGAGTAAATCTCTGTGTCTGAGTCCCGGCCTGACACAATTAATATAAGCAAATAAATATAACTATCACTATGTGAATACTGTGCAAGTTTTCACGCATTTTGTAGGATAATTTTAAAGTATAGCTTACTATTCATTTAACAGATTTTCTTTTATGTGAAATATATTTAGTTTTACAATTGCAGAGTCTTCATAAGATTAGATTCTATTCTATGATTCCATCCTTTGCCCATTATCACCAAAAGTATATTTTTATCTAGCTTTTTTTAAAGTATATTTTTTGGCCTTTAATTGACAGAGCAGTTGAGAGAGAGAGACAGGAAATGGGAGGCAGAAAGAGGAAGAATGACATGCAGGATAGGATTGCTCTACCAACTGAGCTAAACACCGCTCCTTTATCTAACTTTTAGGATCAACCAATCACAGCGTTTGAAATGATGACTCATCCCTAGCAACGGGGGTCAACCACACCTCCTCACTAAGATAGGAGTTTCTGTCCACTCCTTGCTCAGAGTGTTCTGGAATCACTCCTAAGCTAAGACTCCTTGCTAGGAATTTTTAGGTTAAGATAGAAGCTCTCTGAGAGGATTCTTAGAATCTTTAGGAATATGGGTCCTGATTTCTACTGTGCCGTACCTCACCTGGCAACATCGAGATCGTGCATCATGGTAGGCATTAGGCAACATTAAACATGTATAGTGCATGAATTGAACAGTCATTTTCCACAACTTATTTAGTGCATAAACTTGGGCTGGGCAGTATGTCAGCATTGTGATATTGTCACATCTTAAATCTGCGGTAGAAGAAGTAAACAGTGTCACATCTTAAAGCTGAGGCAGAAGAGGCAAATGATTACATTTGTAGAGGGGGAAAGAAACAAAAAACTTTCTCAATACTCAGCTAAACAAATAGTCCATTCTAAGTGATTCACTCATTGAACAAATCATTCTTCAGTGTCAGATGTACTTTCAGTGGTTTGTGCTCCTCAAGACACAAATGCAATAAAAATATACCAGAAATGAAAATATACTAAGGCAATAAAAATATACCACGGCATAGAATATACCAGCAGTATAAAATATAGTTCAGCCCCTCAAGGATACAAATCATGCTAATGATGTCTAGAAGTTGTCACACCGCGGTGAGGTTTGTCTCGTCATGGGGTTTTTTGTCTTGTCATTTCCTGTTGCTACAGACAGTAGATTCAGTATTTTGGGTCACCATTTCTTCAGTAAAACATTTTTCAAATTAATAACTTTCTATTGTAAATACTTTAATAACTCACAAAGGAAAATCTTCAAATTGTAAATCAAGTTTTAGAGAAACAGTAGTTATTTGGACTTGCTGAAGCTGATAAAGTATCTTTTTAATGTACCTCTTTCTGATAGAATACATCTTGTCAACACATCTCTCTCTGATGAGATGACAATGTTGTGTTCATGGCACAATCACTTAACCCTGGGTCACAGTCCCAAGATATGACATTTTTTTTCTACTACATACATGGCAATTCACACTGGGGCTTCTTACAGTTGTATGCTAATAATCTGTTTCTGAATCATGCAAAGTTTAAAATTCACCTGAATGTCGTAAATCCTCATGAGCTTGGCTAGCTCCTCCGCTATCTTGCCAGTCTTGGTGGCTTCTCTCTGAAAAAGGTGATGAGTTTAGGTGTGTGTCTATCCAGCTCCTTGTACATGGACAGAATTACACAGAAATGTACAAAGATGAATTAGGAACAGAATTGTGAAAGTATTTTAAGAAGTTTTCAGTTGACAGGTAGCAAAACCAAGGGTAATTCTATTAGGGATCAGAACCAAGGTCAAAATAGAAAGTTCTTCAATTTAAAAACAGGCTGTATAACGTTATCTACAAGGTACAGGTACATGTGGGAGTATGTCTGTGTCAGAAGACGCAGTAGATGAGGCGTTCAGGTCTGACGACTCTCAGTGTGCCTTTTTCTGGTAACTCCTGGATGTCCATAATGAAGGCTAAAGTCCCCATCCAGTCTTGGCTTGAACCTCTCTTGCATTATGTCTTTCAACTCCTCCACTGACTTTGGTCGCTCAAATAGGGCAAGTTTCAGGGCAGTGTCTCGTGCAATGTATACACACAGCACATGCTTCTGGGCAGCAGCCATCTTTTGGACAAAGACAAAAACAAATTAATTCTCATGGAGAGTGATGGTGACACAATGTATACATGTCCACAAATCCACACAAACGATGGGATGTATGGAAGGCCAGAGTGGGGAAGGACCCACTGGTCCACACAGCTCCAAGAGAATGTTATAGTCATCCATTTACATGCTTCAACAAATCTTCAGTGTAATAATTTGAAACGTTTAGGTGTTAAGAGCAATCTTCCATCTATGTTGTAAGCACAGAGTAGCGTTTTGTCATTTAGCTCTTATGGATATTGTTAATTTCAGAGCATATCTATCAAGTAAATTTACATCCAGCAGCCAACACAAACACACACGCAACAATGGGCATCCATCAAAGTTAACCCTACCTGAGCTAGTGCTGCAGTAATGTTATAAACTTCCACAAAAAGCAACCTGAAAAATCAGTTAGCAGCATCCAACCGACCGCTTGCTTTATTTAGTTGAAACATCAGGAGAGGAACAAGAGGCAGTGGGTGGAAAACATAACTTTGTCTATAAGGGTTCATTTTGACCAAACCAGAGTTGGTGATTGTTGGAGCTATTTTTTTTTACATTTGCAGTATGCAGACATTTGTAACTGTGTAATGTCTTATTCTGATTATTTTCCAGCATCAGATTTCCTGCATACTTGTAAATGTAGCCAGTAAATGTAAAACTAGTGCTTTGTTTGAAATCTCTTGTCTCTTTCAAATCTTATTTTTTGTTTTTCCAACATACTTTCTTTTGAGTTTTTGATGTAGAAACAAGTGTTGTCCTCCTTCATTAGCTGTCAAGGAGGTCAAAGAGCTCCAATTACTTGCATGTTTAGGCTCCATTCGTTTCTACACAATGTGCCCTGTGTGTGCAGAATCAAGGCCTTATGTCTCCCAAATGTATACAGATTACGTCACGACAGTGACAGAGAACAACCCTGTTTCCTGCACAGTCAGGCAGCCACTGCTTCACTGAACGGGGTGAGCAGGGGCTCCGTCTGGTATGTCCTCACTCTCAGTGAAATGGCCAGGGAGTCTAAGGATTATGATGCAGGATAACAGACAAAATTAAGAGCACCGAGAAGTCAGCGGAGGTTATGTCCTTGCCGAAGCCAGCTACTGATCTGGCCAATGATAAACTGGTGCAAGTAACCAAAAAGCCAACAGAGGGTATTCTATTCATTCGACCGGCGACTGGCTCGGCTGATGACTAACATGTTGAAGCTAGCAACCCACTGGATCAGCTACATGCTCGGCTGGTGACTAGCATGCCAAGTCTAGCTAGATTAGCTACTGATTTGGCTGTTCATTGCTAGCTTCAGCATGCAAGTTACCAGCTGAGCCAGTAGCTGGATACTGCTAGCTAATCATCAGCGCAAGCTCATCATGGGCCGACCAATAGTTGGGTTCAGCAAGGACATAACCTCCACCGACTTCTCAGTAGTCTTATTTTTTTCTGTTTTCCTATGCCATATAAGGAACTGCGACCAATACTCCCCTCCAAACCTGGGGTGAATGCTGCACTAAATCCCAGAGAGGAGGTCTGTTCATTGAAGTTATATCAACAGAGAGAGGGTGACTGTTTTGCCAGTGGGTACACAAACACTCTGTCTCTCTCACACACACAGACAAACACACACAGTCCAGGCTGTAAGCAAATACGCCACCACTCATGCAGTCATAATTATGATGGAGAATGATGTAATAAATGATATAAAGACATTACTGTATCTCAAACTACTGTGTGGACACACACACACATACTCTCTCTCTCTCTCTCTCTCTCTCTCTTTCACCCCAACTACACTGTGTTGCCTCTGGACTTAAATCAGACCTACTGAGAGTGAGGCATTGCAAAAAGGAGCCAAACAGCCCACAGCCAAAAAAAAAAGAAGGAGAAGAAATCCTTAGGGCTCCTACACAGCCTTCTTAGCACAATTTGTTCCACTTAGCCGTAAATCATTAAAGCAATCAGCTGAATTAGTGGTTATTAAAAAGTTCCTTTCACACTAATGATTGCTTTAATGATTTTTGGAAGTGGAACAGATCGTGCAGAGAAGGCTGTTGAGGAGTTCTCTTTGTTATTATTGGTTGCCACTCTGACAGTTGAGGAGGTTTGTGTGCTCAGGTTTTGCACTTTTTCTGTAGGCGACAAAGAGACATTGACGCGTAGCTTTACATTTATTTTCCAAAGTTGCTAACAAGAATTTGATTATGCAGCTGTCAGGATTGGCAGTATCCACATGTCCTCGTGTTTGTCTTGTTTCTCCTCCCGTGTGTTTCTTGTTTATTCACTCTCTCCCTGTCAGCGTGTCTCTGTCAGTGCCGGAGCTGAACTGGGTGTGGTTAACCTGCTCCCCTCCTGTTGCCAGCCCACCTGAGGTTCATCAAGCAATTCATCCTTCCCTCCAGTCTTCTACAGGTTGTCAGTTATCCTATGTGGTATTTTGCTTTGGCTCCTGTTGTGCTCTTGCTAGTCTGCTCCATACTCTTTTCTCCAGATCTCACATCTGTGTTTTCTCTCCTCAGCTTTGAAATCTTCTGGATTCCCTGTCATAAGTCAACCAAACTCTCTCTGCTTCATCTCTCTGATGAGCCTCTGTCTGCCACAAGTCTGTGGCCTTGTCTGCCTGATCTTCCTTTGTGTGCCATTCCTCATCGCCCGACCAGATCAAGCTCCAGCAAACTGCGCGTTCTGAGCATTGATATTGTAGTAATAAACTACTTGCACTGATTTCTGTCTAATGTTGTGCTTTAGGGTCACACATGTCACCCATTATGACAGCAACTTACATTTAAATGTGTTGTATATACGTCATTGCAGCCTAACTGCCATACAAACTCATGACAAATGTGGAAAGAAATTTCTTCAGAATCTCTGAATCTTCTAATGACGCTTCTGTTCTGTAGACAATGAAATCCTCAAATTCTTGCAATTTTATGGTGAGAAATATTGTTTTTAAATTGTTGCAATTTGCCAGTACAGTCACAGAGTGGTGAACCCTTCCCCCACCCCTCAGCCTCTCTGGGATGCTCTGTCTATAGACAATCATGTTACAGACAAACAGACAAACATGTTGTTTACACAGGTAGCCTAATTAATTGTGAGTTGATCCATCAGGTGTTTTCTTTTAGCATTTCACAAGTCTTCCAGTCTCTTGCTGCCACTGTCCCTACCTTTTTAAAATGTGTTGCTCTGTTTCAACATTTGATGTGTTGTCTTTGTGCTATTTTCAATTAAATATGTTTTTTTTGTGTGTGAAACTATGCTAAAATGCTCATCTGGACATTTTTTAAATGCCATTTTGAAATTAAAACATATTATTGTGGATGTAGCATATCCAGACACATCCTCTTCCTGTCACAGGTCACCTCCAACTCTTTGGTCTTGTTGATATTAACCCGTATATGGTGTTCAGGTCAAAATTGACCTGTTTTCAAGTTTAGGTATGTAAAAAGTACCATTTGCTTTTTTGTACTAGAACAAGGCTTCATCTAATCCTCAGACACAACTAGTTTAATGCAACAAAATTAATTTTTACCATTTAAGTAAATTCTAAAGGTCTAAAAAAAGTGACATTTGTGGTGTTACGGGTCAGATTTGACCCAGCAGAGAATACTGGCTGTTGTATGCATCATTCAAAAGCTGTGGGTTGCTGTGGATCAAATATGGCTCAATGTGCCCCACAACACACACACACACACGCACAGAGGCTCCCTTCACCCCACATGAACTCAAACTTTCTCGCAGCATATTGATATATTTTGAATAAAAAAAATAAACATTGGCATATAAACAGGGTTTGGGTGAGATATTATCAGTTGCATTCTGTTGGAGCATCAGTCAACATGAGCAAGAGGTATACTGTTTATGAGGCGCCTCATCATATCTTTGATCCTGAAGACAGAGAGGAAAGTGATGGTGAAGAGGATGTGTCTGAGGATGAAGATGAGGTTCAGCATGACCCTGAACAAGACCACACATCTGACGAGGAGGACCCAGATGGCACAGATGCTGAAGGAGAGGTCTTCAAATCAAGAAGAGGTGACATTTCATGGTCATCAAGCCCTCTTGACACTCAATGCAGGGCACCAAGGGAGAACATCCTCAAAATGACTCCAGGGCCTACTAGATATGCTGTGTCACATGTCCAAGACATCAAGAGAATGTTTGAGCTGTTCTTTCCACAACCTCTTCAGAAGATCCTGCTGGAGATGACGAACATGGAAGGGAGAAGAGTGTTTGGTGATAACACGCAGCTGGATGCGTACATGGGACTGTTGCTTCTTGCTGGGGTGTGCAGATCCTGTAATGAAGCCACTGCCAGCTTATGGGATGATGAGTCAGGCCGCTCCATTTTCCATGCCACGATGTCACTTCAGACCTTTCACGTGTTGTCAAGAGTGCTCCGCTTTGACAACAGGGAGACAAGAATTGCTCGTCGTGTGAATGACAAACTTGTTCCCATCAGGGATGTTTGGGACAAATGGGTGGAGAAATTGCCATTCATGTACAATCTAAGGCCAGAGGTGACAGTGATGAACGGCTAGTCCCTTTCAAAGGCCGCTGTCCCTTCAGACAGTATATGCCAAAATATGGCATCAAAATCTGGTCAGCATGTGATGCGAAAAAACAGCTATGCATGGAACATGCAAATATATACAGGGAAATCTGCCAGCGGAGTGACAGAAAAGAATCAGGGCAAGCGGGTGGTCCTGGATATGACAAAGGGTCTTCAGGGGCACAACATAACTTGTGATAATTTCTTCACGTCATATGATCTTGGGCAAGAACTGCTGAAGAAGAAGCTTACCATAGTGGGAACGGTCAGGAAAAACAAACCTGAGCTTCCCCTTGCTCTTATTGGAACAAAGGACACACCCATAACACCATAGATGTCACTAGTGTCAATCATTTTGAATAAAAGGAAAAAAATCATAGATTTTTTTTTAGGTAGGTATACTCTAATATTAGTTTATAAGACATGGATAATATAATAACTGATTTTATCACTATAGGAAATAATTAGTGAATTTAAACAGTTTTTGTAATCAAAAACGAGTGGTATATTGTAAGATAAAAGGTCTGTGGAGCCAAAAAAAAAAAAAAATGGAAACAGTGTTTCCATGGATATGAATACATACTAAGTTAGATATGAGGTGTAAAACAATATTGGATGATAACTAGTGTTTTTATCAATTTTCAGGCAGAGTTAAATAACGTGTCAAATTTGACCCGCCAAAACAAAAGACGTGGGCAGCTTTCTAACACATTACAACTTCAGGTGATTGTTGTTGACACAAAGCTCTCTATCAGCCCTGTGTTCTCCTCGTTGTGATGTTGATGCAACAATCCAACAATAGAGCAGTTGTTAGAAAGCAGAAGTTGAAGCAGAAGTCTAAGGTGTAGAGTGTGAAGATAAATGTCATCAGTACAGTTCTTTGAGTCAGTCAGTTTTGCTTATCGCAACCTCTGAGGCACTTCCATGATCACCAGAATTGTATCCCGTAGAAGGTGGGGCTGTCTGGTGCTGGAGGCACTGGAGAAATCAAGGAACATGACACACAAAGTGTTTCCCTGCTTCTCCAGATGTGAGAGGGTGACACAGGAAGATGATAACATCCTTTACTCTAGCCTCTAAATGGTCTTCATTAGATGTAAAATAAGTGCTACAGGTATGTAGTCACTGACAGTCCAGGGACACTGTTACAAATTTAACTTCATTTTTACTTTGTCTTACTTAACAATCACTTTTGATGCTTTTAAAAGCATGAAAAATATCTGTACTTTACTTAACACATACAATGGTACTGCATAGACCAGGGGTCACCAACCTTTTTGAAACTAATAGCTACTTCAAGGGCACTGAGCAATGCAAAGGGCTACCACTTTGATAATACACTTCTGAAATAACAAAGTTACACAGTGTACCTTTAATTTCATATTATTATTAATGATATTCTATGTGAAGACACTGATGAAGACATATGATCCATCACAATAGTTATTCAGAATGATTAAACAAGGTAGGAAACATACATTTCAATATGCAATATCCAATTGTTTCATTTTCAAATGATCACTTCCACAACATTTTGCAGGAAATCTTTTTCAATTTTTACTAGCCACTAACAGTTTTTATCAAATCATAAACTCTGAACCATGTTTGTACAAATTATCAATTATGTAAGATTTAACAAAAATCGACTGGGTAGTTAGCATGATAGCTTTTGTGACATGTACTGAAGATTCAAGTTTCAAGATTCAAGATTCTTTATTGTCATTGAGCATGTCAATGAAATTTTCATTGCAACCCCCATGTTAGGAACAGATAGTAAGAAAGATAAGAGGATTAGAAAGAATAAAAGTAAGATAACTACAATAAAATTAAATAAACATGCAGTAAAAATATTTGTAAAAGCAATTAAAAATATAACAGAATGAAAATATACTAAGGCAATAAAATATACTAAACAATAAACAATAAAATATGGAAGTGAAATGTGCAAACAGAATAAAATATACAAGCAGAATAAAATATACACAGTGAAATGTACCAACAGAATAAAATATGCCAGTGGACAATAAAATATACCAATGAAATGAAATGTGCCAATATAGTAAAAGAATATAACTTAGTTAAGTATATGTGTGGACCTAAAAGTTAAGTACACAGAAGGTGCAGGTGGAGGTGGAGGTGTAGGTGTAAAGTGCAGTGTGCAGTGGTTCACAGTTCTCACAGTCTCTCACTCCAGTGAGGGGCTGCTGGGGGTGATAGCTCTGACAGCTCTGGGGAAGAAGCTGTCTCTCTGTCTGTTAGTGGTGGTGTGGATGTTCCTGTACCGCTTTCCTGATGGTAGCGGTACAAACAGTCTGTGGCCCGGATGGCTGGGGTCCGTGGCAATGGATCTCGCCCTCTTCCTGACCCGGCCTTCATATATAGAGTCTAGGTCAGGAAGGGGGCAGCCCACGATGCCTTGTGCAGTTTTAATCACCAGTTGTTTCCTCTCCTGTCCCGTGCAGCTGCCATACCACACTGTCACACTGAGGCAGAGGATGCTTTCAATTGTGGCCCTGTAGAAACTGACGAGCAACCGAGAGGAGAGTCCAGCTCGTTTCAGTTTCCTGAGGAAGAAGAGCCTTTGTTGTGCCTTCTTCACCAGGCGGGAGGTGTTCATGGACCAGGAGAGGTCAGATGTGATGTGGAGGCCCAGGAACATGATGTCGTCCACACGCTCCACCACTTCTCCATCCATGAGGAGGGGGGCGTGATCCGTCTTCCTGGACCTCCTGAAATCCACAATGACCTCCTTGGTCTTCCCTGTGTTCAGCACCAGGTTGTTGGCTGAACACCACTGGGTGAGCTGGCGTATCTCCTCTCTGTAGTGGGTCTCGTTGTTATCTGAGATGAGACCCACTACTGTAGTGTCGTCCGCAAACTTCACGACTATGTTGGTGGGGTGTATGGCAGCACAGTCATGAGTAAACATGGTGAAGAGGGCTGGGCTGAGCACACAACCCTGTGGTGTGCCTGTGCTGAGGACCAGAGGGGATGATGTTGTGTTCCCTATTCTCACCACCTGAGGCCTGTTGGTGAGAAAGTCAGGCAGGGTGGGGTCGTGGCTGGCGAGCTGGGTGTTAGGCTTGTAGTCTGTTATGGTTCTGATGCCTCTCCACATTGTGCTGCTTAGCCGTCGCCACAGTCGCACCGCAAATGAGACACACACAGTTTTCTTTCACGTTAGTAAAAAGAACTCTTCCTCCCATTCACTGTGAAAATGATAAGTTTTCTTCCTTTTTTCTGTTTTTGTGGGTAGAAAACACGTTCGTCTCCTCATCTTTGCAGCGCTCACGAGCTCATCTCAGCAAAGCTGGTTTATCATGCGCACTAGACTGACCTCCGACCCATACTGCGTCACAGTTCGTATATTAAACTTTTTTTATGATATACATTTTTTTTACGTTTTTATGTATTCGTTTTTAAATTTACATCACTGTAAATGTAATTCAAAAAGAATAGCAACACAATTAAATAAAATTTTAGCCAGAGCTAATTCGTGATATTTTTAGAACTGTCTTAGGGGCGACTGATGTGGATGCTGCGGGCAACCTGGTGCCCGCGGGCACCAGTGGGGACCCCTGGCATAGACTATTGTAGTATACTATGCTGTGGTATGTACACGTGAGTATTGGTGGTCATAATGAAGCCCCATCCCTCTACCTCGAGTTTATAACCAGACCAGAGCATCCATAAGACACTTGAAGATATAAGTGACATTGTCGGGGGCTGGGCAACATGGCTGCCAATGAACATGCTTTGTTCTGAGTACCTGCAGCACACGTTAAACTACAAGAGATCTGAATCAAAAGAACTGACATTTATATAAAAAGTTGTATGAAGACACGATTTTCTTCAGACTTCATATTTTGGGAAAAAATAAGGCTTTTGATTATAGCAGCCAAGTTTTCTGCTAATGCTAACTACAAGCTAACTCGCCTGTTGTAGGACATCATGTGAAAACACAATGAGGACAGGAGGGGGAACCTGCTGATGGAGTCTGGAGATGAAAATATGCTTACCTTGTGCATACCTTGATCCAAATCTCCCGTGTCAAGTCCTGCCCCAAAAAAGACATTGCTGACACTGTGGTCATTAAAGAAAATGTATAGGGGATGGGTCACCTGATGAAGATTATTGATGAGAAGGTGTCGATCTTTGAACAAGTAGAGTGCTAAAGTCGTCACTGGAACCTGAAGTTCTTTAACCTCCCTGAAGTGATCAACGAGACCGCAGAGGAGTCTTTAAAACTGAGTCGTTTTGCTCAAATCACTCCAGAAGAAATATCAAGCTTGGTTGTTTTATTGATACTGTACACTGTGTCAGATGTCCAAGGGAAGACAGGAGTGCACATGAAATGTATTAAGGTTTGAAAGGAGGGGAAGAAAACAACGTGGCATGATTCTATTGTGATTTCCCACGGATACCATCAAAAATTCTGTTTAAACATCACTTGATGACTTGACTAGTGATATAGGTTTCCTTTATTGGAATATGTTGGACTAATTAATAAGTTGCTGTTGAACTGCTGATTAATATGCAATCCATTTGCAATGACAGTAATATAGATATAGAATATAGACAGTATATAGATTAATAGATTAATCTCCAAAGAGAAATTTACATTTCCAGCAGCTCAAAGGGTGGAAACACAAGGGCATGCAAAAAGAACAACTTTCAAGTAAGGAGGCAAAAATACAATACAAAATACCAACTAACAATATAAGAAAAAAATAATGAGATAAAAATTAAAATACAGATCTAAGCTATACAAGATAGACATCTGGCGGTTCAATGTAAGCGCAGTAGTGCAGTTGCGCAAAATGACAGTGCGGTAGTATGCAGTAATATAGTTGTATCTTGGGATCCTTGAGAGTCTGTTCTCCTCAAATGTTCTTTGAGGAATCTCATTTAAAGCCTATTCTTTTTAAAGGCCTAAAAATAGTGTTTGTTCTACACACATTGTTCTCCTTTTTATGCAGTATATTTTTACATGATGCTGATTTTGAGACACTCATTGAAAATTGTCTCTCTTGTTGGGGGATGTTGTGACAGTAAGTCTGTGGGGAATCAAGCTTATTTTTCCCATGCCTCTCATCACACTGCATGTGTAGCTTGTACAGGGAAAATCTCGTTTCATGTCTGGTGATGGCAGGTGTATTTTAGTTGTGGTTAAAACAACTCACTTTTTTTCATCTGTAATGTCCATGATCACAAGGCCAGGCAAAAACTATGTTCACTCAGGTTTATTCAAAGATTAAGTGTTTCCATGATAAACATAGCTATTTGATTGTAGGAGGGGACTTTAATGACGCTCCAAATTGATTTGATAGAAATCCAGAAAGAATCCCTCAAAGCACATGATTCAGATCCACAGCTTATCTCAGTGAGAGTTGTCATTAACATATAAATGACATTTTATTAACCTAAGTTGTAAATAATTTACTTAATCTATTGCTGGGTATACTCCTTTATGTGACCATAAGATGATTTCTTAAAATTTTGTGAGTTCCAAAGACAACAACATTAAACGACATTGGTTTAATAGTATACAGTGAGCTAAATAATAATTTACTGAAAGACTCGAGAAGTGCACATAAAAATCCTACATAATATATATATCCCACAAATTTATATTTCTTTGTTTTTTTGGAATACAGAACCATATAATTTAACTCATCTATTTTACATTATATATTGCATAAAACTACCCAAAATATTAAAATTTAGTCTAAAAATGTCATTTTGTGTTGAACACGATAAAGGAAATATTGAATTTATTGTGAACCTTCTGGTTCTGTATGTCAAATTTCATGTACATGTAGTAAACACGGAGTGACTAAGATAAAGTTATCCAAAATTTTAGAAAAACTAAAACTAATTAGCTGTCTAGCCTGCAAACTGATGTTAGCAGCATACTTTTACCAACTTTTTTGGTCACTTGTTTAACAAACCAAGGTTCAGGACATGATGATCAAGACTTGTGATCAGAATAAGATTTTAGCAGGAATGTGACCATCTGCTCTGCCTATGATAGAATACCGATATCACTGCTTTATGGAAGATTTCACTGGCTGTATCAAAATAATGTCATGGTCTGTTTGTCACTTCCTGTTTTGTGCTGTCATTTCTCGTCGGGTCTGTTAATGTGTTTTGTTCACTGCCATCTAATCTTGTTATGCACTTCCTGTTTTATTGTGAAACCCTAACTCGCTTCTGATTTCAGACCCTTGACTTCCTGGTCTCCTTCCCGCCTGTCTAATTGTCTGCCTCACCCTGATTGTTTCCACCTGTTCCTTGTTACCTCATGTATATTTAGTCTGTGTCTCCCTATGCCAGATCGTCTTGTGAGTCTTGCGAATCTTGTGATCCCTGTCTGTCCAGCGTGTTACCTTGAATTCCTGGCCTTGTATTGTGAGTCTATTGGATTATGAGTTTTTGAGAAGAAAGAAACATCCTTTGCGCCTTTTGTTTGCATTTTTGACTACTAAGCACTTGTTCATTTTTGTATCCTGAGAGCCTTTTGTTATTATTAAACCAGCCTTGAGCCTTTTTTGTTTCTATCCTGGTGTCGAGTCGTGCATTTGAGTCCAGAACCTTGCGCCTGACTCCGTGTGATAGTACAATCTGGCCAAATATGGACTCAGCCGACTCCAGCCACCTTAAAAACACCTTGACAGCTCATGGGAGCCTCCTCCACCAGCATAAGGACCAGCTCTGGAGCATTCAAGACAGTGTTAAAGATCTCTCAGACCGACAGCTTGAACTCCAGAGAATGGTGATGACACAAATTAACCTACTTACCAAACAGTTCCAGCAAATGAACAGTCACATGGCGACCTCCACTTGGACCAGCACCGTCTCCTGTTGAGCCAACCCTCACCATCCCTCAGGTTGCCACTCTGGCTCTGGGACCTCCACGCCTCGCTCCTCTGGACAAATACTTGGGTGACTCTGGAGACTGCAGATCCTTCTTGGTCCAGTGTGATCTCCATTTCAGGCATTACCCCGGTGCGTATCAAACAGAACAAGCGAAAGTCGCGTTCATGATTTTCCACCTCTCAGGAAGGGCAGTGGTGTGGGCTACCGCTGAATTTTCAAGAGATTCAATGTTGTGTCAAGATGCGAAAGTTTTCTCAAAGACTTAAACTACCATTTTTGATCATGAGCCTCGAGGGCATTGCTGCATCAAAGTCAGGGTCCCCGACATCAAAACGCCACGCAGCAACACGACTCCTCATCCTTAACCCACTTCCAGTCTCTGTGTCAACTAGCCATGGGTCTGTCTCAGAAGTTCTAGTCCCCATAGACTAGAATTAGAATTAATGCTAGCACAAGCTATCCAGCAGGTGCACCAGTCCGAGGAGATAGATAGATATACTTTATTTATCCCAAGCTGGGAAATTGCAGTGCAGCAGCAGCATTACACACAGTGAAATAAGTGAAAAATAGTGAAATAAGACTATAAAGAACAAACTATACATAATGAAATATCAAAATAGCGAGCAGTAAAAAATTATGTACACAATAATAAATATCAAAATAGCAAGCAGTTGTAATGAAAAGTATTGCACAATTGTTTTATATTTTTTTTTAGCTGTTATTGTACAGTCTAATGGCATGTGAAGATTTTGCTGCACACGTTGGAAGGATCTCAGTTTCCTCTAGAAGTAGAGTCTGCTCATCCCCTTCTTGTACACAGTCTCTGTGTTGGATTTCCAGTCCAGTCTGTTGTCGATCACCACTCCAAGGTATTTGTAGTCCTCCACCACCTCCCCTTTGATCAGTAGTGGCTGTGAAGGCGTCTTCTTCCTCCTGAAGTCGATCACCATCTCTCTGGTCTTGCTGATGTTCAGCCTCAAGTGGTTCTGTTCAGACCACTCAACAAAGTTGTCTATCAGTGTCCTGTACTCCCCCTCCTCTCCCTCTCTTATACACCCGACAACAGCTGAGTCATCAGAGAACATCTGCAGGTGACATGACTCAGAGTTGTACTTAAAGTCAGTGGGTCGTTTTGGACAGTGTGGGTGTGTCCGTGCTGCACTCTCCTCTGCTCCTCTCTGTCTCCAGACCTGAAAGCCCTCTTCTTCTCGTTCAGAAGTGCCTTCAGGTCACTGGTGATCCAGGGCTTGTTCTTGGAGAAGTAGCATACGGTCCGGGCTGGCATGGTGGTGTCCTCACAGAATCTGATGTACTCTGTGATGCAGTCGGTCATGTTGTCAATGTCCTCCCCATGTACCAAGTTGTTTAAGGTGTTGTTCAGTGAGGCATGATTAAAATCACCTGTAATAACCATGAATGCATCCGTGTGTTCAGTCAGTAGGTTAGCGGCGGTGTAGCTGATGACGTCACAGGCTACGGCTGCATCAGCTGACGGGGGGCTTTTCACTCCAGACCTTCAGCCCCGGCTTCTCCTCCGTAACTCCTGCGGGACCGCAGGTCTGTCTCCAGGCAGCAGCATGGTTTTACACAGCGCAATCAGCTGTTCGCGCATGTAAACAATGCTCCCACTGCTGCCATCTGCAAAGTTCCCAGTTACAAAAACTAGGGAAAGTAGAAGAAAAACGCGGAAAAGGGTAGCAAACTTAAGTCCAGACATTGTCACAACTCTAATGAACAGGTTGTGATTGATCAGGACAACAGAAAAAAAGAACGAACGAACAAATAAACAAAACTTAAAAAACAAAACTGGAGCTGCTGCTACACCTGGGACGGTGCCAAAAGCGAATTAGTTACTGTGGCAACATTAATTTCACACATTTGTTTTGTCCATACACACTCTTGCATAAATTTTTTTTTTTTTCCATTTATTCCATGTTACTTCCCTTGCTGGACATTGTTGCAGGTTCAGCCCTTTTGTTTCCCCATATCTTTTGCCTGTCTGGCATTTTGTGTGGTGTCTGTCTGGACTGTGACTTGGCTTGCTTTGATCGTGCGCCACTGCGCTGCTGCGCGTCGACCATGCTGTCGAGTTGCGTGTAAAATTAGCTTTTAGCATCTCTTGGTGCTTTTAACCTACTGCTTTTGTTTTGCTCATGTAACAGCCTTCTCAAGTGTCAGTTGCGGGTCCAACTGTAATTGTTCCGAACAAACCCACAACAAGTCTGTCATGGAGAGTCCTGTATCCGCAGTGCTCTGCCAGGAAATGCAGCGCAAGAATGTAGCTGTCAGCCGACTCACCCATCTCTTGCTGCCGCTGATTAAATTTTGCCCTCTCAAATATAACATTCCTATGAGCCATGAAGTGAGCATCTAACTTCTCTTTGACAGTCCTGTACTCACTCGCTTCTTCAGGAGTCAGGTGCAAGGAATCCAGGGTGTCCCCACTTCCTCACCCATTGTGCTGACCAAAGCGTTGATTGGGATCTCGGCCTGCCTGTGTGTCTAATCCAGAAGTGATATGTATGGCCAGTCATCAGCTTGAATGACTTTCTGGCAAACTTGTTTATACTGCCAACTGGACACTTCTCTTTTTTTTTTACTCTCAACACACCTACTCTCTCTTCATTAGGTTGACTTCTGACATTATGTTCAATTGTTTATTTGTTCCCCCACCTCCACACAGTACCAACAAGATAATTTCTATGTCACGTATAGGGACCTATCACTACAATAACCATAAAAATTTTACTAGCATTCCATATTACAGTTGTGTTATGGTTTGTAATAATAATGCTATCTGCTATAGCATCAGCATTACCTGGTTTCTGTGGCAACATTAGCTGACCTTATGATTTAAGATTTATTAGACATGTTTTTCGTACTTTCGTACACAGCAGATAGAGATACAGATCATCTCTGTAGCTGCCTGCATTGGCTCCATTCAGGCATGTGTTTCAGCTGTGTCTGACAGACATTTGTTTAAGCCTCAAGTCTATTTCTTCAACAATACGTGGGTAAACACAAGGTTTAGGCACAATAAAAAGCACTGAATAAATAAATGTATCTATATTTTGCAAATGAGGCAAAGCAGAGTGTGCTGCTCTCTGTGTTTGAGCAAAAAGTGTGTGTGGACAGAGCCAGCCACACAGAGTTTGCTGAGCGCGACAGCAACTGACAGCCCCCGTTTCAGTACCTTGTTAAGTTTACTCTTTTAAATGCCAAAATGCAAATATTACTTTGTAATAATAGTGTTTGTAATGTGTGTCTTCATTGCATGGTGGTTTATAATTATTATAAATAATTTCAAAATCCCATCAGAGATGCAGCCAGTACTCTTTTGTACTTGCTATCATAACCACTTTAACTCACTGCTGTTCTCTGCTCTCTCTCTTTCTCTCCCTCCATTTTGTGCACCTGGTGCTGAGTATCATGGGAGCTGTCTTCCCTTGTTTCCATTCTTTATGCTAAGCTAGGCCAACAGCGCTGTTCTTAACACAGAGAAATGGTGAAAGGACTGCATTTATATAGCACTTTTCTAGTCTGACGACCACTCAAAGCATTTTTACAACAGTCTGTGTTCACCCGTCACACACATTCACACCTGGCACAGCATTGGGGATTGTATCTTCCAAAAGGATATATAGACTGCTGAGGCCAGAAATTGAACCACTGACCTTCCAATCTCAGAAAGATAGCAAAAAAACGTATATTCCCCAAAATATTGAATTATACCATTAAGTTTGTCTTCTCTACTTCTCTAAATCACTGCTCTCTGTCTGTCATAGATCCATTCAAACAAAGGGCAAAGATCCAGCTCCTTTCACCCTTTATTTCCCAAAAATACTCTTAGAAGTTGGCAGGAGCAGCTCACATCTGAGCAAACACTGCTTCCTCTTTCTTTCTTTGTGCCCAGTACAGAAGCATTATGTCATTGTTGAATCAGAGGTCCAGAGAGATCAGGTGCTTCCCCAACACCTCTGAGAGGTACATTTCCTCCTTAGTGCTAGTCTAGGATCAGTTTTCTATACCCTGTATTTGACCTCAACTGCGATGAGCTAACTGGCCAAGCCTTCCCTGGACCAGTGCTATAATGAGGTGAAATCCACTTCCACACCTTAATGCAGCAGCAGCAACATGACTGGAGCAGCAGTGTTCATGGAAGGAGGCATATGGAGGGAAGGGGGCAATGGGGTTACAGAGAATGAGGAGTTTTGAGAGTAGACGAGGGACTACTCATGACTTGAAGCCATAAACAGAATAATTTATTTCTCAATCATGCTTTTGGGACAGATAGAGAAGTTTCACTGGGCCAATTTTGTAAAGTAAAACTGCACTGTATCATATGTTGTCCCTGTTGACCTTGACATGTATGCTTCTAATTTTCTCTGTGAGAGAAATGGAGAATACATCCATCCACATCAAAGTCAAGCCTGAGAATAGAACACCATCGCCAGAAAATTCCTTGGCCTCCTGTGAGCATTCCTGCAAATCCAAATCTTCTGGCTTAATGCTGTAGGTATCAGAATCACAGATTACATACAGAACAGGAGAGAAGTACTGTGAGCAAGGTTAAAAGTAGCAGCAATGAGAAGTTGAGTGCACAGCGCCAAACTGGGCCAACAGCAATGGTATTGCCTCTCCATTATATAGCGTGTAAAAGGTTCAGCATGTTTACTTTTTTTTTTTTGTCCATAAAAAATTTACACTTGGCCGCACTTTCATGTTGGTTGAATTATGTGGCTCTCTGGCAAGGCTTCAGGAGGGGAGCTTTGATGTGAGGCCATAAAAGTTAGAAGAGAGCAGCCAAGGCTGCATACTGCAGTGTAGGATGAAGCAGGATTCTGAGGTCAGCAGTGATACACTGTACGGCTTGGTGAAGACAGGTACCACTGATCCCACACAAGGCAAAAAAAGGAGGCAGAGGAGAAGCACTGAGGATGAACATTTGTTGTAGTCAGAAATAATCTAACACGAAGCTGCTCTTTAAAGATCAAGTCAATCTGAAGATTGCCTTTTCTCCACCTGCACTCAGCTTTCTGGCATTCTTTTGTTTCACTTGTGACAGCTGGGGAGTTCCTCCCTGGTGCTTTCTGCTGGTCAGACATATTGTTTATCTTTTAAGGTGCGATGGTATTAATTACTTTTAGAGTTTTACAGTTGAAATTGTGAAAGAGCAAGTCAACTGAGTCTGATGTTAAAGTTATTGTTCTGGACATAGCTTCCATAAAAACACAGGACATACGACATACTGTATCAAAATAAAAAGCCTACATCCCTGGGAACAGTCGCATAAGTATTAACACCCTTTCTCCCTTCTTAAACAAGATGGTCAATATCTGTTGAGATAACCGAAAGAAGCTCAGTGAACTTGTCAACAAAATTTATAGAGGACCTGGGGGTCTGTGAATTGTTATAGCAATTTTTGGTGTTCTTTTCGACACTGTGCAAAGGTATTCAAAGGAGACAAAATCACCACATGATAACTGCTTGCACTGAAATTAGACCTGAAATATAGCAGGAAAGCAACCTCCTTTCCTGGTAGGATGACAATCATTCCCAAAATTTATGTTTGGAGGGGCCGACTCAATTAGAACTGGTGCACTGCCAGTTATTATCAAGCCAGGTTTCAGTTAAAATGATTTGTCTGTAAGAGACTGAATATTCAGCAGAGCTCTCTCTCCCTCCATCTCTCTGACTCACCTGTTGTAAACTCTTCAGGTCAGGGTTGAGATGGCTCACCTTTATGGTTTCTGTCGTGTTATGTTATGTTATGTTCTGTTGTTATTTGGTTCCTATTTTTTTGTCCTTGTCCTTAGCAGAGGGACCATTGACACAGGAAGTGAAATTGTTCAGAGGCAAAACATTTTGTATTTGAAATTTACAGAAAATATGATTGAACATTCACAGAACGCAGTTTTCTGTGTTTTTTTTTTTTTCTGAAATATTTTTTCATTAGGTTTTTATTGGTAGCTTGTAAAATATATAGGTGTCTGGGGTTCTGCTCATGGAACTTGTCCTCATGACCCCAGTATTTTTTATAAAATCCAGGCTACAGCCCTGGCTGCCATCTGTGTAGTGTTCAACCCCCCTACAGATCATATCCACTTCCAGACTCTGGGTCCAGCCCACAGGGCAGTGAAGGGAACATCTCCCTGCCCCCAAGCTATGGTCAAACCCTGTCCTCTTGCTCTACTCCACTCATTGTGCCTGCTTGTCCACAGCCACTGTGCGAACAGTCATCTCATCGTCTGCACTCTGAGGTAGGATTTCCACACTCTCCTGTGTTTTTCAGCAGTTTTCTGTCTTGCTCTCTGCAGCCTTTTCTGACACAAACATGTTGTAATAAATGACCACATATCAAGAAGGAGGAAAATAAAACATTCAGTGTCCTCCATTGTACTCTGCTTGTTATAAGTGGACTAGCTCACTGCCTAATGTTTGTGCATCGCGCTGGGTTTCTGTTATCTGTTAAGAAATGTTTGTTTGTTTGTTTGTTTGTTTTACCAAGGAACTCTGTTGAAGTTCAACAAATTCAAATCTCTCCACTCATAATGGCAGATGAAAATAATTCCTTCCAAGTACAATTTGAATTGCTCCACACTCAGATTGTTGTAACCACCATAAAGGCAAAAACTGACATGCAAGAGAGATCAAAACTGGCTGAACAAACAAACCTGAACAGGTATTTTCTGAAACTATGGAGTCATTCTGTTTAGAGCCCACCTATCAATTGTTTTTAAGCTCAGTAGACACAAATAATATGTACTGTAAGTGGAATTTCTCCCCTTTGTCTGGGATTTACAAATCTTCCAAAACACGTGGACAGGCATCAGTTTTTTTGTAAACCCTGGCATAGTGAGCATGGAGCGTGGTTAAGCGAGTGAGAGAGAGTGACAGAAAAGTGACAGTGAATGCGAGCAGAGGAAAAAGTTAGCAGCAAGTTGTCAATCTCATAGTAAATATGCTGCAGTTTCTGGAGAGCAAGAAAAGTGTTGTCCGTTGATCCTAACTGCTGGAAAAGTGAATGGGGTTAACCCTGAAGGCCCAATAACAACAATGGCATCATTTAAGAGAGCTGTCTGCAGTGGAAACACAAGACATATCCAGGCTTTATAGGCTGTATATGTAGGTATGGGTTAGGTATGGATTTCAACAGTACCAAAACCTTTTGCAGAAATGCGGTTTTAATTCCTGTGCACACCTTGATATATTGTGTTCCTTCATCGGTTTATCTGTTACACTGAACACTAAGACAATATTTATCCATTGCATCTTTCAAAATACAGTTTTGTTGCAACTACTGTGAACTTCACTGGTGGTGTACCAGATATATGGAGCAGTGTTGGACAGGTTATTCTTTTATGCTGGAAAACAGGGAACCAGTAGCCCTAAGGTAATCTGATTAAATTGAATGAACCTTTTGCTCTGACTCTACATGAGTAGGAAAACATAACAAGACTGTATTATGCTACGTTTATGTGTGTGTGACAAGGTTTGGAACTCACTCCAACACAGGTGGGTTTTCCTGATAAATTCAGGGATTTCCAAACACAGCTCAGCCAACTCATTCCACTGCTGCTCATTCCCTGTTAACTCTCTCTTTTTTGTCTTTCTCTCTCTTTCCTCAACCCCATGAACGACCGGCTGCCTGAATATCACTGACTAGCAACTGGAATACCCGATACCAACTATCAAAATATCAACTTAACATTAAAGCATTAAATAATATCTGTAAATAAGATGGTAGTGATTTAAATGGGAAGATTTTATCAAATGGGTGACTGTAGTTTATTCACATCAAAGGGCAGCTTTAACAACAAAGGTATAATACCATTTTACATTAACATGTGGGACCAAACAAGGAGATCCCCTTGGTCCAGTATTTTTTATACTATTCCTGGAACTCAGAGCCCCTGTGATCAGGGCAGGTATTTCGCCCTGCTTCTCAGATTGACATCAGCGTTACAGATGTTATGACTGATGAGAAGTTAGGACACTATATATATAGTGCATTTTGTTGGCAAAAAACTGTGGCAAATGATAACTCAGGAGAAGTAAAGACAGTCTGCTATCATGCAGAGAGTAAGAGAGAGAACAATGAAAAACTCCTGTGAGTGGTGACCCAGCAGGCCCTGGTGTTGGGAATGGACATGCAGCCAAAAAGCAGCCAGGAGGTAAAAATGGGATGATTATCACTAAGCCGGAACAAGACATGGAGGTGGAACACTGCACCTGTCTCACCAGAAAACAAGGGGGAGCTGCTGGAGACTGGCAAAGGTTTGTTTTTTTCCAAAAGGACATTCGCCAAGGACCAGTGGAAGACTTCAGATTTGATATTTGTGATTTTAGTCACAGGACAGTACCCCCTTGAAAGCATGGTGAACAAACTGTACAAGGAGACTAAGCTACGAATGCTGCACCACTACACTTGGTCCCAGATAAAGGATGAAGAAGTGTCAAGAATTATTTTTTGTGCTGCAAAATTATTATTGACATTATTGATGAATTTAAGGAGTCAAAAAATGAGAAAGCTGTGGACAGTGATGGCCTGGCAAG
Organism: Chelmon rostratus; assembly: GCF_017976325.1. Classification (NCBI taxonomy): domain Eukaryota; kingdom Metazoa; phylum Chordata; class Actinopteri; order Chaetodontiformes; family Chaetodontidae; genus Chelmon; species Chelmon rostratus. The sequence goes on from NC_055665.1 coordinate 28,522,560, forward strand.
AGAAGTGTACTTTGCTTTCTGAGGGCATTTCTTGAATCATGGTGAGAGGGAAGATGAAGTACACAGACTGTGACCAGACTAGGAATGGCAAGCTGTTGGTTGAGTTTGGTTGAAAGGATATTTGGACCTCAACATCGAACCAATCAGACTGTCACCAGTTGTCAAGGAGTCAGCTAAGTGGATGAAGAACTCTTGATGATGTCATTTGGTAGATTTATTTCAGTGACTGAGCGACCATGGGTTTAAAAAGTACTAGAGGGCGACATGGATGAAGCTGACGACGAGAACTTACTCAACCTCTTCTCCGGAATGGGCTTACACTGCCTCCCCTCTAAACACAGCCTATGAGCTGCCATTTTGACAATGGCACAAAGTTCTTCTTCAAAAGCCAAAGTTCATCATCGACTGCTTCAAGTCCATTAGTCACAATGCTGTGCTAACACTCAACCAAAAAACAGCAAAATGGAACTTTATGAATCTAAGAGGGCAACTAACAAGAAAGTGGCCCAGATGATAAAGCCATCAAGTGAAAGCTTAAGTCCACAGGAGCAGTCAGCCCTTAACCACCTGCTATGGTATGTAAAAAGCATTGACCAAAGAAAACTGGGATATTGATATTTAAGTAACTTTAAATCATCATGAATAATTAATTTGTAAGTGATAGATTCATATATTACAACTAAGAAAACATTGTACTACAGGGAGAGGAGTTGAGATCAGATGACTGGATTGCCTCATTAGACCTGCAAAAACTGAGGCAAGAAGTGGTTTTAGCATTTTAATGTTTATTGTAGGTGCTTTTGCTGTAATATTTGTAAGCATACTAAAATTTGAAATTTTGCTTTAGGACAAAAACAAGTTTAGTTTGATCATTCTGTTGGGTCAGGTCTGTTCTCATGTGTAAACATTCCTTTTTCAGGCATGGACCATTTTCACATGTTCATGTGCATGTTTTATGCAGTTGTTATTCAGAAAGACGTATGTATCAGCATTCAACAAATAATGAATGTTTGATGTACATAACATTTCAAATGGCAACCCATGGCTATTTTTGTTGGAGCCTCATATGGGAAACTTGTGCCAATAACTGTCAAGAGAAGAATATTGTTCAATAAAAATGTTGAATTTCTCATTCTTCTCCTTCCTCATTGTTTTTCTTTGTTATGCATTTGTCGCCCACTCAGGATTGATGTGAAGGCAAAGTACAACATCTATGACAACAACTTATATATAAAGTACAAATTCAAGTGTGTACTTCTTATAAAAATTACTGAGAAGAGCTCTAATATATATACAAATACAATTCTTGACAACTGGGCGATGCAACTGTGAATTACCCCATAATAATTAGTATCTGCCACATAACACTTTCTAGTGCAGTCAGTATGCACACAGCAAGAGATAAATTCTTACTCCTAGGCAATTCAATTTGATTCACTCAAGCACCAAATCACAACCAAAGTTCTCTCAGGACACTTTTCATTGGGAGCAGATACAGACCAAACTCTTTATCTACAGAAACCCAACAATTTCCTCATGAGCAAGCACTTGGCGAGGAGAATCTTCCTTTTAGGAGGCAGAAACCTCGAGCAGAACCAGGCTCTGGGTGGGCGGCCATCTGCTTCGACCGGTTGGGTTAGAGAGAAAGAGAAACAGAGAGAGAGAGAGAGAGAGACAGATATATATATATAGAGAGAGACAGAGAGAGACAGATATATATATATAGAGAGAGACAGAGAGAGAGAGACAGACAGACAGACAGAGAGAGAGAGACAGAGAGAGAAGTTCAGGGATGGACGGAAATCACTTACTGTTTTTTGTGGCTCCATTGATGATGTAGCTGGGCATCATCTGCATAGCACTGAAAATTTGTGAAGTGTTTCCTGATGATGTTGCCTAATGGAAACATTTGTGAGAATAGTTAAAAGTAATTGTGCACCAACAAGAATACACAGGTATGGTTCATGTTGGGTGTAGTAACCAAGCATCGCTTGTGTTACTACATTTTGTGTTTGTGAGAGCAATCTGTCCGGGATAAGCCTGCCTAGCTCTCACATTGTTGTGCAGTGTTGTGATGAGACACGAGCGTGATGCAAACAGTGTCGCTATGTCTGGGTATATTTACAGGTAAGCAAGCAGTAGAATAAGTCACAATGTACATGTCTGTGTATATTTACAGAAACCACTGAATTAAAGTTCTTCTCTCATTAAAGTGTGCTACACATATATATGGTGAATCGAATTGATCCAAGCACAGAGCACTGTGGAACTCTATGACTGGCTTTAGCGTACACAGGTGATTAGAAGATAAGAAAAGGTTTTACTACAGTTACTTTAAAGGACTGTGGTATGTAGCCTGTTGATGATTTTGATGAAGAAATTAAATTAGTTGGTGAAGGTTGACAGGAGAAAAGCAGTCCAAATATATGACAAGTTTAAGTGCTATTTTTTATGTTATGTTTTTTTGAGTGTGTGTTTGAAGATGAATCAGTAAGTATTGGCGGTAGGAGATGATTAATTTTGTCTCTAATGGTAAGAATTTTATCATTAAAGAATCTCATGAAATCATTACTACTGAGAGTTAAGGGAATATATGGTTCAATGGAATAAAGACTCTCTCTCAGCCCGTATACAGAACCTGGGATTGTTCTTGTTTTCCTCTATAGTGAAGCGCAACAGGCTGCTCTGGCACTGCAGAGGGCTTTCATGTGTGTTTTAAGACTGTTGTCAGGCAAGACAAAATTCTTCCAAATCTTTTTTAGGGGGGGCAATAAAGTCAAGTGTCATACGCAATGAACCTGTAGCACTATCAACCAGATGATCAATGTGGGAGGGACTAAAGTTAGCATTAGAGTCATCGTCTGTTATACTGAGACAGAGCATTGAATTAAATGTTGATGGCATCACATCCCTCAATTTAGCTACAGCATCAGACAGGCATCAGGTGTAGGAATTTTTACCTAATGGCAGGTAGTCTGGTAAATAGGAATTCAAAAGTTAACAAATGATGGTCTGATAAAAGAGGATTCTGTGAAGAGACTATTAAGTGTTCAACTTCAATGCCATATGTCAGAAAAAGGTCGAGAGTGTGGTTAAAACAGCGATTAGGTCATGAACACCCTGACAGAAGCCAACTGAGTCTAATAATGAGATAGAAGCATTAAAAAAAAAAGAACATTAAAATCACCTACAATAATTACTTTATATGTGTTGATGACTGAACCTGATAATATTCAGAGAATTCAGATATAAATTCAGAATAAGGACCAGAAGCACGGTACACTAAAACAAAAAAATAAAACAAAATTTGACTTAGTGATACCGCGTAGTGGACCAGACTGTTCAAAATTAAAAGTTCAAAGTTCAAAGCAAGAATTATATACAGAATGGGTTAATAAAATATGCTACATTATGCTATATGTACTGTTTGGCATTTACAGTATATGCAGGTTAGGAGCAATATGCTGCATTATGCTACATTTGTACACATTGCACATATTCTCTTTCACATTTTTCCTTGAGCTCATGATGTTTTTATCAAGGTAAAGGAAAAGTGTTGAGGAAAAGATATATACATTTTTTAATCTGTTAGCTAAAGTTGTGTAAGTTTTTGATATGATGATCAGGGCATCAGACAAATGGGATTACACCCCAGGTGTTGATTTTTTTCATTGTTTTTTGTTTGTCTGTTTGTTTTCAAGTTTCTGATACCCATGAAATATGCCTGTTGTTTTATAGGTAAGGATAAGTTTGTAAACGTTTCACTGATATTCCCATAACCCATTACATTAGCTAGGCCTTTATTAGCTCTGTCAATCTTCTTAAATCAGCTACCAGATCAAAATAAAAGGAGAAGAAAAGGAATGGAGGAATACAGATTTTGTCAGTAACAAGTATTTATCCTAAACTCAACAATACAAATGACACTTGCATATTTTTCTGTCTATTTTATTTTTATTTTTGCCATGTCAGCATTTTGATTTGACTCACCATGAGCCTTGTACATACAAAGACAGACTCATGTTCATCCATCACTTCCTTTATCCACCATTAGAGGAAAAAAGGGATATCAGAGGACATCAATATTTTTTGTGAAATAAATTTTAAAGTGATTGAATTGTGAAACAATCCCCTCCCATCCCCTTATTTTTATCCCTTGAGATGTTGAAAAACCTTCATATATAAATATACACGAAGAAAATGTAACAACCACATGTACCCAAATAAAATTACCTACACAAAATGACAATTGACAATAGCAACACCTAACTTTGCTATTGTTATATTTTGATTAATGTTTAGCTATGTTTTACACCAACCAGTAACAGTTGCAGTCATATCTGTTGTATGTTTGTGTTTCAAATATCCTTTGCTCTAATGGAAATGCTGACTTATAATGCAGAAGGAAACACCTTTTCTAAAGAAGTTCTGACATAGTGCATAATGTGTCACACAAGGGTGTGAGGGTCCTTAATTATACCAGCACTTGATATTTCCACTGTTAAAAAAATGACTCGCTTAGTGGCTTTAAAACAATTTATTTAAACCCAATAAAAAATCATAGCATTTACAAATGCAGGGATATAATCAATGAAGGTAACAGTTGAAATGCAACAGTTAAAATGTTTTTAGAATAAAACAGCAACTCAGGCAAAGCATACAAAATCGACAGGAGGTCTCACTCTGACATTTCCCCCCCCTCTTTAACAATGGTCGTCCCGACCAATTATTCATCACGATACCTGGCCGGAGGCAACCCAAAATTAGGTCGCTGAGAGCGACGTACATAAGACTGGTCAGGCTGTTCACTGGGGGCTGCTGGTTCTTCAAGAGGGTCAGGTGGTACAGCCGGAGCTGGGTCTCTTACATGGGCCCCTGGCTGCTGGGTGGAGCTCACAATTAGGCCAGGAAGCCACCAAGTGGGCGGGGGCATCTGGTTTGGTTGGTCTGCTACGGTAGATTCAGACTCCACCACTGGTTCCCTGTGGTCCTGTAAAACATTTACAGGGCATGGCCGGAGATTATTGCGATGCACAGTGCGTGTTGGTGCTTCCTTACCCTCTGGCCGAAGGACATAAACTGGGTGACCTTCCCGCAGCTGCTTCACCACCACAAATGGTTCCGGTGACCATCTCAAGGTCAACTTCCCTCTGGCCCTCCTGCGGAAATTCCGAATCAGCACCCGCTCACCTGGGAGTAAAGGTGCCAGCTTTGTTCGTCGGTTGTAGCGGGCTTGGTCTCGTTCTTGTTGGTGTTGTGACTGTCTCTTTGCTGCTTGATATGCATGACTCGGGGCTTTTTGGTGCTGTTTTACCCAGCCTTGTAGAGTGTGAGACTCTACTGCAGGGCTCAGGCCGGTTGCCCAGTCCACAGGTAGCCTGGCGTGCCTTCCAAACACCACATTGTGCGAGGTCATCCCGGTTGTGCTGTGGGTGGTGTATATGCTTGGATGAGGGTTGGCAGCTGGTTGGGCCACTGTGTCTGGTCTGTCTCGGTCAGGGAGCTTAGCAATCTCAGCAATGTTTGGTTGAACCTTTCGCAGGCTCCATTACCTTGGGGGTGGCATGACGTGGTGCGGCTCTTTTGGCATCCATAGAGCTGGCACAACTCCTTTATTAATGATGATTCGAAAGCAGCCCCCCGGTCTGTCAGGATACGTTCTGGGCAGCCAAATGTCTGGATAAGGCTGTTGTACAAGGCTCAGGCTGTAGTGTTAGCAGACTGGTCCCTGGTAGGTACTGCAAGAGCATACTTTGAGAACAGGTCAGTCATCACCAGGATATAGGGGTATCGGTCCTCTGGACGTCCCAGGGAGAGGTAATCAACCCCAACAACTTCAAATGGGTAGGAGGTAGTGATAGGTACTAGAGGGGCTCTTACCTCAGGTCCTGCTTTAGCGCACACACACACACTGTAAGCAGGTCTCGGTCCACTCCTTCACATCCAGGCTCATTCTGGGCCACTAACAGCGCTGTCGCAGAGCTGCCAAGGTCCTCTCGCTGCTTGGGTGACCCATTCTTTCATGGTATGCCCTCCACACGCCATTTGCTTCCTGCTTTGGGACAACCACCTGGAATATCTCAAGCTCAGACTCAGTCTCTTGGCACCATCTTCCCAGCACCCCATTTCGTAGCACAATTCTGTCCAATTCTCTAATTAGTTGCTTCATGTAGGGGGATGAGGAATCACATACCTCGGGCCGAGACAATTTCAGCTATTTCCGTTGTCGTATCTGGGCAAGGTCCAGGTCCTTGGACTGGCGTTCCACCCACGTTCCATCTTCAGCCATGATCTGGTCAGCATGCACTGGAGCCATCTCCTTTTGTTCAGGCAACCTGGACAAAGCATCAGCATTTTTATTTTGCGTACCTGGGCAGTATTTGATGGTATACTTGAAGCTAGCTAGTTGAGCCACCCATCGTTGTTCCACTGCCCCAAGCTGAGCTGTGTCGAGGTGCACCAGTTTGTTGTTATCAGGTTGTTATCTGTGAAAACAGTGAATTCTGCACCATAGAGATAGTCTTTGAATTTCTCTGTGACTGCCCATTTCAGAGCCAACAGTTCTAGCGTGAAGGAGCTATAGTTCTTGTCATTGCGTTCGGCTGGGTGGAGGCTACGGCTGGCATAGGCAATTACCCGTTCTTTGGTCTCTTGTACCTGAATCAGCACTGCCCCCAGGCCCTCAAAACTGGCATCTGTATATAGCCTAAAAGAAAGAGAGAAGTCAGCATAGGCAAGGATAGGTGTATTCAACAGGGCTTCTTTCAAGAGGTCAAAAGCTTGTTGGCACTCTGGGGACCAGCTAACTGGTGCTGACTTTTTACCACGTGTGTTTGTGCCGTGTGTTAGGGCATTCAATGGCATTGCAATCTTGGAGAAGCCAGGTATGAATCGGCGGTAATAGCCCGCAAAGCCAAGAAAAGATTTTACCTGCTTCACTGTCTCAGGTACAGGCCAGTCTCTCACTGCTGCTGTTTTAGCTGGGTCAGTGGCTACCCCTTCCTCACTGATGACATGCCCCAGGTAGGTCACTGCTCGCTGGAAAAGGTGGCACTTTTTGGGCTGTAGTCTCAGTCCATGCTGGTGAAGCCGCTGGAACACCCCTTCCAGGTGGCGCATATGGCTGCTGAAATCTGGGAAGAACACAACCACGTCATCCAGATAAATCAGCAATGAGTCATTTACCATGTTGCCCAAGCAGCATGCATCAGCCTCTGAAACGTCGCCGGGGCATTGCACAGGCCGAATGGCATCCGCTCAGACTCGTAGAGGCCCAAGGGTGTTGTAAAGGCTGTCTTCTCTCTATCAACCGGGTCCATTTCCACTTGCCAATAGCCACTTGCCAAATCCAGCGTAGAGTACCATTTGGCAGCTTTGAGACCAGTCAGTGACTCCTCGATGCGAGGTAGAGGGTAGGCATCCTTATGTGTGAGTGCATTTCATTTCCTGTAGTCGACACAGAACCTCCAGCTTCCATCCTTCTTCCTGACAAGCATAATAGGGGCTGCCCAAGGACTTGCACTTTCCCGAACAACCCCACTGTCCAGCATGTTCTGAAGCAAGGTTCGTAATTCAGCATACAGGCTTGGAGGAACAGGTCGGTACCTCTCACGACTTGGGGGTGCTGTACCAGTCGGTATCTGGTGCTTCACAACGCCAGTACGGCCGAAGTCCTCAACATGGCGAGAAAAAACCTTTGTACACCTTTGCAGCAGGCCCGTCATCTCCCGCTGTTGGTCAGGGGTCAGCCCTTCTCCCTTTAAGGACATCACAGAATGTGACTTGAGTTCTTCGCCTCCGTCTGTAACACCTACTTGCCTCACTGCAACTTCCACCACGTCGGGCGCCACGCTGTTGAGTACCAGCTCTTGCTCCCCTTGTATGTCTGCTGTGGACACCTCTGTCACTTGGGCCAATGGCTGGTGTTGGGGGACCTCTACTGGGTAAGGGTTGGGGTTGCAGATCCTACAAGGCACCCGTCCTCCATTTAAGCTGCCCAGGGTCCGACCCACACGCCACTCTGTGTCGCTGTCAGGGAGTGGCTCTACTATGACAGTACAAGATGGGTTAGAAGCACCTTCAGTAGCCTGAGTTCACACAACCATCTCAGACTGGGGTGGGATGATGACTGCTTGCTGTCGTGGTAACTTTGCCACACCTTGGTAAGGAGGAAGGGGACCTCGGTTGGTGATCCGCTGGCACTCTGTAAAGGCTCGGGCCCACATCTGTCCTTTTGTAGGAGGCATGGTAGTTTTGAAAGCTGACAATCCCGGGTGGTTTCCTTGAGTGAGAGCAGACCAAACAGGTTTAATGATGTTCATGCCAAGTATACCTTTATCTGCACCCAGGCACTCATCATTGACAATTATTACCCCTTTTTCAGGAACATGAACACTTCCTACTATACAGTCGACCAAAGCATAGCCAACATAGGGGATCGTCAAACCATTAGCAGCACGAAGGGTCAGCCAGGGAACATCAACAGCACTGGTCACACCGGTTCCGTCTAGATACCTCCGGAATAAGCTTTGGCTCAATAATGTGACTTGTGATCCTGTATCAAGCACAAAGGGTACAGAGCATCCATTAATTTTAACAATAACTTCAGGGCACTCACCGACCAAGGCTGACTTTGGCTGTGCTGTGGGCTCCTTATCATGAGTGACTGCCCCTACTGCTTGGCCCTCGGCTGTAGGGGAATTAAAAATCCTGGGACCCTGATGGTCTGCAGGGGCACCGGCGCTGAACATGCCCGGCTGCACCACAACTTTGACAGATAGGTCTGCCCTGTGCATCCCATTGGTAGGCAGTTGCTGTTGTGCCTGTGGGCCGCCGTCTCACCCGAGGGGCTTGCATGGCAGGTATGTGGTGATGCCGAGGCAGGGTTTCAGGAGTTGGTGGTTCTTCCCTGGTGGACAGTTGTGACCTCACCTCCTCCATCAGATTAGCTGAAAGGGCCCTCATCTGCTCCAAGAGCTCCTTTTTCATTTCTCCCATCAACCCCTGTTGCAGTTCGGCCTGTATCTGATCTTTTAACTCTCCCAGGATGGTGGTAGTAGGGTGGCATGGCATCTGAGACAAGATGGCCTCTTCCCCATCTTGCAGCTCCTGTTCAAGGGCCTGAGCTTCTTTGCACATGGCCTCGAAGGTCATCTGTTCGTTTCGCCTTATGTGTCTGCTCAGCTCCTGTTTGATGGGCCCAGTTTGTAATCCAACCATCAGTTGGTCGAGCAACAGGTCATCACCATCTTCAGTTTCCCTTTCATCCCGTCCTTGCCATCTGAAAAACAGTTCTCGCAATCTCAGTGTGAAAGCACCCACAGTTTCATCAGCCCGCTGTTTACAGTTAAAAAAAACTAGCATGAAGCTGTGCTTTAGTGGCTGGTTTGGCATCAAGTACTTGCCGTCCAGTCTCTTTATCTCTTGGATTAATAAATTGTAGCTCACGCTTAGCCTCACCTTCTAGGGCACATAACACAAAATCAGCTTGCTGCTGTTGAGTCAGTCCTTGTGCTCGCAGCATGGCGTCCACCTGGGCCCTCCATTCTACAAATTTGGTTTTGTCATCATCAAATTTAGGAATCCAAGCAGCCCCCATAAACCATGGCATTACAAACTGTACAGGTGCAACAGTATTACTCTGCTGTGCCGTGTCCATTTTTTAACAGTGGAGCTGGTATCCTGCCGACAACGCCAAATTAAAAGTGTCACACAAGGGTGTGAGGGTCCTTAATTATACCAGCACTTGATATTTCCACTGTTAAAAAAATGACTCGCTTAATGGCTTTACAACAATTTATTTAAACCCAACAAAAATCACAGCATTTACAAATGCAGGGATATAATCATGAAAGGTAACAGTTGAAATGCAACAGTTAAAATGATACCAAGATACCACATACCAATATTCAAATAAAACCTTCAGTACAACCAGTTTGCCCAATAGAGTCCAAAAAGAAACAGTTCAACCAATCTATGGGGCAGTTAAAATCAGTTCAGGAAGGGAAAGTTTCTACTTATTCGTTTAGAGGGGATGGTAGTAAGGGATAGGTCTTGAAGTATTCTCTCAGTTCCTCGCAGTCCCCTGGCGTCTCCTCTCCTCATGCTTCCGCTGCTCCTCCTCCGTCCAACTGCGGCGGTGCTGTGGGAAGAAGAGTGCGTTCTCAGTCACGTGGTCACCAAACAGGGGATACCATAGACACACACACACACGCCAACACGCTTTGCTTGATCGACTTTCCTTTACTTATCTCTATGAAGGCGTTGATCAAGTCTCTGTCGCTCCGCGTACACGCGCTGGCCGCCGCCTCGTCTCGGCAGCTTTCCTGCTCTGCTTTCCGCGATGCAGGTCCTCTGTCCGGTGGCCTCTGCTCTGCGTTCCGCCTCGGAGCCGCTTGTGTGTGCATTGTCCTCCTCAAGTCCTGCTCATGTTTTGCGTGTGCCGCCTTGCTTCCCTCTTCCGCTCTGCCGATACCCGAGCACCTTAAAAAGAACGCACTGACCTGTACTGGCCAATCGTGAGTCTTGGGGGGTGTGGTCAGTTAATAAGTTCTTTTCCTCCTCAGTCCACACAGCATGCCAATCAACATTTTCTGTATGCATGCAAAACAAAAGTAAAACCACCAAACCATGCAATAATAGGAATTGATAAATATATAAACACAGTTAACAGTCAAATAAATCCAGAAATATAAACAATTGAAAACATGCATTTAGAATAAAACAGCAACACAGGAAAAGCATGCAAAATCGACAGGAGGTCTCACAAATGCACACTAAATGTTTCTGCTGTCAAAAACTTTTTAAAGACCTCTCTCCATTTTTTCTCATAGATGGCTAAGGCAACTGGCTTTGTTTCTTCTTCTCTTTTGTTTAATGGTGATTGGCAAGCATCTGGTCTGTTTCCTGTTTGGGACCTATACTTCTTCTACTGCTACTACGTCCTCTGGCAATTCACTTGACAGATGGAAACACAGCCAGTGCTTCTGTTCTCTCTCTCTCTCTCATTCTCTCTCTTGCTAGATCCTCTTTCTTCCTTTCCTTGCCTCCACAATCACACACGCTCACACCCCTCAGTCCATTTTGGCCTGACTGTTCCTAATTTCCTCTGTCATGATATAAAATGAAGGTTCACATGTCCTTTCATGTGCTTACATCAGAGAATATAAGGGGGCTTTCAGTTTCTTGCTTCAAATATTCTGCTTATCAAGTTCACATATTAATAGCAATAACATGACACAGATCAAGTCCTATCAACATTATGTCTGAGGCAAGGTCAGAGACACAGGAAACATATGGTAGGACATTAAGTGCTTTAATGTCAGCAAGGGATGGCTGCACATGAAAGGGGAAACCACTGAGAGCAATGGGAAAAGGGTTAAGCTGAAATGTATAACTGTAGTATATAGGAACAATCGTAGCGGGGCGGGGGGAAGGGAAGGGGGTGAGTCCACTCCTGAGAAAGTGAGTGAAAAAACACATGCTCGTGGGAAACTGCTGAAAAATTATCTTACTAAAGCATAACATTTTGTCATTAACTATAAATACTCAGTGCAGTCACTCGAAATGCAGCACCATATACCCAGAGTCCACTTCCCTGGCTTATACACTGACAAGCACCAGAAGTTTCCATGGAGAAGGATTAGGAGGGGGCCAGCCACAGGCTACTGTGTTTCAGTGTGCAGGGAAGGGAGCCTCTTACACACACACTGCAGACGTGTTCAGTCCAACAATACATTTTTTGCTGCACGCCCAGTCGGGAAAGTGGGTCAAAATCTACTTGCCCAAACAAATTTTCTGGTGGTCCTGATTAGAAATTTTACACAGCGTGTGTGTGTGTGTGTGTGTGTGTGTATATATATATATATATATATATATATATATATATATATATATATATATACACTCACCTGCCACTTTATTAGTTACACCTGTCCAACTGCTCGTTAACACAAATTTCTAATCAGCCAATCACATGGCAGCAACTCAATGCATTTAGGCATGTAGACATAGTTAAGACGATCTGCTGCAGTTCAAACCGAGCATCAGAATGAGGAAGAAAGGTTTAAGTGATTTAAGTGACTTTGAATGTGGCATGGTTTTGGCACACTTTCGGCCCCTGAGTACCAATTGAGCATCGTTTCAATGCCACAGCCTGCCTGAGTATTGTTACTGACCATGTGCATCCCTTTATGACCACAGTGTACCCATCTTCTGATGGCTACTTCCAGCAGGATAACGCACCATGTCATAAAGCTTGAATCATCTCAGATTAGTTTCTTGAACATGACAATGAGTTCACTGTACTCAAATGGCCCCCACAGTCACCAGATATCAATCCAATAGAGCACCTTTGGGATGCGGTGGAACGGGAGATTCACATCATGGATGTGCAGCCGACAAATCTGCAATTTTAAACTTTTTTTTGTTTTTTTAGCACTGACCCAATCTGACAACACTTGATTGAATTCATTGGTCCGACAAAGCATTGATAGCATTGAGCAACAGGAAAATTACTTTTTTTATGGTCTGTTATATTTATATTTTTGTACCAAAGGGGTGGCCTGGCCAATGCTGTCAATGTTTCCCACCCCTGATCTAAGAAAATATATCAACAACTATTGGATGGATTTATTCTAGATTTACTGTTTGGGTTCAGTTTTACTGCTGTCATCATCTTTGGTTCCTTGTTTACTTATTAGTGTCAGTATGACAATAAGTGATGTCAGACCCATTAGGGCACCCCTTTGATGACACACACTGCCCAGAGCAGCATGCTGAGAATGTTTTATTTGCAGACAGAAAATGAAAGACTGGATTTATTCTTTCATACTTTGACATTTTAAATTATGTTAATAGGGAATGTGAAGTTGACATCACAGCATGTTTAATTTTGCTTAACTGATATCATAACTCGGTTTACGCCCGAACCCGCTGTCGTTTTTCTCAGGGAATATACCACTGAAGTTATTTATATCTCTTTGTCAGATAATGTTTTTGTCTAAACTCTCTAAACATATGCTCTGTTTTAAGTTTGTCTGCCCAGGTACACTTGTGAGAAGCAACGTACAGAGCCCAATGAAAGTATAAGTTAAAACAGGTCTGACAAAAGCCAGTCAACTCTAATAATAAGATAAATGCAGCACTAAGGCTATCATTATGGACATCCACATGAAAATCACCTAGAATAATTGTCGTATCTGTTTTAAGGACTAAACTTTAAAAAAAACTCAGATAATTCATATAAAAATTGGCAAATGCCAAACGGTATATGGAGCATAATGTGGCACATTTTAATATTCGATGTATATTAGAATATGTACATAATTCTTATTTTTAACTTTTAACTAAACCTTTTTTTCAGAGCGCTGTATCACTAAGTCAAATTCCTGTGTGCATTTGACTGTTAAAGCGATTCTAATATATTGAGATAACACTGGCTTATAATCATGCCATAAACATTTAATATGAGAGGCACAGTCCATTGTTATGTCATCAAGTTAACTGTACACACTTCCATTTTTCTCCCTCTTAGCTGCTGAAACAAGACTTTGTTTTGAACATGTACACACACTCACATACACACAAACTGGTGACTTCAGTAAACTGCACAGTTTCAATTTAAATATTCATATTCAAATCACTGCATGTCAGTTTAATTTTGGACTTGTTGGGCCATATTTGTGAATTCCACCTCTCCTTCATCTTTTCAACCACCTCTTTTTTTACTCTCCTGTGTTCCTCAGCTCTGACAGGTTGATGGGTACTTGCACACTTTCCCAGATGTAAACAGTGTGCCCAGATGTACCATCGTGTGTGAGATTAAGGGCAGGCTCATGAGTGGCTGCCTTTTCTAAGGCAAAAAAAAGATGATGTTGAATGGAGTACTCTTATCTATCTTAATTTTTTATTTTTTTTCAAATAAAGTATTTTCCACCTTTAACTGCATAAAGTGCCTTGATGTGAGTTTTTATACTAATGATGTGACTTTACTGTACTAATACTTCTAAGTGCTTCCAAAGTCAACTGGACTTGCTTGATGTCTCATATGATGGTCGGGTGGGTAAACAACTTACCTTTTCACACCAGGACTGACCCATCAACACTGTGGCTCATGTGACCCTAATGGCTCACCTGATAGCTAGTCGGGTCTATGATCCTGCAAGAGGATAAATACCCAGGACTTCCCACCAGTCAGTTAGAACTGAAGAAGCCTCTTGGATGAGAGGTAAAAACATCTCCTTGAGCCACAAGCAAGTCCAGTTGCCTTTGGAAGCACTTACAAGTACCATGACCTGGATGAATGAGAAACTTCACAGACTGTACTATTCCTGTAATATTAAAAAAAAAAAAACCCTCTTGCAGTTGATGCTTCCTGCTGATGCAACCGTTGATCTTTTTTCTTTTTTTCCCGAATCAAAGTCCACCAAGTGTGTGAGCTTTTTTCAACAATACTCTGTTCAATCAATTTCTGCCAACTTCTGCAAAACACAACATTTCAGGAAACACAGCAACATTTCACAAAACATAATGACATTTCAGATGACAAAAACGAGGGGACCACACTGGTTTGTATATGTATATACTGATGTCACAGGGTAGACCTGTTACATCAGTACACATTAGAAACTTTTATTATTCGTTCGCATGCAGTGATTATTATTTATTAGCTTACAGTGATTTATTATTCTTTTGATTGTAGTGGTATTATTGGTTGAGTGTGTTTGTGTGTGTGTATCTTGTGTCTGTGTCTATCACATGAGGTGATTGCATGGGGATGGGCTGATGGGACACAGGTGTGTTTGGGTGTGACCTCCAATCCACAGTCATCAGCACACACACTAAGCCCTGTCAGTTTTCTGTTCATCCTCTCCTGTGTGCAGGTACATTTTGGTCAGGTGATAGTGTTGAAGCCTTTTCTCCCTGTGTGCATATGAATTTAGTGTCCATGTGGATGGTGGTGTGCTGTCTTGTGGATTATGTGGAAATGTTTATTGCTATTTGAAAAGCGTTTTTCTGTTCAGCCTCCCCTGTGTACAATGTGCAGTGCTCGGGTGTGCTGTGGCTGTTGCTGGGGTCCATTACGGTGCTTACACAGCTGGGTCAAGCCTGGAGAGCTGCATATGGTGCAGAGCAGCAGCTGCTGGCAGTCCAGTCAGTCAGGAACCATAAACAATGTGGACATTACAACCGACCAGCCACAAAGCACCAACCTTTTCCACAGATTTGTAATTTACCTGGCTCCGGCCTTGTTTTAATATTTTATTCATTTATTTCTTGGAGTTTATAATAAGGATTCTTATCTATCTACCAGTCTGTTGTTGCCAGCGCCATCTTCTTTGCTGTTGTATGTTGGGGCAGCAGCATCAGAGCCAGCGACACCAACAGACTTGATAAGATCATCAAGAAGGCTGGCTCTGTACTCGGACTCAGACTTGAGTCTTTTGAGACTGTGGTGGAGAGGAGGACGCTTAATAAACTGTTATCCATCATGGACAATGATCAGCACCCTCTCCATCACACAGTGGACAGACAGCGGAGCACCTTCTCCCACAGGCTGCTACAGCTCTGCTGTCGAAGGGACAGATGCAGGAAATCTTTCCTGCCACATGCCATTACACTGTACAATAACAGCTGAAAATAATAATAATAATAATAATAATAATACAATACTTCTTACCACTACTGTTTGCTTTTGATATTTTATTATTATGTATATAATTTTTTACTGCTTGCTATTTCGATATTTTATTATATATAGTTTGTTCCTACAGTCACGGTACCCTTTATTTTCACTGCCATTTGCTTTTGATATTCTTATTTTGATATTCATTTTGCATTTGATATTCTTTTTTGTGCAATACTTTTTACTACTGTTTACTATTGGCTATTTTATTACTATTGTTATGTACATAATCTTTTTACTGCTCGCTATTTTTATATTTTTATTATGTATAGTTTGTTCTTTATAGTCTTTTTTCACTTATTTCACTGTGTGTAATGCTGCTGCTGCACTGCAATTTCCCAGCTTGGGATAAATAAAGTATATCTATCTATCTATCTATCTATCTATCTTACAAATATTCAGCTTGTTGTCCCTTGCCCACTTCTTTGCACTGGTTGGTCAATCCGAACTAAGTGGTTTTACACTACTCCAGGCAGCTAGCTACCACGTCCACTTCCATCACTGCAGAGGAGGTACTGAGGACATGCCACAGTCACTGTCATTGTTTGTAGCATCTGCTAATGACAGTATTTCTGAGTGTTATCAGTCAACAATGTTTAGATTTGATTGACATGTAGATTTGCTAGAAGTAGCATTTCCATGATGTGATTTTTGCAGAAATTTGTTTCCTTTAGTGATCTCGCAATGTCTGAAGGTAAACTATTTGGCGTTTATTGTTGTTTATGCTTTTTAAGCAAGGCATTGAGACCGTGAATGAGACTAATTTACTGAACTGACAACAGGCGTGTCTGATTGCATTGCAGGAGAGACGGTGCATCCAGGGAAGGAAAGATGTCTGCAGTATGGTTCGGAGCACCTTGTTGCATCTCTTGTTTTAACCATCATCCCTTTCCATGAATTGTTGAATAATTGCCCCTTATATAATAAAGATTATCGTTGTATTTTTGTGGGTTATATTTGCTTTCTGTGGTTTATCAACAGCTCTGACTTAGTGGCAGTGCTTTCCTGCCACACCTGTACAAAACCCACATGTTTTGTTCAATAACAAAGCCACCAATGCCCAAACTATCAATGGTAGGTGCAGTAACCCAGTTCCAAAGCTGCTTCTGAAGTTGCTAGCAATAGCAACAGAAATAGAGAAATACAAGATAAAGCTGACTATATATATATATATGTACATTTTATGCAAAGGACTATATAAAAGAAAAAATATGTTAAATACATTAAAAATATATATTGCCGCAAAGAACTGTAAGAAAAAAATACCTTAAAAATATACTGCCAAAAATTCTGGAGAATTTCACAGACACAGCACATGGTGGATAAAGTGACTACAGCATTAGTGCTATTGCACAGAAATAAATATGTATACGTCTCAGTAGAATACTATTATGTACTGATATGTAGAGAACAAGCAATATTGCAAGGTAATAGGTGTATGATAAATCACACATCAGTGCAAAAAACAGTCCAAATATGGAAACCAGTGATAAATTAAGCAACACTGGATTTGAACACTTGACAGCTTTTGGAATGATGGACCTGCGGTAACGTTCCTTCTTACAGAGTGGATGCAGCAGTCTGTTACTGAAGGAGCTGCTGAGGGCCCCCACTGTGTCATGCAGAGGGTGGGAAGGGGTTGTCAATGATGGATGTCAGTTTGGCTAACATGCTCCTCTCACCTACAACCTCAGTGGTGTCTTGAGGGCAGTCCAGGACAGAACCAGCTCTCCTGACCAGTTTGTTCAGTCTCTTTCTGTCCCTCTCAGAGCTTCCACAGCCCCAGCAGACCACTGCGTAAAAGATTGCAGATGCAACCACAGAGTCATCAGTCGGTATGCGAACAGTTCACTGCTCACCAGGTGACGGAGGTGGTTGAGTATAATCTTCTCCAGGGTCTTCGTCAGGTGGGAAGTTAAAGCTACTGGCCTGAAGCGGTTGGGCTCCCTGGAATGCACAGTCTTTGGCACTGGAACCACACAGGAACATTTCCACAGGGCTGGAACTCTCTCCAGATTGAGGCTTGTGTTGAAGATGTGCAGAACAACCCTGTAGAGCTGATCTGCACAGTCCCTGAGCTGTCTGGAACTGATGCCATTAGGGCTAGTAACCTTCCTCGTCTTCATCCTCCTGAGCTCTGAATCTCTCCAGATTCTGGGCCCCTGCCGTTGTCACTGCTGTGGCCTGAGATGGTTTTCACCATTATCGCAATGATGTGCGAGAACCAGGTAATGTGGCTGAATGCTAACAGGTAGCAGCTCAATGTCTATTGTGCATCGCTGCTCCTTAACACTGATGTGTCCTGGGTTACACACTCTGTTGTTCACAAACATCGCTATGCCTCCACCTTTCCTCTTTCCGCACTCAGTCGCTTGCCTGTCCGCTCTCAGCAGATGAAAATTGTCCTAAGTGACATGCGTATCCGACATGAGTTCGTTCCCCACAGTAAGAGACAGCATGGATGGTTTATACCATCTTCATTTGTCCCGGCACTTTGCTCCAGCTCTGCATCCCCTTCTTCCCCTCCTTATCTGTAGCTGTCACAGGAAAATGTGTTTCTTTTGTACAGAGTTTTTTGTTACTGCAGAGAAAATGTCTTGTTTTAAATGTCTGCAAGTTCTTTGTCATGTTACTACCACCTGCTGGTCACATTACATATTGCTCTAAATAGTCAGCATGCAGCGTCACATGATCAGATACAGGAAATGTGCTGCCAGGAAAACAGACGCAGAAAACGCACACTGGACGGTGAAAACAAGAAAATAGACGCTAAGGGACTGTAACAACTCCTAAATTACTGGTCAGAAGGCGCATACGGTATGTTTTTGTAATTTATTTTGAACAGATGATTTATTTAAGTTTGAGGATGTGTTTGTGCTGACAAATGCTTGTTTTGTATTGTTAATTTTGCACAGTTTTTCACGGTGTTTGCTGTGCGAAGAAGAAAATAAATGCTGGTGAACATCAGTTGGAGCGTGGCTTATCTGTACCAGTAGAAAACTTTGGGAGCAGTTATATTATCTCCGTGGGGATCTTTGGTCTTTCTGCTGGGAGCACCCTCCTGTTGCTCAGCGCTAACAGCTGTTCCCCAGTGTAAACAATGGAGCTGTGTGGCTGAATGGAGCTCCCGATGTTGTTTTTCAAAGTCCCGAAAAGAGTAAAAAGCAAAGCACAGTCTCACCAGTTGTACATCCATAAGAGCTCATGTTTGACCAAGACTAGTGACAGAAAAAAACATGTGAAAAACACAAAAGAAAACACTAAAAGAAAGAAAAGCGGTCGGAGCTGCTATAACAAGTTGCCACTTGTGCAGCGCCATCTCGACCACTCACTCGCTGTCACTCTCATTTCACATTACAACGTGGTAAACAGTCCTGCCGCTAAAATCACATGACCTTGCAAGACAACTGGACTGCTACATTGTGCTGCCCTCCCCAAATATAAAGTAGAGACACCAAAGCTATTTCTTTCATAGAGTCTGAACAATGTGGACATATATTTGTTTCACACATACCACATTTGCCCGTGTCAGACTCATCGTCAGTAACTGAAAAATCGTCCGTTTGGTTGTGTGGCACCTGGGTAGAGCGTGCATGAGGAGGAGGAGGACTCATCCTTGACCATGACTGTTTTTTGCCATGATATCAATACTATGTGTATTTGGCTGTATCCGTAATATTTGTGAAATCGTGGAAAGCAAAATACAGGCAAGCAGAAAAGAGTACCAAACAGCTACACTGCACTGCAGGGTGGCAGTGCAGACAGAGTATAATTACAGCTTAAGGGATAGCTTTTGTGGTAGAAATATTATTGGTACATTTCCACTACTGCCCAACCCTAGTGGCAGAAAAAGTATTCAGATCCTTTACTTATGTTAAAGCACCACATTGTGAAACGCAAGAGTCCTGCAATCAAAACCTGACTTACATAAATGTATTAAGTATCAACTTATTCTGCAGTAAAATGGTTACTGTGAGTGTTGATTAATATTGCTGCTGCATTAATGTATATGATGCATTTTATGCTGTAGATGTTTCATGCTATGCCATCAGTGTTGTGTCAAATTGTCTCTGTGGTATCCAAAATAGTATTTGTTATTTCAAAGTATTGTAGCAAAGTTAGAAATTTCAATATTGTGACAACACTAAACTGTATAATATTCGGTACGGCAGCTAACTGCTCTCACAAATAACACATATGGTACCTTGATAGTCAAGTCTACAGCCTGCAGGGAGTCCTGATGCTTCTTGTAGCCACGTCCATCTTTTCCACTCCTGCCTGCTTGGTATTAAGCTCAGTGTGCTTAAGGGTCATTAGAAATCTATTAGAAATCTATCTTAGAAATCTACATTGTCATTTCAATGTTAATAGTTCATAAGAACGTAAAGCCTGTACATGACAAGAATAATAAACCTTATATTCATTACTGATAATGTAAACATACCTCCACCTCACTCCTCCTCATCTTTAAGAGGATGTTGTACGCCTGTTGGATGGCTCACCTTCAGACTCGGCTAGTTGGTCATCAGCTGGCAGGCAGCTGATCCACAGGCTGTAGCATTGATACAACAGGCAACAGGACCTATTCCTAACTCTCCCTGTCTCCGCCTCTCACTCTCTCTCCACCACTCTACCCCTCTAATCAACCAGTCGAGGCAGATGGCTGCCCACCCAGAGCCTGGTTCTGCTTGAGGCTTCTGCCTGCCAGGTGCTTGATCATGGGAGAATTGTTGGGTCCCTGTACATCATAAAGTATGGTCCTGACCTGTTTTCCATGGAAAGTGTCCTGAGAAAACATCTGTTGTGATGTTGATTTTTATAGTATAGACTGATTTTAGTAACATTAGTCACATATTCAGCTTGGTAAGGAGCTATTTTCTTTGATCTGCAGAGTGACCTAAATTGAACCTAAAGTTTGATGTTTTCAACTGAATGTTTGGGAAAACCACTGGCAGCACGTCAAACTGCACTCTGCCATCTTGCTTTTCCAATGCTTTGTGGAAGGCCCCTCTCTTTGTCTCTTTATGGACGCATGGAGGGCCAACAGTGTGACAGGCAGGGAATAAGATGCAGTGACATGCTCATGCTATCAGAACAAAGACCGGAGAAGCTCAATTTACAACACACAGAGGGAGTGTTACTTTGTGCTCTGCTCAGGATGTCATAACACATCCCCAATATCTTCACGACAAATAGTTCTCTGCTGCTATATTAATGTTCAAACTTATATATGTACATATATTGAACCTTGGTAGGCAAAACCATGTGATTTGAGTCATGTGTTCTCTCAGCATGTGATGTGTTCTCACTGCGTTTCCATCAAAATACTCTCATCCATAAACTACCATTTGAACATTAATGATAGATCACTATTACTATCTACTATTACTAGTAGATAGTAATAGTGATCTTGAACACAACTTAGAGATGGCAATTTCATCTGTTTTGGGGAACTCTGATACATAGCCTAGAAGTTCATTCTCAGCTAGAAGATAATATGCATTTCCATGCATTTTCCATGACTGGAAAATTCAGCTGTTTTCAAGGAAACCACCAATTGCAGAGCAGTCCATCCCCTGAGTTTTCATGGATGAAGTTGACAAATTTCTTTATTTCACTGCAACAAGTTACATTACACAATGGATAAATGAACAAATACATAAAGAAATTTAAATAGACAAATAAATGAGTAAATAAATCAATAAACAAATGTGTAAATTTATAAATACACGAATAAAGACATAAATACACAAATAAATGTACATTTACATATTTAATTTTTCATGTAGTTTGTGACTATGGTGACAAACATTAAATTACATAATTATCTATTCATTTATTTAAGCATTTTGTTGTACAGTAACTATGTATGAATGTATTTAGTTCTGGCCCTTAAACACCTCCATAACCCCTCTCCTAACTTGTCTGAAATGTGTTGATGGCATCAAATTCAGAATAAGTATATATTTACAAACATGAATTAACTTGATGAAATAAAACATTGAATGTCTTGTCTTTGTTCTTCTTTCAGTTGAGTATATGTCATAAAAGATGATTGCATTTTGTTTTGTTTTAGGCAGCGTCCCAACTTTTTTAGGTTGCACAAACACCTTTCAAATATCAACATTCTCAGTACTGCACACTGATCAATTGAGCTTAATCTGTACAGTAAATTTAAATTAAATAATGCATTAACACACACACGTTTACCACTGTGGCCACCAGTGGCCACAAAGTTCAATTGCTGCATCAACTGTTCATCAAGGTGACGGCTTGTGGGGAAAAAACTGCTTTTGTGTCTGGTTGTTCTGGTATTCAGTGATCTGTAGCGCCCTCCAGAGGGGAGAAGCTGGAACAGATTATTTCCAGGATGGGTCTGGTCACAGGGGTTTGCAGTGATGTTTCCTGCTTGTTTCCTGAGTCTGGAGGTCTGTAAGCCTTCATTGGAGAGCAGCTTGGCACCAGGGAGTTTCTAAGCAGTCCCACCAGTCCATCGCAGTCTGTTCTTGTCCTGTTTGGTGGCAGACCCAAACCAGACGATAATGGATCTGCATAGAACCAACTGGACTGATGCAGGAAGTATAAAACAACAAAACAAACAGGATCCCTGCATATGTCCCTGGGTGGTTGAAGTGGTGCAGGATGTAGTTCAGTCCCACGTTGACTGATTCCTCCACTGACCAGTTTGCCCAGTAGGCAAATTGCAGGGGGTCCAGCAGGGGGCCTGTTTTGTCTTTCACCACCAATTTTTATGGAGCATTTGAAGCATGAGGGGATGACATGCAGCTTCAGTGATCAGCCTGATGCCTTCTGCATCTTGATGATCTGACACACATGCTGTACACAAGAGGTGGGGGTGTAGTGCGGAAGGGTGCGATGATGGGTGATGGGTGTTGATGTGGGCCTGTCAAACCTGCGTCCTTTAATGCTATTTATCAGTGGTCTGGTGTGTTAATGTCTACCTATGGCTGAGGCTTGCTCTGTTGAAGTCCACAGGAACAATGAGCAAGTGATCTGGTCAACCAGGTGTTGTAAAGCCTCATTTAATACAGGTAAATAATAATAATAATAAACATCAACCAGAAAAAATGAGGTAAACTCCACTGGTGAATAAAAGGCTTTACAGTATGCGAATATAGTCTCTAGGTGAGGGCTGCATGATTTCTTTAATACTGGGACATCTGTGCACTAACTTTTGTTAATATAGAAGCAGATTCCACCTCCCCTGGTTTTCCCTAAAAGCTCTTTTACACGGTCAGTTCAGAAAAGGTCAGAGCCCTGCCTGTGTAACGCAGTGTCTATTTTCTATAACAGTATACAGAGTTGTATTGCAGTAATTCTCAATATGACTGTCTAAATGCTGTTTCACAAGCATTTGCCACTTCAGCAGGAATCAAATTCTTGAGGAAAAATACTAAGGGTCAGACAGACAAAGAATATGGCACTGTGCGAATGTGTGCACAATGAATGCACAATATCTGTCACATTTGCCACTGCAGAGCACTCATTCAGCTCAAACGTTTTATAACTTTGAGGAGCTCAGTGAGACAGAGGCTCAGCTGACTTGTTATATTAGGCTTTGAGCAGAGAAGTTGAACTTGGAGCAGATTTTGGAGGACTTTGCAGTGCACAAGGCTCTGAGGATGCCAGAGAGGTAAGTACAACAACAGCTTTAATGAATGTTGTAACTCACTGTTCAGAGTAACATCAACAACCAACCACCATGTTTCTTCGAAGAATAGCATCATGCTTGTTGCACTACATGGTGTGCAAAAACTGGCAAAAACTTTGTGGCTGTCACGATGCTTGCTGTCACAGTGTCCATAGCTCGTTTGTATTTAATCATCTGAGTGAACATCTTTCCCAGTCGGTTCTATTGAGGCTATACTGGGGAAGGAGCTTGTATATTTTGAATTGATAATCAGTTGTATGTACAGGCTGCAAATGTCCGTTCTATAAAAAATGAATTTATTGTTGGTTTGGACACAACCGCCTGGTAGTGCGGTTCACACCCGGGGATGGCGTGAATATGTTAATATTTCAATGCACTTATGCACATTTGTTCACATTGTCTCTTTGCACCACTCACATGTGTGTAAAACCTGTACAGTACACCAGCCTGCGAACTCAGGGAAGCGTTGTATTTCCAAAAGAATGATTGTTCTTCCTTTCAGTAATAAAATATCAAAAACAAATGTGAAAAATGAAGCATAGCGTAAGTTCAGGCAGGCTAGGTAGGTCAAGCTCAGTAGGCATTCTAGCTTCATTGGCTGATGGCTCAGCTGCTCTCAAACCAGCCCACATCAGCTGACAGATCAGCTGATTCTCGGCCTGCACCTTATTGGCACATCTCAAACAAAGTGGTCCTGACTGAATTACTTTTAAAATTGTTTTTGACTGCAAAAAAGAGATGACATGTGATCTGAGTAGGACTTAAGGCTCATACAAAGCATCAAGAAAAAGTTGACATAGCTGTGGTAGTGCACAAGGACACAAACAGTGTATCTTGCTGCAATGAAACAGTAATTACTGCATCCATGGCTGTCCTCATTCCAACATATAAACTAAAGGTCCAAAAAGCTCTGGCAGCTCTGCAGCTGCTTTTATAGTGCCAATGAGGCCATTTGAGTCCAACTGGGATTTGAGACTTATGCAACATCCTGTTCTCAACATCAGCAAGGATGCATTAACCTACTGCATCTGTTTTATCCCTGCATTGTGTGCCGGACTCCAGACTGATGAGTTTGTCTGTGCTCCACAGTTTCTGAGAAATATAGTGCATTTCAGTGGTTGGGAGAAGAGCGCTGTAATGTGAAGTGAACTGTGGCTGCATGCATCCAAGAAAAGGTAATCGCCTGAGCCCACAAACTCAACCATGCATTCTCTTCTTTCTTATTTTGTTCTCTCTGTTGTTCTTCTGCTGGGAGGATGGAAATGTGAAGATCAGTTGCACTCTGATGAGACAACAGTGTTGAGATCATTTGGAGTGGATTGGTGTGGAAGGATAGATGTGGGGGTAATACAGAGGCAGGCAGAGGTGGGCTCAAACAAAACCTTTGTATGAGGAGTTGGAGGCAGGGGAAAGAGAAGGGGGTGCAGCCAAAGCAAACAGAAAGAGCTTAGAGTTTCTTTCTAGCCTTAGTCACTGATTACTTCCAGCTACGTGTGAAAGAATACTACTGTTGAGCAGCCAGCAGCAACTCTCCCACATGACACCCCTACTGATGAACTGGCAACCTCCTCTTAATCTCTCATTCCTCGCTGCACTCCTCCCTCTTTCCTCACTCCTGTCCCTCCCCCTTACTGGCTGCGGGGACCAAGGGCTACATGGCCATCCAGGCGTTTTATGATTTAATGATGGGAATGGATGGAGCTAATGAAGATGGGCCCCCTGTAGTCTTCCTCTCCTTCTTATGTGAAATCAGGTGGGCAAAACAATCTTTCATTGACAGATATGAAAACATCCTTCCTTGTTATTGTTAAGAATTTCAGCTTTGATGAGGTTCCTTTTGATTTTAGTTGTGAAATGTCTCAGCATTCCTGCCCATTTGTTACAAGTCAGGTTTGCTGTGTTATACAGTTTGAACACACTGGCCACATAATGCTGCCCAGCTCCACAGCCTCCCTGAATCACCTTCTTCTTCAGTGTCAGACAATGTCATTTCCACTCCAGCCCCACCTTCCCTCTGGCCTGAAGTGCGTCCCCTGTTGGTCAGATGATGATGTGCTCCTTGGCCTATGTGTCAGGAGGAAGGAATGCTAATCTGGATGAGTTGAGGACTGTAAAGTCTGAATTTTTTTGGCTGCCAGTTTCCACTGCGCAGTACTTTCCACGTGGAGCAGCTCCAGAGTGGCCAGGCTACAGAAGGAATTCCCAGCCGAGGGAGCCGAGGTGTTGACAGATTCCAGATTGCTCATCTGACCACACCTCCTCAGTAAATATCTGAGGCTGATGGGGTGATCAGAATATCAGGACTTTGTTCCCCAGTATGGATGATAAGGGCTGATGGCTAAAGACTGTGCAAACCTTGAAGTCAGTGGTGGAGCTTAAGTCTTATGATGATATGAGCAGGACCACTCTGTGTTTATGGCAAGAAGTGACACAAACCATAACTTGAATGTTTTTTAGTCAAAGTGAGATCACATTGATGTCCATTTAATATTACAATGCAAAAATTAAACAGTGGAATCAAATTCAGTATTAAACTTAGGTCAACGGAGAGTTTAGTTTTCGCAACCACAGGGGTTGGGATCCTTTTTTTTAGTTCCTTTTTCTTTACTTTTTATGTAATGAAACCTCTCACCAAACACACACTCAGCAGCATTTTCAGACATCATCGTAAGCTTTTGTTCTTTTAGAGCAGGAAAATGCACAGTATTAACCCTTTCCAGTTTTACCTGCCATGGCTTTAATTTAGCTACAAATGATTTCAAATTTGAAAGCAGAGAGCTGAGAAGCAGCTGGAGCTTGAGGTTCAGCTCCAAGAGGTACTTGGTAATGTCCACCATTAGAGCCAAATCATCAGTGAGTTCCACAACAAGTTTTCCATTCATTTCCATGAATTGTTCCAGACAAACAGACACTGGCAGCTCTGCAGCAGCAACAAGGCTCTCCTTCACAGATTCTTCAAAGAGGTTTCAGCTTCAGAGAAGTGTGTTTGTTGACAAATACACCTGTTCATGCACCTGCCTGCTTCACATATACACAGAGACATAATGGGAAGCCTTATTAATACCAGATGTCAAATTTCAATATGCAGATAATATATGCAGCTCAAATGTTAATACCAGGTGAATGTGGGGTCTTAGAAAGCTGACTTTTAAATTCTTATTCTTTATACTGTACTTTATATGTCCACCACATATTATATGCTAGCTTATTGCATCTTATTTGAAGTAATATTATCAGTGCTGTCTTTCTAACTATGAGCAGCACTTCATCCGCATTTATGGTCTTTTAAAAAGCTCAAGTTATCTGACATCCTGTCTTCCACAGACACCGTGGAATATTTACCAAGCCTGCCACAAGTTACCACCAAGGGTGCAAAATGCCTGGAGAACAATGGAGCACAAAAGAAAGTGTTTTCTGCTGGAGATGACACTTGGAATAATATTTATATAGTCTGATGACATCTAACTTATTAAAAAAAGATAAATGACTCAATGAGATACAGAAAATGTGGGAGACCTATGGTAAAAACCATTTAACTTCTTAAACTGATATAATAATTGTTACATAACTGCCTAAAAGATGACTATTACTGGCTGCCTCAGTCATATCACACTGCACTGAAGATTGCGATGATTCATTGATTGTCAGGGAAAACAGGCAACTGTGGTAAACAGGAAACTAATATTGTGTGAAAAATAAGTGTTGGATCGCTGCTGTTTTGTCATTGCGCGAGCAGAAAGTAATGTTTTTAATGTTTTTCTCTCTGTGTCTCTCTCCTTCTCTCACTGTTTTGACCTGGCTTTAGTCTCTCTCCCTCTGTGTGTTTCTGAAAAAAGATTTCCATGAATTTCTATTACCTCTTTCCATATTTTGCGCTTCTGAAGAGAAATGTCGCAAGAGACCAAAACATGAAGCTTCCAGCTGTACAACTCCTATTTTTTAAATGGATGAAAACACAATTTGACTGCTTAGCCCTGGCAAGACTGGCAAATTCTTATTAAATATCCCCCACTGGCTTTCTACAGGCTGCCTATCAAGCAACAAATTGTACTACATTTTACTTGTAACCTTGGTTAATGACGACATGAAAATTCAAATTCATCTACATTTTTTGTCTTCAGTTTTTGTCAGACCTTTCAGCCACAAGCCACTCCTGACCATAAGGCTGGGTTAAATCACTGGCTCTGTATCAAATGTCAAACAGGCTCTTGACTGACCACTTTTTAATTCTGTAAAAGAAACTGCTATGCTGTTGCTTTCTTTTTTTTTTTTTTTCTTTTCTTGCTTAAAATTGAGTCAGTTCTGATTACATCGAACTCTTCATACTAACAGCTGGGACCTGGGGACACAGCGACATCACAACAACAAAGTCAGACAATCAGACATGTTGGAAACAAACCTCCAGGTTCTTTGGAAGAGAAAGCCAGGGTGAACAGCAGGATTGGGCAGTACACTGGTTTCAAGAGTACCTGTGTCACATTCTGCCAGGAATTGGATTTGGCAACACCGTCACTACCATAATAAATGTTTTAGCATATTAAAAATATTGTGCTTTACTGCAGCTGCGATAACATGAAGGTAGAAAGCTATGCATGAGTTACACCCAGCACCTCCTACTTTTCTTACTATAACACCAACACTGGTAACACAGAGATGTGGAGGGTAAAATGAGCAATGCACGCATGTTTCTCAGTTGTTGGTGGCAAGAACCAACACAAAAGTCATCATCCTCTCCCACCACCCAAGGAAATAGAGACCAAGTGGATTACATGATGGAAATGTCCCAGTATAAACAACAACTGGAAAACTCATATGATATGCTACGTCTATGTGCTAATCATTTCATTTTTTAAACCAGAGGATAGCTTGAGGCTGCGACTTCAAACCTGTAAGTTTTGCCATTTTTATGTTGCTTTATTGTGTATTTTGCTGATTAGCTTGTTGAATTTGGTGTTAGCATGTTCCGTGGCTAATGTGGCAAGTAGCATCTATTGTTATTATCCCCACTCTTGGAGTGAGAGTATTTAGGAGCAGTCAAAATAAATTGTGTGAACATTAAGCCCCATTTGCAGCTGTCATGACCCGTGCCATGCACGGTGGTTTAGTTTAGTTTTTCTCTTGTTGATCTTTTGCCTTGTTCCTTGTAAGTGTTCATTCTAGTGTTTTCTTAGTTCATGTTCGTTTCTCTGTTCAAGTCTGTGTTATCCATATTGTCCTCATAGTCATGCCATGTTTTATGTTAGAGTTCTGTATTGTCTTAGTCTGTACCCTTGCCCTGTCTTGTTTGTATTTTGTCAAGTTCCCCATTGTGTCTTGTCTTTGCCTGGTTTTGGTTACTTCCTGTTTTATTTTGAAGGTTCATGTTATGTGTCTTTGTGTTGCTTTACTTCCTGTGTTTTCCCTCCCGTGTGATTGTCTGATTGTTTTCACCTGTGTCTCATTAGTGTTCCTCCCTAGTGTATTTAAGTCCGTGTCTTCCCTTTGTCCTTGTTGGGTCGTTGTCTGAGAAACCTTAGTCAAAGTTATAGTCTGTGTTATTGTTATAGTTCAAGCCATAGTCCATAGTAAGTGTTTGTCGTGTGGTTTCTTTGTCTTGTCAGTGTCGTGCTTCAGGTAATTGTCTTCTTGGTTTGTCTTTGTCTTTCATTGCCACAGTTCCTGTAAGTTTGTTCTTGTCTTGTTCTTGTCTTTGTTCATGTCCATGCCCTGCTTAATGTAAGTGATCCTCCGTCTTTTGTGTTTGCGTCACCTAGATGTTTGCTTTTCCCTTCCCATAGTCAAAGCCATAGTTTTCATAGTGTTTCGTTGTGTCCTCCTTGTCCATGTCTGTGCCTCAGTTCATGTCTGTTTTTCCCTTAGATTGTCTGTGCATTGTTCCCGGTAGTGTTCGTTTAGTTGTTATATCTGTGGTCTAGTTTTGGTGTTTTGTTTTCGCTAGATATAGCCAATTTTCAGTACTTTGTTTGTTCCTTGGTTGTGTTTTATTTAATAGTGTTATTTTCCTCCTCGTTTTCAGGAGTGAATTTTGTTTCTGCTTTTTTGTTAAGTCCAAGTTCTTAGTTTCTTCCTCCTACAGGAGCGTTTTCTGTTCATTATTCAACTCATTGATAGTTTGTTCATAGTCTTGTTTTTGGCTTCAGTTCTGTCCCGTTTTGTGTTAGCCAGTTGCTTATGTTGTCTTAGTCTTTCTCCTGCTCCTAAGTTTGCGTGATCTGTGTGTATTGTTTCCCTGTGTTGCATTTGTTGTGTGTTTAGCCCTTAGAGTTTGTGTTAATTATATGTCCCATAGTTGTGTCTTTAGTTGTGATTAATATAATTAATATATATAATTAATACATTTATTAATTTAAATCTAGTGCATCCCTTGATTTGTCTGTGTTCATGTCCTTCCGTGTCGTGAGTGGTTTTCATTGTCTTCATGTCCTTGCCACGTTTCATGTTATCTAGTCTTGTCTTTACCATAGTCTACGTCCCCTTTGTTTGTCTGCACCTGGGTTCAACCCTTAGTTTCCCCTCATAGATCCCCCTAAGTCCCCCACCTTCCTGACAGCAGCCAATTACCATTATATAACCAGAGTAATATTTTGTATGTGGGTAACAGTTTTTTTTCATGATACATTCTTGTAGTCTTGCTTAGCCAGACTTAACATTATCTCCACACTTCATACTGCAAGGCAAGCTCAGCTGGTTTAGTTGTTACAAGAAAGCCCCGTCTACTGCATGTTGCATTGGTATTTGTCTGTTGCTGTTGTATGTAAATGTAATTAATAATCATGCACTGTGCTACACTGACTATTATATATATTTGGGGTTTTCATGCCAAATAAATGCTGTTTAGATGCCTAATCGTACCCCTTGTCTAACTCTAGTAAATGTAATGTTTTCAATTAACCCACATTATGCCGCAGGTTTCCGACCAAAACACTATCATTTTCTTTCCTTTTTGGAGCCAATGAACAAGAAACACATATTTAACTATATATTTTTTAAAAGACTTTATTACTCATATTTATCGTTTATTACTTTTGGGAGTATGACTGTGCTCCTGCAGTTTGCCCAATACTGTTATCTATAACAGTACTGGGCAAACTGAACCTTACTTACTGTTTATACTCTGTTTGTTGTAAACATCCATCACAAATTGCAGGCACACATCCTGCTTTAACTTTGATCTAGCATATTGTGAACTAAAGAAACCTTTTGTATGAGAGGCGAAACATCTTCTAGAACCTCAAATAAAATTAAAAAAAAAAAAAAAACCTTAGAGGATCTAACATATTCTAACATTGGACAGATTGCTCCCTGAATATGTCTGTTTCCTCCTGTCATGTTGGTGTTGGTGTCACATCAGATGGGTGCAGCATGCAGCCAGTCAAAAGGAATAACTATGACTGCTGGAACCCTCTGAATTTCAAAGACGGCCCTTTTTATTTTTTAGTTTTTCTCTGTAATGCTTTTCAAAAACCATCAAATGCAGGTTTGAACATGAAAATATGAAAACATTTAGCTGCTAAACTCCATTCTGGCTCTGTTCTAGTAGTCCTCTTTCCAAATATTACACCCTGTTCACCCCCTCGCCAATTCCGGGGCACCCTGCCAAAGACAAATCTGGAAAGTTCTGTTTTAGCTTAGCTCATCAGAACCAATGCAATTCCATTTGCCTTTTCCTGTTGCCAGAAGACATGGCTTTATGGACATTAACACAACGTTAACAAGGCCTTAAAACCCCCTCTCTGTTTATTATGTTAAACCTCCAACAAATTAATGCACTAATGTTACAGCTTGGCAACAACAACTCACAACAGCAAAAACAATTTGAAAAAAGTAGAAACAAGCACAATTTGTGTGCTTGTTTCTACTTTAGTCATCTCATAAATGTATGATCACACCTGGTGTGTGTTTCTAGAGACTGAGTTATGGACTTATGTAAAGCCAATGGCACAGTGTAGTTTAATGGTTTAGGACAGGCATCTCAAACCGGTTCCATAAAGGGCCGTGTGGCTGCAGGTTTTCATTCCAACCCAGGAGGAGCACATCAGGCCAACCAATCAACATCAAGGGATCACTTAGTTATCAGCTGAAGACTGAGATCAGCTGATTAATTGATTCCAGCCTGGTGTGCTCCTCCTTGGTTGGAATGAAAACTTGCAGCCACGCGGCCCTTTATGGAACCGGTTTGAGATGCCTGGTTTAGGATGAAAACACTGTTAGGATGATTATGCATTGAGGTCCATACAAGATGCCTGAGATGCTATCATTGTGTCCTGGAAAATGAAACAAATACAAAATAGTACAAAATAAAATTAACCATAAAAAAAGATACAAAATGAAATCAACAATAGAAGGCTATGTGCATTCTACACAAAGAGTATAAAAACATTGCTACAATGCAGTGTCTTTGGGTTATTGCACAGTATATATGGGTCTGGGTCAGTCAGTCTTGAGCAAGAACCAAGTCTTCACAAGAGTCAGGTTTGAAGAGAACTGCTGGTCAGTTGCTGCTTTGCAGCTCAAAGATTTCATGTTGTTGGTTGTCAGGCACATCAGCTGATTCCACAATAATTCATATCCTCAAACCTGTCTCCAAGTGCCTGAAGAAATTTTAAACACTCACCAGCATGTTCCGATGTCATAGCAGGCTTTTGATTTTGCTTTTGCAAAGTAGATAGAGTGTTTCATTTCTTTCCAGATGCACTTGCCACAGCTTTGATGTTGCTTCAGATGAATTCAAATTTGAAAGCAGAGAGCTGAGAAGCAGCTGGAGCTTGACGTTCTGCTCTGAGAGGTTCTTGGTAAAGTCCACCATGTAGGCCAAATCACACAGACACTTGGAATCAGTGAGTTCCACAACAAGTTTTCTCTTCATCTCTATGAATTATTCCAAACAAATGGACACAAATGTTTTAAAAGTTTACTTTATCTGGTGCTAGCAGCTCTGCAGCAGCAACAAGGCACTTCTTCACAAATTCTCCCTCTGACTGAGGTTTCTGCTTCTTAGCTATTAAGCTCACTCAACACAGAACTTTCCTACATAACACTGTCTCTGTTAGAACGTGGTCTTGTGAAAGATGCTTGCTGCACGCCCATACTCTGCTGAAAAACCTTATCCAAATGTATTTGTCCTGCAACTGCTCCAGTTTAGCATGTTTCAACCTATAATGACTCTTGAGATTGGCCGTTGTCATCACTGTGAGCTTGTGCTCTAAAACTAACTTAGATCCACTGGCTTGCCTATGTATTTTTATACTGGAAGGTGGAAACCTCTGCCTCTCCTATTGTTTTGTTGATGGTGGCATGATGTGTGTCTGAAGAATGTGTTAGTGTACTAACACTACACTAACACTGCACTAAAAAAAGTAATAGCTTTTTTGTATTGATGAATTGCTTTGTTGCCTTGATCAGTGGTCTCAGTGTATGGCCTGGAGGCTGGAAGATCCCCATCTGTGCTGTAAATAAAGGCCTGGATCTTGAAGTCTTTTGTCCCCCCTGTCACATCCAGTGCCCGGTCCACAGCAAGCTCCGGTCTGTGATTAGGGCAAAATAAGGTGACATAGTACAATGTGACATAGACATAGTACAATGCCTAAGATCCTGGACTTCAACACCTGACTTCATGAAGAATGAAGAATGACGAATGAAGACTTTCTGCAGGAACTGCAGGTAAAGCCATTCTCAAACAAGCAACCCAAAAGCTGTTGCTAGATATGAGCAGCACACAGACTATCCAGCTCAATCAGGTCCAATGGAAGGGTAATGGTCTTCATTTCTCCTTAACAATAGCCTTCAAAAACACAATTATGGTTAATGGTTTACCCATCAGCCAATATTGTGATCTTAATCCTCGTCTGTCATCTCACTCAGAAGGTCCTGTTTCATCTGTGATGACACATAATCAATTATATCGACACAGTTTTGCGAAACTCAGATGTAGACTCCTAACTACTGGTATTCATGTTATATTTTTTTCAAGTGGATTTTTCATACTGTCTGCTTTTGTGCTGTGTAATTTTTTTTGCACAGTGATAAAAGCAGCATCCCTTGAGGTTATCTTTGGGTTATCTTTCCCCCAGCCCGCTGAATAACAATATTGACACTATAGGACGCTATGAGACCCACATACTTCACATCATGGCATAGGGTACAGCCTAGCTTTTCATTGTGAGCATACAGCCTTTCATTTTTACACCTGAACTGTTCATACTGTTCTTCTTTATATAGAGAGGGGTAAGCAGTGAGCCTAGCATCATTATTCGTGCTTGCTTGTGAGGGTCCTGAAGCCCTCTGGCTGTCAATTTGCTGTGAATCATCATCCCTGGGCGTTGTTCTAACTAACCACCACATTCTCAGTTCTCTTTTCTCTTACACATTTTAACAATTGTTCTTTGTATGTACGTTTTTTGGCATTTAAATTAATAAACAAACAAAATTAGCAAAAGTCTGTGTCTTTTTTCTCTGAAATTAAATATGAAATTCAATCACTAATATGCTGGTAATAAGTAGTCCAATCACAGAAAATTTGGAACTTTGGTAGTACAAGTACAAGTACATCTCTGTTTCCAGAATAGTTGGGTCACTGTGTAGGGTGTAAATAGAAACAGAATGTTTCTATTGTTTAATATTTAATTGGAAATAGCACAAAGACAACGTATCAAATACTGAAACTGAAAAATGTCATTGTTTTTAAAAAATTATATCATTTAGAATTTGGCCTTTCAAAAAAGTAAGGACAATGTAATGTTTACCACTCTGTTGCATCACATCCTGTAAGTGTTTGGGAACTGAGGAGACCAATTGCTTTAATTTTAAAAGCATTCTCACTCGATGTAGGATTTCAGCTGCTCAACAGTTCGGACTCTCTTTTGCTGTATTTTCATTTCATAATGCTCCTAACCTTTTCAATGGGTGACACGTCAGGACTGCTGTCAGGCCAGTTTAGCACCCAGACTCTTTTACAACGAAGCCATGTGTACAAGCAGAATGTGGTTTGGCACTGAAAAAGACGTAGTCTACTTGGCAGCATATGCTGGTCCAAAACCTGTATGTATCGTTCACAAATGTGCAAATTACCCATGCCATGTGCAGTAATGCACCCCCATATCATCACGTATGCTGGCTTTCGAACAGCACACTGATAACAAGCAGGATGGTCCCTCTCCTCTTTAGCCAAAGGACACAGCGTCCATGATTTCCAAACAGAATTCTAAATTTTGACTCTTCAGACCACAGGACAGTTTTCCACTTCTACTTCCGCATTTCTGGATCTGGTTTATACATGGTTTCCTCTTTGCATGGTAGACTTTCAATATGCATTTGTGGATGCAGCGACAAATTGTGTTCACAGACATTTTTTGGAAGTGATGCAGCTTCCAAAAACAAGCCTTTTTAGCCACTCAGAGTATGAGGTTGGGTCCTGGGGTTCTCAGACTGACTAAATTGTCAGATACGCTGTGATCCAAAGGTGCGTTTGGTGCATTTATTGTGAAAATACCAGCACAGAGCTATCACAACGCATCAAGGATGATTAAAGGGAAATAAAAACTAGCTGACTAAACATAACAACAAATGATGAATGAATGAGTGAATGAGTAGCACAGTCAACAGAAATTACGGCTACTACCCAACCCTGACTCTCTCATCTGTGTCACAAGTGACTGCACACCTTTACACACACACACACACACACACACTTCTGTACAATCACAGGCCTACTCCCACGTGAATCACCGCCCCTGCAGCACACAAACACATTCAGGTGAACCGTGAACCTCATCTCCAACCTGTATGTCTCCTACAGGAAGAGTTCCTGCACCCATGTAGTGATGTCCACTACAGAATCTCAAAGGACCCAAAGATCACAACTGTCCAATACTGGTTTTCTCGTCTGTAACGTCAAGAGAGTTCTTCAAATTCTCTGAATCTTTTACTGACATTATGTACTGTAGACAATGAAATCCCCAAATTCTTTGCAATTTCATGTTATCTAACTTACCTTGTTGCTGATGGCTTTCTTCCAAACAGCTGTTACCTGTCACTCTGTATCCTGGAATATGTACCTACCTGCCTACACCTTTTCCCCTCACTGTGGTTTGTCTGTGGATTCTCAATCACCTGTGTCTGGACTCACTACCCTCACCAGTGAGCCTGTGTACCTGCACTAAATCCTTTGGGCACTGTCCTTGCTGCCGTGCACACACCAGCCCTGATACCCTGTCATATTTCAGATGTCTGAGCTGTTAGCAGTTCCACCAAAGACATTTCCCCTCTAACCTAGTTCTCAGTTGTACTTCCAGCTCTGATTAGACTGATTGTTCCTATTTATCTGATAATGTAATTGTGTGTCAGAGACAGCGTGTTAAGCTAACCTCATGGTGTACTGCAGTGTCACAACTGGCTGTTGGTTTTCCTGTGATTGGAAAAGCAGCTGCTGGTATCCAGCAGAGGAAAGAGGTCTGTTGACTCGGACTCGAACTCAAACTGTTTCTTGAACCATGTGGCCCTTTATTTGAGCTGGTTTGGCTAATCATTGCCAGAGAAAACCTTTCTGAAGCAGAGAGTGGAGCCTAAAGGCAGAATAAACACTCACCCCTCCAACTACAATATGCCCCTCCCCAACCCTGCTTATTTTGAAGAGGGATCACGTTCAAATTTTGTCCTATTAATATTTCAAAGGATTATCAAATCATGAAGTGCTACTAGCACTTTTACCCCTCCTCCTTTTTTTTGACTAACAAATGGGTATTTGAAATCGTGGAAGCTGATCACTGGAAGAAATTTGATTTCACATAGCTTCCCACTCTCCCCTCGTCTTCTACAGTGATTCAATTTTGACTTTTTAGAGGGCCTTTGACATCAGAGAGAGACACTGAAAGTCCTCTGAAGCTTTTACAAGTGCCCCGAGTAGGCTACATTTTAAAGAGTGGGCCCACATCCAACATATATATTATTCCAACTTTCGTACTGCCATGAGACAGTGGCTCCTCTGTGTTTTGAGAGTCCATAAATGGCCCTCCCCATTTACACTCAGCAGTACTTTACTATTGAGATAGATCATTGGTTCCCAATCTTTTACCTTAAGGGACCCATTTTCTTTACTGAGTGCACTGACAACCACTGACTGAGAGACAAATTCGATGGATATTTCATATTATATTCACTGCATAACAATAACAGTACAGAACAACTCAAACTATACAATCAACAGAAATAATGAAGGCAATAACTGTTGGAAAAAAAGAAGCAAGTTGAAAAAATTTTGAGCAGATTGTTTCCTGTGACAATAGCTTGAGAGATGAGCTTTACTGATATTTTTAATATTTTTTTATATTACTATTGTACATAAGTATGTATAGCAATAGCAACCAAAAATAATAATCTAAACTTTAAAAATATACTGTATTTGGGACCCCCAGGCTGGGAATCAGTGAGCTAGATGATCTGCAAGGAAGGAAGGAGTGCTTTAGCTTTGCTGGTCTGAAGGCATCCTTGGGCTTTCCCACAAACGCTATTTTTGTGTGAATGAGGGGCTCAAACACAGAGACAGCGCTTTTTAAACTGGGTCACATTTGAGCATTGCTTGGTCTCCGCACTCTAATTTGTTCCACAGCTTCATCCACATATAGAAATAAAAAAAAATGTAATGTGCAAAAATAAAGATGTTTTTAATTCAAATCCCCCCTCAAATTATCGCCCCAATCTCTATTAAAAAGCAATTTCTTAATATTACCAGCAAGTAAGTTGTAACCTCAATTTTGATTATCCTTATGGCTCTTCTTTGCAGTAAAGACAATGATTGAGTAATACATTTCTAAGTATTGTCCTAAACCTCTACACAGTAATTTAAATATGGTAGATCCAATGAACAGTAGAGAGTGTGGAGTGATTTGTGGTCCAGACAGTGTTTTGCCTTACCCTGTGGAGAATATCCACAGGCACCCTGTACTGAAATGCTTCTTGACAGTTTATATTGTACATGTTTTACATGAGTATTTCTGTGGAGTCTCTCCCCCTTTTTCCCTTTTGTCTCTTGTCTGTCTCTCCCGTCTGTCTAGTGAGTGACATCACTCCAGGGCGTGGTCGACAGGTTGGGCCAGCCTCAGCACAGATGTGCTCAATCATTCAATCAAGATTCCATGACTACGCAGCAACCCAGAGATCCAACCAGTATTTGTTGAGTCGTCTGCCTACCAGTGTGGTAACGACAAAGACCTCTTCATGTGCCTAGTCTATCAGTCTGTCCTACTTTTTGGGATCAGTTACCTGACCTGTTTCTGTGCTTTTTGCTCAGGTGAGTCCAGCTGCCTACTCCCGTCTGTGCCCTGCCTGTCTATGTTCCTTGTGAGCCCTCATGTGGACTCCCTACCACTCACCTTGTTTGGACCTTGTCTGTCAGTGGAAATCCCAGACTACCAAACTTCCACCTGTGGACCATTTGGACCCCATCTGTCTGCTCTCTCCGATTTGGATCTGGAAGCAGTTGGACTGTGCACCATTGAACTCTGCTCTCCTGTTGGAACTCTACCAGTTTGTTTCCTGAACTTTCATTAAATCCAGTTTTTTTTAAAAAAAAATCAAGCTATTCACTACATCATGAATATTATCCTTTTTAATGTTGTTGTTATCAATAAAATACAGAGGGTAATATTGTTGTCTAGAAACATTTTTAATTCTATTTAATATGCCCCATATTCTATTAATATTGTTTTTGTTATTTAATATTTTACGATAGTATTCCATCCTACATGCCCTTATAAGGTTGTTGTGATGTTAGCAGGATTTGTGGAGATCTTAATGAGCATACTTACATACA
Organism: Chelmon rostratus; assembly: GCF_017976325.1. Taxonomy (NCBI): domain Eukaryota; kingdom Metazoa; phylum Chordata; class Actinopteri; order Chaetodontiformes; family Chaetodontidae; genus Chelmon; species Chelmon rostratus. Next base: position 28,560,723 of record NC_055665.1, read on the forward strand.
TTTTCACAATAAAAATATAAATCTCTGTTTGACAGTTTCAAGCCTGTTTCATTGGATAAGGTCAGAAGTTATGTCATACCCTTCCTGCTAAATGAAAACCACGTATGATTGGTATAACACTGATGTGACACATCCTGAATGTGGGTAAACAAATGACCCAATGGAAGCATGTACAATGAAAAAAGGATTGGTCCAAGGACCAACTCCTGAGGGATACCACACAGCAGGGGGGCTTAAGGGGACAGGTGATTGTTGATACGGACAATAAAATATCTAAATAGCAATGAAACCATTTTAAAAGTTATGCCAAAAGTGCCAACACAGTTATGAAACCTATCAAGTAATATGGCATGACAAATGTCAAATGGCAGCAGGAAAAAACCTCACCAAAGTGGCTATCTCTGCAGTAACCTCTAGCCAGATGTGGAGTTGCTGTAAGTGACTGAACTTCTGGGCACCAAATCAGCTGCAGAGTGGTGATCACATTGTTTTTTCAATTCAATTCAATTTTATTTATATAGTGCCAAATCACAACCAACAAGTTGTCTCAGGACACTCCATGTAGAGCAGGTACAGACCAAACTCTTTATCTACAGAGACCCAACAATTCCCTCATGAGGGAGCACTTGGCGACAGTGGCAAGGAAAAACTTCCTTTTAGGAGGCAGAAACCTCGAGCAGAAACAGGCTCTGGGTGGGCAGCCATCTGGTTTGACCGGTTGGGTGGGTGAAAGAGAGAGAGAGAGACAGGGCGAGAGAGACAGAGAGAGAGACAGAGATATAGAGATATATAGAGAGACAAGTAATTGCTTTGAAGAAGAGTGGGCCACCATGTACTGCTACATGACAGGCCATAGATGTACAGCTGCAGCCAAATCACAATCACCAGCCACAGGACAAAAACCTGAATCTCCTTACCTGTCACTCACTAGCACTGGAACACATCTCAGCCACATAGCTCTCCTTGTGCTTTGTTTTTGCTCTAGTCTGTTCGGCTGTTGTCTGCATTACTAAGTGTGTTCTTCTTGTGTCTCAGGATAATCTCCTCATGTTTCAACCTGCCAATTCTGCCCAGCTCCAGTCCACCACCTAAAAAGCTGCTGAACTGACTCACAAAGCTATCTTCACATACTCCCCCTGCCAGTTTTGCTCCTGAGGTCTCCACGCCACCGGCTCATTCTCTCTCTGAGAATCTCAGGTTCCAGACCCAGACTCATTGATGGAGGTCTAAAAAAATGCAGAGGTTTTCCCCTACAGTGTGAGCTGGTTTTTCATCAGAGACTTTTTCAAGGACCCCTCGAAGGTACATTATGTGTTTAGACTCTTAAAGGGAAGGGCACTGTCCTGGGCAGTGGCATCTCAAGCTAATCATGCTAACATGTCATATGACCAGTTAATTTCTGAGTTCCAGAAAGTTTCTGCGGATCATGTCAGAAGTGGCTGTGGAGCCTCCAGCAGGGATCGCAGAGCACAGCGAACTACTTCTGAGTTGCACATACTGTTTGCAAAACCCAAAGTGGAACGATCACGCTCTTCAGGGGATATTCTGGGAGTTGAAGGATGAATTATCTGCCCTTCTTTGTCACTCCATGCACTAATTGATCTTTCAGTCAGCTCTGCATCCCCCTTGTGACCATCAGTTCACTTCCTGCTCTGAACCCCCTGACCTATCAACTATTCCTTCCGAATATCATGACCTAGCCCCAGCCTTTTGTAAAGACCAAGATTGTGGCATTGATTTTGTTCCTGGAGCCCCCTACCCGTTAGCATGCTATACAATCTGTCATGTCCAGAAAGGGAAAGTATGGAGAAATATATTTCAGAGTCCCTAGCAGCCGGCCTGATATGCCCTTCATCTTCTCCTGTAGGAGCTGGATTCTTTTTTAGCCAAAAAGGACAAAACTCTCCATCCCCGTCTTCCGGTATGGCGCTGCAACGAGTGACAGCATAAGTCAAGAGCTCCCGCATGGTCTGACTGTACCCTTCTAAGATATCAAAGCTGTGAGTTAAAAGAAACATGTTTGAGCATGGTGAGGGGTACTAGAAATCAGTCAAAAGGAAGACCGCAACAGAATCAACCTACCGACGATAAAACAGCGGCAGAAAACGCAGACGGCCACGACGCCATTAGCAACCAAGCTAAACAGGAGAACATGGAAGCTATCCAAGCTAACATTATCACCGAAATAAAAGCGGTCCACTCCGACATGAAGAAAGAATACTCCGAAACTATAGGAGTATTGAAGAAAGAGCTTACAGATTTCAGAGAGGAAGTTAATGAGAAGCTTAGCACCATCAGCTGTGATTTACAAGAAATAACAAAAAGAGTGGAAGAGACGGAGCAACGAGTGGCAGATGTGGAGGAGCAGCGCGCCGAGATTGGCGAGCTGCTTTCCCGCACCTTGGAAATCCAGCAAAGTATCCAAACTCAGCTCACGGACCTGGAGGCATGATCCCACAGAAATAATATTCGTATTCATGGAATCCCCGAGGGCTCTGAAGGTGACGACATACAGGACTTTGTTGAGAAGTTCATCAAATCAGAGCTGTCTCCTCCCGATGACAGACTCGGGATACAACGCTGTCACAGATTCCTCGGTTCCAGACCACCGCAGGGATCCAGTCCAAAGTCAATCATAATCTACTTCCAGGAATACAAAATGAAAGAAATGGTGCTCCGATCCCCTTGGAAAAAGAAGGAGATTTGCTTCGAGGGAAGAAGAGTGTTTTTCGAACAGGACTATCCAGCCGAAATATTAAAAAAGAGGAGAGCCTACGCCAACATCAGGAGGACATTAAAAGAAAACGGGCTGCGCTTCCAGACCCTGTATCCAGCAAAACTTAAAGTCTTCTTCAGCACCGGAGCAGTCGTTTACGACAGCGCTGGGGAGGCAGCGGATGAGCTCAAGAAGAAAGGATACGCACTGGACGGCTCCAGAGCCGACACCTCCTCGAGACCCGCATTCACTACCAAACCGAGACACCATCCATGGGAAAAAGGCAGGTGCAAAGCCACGCCATGATCACCTGAGAGAAATCCAGGAAAAGCTGAAGACATTCAGAAGCAGCACGGATGCTACATAAACCGCCATGGTGGACATAAGCAAACTGTGTTACACGTAAGTGATTGATATGTGGGACAAAAAATAATAAACTGATAACATCATAGGCTGAAATGAGCCAGTAAGATGGACCGATTAACGTTGACCTTCAGAAATTAAGCGACCTGTCCTGTTATAATTTCTAACAATTTAAAATGACCATTAAGTGGGAAACTATGCATGCCTTGTAATGTGCACTGCTCTGAACTTTAACAACGTTACTCAGAGACGTCAGTATGCACAAGGAGGGGTCCCTTCTTGGTTAAGGATTTCCCCACCAAATTTTGAAGTTGTGTTCATACTTCAGGAATGGAAGTCACTGAAGTGTAGTTATATGTTCAGTTCTATTGTGGTTCGCAGACAGAAGTTGGTTTGTTCAGGTCATCTAGTCAGGTTGCTTATTCAGGTGAACATTTATTTACTTTTTCTCTGTCAGTTGAGATGATTCATCAAACGTATAAAGTTATCACTTTGAATGTAAATGGGGTAAATAATCCTATAAAAAGAAGTAAAATGGTTGCTAAAATGAAAAGAGAGAAACAGGATATTATTTTTCAGCACGAAACGCATCTCTCAAAAATTGAACATGAGAAGCTGAGAAAAATGGGTTTTAAAAAGACATATTATTCATCATTTGAAAGAGGAAATTCAAGAGGAGTGGTAATATTAATCCCAAACAGAATAAATTTTATTTTCTCCTCCCAAATCACTGATAAGGAAGGATGTTATGTACTAGTCAAAGGTTTTATTGACCATAAAGAAGTCACTTTATTGAATGTTTATAGGCCGCCTGGAAATAATAAAATGTTGATTAAAAAGATTTTTGACCTAATATCAGTAGAAACCTCAGGTGTGCTAATATGTGGGGGAGACTAGAATATTCAGTTGTGTCCAACTATGGACTCGTCAAATAAAATAAAAAGGATAGGACCTGAAGCAATATATGTTAAAAAAAATGCTCAAAGAATTGGGCATGATTGATATATGGCGAGACCTACACCCTCCTGATAAGTATTTTACCTTTTTCTCTCATCCCCACTCAGTGTATTCGAGAATTGATTATTTTTTCATGTCCAACTTGGATAGACACAGGATTACAGATTGTGATATAGGAACTAGGGATGTCTCTGATCATGCAGGTGTATACCTAACGTTACATCTAGATAGCAAACCCAAGGAAACCTTGTGGAGACTTAACACAAACCTTCTGAATGACCCTCACTGTCAAAAATATATAAAGAAAGAAATCAAAGAGTACATCACTTGTAACAATAATGGATCTGTGTCCCCAAGCACGCTTTGGGACGCTGCTAAGGCAGTTATGAGAGGCAAACTTATTATATGGTCTACTCAGAAGAAAAAGGAAAAAGAAAAAGAAATTAAGGATTTGTCCGAAAAGTTAAAATCTTTAGAGAGTAGACATATGGTAAATAACAACTCTGAGGTCCTACAACAAATATTAAATACAAAACAAACTTTAAATAATATTTATGAGAGTCAGTTAGCAGGAAGGGCTAAATTTATCAAACAAAATTTTTATGAGAATGGTCCAAAATCCAAAAAACTCTTAGCATGGAGAATACGCAAACAACAGGCAGAGAGATGTATACATAAAATAAAAGATCCCCAGACTAATAAGACACACCACAAACTGGAAGATATACAAAAAACTTTTGAGATATATTACACCAAACTATACGCTCAACCCAAAGCAGCTGATACAGGAGCTGTATCTGAGTTTCTGACACCCTTAGATTTACCAGCTATAGGAACAGAGCAAAACAAAATAATAACCTGAGAAATAAGAGATGAAGAAATAAAAAAGGCCATATCAAGATTGAAATCAAATAAAATGCCAGGCGCTGACGGTTATCCGTCAGAATGGTATATAATGTTTAGGGAAATGCTATTACCGATGCTTAGAGAAAGTTTTAACTATGTTCTTAATGGTGGAGAACCTCCTGTGTCGTGGAGGCAAGGTGTAATTTCAGTAATCCCCAAGCCTGGTAAGGATAAGAGTAACTGTAGTTCCTACAGGCCCATATCTGTTTTAAACATTGATTATAGATTATTCGCATCAATATTAGCCAGACGATTGGAAGATATAATCACAGACCTCATAGATACAGATCAAACTGGCTTTGTTAAACACAGACAGACACAGGACAATGTGAGGCGGGCACTCTACCTAGTTGATCATATAAAAAACAATAATCTCGAATCAGTAATTGTCAGCCTCGATGCTGAAAAAGCCTTCGACTCAGTTCGCTGGGACTATTTATATTTGACTCTTAAAAAATTTGGCTTCAATGACCAGATAATTGGATGCTTAAGATCTCTCTACTGCCTACCCTCAGCCAGAATTAAGATAAATGGAAACCTGTCTCAAATAATTCTCCTTGAAAGGGGATGTAGACAGGGATGCCCCCTTAGCCCCACACTTTTTGCTTTATTTATTGAGTCATTAGCACAGGCAATTAGAGAAACCAGTGATATAGTAGGTGTACAGATTGGCGATACACAATATAAAATTTGTTTGTACGCGGATGATATTCTTTTGACTCTAACTAACCCAAATGGAAGCTTGCCCAAACTAATATCCCTTCTCCAAGAATTCGGATCGTACTCTGGATATAAATTGAATTTAAATAAAACTCAAACCATTACCTTTAATTATAAACCACAAAATAACATTAATAGGACATGTAAATTTAAATGGGAAAATAATATGATCAAATACCGAGGGGTTCAAATACCGAAAGATCTTTCTACCATTTATGATTGTAACTATATCCCCATAACCACCAGTATCAAAGCAGATTTAAACCGTTGGTCATTATTACCCATGAGTATGTACAATCGAATAGATGCAGTGAAAATGAGTATATTACCAAAGTTGCTTTTTCTTTTTCTTTCACTCCCTATTGAAATCCCCTCTATACAATTCAATAATTGGAATAAAATGATATCCACTTTCATCTGGGGGAAGCAAAAACCCAGGATTAGGTTCCAGACCCTACAGCTTCCTAAAGATAGAGGTGGCAGGGCTCTGCCCTGTCTGGAGGACTATTATAGGCAGCACAACTGCGGTCTTTAGTGTATTGGTGTGACCTCAAATATGAAGCTAAATGGATAAACCTAGAACAAAATCAGATCAAAATACCTCTTCAAGCTCTTCTGGGGGAAAGAACACTACAAAAAAAATACTTGGAAAAGTTGAACACATGGGCTGCGGTCCCATTAAACATTTGGAATAAACAACTTAAAAATGAGGGGTTTGAAAGAAACGCATGGATTTTACGGTGGATTGCATATGACCAAGAATTTACTCCAGAAAAGTTGGATAATAGATTTAAACACTGGATAACTAGGGGCGTCACCTCCTATTGTATGATATCTGAGAAATACTTACACTCCTTTCAGCAGTTCAAAGAAACCATGTTTGGAGTCACGGCACCTGTTTGGAGAAACAGGATTTTTTTAGATATCTTCAATTGAGAAGTTATTTTGATAAGAATATTAAAACTACCGGAGAGGTTGGCATGGCTCTGATAAAGATATTTATCAAGGCATATAAGGGTAGTAACAATAAGAAAATGATCTCCAGGATTTATTCATCACTGAGATCGAAGGGAGGTCTCTCTACAACATACATTAAATTCAGATGGGAAAAAGAAACTAACATAAAACTAACCAATGATGAATGGTTAAATATCTGTAAAACACAGTCTACAATAACTAGTTCTGATCTTTGGAGGGAGTTTGCCTGGAAAAATACTGTAAGGTTCTTTATAACACCCAAAATTAAAAAATCACAAACCAAGAATCCTGACCATAGTCAATGTTGGAGAAAATGCGGTAACATGTCCGCAGGTCATTTTCATATTTTCTGGGAATGTCCTGTGATAGCTCTGTTCTGGGCAGATGTGATGACAGAAATCAGATCAATAACTGGCCTAAAGATTACCTTAAGTTTTAGCACCATATACCTAGGTAACATGCCAGCAGACCTGAAAAAACATGACCAATATTTGCTGCAAATATTACTGGTGAGTTGTAAAAAATCTATAACCAGGAAATGGCTGAGTATAGAGCCCCCAACGGTAGCTGAATGGATTGAAATAGTTAAAGAAATTCACACTATGGAAAAAATTACCCTCTCTAAGATGTGCTGTTCGAAAATATGAGAAATGTTGGAAGAAATGGAAGCAGTATATGGACATTTGATAGATTCTCTTCTACTTATAATGAACCTTGTTTAATATCACTTTTATTATATTGTGGTTGTAACTTGAGTTGGTAACCTGTAACCCATTTATCATATATATATATATATATATATATATATATATATATATATATATATATATATATATATATATATATATATATATATATATATATATAATGGCATGCCGTTCAGGAAATTCATCTTTGAATATATTGAACGAAACTTGAATATATTTTGAATGAAACTCTGAATATATTGAATGACACTTGAATATATTGAATGAAACTTTTAATAAATGTAATGAAACTTGAACATATTGATTGAACCCTGAATATATTGAATGAAACTGTGAATATATTGAATGAAGCTTTGAATATATTGAATGAAACTTTGAATATATTGAATGAAACTTTGAATATATTGAATGAAACTTGAATATATTGATTGAACCATGAATATATTGAATGAAACTGTGAATATATTGAATGAAGCTTTGAATATATTGAATGAAACTTTGAATATATTGAATGAAACTTGAATATATTGATTGAACCCTGAATATATTGAATGAAACTGTGAATATATTGAATGAAACTGTGAATATATTGAATGAAGCTTTGAATATATTGAATGAAACTTTGAATATATTGAATGAAACTTGAATATATTGATTGAACCATGAATATATTGATTGAACCTTGAATATATTGAATGAATGAAACTTTGAATATATTGAATGAAACTTTGAACATATTGAATGAAGCTTTAATATGTTTCTACAAAGCCTTCTGAACGCTGCCTTTTTTTGCAAAATGGCAACAGTTGAAATATTCCAATACTTTCTTGAACTGGAAAACTTTTTTGCAACTGGTTGTACTCCAAATGACACTAACAGTTTGGAAACTATATCGCGTCACCTTGAGGATCATATCTCCATTGTTGCAGCATTCATAGTGCTTATGGGTAATAATGTTCAACAAAACATTGCTGAAAGAACATTATGCATTATTCTGGGAGGAATTTACGAGTCTCTAAGGGAGATGGTGGACATAACATCTCAGCTGGAGGTTGATGTACACGGCATGGGCACACATTCTGCATCTCAGAGAGGAAGGCCGAGGTAAGTAATGTTTAAATAAGCATATCTACTTAGTACATGGTACAATGAAGAAGACAAAGACAACTTATTATAATTTATTATCACAGAAAAATTATTGTAGGCTGCAAAGACAATTTATTCACACTATGTGAATTAACACATTTGTTTTTTTTTTAATTGGGCATTTTTTGGGCTTTTTGCCTTTACTTGATAGGACAGCTGTAGAGGAGACAGGAAAAGGGGTAGAGAGAGAGAGGAAGACACATAGCAAAGGGCCGCAGGCAGGAGTCGAACATGCAGCCACTGCAGAGGACATGTAGATTCAGTAGACAGGTCGCCCGCTCTACCAAACATTCTTATTAGGAAGGAGACATTGACGTTGCACGGTTCATGATTGAGAATCGAGGAACAAACAGAGGAAGTTTCATGGTTGGACGTAGTGTGCACAATCAAAGGATTGAAAGATTGTGGGCAGAAGTAAACAGAGTCGTCTCAGGATACTATAAAGACATTTTCCTCTTTATGGAAAATTCCGGGCTTTTGGACAGCACTGACCCTCCTCACATCACAGCTCTTCACCATGTTTATCAACCAAGAATTAACAGATCTGTGGATGAGTTTGTGAACCAGTGGAACAACCACAGCTTGAGGACAATGGAGAGTCGATCCCCACTGCAACTGTGGACAATTGGAATGCTCTAGCTTCCTCAGCATCAAAGGCCACTCAATTGTGTGCCTGTGCAACCCCCTTATGATCACCAGTGACATGTGGCGTTAAGGACCATCAACCCCTTCACCGATGATGGAAATCATGGAATTGAACTTTTTGTCAGAGCATGTGACCTTCTTGAGAGATAGTCTACTAGCTTGAGTAATTCAGTCATTACATTATTGTGGTGTCATACAGTGTCACATATAGACAGCTGTTATGTGTACAGGTCCTAGGGCCAAATAAAATTGCTTATAATATACTTTTCTTTCATAACAAAATGTGATGTTATCACCATGTAGATATGGGCCATGTATGTTATATTCACCTGTGGATGAAGAATTCAGTTCTTTCAGTTAAGTGAAAGTATATAAGTGTTTGACTCTTTGAGTTGTACAGTTTAAAGCAGTGGTTCTCAAACTTTTTCACTCCTAGGACCCCTAAACTGACACAAACTGAGATGCAGTGAAGTAGAACTATACGGTTTTATGCAATGCAAATACTCACGTAAAGGACCTGAAATCTGTATTTAAGGACAACACTTGGGTAAAAGTACTTAGTTACTGTCCACCCCGATTATATTATATATGATGTATTAATTTAGCACTATTGATAATGATGAACTTACAGTATATGAATTCATTTTGTGTACAGTTTTTCAAATTGGACAAATATGACAGGAGGCACATATCTTGTAGACACTAAAATGACAATGAACCAGTTCATACAAAGTAGGAACATGGAACCATTTATTAAGAAGGGCTTACCCTAAACTTTAAAGGGAATAATCTGCACTAGTCACTCAATTGCTGGTCTGGGTCATATCAGAGGGTGGAGATAAATGACATACATCATACAGTTGTCAACTTAAAAGTTCACCAAGTAAGTTCAATCAAAATCAAAATCATGATTTGAAATGTGTCTTACAAAGCAACAAAATAACATTTCTACTTGCATTTCTTCTTGCCTCAATTCAAGGAAATACTATCTCTAGGAAAAACAACATAACTGAAATTATTTTTGAAAAACAAAAAAAAAAAAAAAACATCCTCATCGTAACTCAAGCTCGACAAGCCCTACATAATATTATCTCTCACGCTCTTCCAAATCCTGGTGAATTGCGTATGGCAAAATCCATATCAGATTTGAAAGCAGTGTATACTGCATGAACTGGAATGCGAAGAATGTTTTCACAAGTATTTGCCTGTGGAAATCGGGAATGGGTGATGAACTCAAGGCTTGGCTTTGGAGAGAAGCCAAGGGCTGGAACACTGTCACATCCAGTGAGGATAACAAGAATATCCTCCAGAGAGACATCGTTTTCAACTGAAAGACATGAAAAAGGAAAAAAATTGTATGATGGCTGCATCTACCAGCATTTTCATAAAGTCATTAAGTATTATACCACTGAAGGTATGACGTGTAATGTAAGAAGAAGAACATGTAATGTAATGTAAGACAGGTGAGTAGTTAAATTCCCCTAAACCAGCATTAGGCATTAGGCAGTTTTTTATTTCTGAAATGACAGTTATTTGAAAGGACAGCTCATAATGCTAAGACTAGCATTGTGTAAAGCCATAAACTTCAATCATATACTTTATGTATTCAATCATTCACTCTATGTGACCTAATGAAATATGTTGTGTCAAAATCAGGTTTGGAATGCTATAGAGCAGCCACTGTAGGTAGCCATGGTAACCCTAAAAACCTGTGTTTTGGGCTGTGGGTAAGTACCTAAAGTTCCTAATAAGGTATCTTAAAGATGGCCTGAACCTCCTCAAAGCAAAGGTCACAGAGGAGTAGGACAAACAAACAAAAAATAAATAGATAGGAATTATAAGACCATAAGAAATCCAGGCTAATTTTGCTTAAAGTTTGCTGGATGCATAAGAAGCAATTACAACCTAGATATATAGTACATCCATATAGATTATGGATGTACAATGTTTTATATGAAATAATGTTGCCAAAATGTATTTTAAATCTAATTAGAAGATATAGTTTATTAATTCCTTGAGGAGAACAACTTTTTTACTCTGTTGTTACAGAGAGATGTCAGAATGATGGTGGCTGTCTGTCCCATGGGATGAGAGGCTGCTCACTGCAGAGCCAATGACCTAGTCCAACTGTACCTCCCTGGACCTTTCAAGGCATGGCCCACCTCACTCTGTCTTTGATTGGCTTATCCAGATATTATTACCCAAACTCTAACAATAGATCCCAAGAAATGGAGCTGGACTGGTCCAGCTGCTGACAAACACTACTGATGCCCCAATTAATGTATTTCTAATTCATATAAACTGTCTTACATCTTGGAACGACTCAATTAAAATGATTTTTCACCAATGTCAACTGTTTGGGCTGTGATGTAGCCAAAACAGTTTAAAGAATAATGTCTTGTTGAAACACCGTCTAATATGCCAAACTTACATTCAGCATCCTGAAGGTAGTCTTGCCAGAAAGCCAAGGTACGGCACTCTTCTTGGAATGCATCACTCCCTCTTTCAGCATGTACGATCCGGAAGTGATTCTCTACATCAGCTGCAGTTAAACTCTTTCCAGTCTTCACGAAAAGGCACTTCATCTGTTGAGGGTATCTCTGGAGAGCATCTAGGACACCTAGAGACATTAGGCCATCTCTAAACCTGTTAAAAAGGAAGCACATAAGATATGAAAGGTAAGATATGAACCCTGGTCGCTGCAAAGTGTTCTGGACCTGGAGTGCGTGCTGTACTGACAGAGCCACACACAACAGGGCACCCCCACAATGAATTTCAAACAAAAAAAAAAGTATTCTTTGACTTGCATTGGTGCGCTATAAAATGACACTCTACATCCCACATTGAAATTGTTTGTATACAGTGGTAACATAGTTTCTATGGCAGAAACTATAAACATACCTTTCAAAAGGTGCACGGGTCCGCTGGAGCACATACCAGTGAGTCAAGTCCAAAGCAGTCTCTTGTTTGTTTTGCAGTGTTATGTGAACATTGTGACCTGCAAGACTGATCAAGCTGGCTGCCTGTGCAACTGCATCTTGCAGTTGTGATTCGGTCTCAGCTTGTAAGATCTGAAAATATTAAAATAATATTAGGATATGAGAACAATAAATATTTATTGACTTTTATTTAGAATTAAGATATACAACTGTTAGCTTTACTGCTTAATTTGTATGTTATTGAGCGAATGCAAAATAAATAATTTGTATATAAATTAAATAGAATCAAAGGAAAATATGCTCACCGACTGCACCTGTGACCGTGTTTCTTCATCAGCAATGTATTCAGTTGTGACCTTTACATTGTCCGGCCCTTTTTGAAGACACTCATACAAGAGTTCTGACAGGAAACATGGACTCTGTCCCCCATGGGCAATTGACATTGCCATAATCTGGCCAGCATTTAAGTATCCATTGTCTTTCATTGCTGTTATCAAATGAAATTAAACATCACATGTCAAATGGTTACATCAGAAATGTTCAGGCTGATTTTTATCATGGTTATTACATTTCCAAAAAGACATTACAGATAAAAACATGAAATGTCTAACATTAATCTTATATTATCAATCATTAATCATTATAAATCATTTCAGGTTCAAAGTATTAGGTACAAATTAATCCCGTCAAAGATGCCAATTTTGTCCTTGATTTCATGAAGACAGAGGCGGAAAAACTCCCGAGTAGGTCCTCCATTGTCCACTGCACCCTCAGATATTCCATAGTCATCAGTAAACTTGACATCTACCTTCTTCTCAGGTGAAAAGTTGGATCTTCCCATGGCTCTGGATGCTCCATCCCACACACTTCTTCTTATGATATTGAAGCGCACAGTGCTGTCATCATTTACTCCACATGAAATCTGCTCCATTATTCTCTCTTAAGTCATCTTTAAATCACTGGAACAATAATAAACAATAAAACAAAGTCATTGTTAGCAGCCAGGGCAATAACTCACACACTGAACTATAAAATTGTTATTAATATTGATTAAAATCCATTTTCCATGAGATGAGGTGGATGGATTAGGGAATTATAGGGATGTACTTTGTTCTCGCTTTTCCAGAAGTACTTAATCCACGGATATATCGTACATAAAATGCAAAGACCATGACATTTACCCCTCTTTGTCCAAAGAGGCACTGACACCACAAAATCACACACACCAGCCCTCTTCACACCTTATGTTAAAATGCACCTTTTGTGATCAGTTTGCATCAGATAATGCTTCACCTCATTAAAGTACATGCAACAACTCTGCAAGTGGAAATATGTTGTCATGTATGTATGAATGTGTAGATGTATGAGGTCAAGTGCTATCTGACTGCAATCTGATGACAAAAAATACCATATTTTAATACCAGGTGTATAGGGGGCCAAACATACACATGAAAAATAACGTATGTTATGGCGCAGGTAATCTCCATTCAGGCATGTTTTACACCATTTAAAAAATAGGTCTATTGTATATTTTTGACAAAATATTCACAGAAATGATTGGATAACAGAAAAAGGACAGTAGAGGCTATAGCTTGCTTTTTGCGACTTCTCTCTAGGCTAGAAAATAATTTATTGTTATCATGGACTACAAGCCTTACATTTTATATAATATCTTATACTGACCTCTCACTTGTGCTGGAATCTAAAGACCTGGAAATGGCTTCCTGGAGATCAGGGTCATCAGAGAAGTACTCTTCCTCAAATAGGCCAAGGTATGTGCTACAAAATAAAACAAAAAATATTCTATAATTAAGGTACAAATATGATGTTTGTTCACACAAGCAGTTGTATTACCACTGGACAAAGAACTTCCTCAATGGTTTAATTACTTGAATTTTCTTGAATGGACAGTGCAGTATTTAGAAGTGTACTATATGCCATTTGACTGCTGCCTTTTGTAAACTAACATGGAGAGGACAGAGTGGGTATTGTTTGGATGAGGCGGTGGCTGCACATCATTTAAAGAGCTCTCAGCCAGCGCATATGGCAACACAATCAGCCAATGGGTTGTTGAGTATATTTATGTTTATGCAACCACTGTGAAACAATAAGAAAATAACATTATAATAACATACATTTCTCTGTTTCACCAGTTGTCACCAGCCACTGCACACTGCTCACTGTCCTTGTTCACTCTCTATGTCACTCTACCACTGCTGTTGTTCTCTCTCTTTCTCTCTGATACCCCATTCAATGAAGTGGTGATAACGGTGTGTAACTTATCAAGGCGGCTGATACAAACACAAATAATTAGAATGGACCCACGGACTTGCTTGCACTACTGTAGACCCATCCATGGGCCAGCAAAAGTTTTATTTGTTGGTCAAAGAGGTTCAGATCAAAACAAATCCAGAGGGACTTTGTTCTCTGTTCAGGACACATGACTCCACAAAATGTTTATGTAGCAAATAGTTATTTGCTGAAAATACTGTATGAAAAGAGATGAAAAATTTAGAAAAGATGGACCTGTAGGATGTGCTGGACGAACGACTGCCAGATGCACTGGGTTGAGTGGGACCATGGGACACACTGGAGGTCTTCTTCTCCACGATGCAGTGCCTGTTACTGCTAGCATTGGCAGTAGGGCCAACTGACAAACTATGACTGTTGCCAGTAGAGATGACAGGAGTTCCACTGGACATGGTTAGAGTCTCATCGATAACTATAACATCAGCAGTAGTGGACATGAGGGTGTCAGCTGGGATAGAAGGTGCATCAGTGCAGATATCTTGGGTAGCAAAACACCACAGAACGTTGTCACCACTGGACATGGAAGGGGCATGACTGGAGAGGGAATGGGCCTCAGAAGTAGAGATGTCTGGAACAGTGCCTTTGGAAACATCAGGTGCACTACCAATGGCTGCAACTGTAACATGGAAAATTAACTTTTGAGTAACAATTAACTTACATGAACATCAGGACACATTTACACATTTAAGGCTTGTACAATACAAGTATTATGTGGTAGATTTTGTGTAATCTATTTTTTTCTGCACAAAATATTACTTAAAATAAATCAGATTTTTAGAAAAAGACATAACATAAGATGTAATAGTATGATGTAATATTTACCACATTTGTCAGTGTCAGATAGTTCTGCCAAACCAAGGTCATTCGTAAAGCTGCTTTCTCCATCAGAACATGACTGTCAATGCAAACAGATGAATACAATAACTTTTATGGATCCAATAGACTATACTAACAACAAATCATTGTAACAGACTTTTGTATTATTTCAGAGCATACTACAAGTAACAGTTTAAATCAAGTGTAAAATACAGTATTGCCTTTGTGACTGCCACTTTCATTAACATGTCTTGAAATCCTCAGTGCTACTTACAGATTCTTTTTCCCCACTTAAAATGATCTTGTCAGGCCTGACATAAATGGATTTCTGATGAAAGAGTTTTTTCACAAGGTCTCCATTCACACTCTGTGTGGGGGTTAGGGATGGCTCAACTAGTTTGTTGTAGCATGGCAGCAGGATCTGCAACCTAAGGGAAGGAAAAACACACTGTACATGAAACTTCTATTGAAGCTAAGCAGATTAAACAAGAATTTAACTTTGATGAAATAAGTGTTCCTGCACAGCCATGGGTGGTCATGTGCTGGTCACTGCAGGAACATAGATAGCTCAAGTAAAAAAATCACGGCTGCACACTGACTGGATTGCAAGTCTTGTTGAAGACAGACAGGAGAAGGGGTAGAGAGAGAATGGATGAGATGGGAAGGACTTGGCCTTAAGTACATGGGGTGCACAAGTGAGCTGCCAGGACACCTCAGTTCAGTATAACTTAAATGGAATTGTTATTAGCTATTTACAACCATAATGTATTGACATAATATGTGTGAGTGTGCATTGTGTTATATATTCCAGTAAACCTGTTGGAAACCATCAGCAGCAAAAGAGAATGTAAAATATATTTTAAGTCATAACACACAAGCAACACACTAAAAATGAAGCTTTCATAGTATACCGTGTCATGGTATTCTTGCAAATATCCAATGAAAAGAGGCAACAAATATGACAAAACAATTCCAAAACTTACCTGCATTCCTCCACAGCTGGCTGGAAGGTTATTGCCTGCATCACTGTGTCAGAATCCCAGTCACAGCCAAATTCCAAGGCAGACTAGATGTGGTCATTTTCAAAAAGCCAAGCTTTTTTTGGCACGCCTTGGCACTTGTGCAGTTTTGTGGTCGGGCAGAAGAATTACCTCTTTGAAAAAGGACTGAGCCCCAGAACTTGAATTGCCTTGTGCCATAATCCTAGAAAAATTAAACAAAATATTTAACTAAAACAGGCAGAGTTAACAGTGAATTTATTTTACACCGTATTCATTCATATATTCTGTTGTTGATAGACAACATTTGAGTCTTATACACCATTAAACTATGTTACAGAGATCAATACATCAGTAGCCTAATGCAATTTTTTAATCCCAAGGTAATTATCTCCGTCAGGCATAAAGGGGATTTGTCTGCGGTCCGCTGTTTGCATAACGTGCCCAAGGCTGTGGCGCCGATCATCAGATACGTTCAATACTAAACTAAATATTCAGTCTGCATTAGTCTATGAATGTGGGATGGAAGGCATGAGATTGGCCTAAACTGCCTGGCCTGTTGGAGGTCTGCCGCGATTAAAAAGTGACTGAACTTCTTCATCAGAAGTGGTTGTCCGGTGTTGGGTAGGCCTACGGATATCTGGATTTTGGCACGCATTTGCTAATGAGTTTATCATGTCCTTGTTGCATAAAATTGCAGCAACGAGGTCCCGTGCTGACTGACTCATGTCACCTCTTGCTGCAGCAGCATCCACACATTACACGATACTAATTGCAAGATGGCGACAGTGCCTTGTTGACGTCAGTCAAGTTTCATTCAAATATTTATCTTAAATATATATCATATATATTTATTTGATATATTTGATAATATTTATTTATATTGACATATATTATACTGAATAAAAGACTCAAACAATACAGTTTCTGCTAACGTGAGTTAATCATGTGAGGGCAAAAGAGCAGAAGGATTCACCTCAAAATTTTCTCCAAATTAATAAGATGTTAGTCATTCACCTTGTGGGTTTTTTTTTAATGATTTCATTTTTACAAGTCAAGTAAACAAACTCATCAGTCTATTCTGCGTGTAACTGTTATTTCTTTTCTATTTCAAATCATATATCAAAAATATATCTTTGAATATTTATATTCAAAGTGTCATTCAATATATTCAAAGTTCATTCAATATACTCAAAGTTCATTCAATATATTCAAAGTTTCATTCAATATATCCAAAGTTCATTCAATATATTCAAGTTTCGTTCAATATATTCAAATTTTAATTCAATATATTCAAGGATTCATTCCATATATTCAACTTTCATTCAAAATATTCAAGTTTCATTCAATATATTCAAGGATTCGTTCCATATATTCAAGGTTCATTCCATATATTCAAATTTTCATTCAATATATTCAAAGTTCAATCAATATATTCAAAGATTAATTTCCTGAACGGCATGCCATAATATATATATATATATATATATATATATATATATATATTTACCTTTTACAATTTACCACATGTGGAGCCTGAATGTCAAATTTCTTCATCCGACTCCTGATGACCCTGTCTGTTGTCTGTTGTGCTATACTTGTTTTGTTTGTACTGTTTACTTAAACGAAATAATAATAAAACATCCATCCATTATCTATACACCGCTGAATCCTTTGCAGGGTCACGGGGGGGCTGGAGCCTATCCCAGCCGTCTCTCGGGCGAAGGCAGGGGACACCCAGGGCAGGTCGCCAGCCTACCACAGGGCTACATATACAGACATACAGACAAACAACCACGCACACCGCTCATTCACACCTACGGACAATTTAGAGTTATCAATTAACCTCAGCATGTTTTGGGACTGTGGGAGGAAGCCGGAAAACCCGGCGAGAACCCACGCTGCACAGGGAGGCGACGCTGCTAACCACCGAGCCACCGTGCAGCCCAATAATAAAACAGAAAATTAAAAAAAAAACTCTCCATCCCCATGACCCATGCTCCTTCCGGGGTCTGAGCAATATAACTGTGAAAAATAAATGTCCATTTCCACTGACAGACCTTCGAGCCTCTACAGGGTGCCACCGTCTTCACCAAGCTGGATCTTTGCAATGTTTACCATCTGGTCCAGATCTGAAAAGGAGATTAATGGAAGACAGCCTTCAACACTCCCTGTGGACACTTTCCTAAACTTGTTTGCATTTGTCTATCTGGATGACATTTAGATTTTTTTCCAGAAGTAAACTGATCACCAATCTCATGTCCGTCAGGTTCTCCAGAGGCCTCTGGAAAATAAACTATTCATGAAAGCTGAGAAGTGAAGAGTTTCATGTTCTATTTGTTAAATTCCTATGTTACATCATTGAGAACAGGCAGGTGATGACAGTATGGCCAACACCGACCACCTGGAAACAGCTACAGCAGTTTTTGGGGTGTGCTCACTTCGATTCATCATGAACTATAATGGGATTGCTATTCCTTTAACTAAACTCATCTCGCCCTCTCTCCCGTTTGTCTGGTCTCCTGAAGCAGCAAAAGCATTTGCTGAATTCAAGAAACTGGTTATCTCCGCTCCCATCCTGGTTCAGCCTGATCCTTCTCAACAATTAATTGTCGAGGTGGGTGCCTCTCATACCGGGGTGGGAGCAATTTTGTTTCAGCATTCTGGTCCTAATCAGAAACTTTACCTCTGTGTATTTTTCTCTCGCTGTCTCTTTCCTGCAGAGTGAAACTATGACATGGGGAACCAAGCTGGCCTTGGAGGAGCGGAGAGGAGTTGAATCTCTGTTTTTGGGAGATTTAGAGGTGTATGTCAACTGCAAGAAGTTCATCACTGACATTATCGCCTCCAGCAAGCACAGATTGTCACTGGCCACCAAGATAGTGTGAAGAGTGAGTTCATAAATGAGGCCCCTCATCTTTCATATTGGTTATTGTGTAACAGTGTGGTTTCAGGAAATAATTCATGTATTGTTATCTTATATACTTTGGCATCATGGCATTGTTTAGTGATACATATGTATATCATGCTCACACTATCACTGACTGGTTTTTACGATCAATCCAATTCTGTCCCTGTGTAGAGGTGTGAAATGGGTTAATGATAAAAACAAAAGTTCAAATTGTACCATCTTACAGTCACTTAAAGATACAGGGGACAGAGGCACATAAAGTAACCCCAAAGTTTAGGAACTAGGGCTTTTTTCTTGCATTCCACAATTACAAGGCAGTTGTGTAGACACACAAAGTTCAGTCTGAGTACATTTAAGAATGGCAGTTTATAAAGCAGAAGCAATTACCTTGAGTTCCATCACTGCGTTTACTGCAAGTTGACGCTTTAAAAGTAAGATGGCCTCTCACTGAAGTCTGAAGAGTTATCCGCTGGCTGTTATTTTCTGGATGTAATCGATTTCCTCTTTTGCCATAGCAAGGACATCCTTCTTTTCATACCAAACTCAACAATCATTGAGGTAACATAGACATGCTTGCATGCACACACACAGACAAACAGGGTAGAACTTGTTTAAGTATCTTCCCTGCAATAGATCCATGTCAGTCCAACATATGCAGTCAAAATAATATAATCTTACCTCTGTGTAAGATTTGATTTGAGGAGCGTTAGTTACTATAAATCCTTGAATCTTATGGCAATGCCACTTAGCAACACATGATACAATATCCTTAAAAAATTCTTTCAGCTCGGAGAAATCCTAATCTCTGCGCTCCCTGGCAAAGAAACTCTGGGAAGTCTTGGCTCTGGATGCTTCTTGCTCCTGCTCCACTGGGGTGTTCTACTGGGGCTCATTGCGAAGCAAGACAATAGACAAATTTTCTCTCCAAATGGCTTGCCATATAAGTACAAAGAGAGGAAGAGATGGGGTGGGGGTAGATTGGAGGAGAGCAGAGAGGGGTATGGAACTGTGAAGTTCTTGACTTGACAGACATTGCAGACGCAGAGTTTTGCAGTACCCAGTAAAACATACAGACAAATGTTGGAATCGCTAAAAAAAAAAAAAAAATGGAATCATAATCACAAAGCAGAGCACCAGACTAATTTTACAATGGCTACAATCGTGTGCCCCTTTTTCATGAAGGTACACCAGTACATAGGCTAAATTAGGTACACCTGAAATTTTTCACTGCACCTTTTGCCACCACAATTATTCATTTTAATCTTAACTTTTTTGTCACTTCTCATACACACTGGTAATTGCTTAACACAGTAGGTAAATATTTGTTCATAGGTATAAAGGTACAGTACTAGTGCTGGAAAGAAGCCCAAGAGCATTATGTGTGGTCAAAATCGTGGGAGACAGGAGGAGACCCCCCCCCAAGTCATCCTTCCGATCAGGTAAAAGGCAGCCGTCCTCTCCTGGGAGCCGTGGGAGAACAGTAAAAGGGTGCCAGGTATTGTCTACCAGGAGCTAAAGGGCATGACAATTAAATTTGGACAGTGACAGTGAAAACCGACAGGTACTCAGGAGTGATTTGGAGACCAATAAAAGATCTTGAAATCAAATCTAAAACCAGTGCAGTAATTTTAAAAACAGGAGTAGCCTAATGTCTTCTGGTCCTGATCAGCACACACACCCCTGAATTTTGTAAAAGTCATAGTTGATAGGACTAATAGGAACTATTAATAATTAATAATAGGAAACTTAATACACCATCAACTTGAAATTTCCCACTCTGGATTGGCTGTGGCTCCTGCAGCTGCAATGCCTTATGTATTTATTGCAATTTTGGTAACTTTGGTAATTAAAAAAATAAGACTATTTGTACCATATTATACGATTATTATTGTTGCATCCACCAAGGAGGAAAAATTACTTCTAGCCAATTTTCTTGAGGTTGATAGAGGGGTTTTAGTACGGGCCAAGGGAGAACCAGTGCATTTTTTCATAAATATTGCAATGAAATTACAGTATTCTTTGAAATACGGTAGTAGACAATGGTTTTAGCTGGGCCGCCAAATACAGGCTGGGTATCAAATCAAGGGCAGATAAACTCCTGATGCATATCGTATAATGTGCATGTCAGTTAAATTAAGATAAGAAGATAAGATCAACTTTATTGATCCCTTACCGGGGACACACTAAGACAGAATAATAATTATATATATATATATATATATATATATATATATATATATATATATATATATATATATTGTCTTAGTTTCAGTTTCACAATGGAAAGTTTTGAATTGTGAAAACAATAGTTTATATCTGTCACTCTGTCTACCCTGTGGTAGTGGTTTTCAAATTGACATCATGTCCCCATCTAGTGGTCAAATATCAGCACTAGGAGACCTCAATGACATGTAGAGAATAGACAACACTTGATTAAAGGAATAAGTCTGACTTTTTGCCAAGTCTGCACATGCAATGAATTTGTCTTGGTGTTGTGGTGCATAACAATGCAAAAATAGAAGAGAGGGAGAGAGAGAAAAAGTACATGGAGTGAGAAAAGTACAATCACTACAAAAGACAGGTGGTATCTAAAAATTACTATATTCTATGGGAAAACAGGTGTTTAGATTCAAATTAATGTACAAGAAATAAATCCTAAACCTATCTATTTCTATTGCATTAATAAGAAGAAAAAGAACAAGCAGAAGAAGAATGTAGTAATATTTGTTTCCCAGGAATAAACTCTTTAAGTTGTGGCATCTAAGTTCTGACTCTATGTTATTGTAACTCTGTGTCTTGAACTGTAGAAACACCTGGAATTATCTGTATGCAACATGTGCTTTTGGCCAGTGAACATCTTTACAGTACCTTGTTATTCATGCAGTTGTGTTATCATATTCAACGTACTATAATGGTTGAAGATGAGACCCTACAAGGCAACATTGTTGTCGGTAGTACAGCTGTCATCTGTGACTGTATGCAGGTGCTGCAAGCTGGGACCGTCTTCCAGCATGTTTACACCCTGTGTTGCAATGGCATTGTCCTTTAGGAATATGACAGCAAGTCTCACTGTTGGCCTGAGACTGGTGTGTGTGAAGCCTGGACAATTGTTCACCAATATCCCCATCATCCTCAGCTGGCTCCAGGATGTCTCCTGCTGGGGGGTGCTTGATGCGGAAATGGCAGCCATTGATGCCACCCACACACCTGGAGAACACTGGCCAACCTCATCCTGTGCTCCAGGGGTGGGCAGTCTGATGACCTCCTGACGAAAGGGCTGCAATCTTCATTCCAGTCAACAACATTCTGCAAACTGTAGACTTGGGGACATTGAAGGCCTAGGACACCACACTGTATGATACGCCATGTGTCAACCAGTAGATGTAACACAATATGTGTACCTCATGTGACCAGCCCTGTGTGAGCCTTGATGGTAGGATCCTCATCAATGCCTCAATGGACTGGTGCCTCAGCCTATAGTCCGCCATGAGTTCCTCCTGACCATCATAATACATGGCCAGAACTGTCACGTTAGGGTTAAGGTGTGCATATACTGGCTCCTGGTCACACTACACAGGAAAAGGAATCTGTGTTGCTTTCCACACGTCTTAACTTCATGGAATAGCAACATGTGTCTGAACAACCTGGACCATATATTGTGTTGTGTGACGCAGAGAACATACTTTTTCATCTCTGACATATTCCACCTTTTGTGTCTAGGCTAGTGTATGCATGCACAGTTGTTACATTAGGCAATATGCCATGGTGTGTGGTCGTCAGACTGGAAAAGTCCAATTACTGCTTTCTCAAGGATTTCAGACAGAAAGGGGAGAGTAGATATAGGTCTCTAGTTGGCTAAAAGCCCTGGAGCTACTTTAAAGGACTGCATTACATAGTCTGTTGACAGAGACAGGTTGACCATGTCTAATAAAGAAGAGCCAATCAAGAAAGTAAAACTTCTTTAAGCAGCCTAGTCGGAATAGGGTTTTAAATATAGGTTGATGATGGGAAAAGCAGTCTAAATATACTACAGGTTTATTAGCTGTGCCTATGGTTTCTGTGTTTGAAGATAAATTAGCACCAGTTGAGGGCATGAGGAGGAGGGGGAGGCAGGAGGTGATGAATTTTTTTAACATTAAAGAAGCTCATGAACTCATTACTACTGAGGGCTAAGGGAATAAGGACTCTGTCAGCTTGGTTACAGTGCTGAAGAGAAACCTGGGATTGTTCTTATTTCCCTGTATTGATGAGTAACAGGCTGCTCTGGCACTGCAGAGGGCTTTCCTGTATGTTTTAAGACTGTCTTGCCAGGTAAAACAAAACTCTTCCAAATTGTTGGAACGCCATATCCTGTCAACATTGAAATCACCTACAATAATTAATAAGGACATAACTGTCAGAGAGTGGGGTCACAGGGGAACAAGTATTGAACCCAAACGCAGACACGAGGGAGGGCTGGTGCAATAAACAAATTTATTAAACAAAGAAAGCGAAAATGCAGGTAGGCAGGCGGGGGTCCAACAAGAAACTAAAGTCCAAGGACCTAACAAAACAATTCCTCTAAGGAGCCTGAGTCCAAAATGAAAAACAACGTAATAGTCCACAACACAGCCACAGGAAGAAACAGAAATCCAAAATTCAGGGAACAAACAAAAGTCCAGGGGAAAACCAAAACAAATTTCCAAAAATAAACGCAGGAAACACTAGAAAACACTTACATGGGAAGACGGGCATGACACAGGAAACGCAGACAACAACCTGACAAAGACTGAGGGGAAAACACGGACTGAAATACACAGGGGACGACAACTAATGGGACACAGGTGAAACAAATCAAACAATTACTAAGGCGGGAAAAACACAGGAAGTAAAACAAGATGACACATAAACCTTCAACATAAAACAGGAAGTGACAAAAACAGACCATGACAATAACATGATAAAAACTCAGAGAATTCAGATATAAATTCAGAATTAGGACAACTACAACAAATCAAACTGACTGCAGTGTTTTCCAGGTGTGATGCGAAAGACTAGGCTTTCAAATGAGTTATATCTGAGTTTAGGTTTGGGGTTGATTAATAGGCTTGAGTTAAAAATGGCTGCAACTCCACCTCTTTGGCAGGTGCCTTGTGGAATGTGAGTATTAACATGGCTTGGAGAAGTAGCTTAATTTAGGCTCATCATGGCACAGCCAGGTTTCAGTCAGACAAAATAAATCAATTTGAATTCTCCTATCTTGTTGTGCTATTGCAGTGGTGCTGTTAATTTTTATTAGGTTTTTTATTAGGTAACTGCTCTAATGGAAGTGCAGAGAAGCATTCTGGTTCACTGATAAATTTGGTCAGATTTTTAGAGATGACTTTTCTGCACACCACCTCAACAGCCAGCAGTTGAATACTGACATGTGGCTAAACATGTCAGATTTGGCAGGGGGCCCAGAGAAAACTGTGGAGCCTGACTTTGTCTTTGCATATGTACACACAGAATAAACTTTCATTTAGACCTCCACTTGGCGTAATCTGGTGTCATTACGTGATTAACAATTTACGCTTATCCTTAGCCAGCAGTTTCAAATTTGATTCAACGTCGCCAGCTCTGGTCGTTGGTGTCACTAACTTCATGTTTCTCAAAATAGAGCTTTCAAAAATCAGAGCTGGTCTCTCAGCGGGTGTGTAACAAGTAGGGAGAAGTTGTTAGAAACATGAAGTGGTTGGTAGTGAACCGTGGGCTTCATCTCAGGACTCCTTCTACCCAGCCTCCATGGTTTCCCAGCTGCTTGGGTTCTAATCGGTTTCAGCCTTGTCTCTCGTGTAGAGATTTCTTCAGATTCTTTGAATCTTTTAATGACATTGTGTACTGCACAAAACTAAATCCCCAAATTTTTGGCAATTTTACTTTGCAAAACATTACTCTTAAACTGTTGCACTATTTGTCACAGTGGTGAACCCCTTCCCATATTTACTTCAGACAGACTGAACCTCTCTGGGAGGCTCTTTTTATTTCCAATCATGTTACTAACCTGTTGCCAGTTAACTTAATTAACTGTGAGATGCTTCACCAGGTATTTTCTTTTAGCATTTCACAACTTTTCCAGTCTTTTGTTGCCACTGTCCCAACTTTTTTTATCCGTGTTGCTGAAATGAAATGATTTTAGAATTTTCAAAAAACAATAAAATTTCTCATTTTCAAATTTTATACATTGTCTTTGTGCGATTTTCAATTAAATATGGGGTTTCGATGTTTCACATTCTGTTTCTGTTTCCGTTTTGCACAGTGTACCAACTTTTTTGGAAACAGGGTTGTATATTGATGCACGCATTCTCTCTCTCTCTCTCTCACAGACACACACACTCACAGACACACACACACACACACAGACACAGACACAGACACAGACACACACACACACACACACACACACACACACACACACACACACACACACACACACACACGATAGAGTGTCAAGATCATGAAGCATAAAAAGGCCAAAACTGTTTTAGTTACCTTCTTATTAACATTTTATTTCTTGTACCACTACACCAAATTTGCTACAATAATATGGGCATCATTTAAAAAAAAAAAATCACATTTTTGTACATCTACTGGGCATCATATTTGTAGTCAGAATGTTAAAATAAAATTCAAGGTGACAATGTATTTGATATAAGAAGGGAAAACAAGCTTTCGCTCCTGTAAAAATAAGATTTTCTTTATGTTTAAATAGACTCCCTGTTTCTTATAGGCTTATGGAAACTTCAATCATATTTTCCCATGTCTGTTTTCTTGTAAAAAATATTGCAATTCTACATTTGTAGAAGATGTTTTGCGTTTAAATATTCACGTAACAGTGGGCAACCCCTTCTAATGTCAAAACATGTAGCTCTATGTCTGATTTTAAATATCCAACATACTGAGACTAATGGATGTTTTAACATGCTTACCATTTTAGCTTCACTTGCAGCCCTTTATCAGATGATGGTAAACTGTCTGCTCTCTGCAGTTTTTCAAAGAGACTGCCGACTTCAAAGTGTTTATGTGTAAACACAAAACAAAATCTGACACATTAAGTGCCATACATATATTTTTACATTAATGTTCCTTAAATATGTCAATAAAAGGATCCCATCCTTTAAACATTCATCAACCTGAGCCCTTCAACAAGAATCCAAAAAAGATTAAGAATAATTGATAGAGATCAAAGCAAATAAAATCCCAGTGTAACCTGGTTCGATTCCACTGGTTTTACAGAGTCTGAGAGGAACAACCCTGAGTACGAACTGAGGAGGGACAATGTCAGGGTGCCATAAAAATTGTTTAGAGTCTTCATAGGCTCAGCTGGGAACTGTGGTGCAGCACTGTGAGAAGGTTTGGCTGCAAACCACCCGAGAAGGTTTGTTAGACTCAGGACTGCTGATGTTTACGGTGGCAAAGTAAGTCAAGTGAAGATGTGTCCAATCTCCATCAATCCTAACCTGTGACAAGACTTGTATGATTTAAATAAAGCCAGGAAAGAGGTGCTGTAGGAGGAGGAGGACTCCCACCACCATGAGGCCACAGAAGAACAGCACCAGCCAGATAGGAAAGGATCCTAGAGAAAATGCAAAAGAAAAGGACAAAAGATAAGATGAGAGGGTCTAGGGTTTTGATACATGGCTAGAAAGCCACTGAGATCCTTACTTGTCTTGATTTCCCTGCCATTTAATGTTTTCAGTGTTGCTTTCTGTCAAGCAAGAGGTACAGTAAATCGGCCATGCTCATGTGTAATCGCATTGTGAGGGAGGAGAGATGGCAATCAACAATTTTTATCCAAAATAACTCACTCCACTTTTAAATGACACATGTTTTCTATAAACACCAGCTGGATATATATTACCCTGATTCCAAAAGAGTTGGGACACTGTGTAAAACATAAATAAAACAGAATGTGATCATTTGACATTTATTTAATATATTTAATTGAAAACAGGACAAAGAGAATGTATTTAATGTTTTGTGTCATTAACTTCATTGATTTTTTTACATATGTTTATTCTGAATTTTGTTTGGAACAGGGTAACCGATTAATTTGTGATAGTATCACGACTGGAAATCAAAGGGGCATCCTCAAAAAGTTATTCAGAGCCAAGGAAGGGGCAAGGTTCACCACTTCATTATTATTAAGGATATTTCTACATGGGCTTGGGAAGACATTGTAAAAATGATGCATCGTGTTAAATTAATGTTTTATACAGCGTCCCAGCTTTTTTGGAATCAGGATTGTAAAATGACATCAAATGACAGGGAAGTTGAAGAAAATAATGAACTCGGTAGCTTTCCACATTAGTCTGTTCATTGGATGATGATACAGGACTTACGTCGGTTGGGGACTGCATGTACTTGACAGCGGCTGTCCACAGCTACACTCAACATGGCTGTTTCATTATTCCCTTTGATATTTTTGCCTTTCAGCGAGTGAGGCAGGAAGGCCAGGTCTGTCACAACAATGCCATGGGACTCTTGTACATAATACAGCTTCTACACAGACAAAAAGTAAGACCAAGTTATCATACACATTGAGGCTTGGCTCATTTATGTACCTGTTGATTTGAGATGTGTGTCTACACTGTCTTTACCTGTAAGGAGAAAGTGATGTAGATAGCCACTGATCCTGTCACGGTTCCAAGGCCAAGAAATGTACCAGAGTCACTGTCAAAGAGAAGGTCGAAGTTATCACCTGAATGTTGCAAGAAATTTGACGTTTTTATTCTAAGAAGTCCTTTCAAAAGATGAATTCACCTTTCATATTGATGTTTTTCTTCTTTGCTTAAATTATGGCTATTGTAGCACAGAAACAGTACAATTCAATAGTTTTGGAGCAAGAAGAAGAAAAATTATTCATTTAATTGAAATTAGATTTACTTGATGTTCCGACAGTGTTGTATGACAGTGCAGAATACTACCGTAGATCATTACTGAACTACAACTTTGCTTGCAATTGGGTTCTTAATAATTTGGGACTCTATTTTTCTTTAGGCACTATACAGTCTACTCAATGGTTAGATTAGGTAGGCTACAACAGGTTTGAACTGCAATTGGTAAGTCCACATGTGATATTCTGTGTTCCAGTTTCAATAGTACTAACCCTTGACGAAACCTTTTATTTCTACTTTGAAGTTTTAAGAGTAGCTTTGCTAACACAACACACTTTAATTATTATATATATATATATAATTATTATAATGCATTTAACACTGCTACTAGTTTAATGAACGAGAGGGTCGCCTGCGGGTCAGGGATAGGTGTCTCACTGTTGTTTCAGCCTATGGGCCGAGCAGCAGTGTGGAGTTCACGCTCTTCTGGGAGGGGCGCTGGAAAGTGCTCCGGCTGTGGTGTTCTGTTATTGGACTTCTGTGCTAGTCACAGTTTGTCCATAACGAACACCATGTTCAAGCATAAGGGTGTCGATCAGTGCACGTGGCACCAGGACACTCTAGGCCAGAGGTCAATGATTGACTTCCTGGTCGTGTCATCTGACCTTCGGCCGTATGTCTTGAACACTCTGGTGAAGAGAGGGGCTGAGCTGTCAGCTGATCACCACCTGGTGGTGAGTTGGATCCGCTGGCAGAGGATAAAGCTGGACAGACTTGGAAGACCCAAATGGATAGATAGGGTCTGTTGGGAACGTCTGGCGGAACCCTCTGTCAGAGGGGTTTTCAACTCGCACCTCCGGGAGAGCTTTGACCAAATCCCGAGGGAGGTTGGAGACATTGAGTCCGAATGGACCATGTTGGAGCTGTGGCCGTAAGGTCTCTGGTGCCTGTCGTGGCGGCAATCCTGCCATGTTCACTCAATACAGAGTGAGGTTGCATCCAATTGAAAGAAAGAAAGAAAGAAAGAAAGAAAGAAAGAAAGAAGACAGACAGACAGACAGATAGACAGAAAGACAGAAAGACAGAAAGACAGATAGACAGATAGACAGATAGATAGATAGATAGATAGATAGACAGATAGATAGATAGAGCCTGGGCCATAAGACAGTCCTGACCAAACCTGACATTCCTCATGTCTAAGGCTAGTCTCTTAAGATCCATGGTTACCATGTTATAATGTAAACCTATGAGTTACCTGACAGCCAGAGTGGAGATGACCTCAGTACCGCAGGGAGCCGTCAGCATGGGCAGGAAGCTCTTTCCGTCCCACTTGGTGAGGTGGCAAGGAGGAGGTTTTCTGTCTCGTTTATGGGGGATCTGGACTGTGTAAAGCCTCAGGGTGTCTTTTTGGTCTTCTACCTTTCCAAACCTGAAAAATACAACGATGTATAGTCACTGTCACATCATCCAAATGGATACGGCATGGTGAACAGCTGGGATGCTCTTTGATAGAACAAAGTTTTGCATTTTGGGACTTTTTTTTTAACCTGCAAGCCATATATCGATAAGTCCTCTCAGGTATTTGAGGCATGGTTTCAAGCCATTGAAGACCCATAGCCAACTGGCTGCCACTCCATACACTGCAGGCGAAGTCCCGGCCAACAGTCACTAAGTGCTGCATGAGAACACAACACAACTTACTGCTCATTACTAATGAATCAACAATACTGTAACTATTTACATTAAATATCCACACCAAAAGGTATCAGTGTTTCACCTTGTTCCCTGGACTCATATCCAAGTCTTCTATCTCCCCTTCATGTGCTTTGAAGTCAAACTTCTTCTTCATGGATGGAAACTGTAGAAGAGTCAGGAACTTACAATCAAAGTCAGGCATCAGTGCGTTGGTCCAGTCCAGCATAAAGTTTATTATATGCACCCTGCTTGTTAAGCTGAACAACAACTTAAAAAAAACAATACAATGATCAAGCTCGCATCTATGTATTTTTGCAGTTTCCTCATTATATATTCTTATTGGTTATGATTACATTGTTTGTGATAACTTTTTATTTCACCAATTACATGGCTGATACCTGGAATTAAGCATCAGCAGTGCAGTAGAAACTTCTTAACAGTATAGTCCAACAAAGCCCAAGAAATCCCACTTAAACTAAGTTATTAAGTAAATCACTTTAACAGTGAACACACCCAAAATCTCCAGTCTAGTCAAGTTTCATTGAATCAGCTGAACAAAGAGGTCAGTTAGCC
This sequence comes from Chelmon rostratus, assembly GCF_017976325.1. Lineage (NCBI taxonomy): Eukaryota > Metazoa > Chordata > Actinopteri > Chaetodontiformes > Chaetodontidae > Chelmon > Chelmon rostratus. The sequence continues at coordinate 28,590,958 of NC_055665.1, forward strand.
TGCAAAAGGTAATGGAGAGTTTATGTAATACATTTAGTCTACACCATCATTTTCATAAAGGGGACACTAAAACTGTCAAGGGGCTTACACAGTCACCCTGTGCACTCCTTTTTAAACTGTGTCTGACAGAGTCATTGTACCCCTTGAACTCTACGCTATTTAATAAATAGGACAGAGAGCCAAAACTATAAAAATAAGATCAACGATTAAAAAAAAAACATAATCATTTCCAGAAGTGAGATAACAGGAAAAGTGTCCACAGTTGAAAGGCCAAAAATATACAACTAATAGCTGATTAGTGTGCGTTTATATTGAATGGAAAAGCTGATATTTAAATTTAAAAGTCGTACACTGATGTACAGTGGAAAATGTTAATTCAAATCTTAAATGTTTAAATTACCAAGACATGGTCATAAAATGCCCTCACAACCATGTGAAAATGAAAATGCAAACTGGATTACTGCATATTCATTTCATCTGTACTCAAATGAGACATGTGGAAAATTTGAATACTTTTGTGGAATTCAATTTTCAAGTTTACATCATCATTTTAATATAGTCCACTATAGGCTTCCATACTACATAAGCAAACAGAACATTTTCATCAAAACTAGAGATGTCAGAAATATTTTACATTTGAAAGACTATAACCAGCTAATATTACTTTTTATCTTTTTACTTGAATTATGAAAGGTCCAGTGTGTAGGATTTAGGGGAACCTATTGGCAGAAATGTAATATAACATCCAGTTATGTTTTCATTAGTGTATAATCACCTGAAAATAAAAATAGTTGTTTTCTGGACTTTTAATTACTTCTCAAAATGTGTCACTAATTTCATGTAGACTGACTAATGGATTTCTCACCTTATGGTTTCAGCACTAGGAAGGACTTTGGTGTGGCTAAGGCCAGTGTAAGGAATGCTGAACATGATAAGAAAGCAGGACTCCACAGTTAGAAGCATTTCCACCAGCTAGCTATCACATATTGACTTTCACTTTGCATCCATACTGAAGTTCAAAGCCAGTGTCGTAGTCTCCCAAAGGGATCAAACTGAAGTCTTACATGCATGGCTGGTCTGAGAAAAGAACTTCTAGACAGTGTTTACCTCCCAAACACGGATGTGTCCATCTGTGCCTCCTGTCAGCAGAAGGCTCAGGTCAGGACTGAACCTGACCACCTTCTGGAGTGGGTCCTGAGGATTCAGATCTGACTGCACTTCAGCCATACCAATCACAGAAATGCGAGCTGTCTCATCTTTCATGTCAGACACATCTCCAGATGCTGCGACTCCATCCTGTCCTCCTTTATCCCCTTTTCCAGCTCTTCGCCTGGCATCACCCTGCTGCACACTGTTCCGTACTGCACAGACGACACAAATTTTTACTGGATAACAAAGACATCTGAACAGGAAACACAGGGAAGGGTTATGAAATAAGACACAGGTTTAGATGTGTGTGTGCGTGCGTGCGTGCGATTTTATTTTGCCAATTGGTCTGCCTCTGAAGAGCAAATGAGGGCTGCGGTGCAGTGACAGACTATTCTGTGAGCTCACCCAGTAGCACAAAGAGGCCAGCAATGGCATAGAGAGGCAGCGAGAAAACAATGTGTAGAGAGTGAATGTTTTCAACATCTAACTTAGGCATACATGTGTTTTTCTCTGTGTAATAGGTTTAACAGTGTAGAAATACTGAGGAAAATAAAAAAAAAGTAGTGTAAACCACGATGACATAACTCTTTACTGCTTCAGACACTGCCAAACACATTAAGGATTCACACACTCCGTTTCTACCTTTCACAATAAAAGCCCTAGACATATATAATGCATTATTGCTTACCAGTGTGAGGTTAAAGTCACTCAGAACACAAAAGCTTTAAGAATATTCCCTAATCTGATAACCAAAAATTTCTGTAGACATTTCATTTGCGTTACAGAAAATCTTCATTTCACAAGCTTGCCTTCCACTGAGCTGTGATAGTGGAAATGTACTATACAATGGCAGATTTTACAAAACATTAAACGAAAATTCACCTTCATCATGCAGCACTTAATACAGCACTACCAGTGTCTAAAGTCACTGGAAAAAGAAGAAAATATTCAAATTTAATGTAGTAAAAACATGTAACATTTGATTGAGGTGCTGTATGAAGTGAGATTTGTGTTTTTTCCAGCTGTCTTTGAGTTCACCTCTAAGCTGTCTCATATTTAACTGGGCTAGAACACCATGGTAACAGGGGTGGATTACCATGGTAATCTATGCTTCATGGCTAAGCAGTTTCACTTCAGAGGATCAGATCAAAACCCCTAAAAACTGTTCGTTCTTACAGGATCCCAAAATTGACAAAAGTACACTATGCAGTTAAAAGAGTGCAGAGGAACTTTATATATCCTTTTATTTTATCAGTAAGACTACCTTACTTTTCATAATATATATGTCAGAGATTGAAGAAGCATTTTCTGCACAACCATGCGTCCACTCGGACAGTTTTTTTAAAGATTAATGAAGATTCCATTTTAAAGTCTCCATCACTGCAGCTCAGGGTAACATTACACCACTCTGTATATATACGAGCAGTATGTTTACAATGTATATTTAGAATACAACAAATACACACTGTTACGTTAGCTCAGTAAATTATAGAAACACTCACTCAGACACTGACTGTCATTAGTGCTGCCTCAAAGTGAAAACACATTTTGAAAATATCAAGAGAGATAAAATCTCCTCAACCATCACCAGATATCAGCTTAATTCATTCAAACCTAGTTAATAACAGCACATTACAAAATTAAGTTATTATGGGTAATAAAGACGCACTCGTAGTACACAACAACATATGCATATGCAACATATGGAACATATTTTTATGTCCATTTTACAACCATGATTCCAAAGAAAGCTGGGATGCTGTATAAAATGTAAATAACAACAAAATGCAATCATTTGCAAATGAAATGTGTTTACTGACTCAGTGTTCCTGAGTAGTCGTAGTAGTAGTAGTAGTAGTAGTAGTAAAGTAGTAGTAAAATCCATTACACAATCATGTGCTTCACAAAGTGGTGATCTTTGCCCCATCCTTGCTTGAGAATGACGGAGGGATGCTCCTTTCATATCCAATCATGATACAACCACCTGTTACCAATGATCCAAGTAGCGCAGAGCTCACAACAGGCTGGCAAAGATTGGCGGTTGGTATTATGGCAGGATGTACAGTTTCCCCGCTAGCTTTCACAATGGCTATGGAGGTAATTATTAGGGCTTCCAAGTGGGTCGTAGGTGGGGAGAGACGGCAGAATGGAATGCGTCTTCCACCAATTAGGGCTTATATGGATGATATGACACTGCTAACTTCAACAGTGCCATGTACAAGGAGGTTGTTAGATAAAGTCAATCAGAATCTCAAGTGGGCTAGTATGAAGATTAAGCCTAGTAAGTCAAGGAGTATTTCAATATACAGAGGGAAAGTAAGTGATAGGAAGTTTGCTATAGATGGTGAGGAAATCCCAACAATTAGGGAGAAATCAGTCAAGAGTCTAGGACGGTGGTACAATGTGGACCTGAATGATGTTGAACAGGTTGTGCAATTTAGAAAGGATGTTGGAGAAGGGCTGGAGAGAATAGATAAATCAGGGCTCCCAGGAAAACTGAGGTTGTGGTGCTTGCAGTTTGGCTTGTATCCTAGGTTAATGTGGCCAATGTCAGTATATGAAGTCCCATTATCTGTAGCAGAGAGAATGGAAAGGCTAGTTAGCTCTTATATTAGAAAATGGTTGGGTGCTCCCAGGTGCTTAAGCAATGTAGCTTTGTATGGGAAAGGAATGCTTCAGCTGCCAGTATCCAGTCTAACAGAGGAGTTTAAATGCACTAAGGTTAGGACAGAACTTTTATTATCTGGGAGTAAGGACATGTTAGTTAGCAATGTGGTTCCGAATCCTTCTGGGGGGAGGAAATGGAACCCAAGGGCAGCAGTGCAGGAGGCAGAGGCAGCTCTTAGGCATGCAGAAATAGTAGGAAATGTTCAATTTGGCCGGGGAGGCTTGGGGCTTGGCCCAGGCAAACCAGTGTGGAATAAAGCAGGTCTAAAGGAGAAAAGAAAGCTTGTAGTGGAACAGGTGCGTAGGCAGGAGGAGTTCTTAAGGGGGGCAAAAGCAGTTGGTCAAGCCAAACAGGGACAATGGTTGAATTGGGAAGGTGTTGAGAAGAGGAAACTTAGTTGGAGGGACCTGTGGAATATGGAGGAAGGCTGTATTAAGAGGACATGCATGCCTAACCCGGCGAGAGAAGAGGTTAAAGTCTGAACAAGACACCCCTCCTCTGCTCTGCTTTCCCCGCCCCATCTTCTCGCTCTGCCAATAGGAAGAGAACCAGGAAGAGGAAGTTTAGATAAGGTGGGGGTGTGGCCAGCTAGAGTCTCTCTTTGGGACCATGCGGCCTGTTCAGGTGCGTTTGCGTTGTAAGATACAGAGTTGGCTTGTTTTTTGATCTTTTTGGTTGTTTTCCTGTTTTGTTTGCTTCTTGAAGGAAATGTTAGGGTTTGTTTTCCTGCTTTATTTGCTTTTTGAAGGAAATGGTAGAAGAGGCTATTAAATCTAGTCTGTGGTTTAGGCCTCCACCTTCAGCACCCTCTAAATTTTCCACCCCCTACCCGAACAAGGGTCTGTATCCAATCCCTACTTTCATCTTTTGACTCTACCTCTTTATTTTCTACCCCCTACCCGAACCAGGGTTTGTATTCCCACCCCGCTTTTTTGGTGCAGTTGGTGAGAGGCAGGTGTAGATGATGGTAGTGTGGCAATCGGCAGTTACATGTGGCATCTAGGCCTGTGGTAGCATTGTAGCAGCTAACAATAGCTAAAGCGGTGAGAGTATGATAGTATCTTAGCAGTTAGTATTGGTAGCTAGCAGTTAACATTAACAGTATAGGTGAATCTAGCTTTATTGTCTTCTTCTGTTCCTCCTAGCAGGTAGCGGTTAGCACGTAACATTAGCTAAATGGTAGCATCAGAACTGTATTGTCTTCTTCTGTTCTTCTTAGCGGTTAGCATTAGCATTAGCAAAAGTTAAATGGTAGCATCGGTACTGGCCACTACCTGGAGCATCTCTGGGTCAGTTGAACGTGGCAGTGCTGTTTGGATTGTGTAGGAGCAGTGTGAACTGGCACTAGGGGGGGTGACTCTGGGACGCCGGAGTTCACTGCCTAACCTCCTGGAGGTGTAGTGGGACTAAGTAGGCGAAACACTGTTGAAGGGAGGTTTCCACCTGATGACCCCCAGAGACGTGTTAGGAATCACTGCTCTTTGGCATGTATAGAGGCAGATTAGAGCTCCAAGGTTCTTCACTGAGAATGAATCCTCTTTTTGAGCACAAGTATCTTGTGTTTAAATTAACTAATGTTTTACACAGCAAACATTTTTGGAATCAGTGTTGTAAGACAGCAGATACATTTCAGGTTGTAGATAAGACTCACCACCTTTTGCTTCAGCTTTGCCTCCTTCTTTCTGTGTGCAGTGTTTAAACCTCATCACACAACAGGTCCCGTCCTGTCCTGCAGCAATCACACCATCACCTACAGCCATGTTCATGGTGGCACGTGTGTCAGTATCATGAGAGTGAAGTAGACTGGCACTGTACTGGTGTTCTCCAACCAGCTGCAGATCCAGGAAGTGCTGAAACACACAGTCACAAGTCTGCCACTGCTGTTTGTTTAAACACTATCATGATGCATATAATTCAGGTTTCCATTTATACACTTAGACTAAACATGTTCTAGTGTTGACAGTGTAAGTTGACTAGGATTCAGAAAAAATGTTTCAAAAAACGAGAAGATATCAAAATACAGACAAAAACACATCTAACATGCACAACACAGCGGAATAAACACAACACAACTGCAAAAACCCACAACTAAATAAACATAACACAGCCAAACACACGAAACACAACCTAATACACACAACCACAACACTGCCGAATACACACAACCACAACACAGCCGAATACACATTATACAACCAATCAGGCCTGTACAATAAGAGGAAAATCTGCAATGTGCAATAACGTTGTAAAATACTGCCATGACAAAATCACTTCTAAATAGTAAGCAAATATTGAAGCGTGCATATTAGCGACACAGTTCCTATGTCTTTCTGCAGGACAGGAACACTGTTAATATAGACCCCAGACATTTAAAAGCCTATGTCCACTGAAATTAAGTAATTAGTTCAATTATTTCAAAAATGCTTTTATTGAACAACTTGCACATAAATACAATGCTAGCTAACACACAGTTGACACCAAATTGACACCAATTAATCTGAGGGTAGATGACGGCTAGCTGGGGCTTCACCTGATTGGCCAAATGTTGTGAATGCACAGCCATGTGTCCCTGGCTCCATGTGATAGGTAAAATGTTCACATGCTGGGTGTGAATGCATGTGTATGACATTAACTTTTTGTGTCACTGGCGATGGGAATTAGTAGCTGAAAAAAAATCCACAGGCTAAGTATATTTTTTACTGGACAAAATGCTTACATATTCAGTATGATTTTAGCATTTAATGATTCCATAATGCTGCAGTAAAATAACTTGAAAATGATCACAGAGGTACTTGGTAACTGTTATACAAGAATGTTGTGGAGTTTGCTGATAACAATTTTATTTAATTTTGTATGTGATTTTTTAAATATCCTCGCACCACTTAATGGGATATTGTTCTGAATTTAGCATCTGAATATTAAAAAATACTGCAGTAAAACAAGTTGAAAATTATCACAGAGGTTCTTGGGGACCTAATATGGATGAGTTTTCTGATAGCAATTGGATACTCATTCAGATTCAGAAAACATTATTGATCCCTACATGGAAATTGCTGATATTGAGTATTCACTATTTGCCGATATAGAAATGAATGGAATATTGCTATGATTGTAGTATCTAATTATTAAAAAATGCTGTCGTGAAAGAACAAAAAAAGTAATTGTAGATGTAGAACTATGCATTTCAACAAACAAAAATGAGAAAAGAAATAGAAACGTTCTTATTTTAAACACTCTTCATGGCCATTTTAGTAAGCATTTCTGAGTTTAGAAGGGGCACTTGAATGCACCACGAAGTCCCTGTCAGCGCCCAAGTACTTTGCTGTACAAAGTACAGAGTTTACAAGGTGCACTGGAATGCACCATGAAGTGCCTGTGTGTAAGTGTCCATCTCTGAAAGCACAGGAGAGAAGCAGCATGCTCATTGAATTTATATCAAAATGTAGCAAAAAGCATAGTTTTTTAAGGACATTAATATTTTGGTACAAACATTTACCTGCTACTGAGGTGGATAGTCTTCCAAGATTTACTCGCTAAAGGAAAAATTTACCTACATTTTGTGTTTGGAGGGGGTAACTTCTGACACTGATAATAAATTATTTGTCTTATTCATTGCACTTCCAGCAGTTTTTTGGGCTGTGTTTTGTGATGACAATGAAAATATGATTTATTGGTCAGCACCAAATACACACAAAGCAGCCAAATACACACAACACAACCACATGCACACAGGACAACCAAATACAGAATGTGTTGCCTTGATCCTAAGTACTTACCACAGCATTCTTTATGCCTGTTTTTGAAGCCCCTCCTCCTCCTGCTGTGATCACCAGCCCCGTTTTAGGGTCCACTTTAATGGAATATAGAGGAAAAGGGGCTCTGTACAGATCTGGCATCCTCCTCTTCCCCATTTTTGTAGTGCAAGTCACTCACACTTCTTCATAAAACATTCAACCAAACCTGTGGAAAACACAGAGTGTAAGTTTATCTGTGACAGCCTCTGTCCTCCAACTGCTTGGGGTGCAATAAGGATGTCAAACCCCTGGAAGAGGTATGTTTAGGGTTGTTTCTTGAGGGCACATGGGCAAACACTCAGTGTCGTTTGTATTTCTTTTAACCAATCACAATGGTCTTGGGTGGCAAGGGGGGTTGGATCTTGCATGAGTGGAACATTTGCACGTGCATAGGTGAGCCCTGGCATTAAAATGGTTAAATCCCCACAAGAATAAAGCTAACTGCAGCTTTTCTTCTGATGACTCTTCCATGAAGCTCATAATTGTGCAAGTGTCACCACACAGTCGATCAATGCTATTTTCCTAAATGTCTACACTGAATGGGAGGGTTAGATTTGCCTTGCTGGCCATCGTTTGAGCAGTTTTCTCATAAAATTTTCTTGGTCTTCCACACCTCAGCTTGACCTCCACCATTCCTGTTAACTGACATTTCTTAATTAGATTACAACCTGAGGAAACAACTACCTAAAAAAGGCTCTGCTTACTTTCAGAGTGCTAGGCAGCTACTTAGAGGGGCCCATGCCTGCTGATTAGTGGGACAAAATATAAGGGGTGAGAGTATCAAAAAACTGCCACTGACCTCCCACGGCAGATGCCGCTGTTGCTAGTGACCTATCACTGATTTTGTCACTGTTTTGACATCAAGCAATACTCAAGCCATTTATTTCTTTCCTCAACATCGAAACATAAACTGCGATATGAATCAAATTGTAGTCAGAACACACTTTAATTGATTGACTTTAACTTGACCCAATTTGACATCCACGATTAATTATCTTCACATTTGAAAGACAAATTTGAGAATGAGTGTAGTATAACCACATTGTGGTAACCACATTGTAATAAATGTGGATTTTGCACATCCTGACTAAGTCAAAACCCTGAAATAACATCAGAATGCAGATAGAGCCATGTCGGCATGTCGTCGGCATCTCTGCAGGTGCAGCAGCTGGCAACTGAGCCTGTCACAGGATGTGCCACTGCTAGCTACCCCTCTTTGAGCTAGCAGTCGCCCGGAGACTTAGTTAAGAACCGATCTGGTTTTAACAATGGCTTCAATTTAGCCACAACAAACTGATCTCTTAAACTGATGACTGGGTTTGCCTCGGCTCATGTCAGCGTAGTGACTGCAGCTGATTGCTCAGCTTTGTACTTTCTTTTCTAGTGCTTTCTGAACGTCACGTTAGCGTTAACTTGACGTTAGTCATCGAAGCTGGCTGCATTTGCGTTTATACTACACTTTGACTAACATTGGGACTTAGCAGCTGACATAACCGTCATGGAGTAAGTACAAATGGTGACAGGTATGACTAAAACCCCTTTCTGTTTTCGGCAGTAACGTAAGAAAACGCAAACGTTATCTCGCAACCGCTAAGTGAAGCTAACGTTAACGTGTCAACAACACGCCAATATCGTTTAGCTGCAACAGCTCACGCCGGTGATTTAAAGTCCCCTACCTGTGCACTTCGCCCTGTTTCTCTTCCGTTGTTATTTTACCAGATATCTAAGTAGTTTGTTAGATGACTTCATAGTGGGTTGTTAATGGCAAAGGCTTATGATGAAGATGAAGAGCAAAGAGGTAGCGGCTATAGACAGCTGGACAGCCACTTCCCTACCTACACGTCAGCAGCGTGCATAACGTACGTTACGTACCCTGCGTCATGACGTCACTATAAGACTATTAGACTTATTGTTTTTCCTCTTAAAACTCTGCGGTGGCTTAGGTGGGGTCAATAGTGCTGTGTGCGAAGGAAAGGGAGTACTACTGTCAGTTTAAATATCAATACAGAAAGTTTTCGGTCGAATTACCTACTGTAATATATACAATTGAGCGTGTGTCAAGAACAATTTCAGTTTCTTCTTACTCTAAGTTCCCCTTCCATTTACAACTATCAACCTTTTGCCAGACTTGTCATTATAATGCAGAGCTTATTCACATTTGTCAGACATGGATTTGACAAATAAATACAAAACCACCCGAGTCGTGGATAGGGTTAAGGTTAGGGTTCAAATAGGCCTTAGTCAAAATACCCTATAGTAAATGCATATAAGAATGCTTTCTCCAGATTTAGAGTAGGGAATCAGATCGGTCTCAATATTCATGAATGCATACAGAAGGATTCGCAAATGTTTTTTGGGATTTATATAGACTCTATATATTTTTCAATGCACATAGAATACTTCCTGTTATATATAAATATAAAACAAACCCACATAGAAAAAAGTAAGATTCACAAATGTATTTCTAATGCACACACAAATATTTCTTTTAAATAAATGTTGTAGAAATCTACAAATGTCTGCTCAGTTTAACAGTATTTGCAATTAACATCATCATCATCATAAAAAAAAATTGCAAGTTTCTGCATTTAAATAGAAACTGTTGAACCTGCATTTACAAACTGCTCATCATGTGTGAATGTCACTGCATTTGTGTGTGGTTTTTTAAAACTCCCTGACGTGGCTTTTGTGTACATCAGAAGTAGATTTATATACAATGATGACTTTCATGTATATTTTAATATAATGTTTATGTGGGGAGAGTGATATATACTTATATAAAGTATAATGTAAATCCTTCTGTGGCCATTCATTAACATATTTGAGTGCTAATGTCACATTTGTTACAGATTTTAGTTAACAGAGGAAGAGGTTAAAGTGATGATAAGTGATGCACTGACCTAGTCTCTATAAAATGTCTTTGACATAATTGTCTTGACTAAAATAGGATTGAAAATAAAATCTTTAAAAATAACTGTTATATTTCTTCTTTTGTCCAATGAATAAAGTCAGCATGTTTATTACATTGAAAATAATCATTATCATATTTAAAATTGAAATTGATCAGGTGTGTTGTGTGTTGCTGAATGTTTCTCGTGTTGCAGTCTGTTTTTGTTGATCACATCAGAGTCTTAACATCTGAAGATGATAATCTGATCATCTGCTTTCTGTCTGCCGCTCTGCACTGACAAACACTCCTACTCAGCAACATAGCTGCCATTGGATTGATTCAGGGTACCATATGTATCTGAAAACAAAGAGTTGAATCACTAACCACTATAATTCTTTTAATAAGATAACTTTGAATCTATATGCTTTGGGAGAACATCAAGTCATTCCAAGTCAAAAGACTAAATTCCAAGTGAAGAAACAAGTCACTGGTATGAAAGTCAAGTCTTAAGTTGTAAGATCAATGATTCAAGTCACTTGATTCCAGGTGGCTACAGTCCACACCTCTGTATACAAATACAACATTTACACAGGGCATGTTAATTAACACATTCACAAATGTTACGTCACTCCAGGATGCAGATGTTAGTGAGATAATGCCCCAAATTTTCTCTGATGTTAAAGTGAAGAAGAATCATTACATCTTTTTGGCAGTGCAAAAATTTAAGTTGCTCTTCGGAAAATTGTTCATGCTTCCACCAGAGTCAGGTATGGATTAGAATGCGTGTTTTAATGTATCTAATCTAATTTGGTTATATGTCAGCACAAGCATGATGAAATATGACTTATCAATAAGTAAATGAGACAAAAACCTGATGAAATTGTTAAACTACTCCAGCATTTCTCTTCTCAAACACAAACCTGATGCAGCGTGATTTAATCCAATACATGACCTGTCTTCACCATCAGTAGTTGTGTCTCCTCATGTTGAAGCATACAGTTTATTGATTATAGGGCAGGCTGTTCTGTAGTCAATCTCACACACTAACATCAAGCCGTAAATAAATTACTGATGATGTATCCACAAACCTGCCAATTCTATTTAGACTACAGCATGGCTGAGAAGTTAAATTCGGAATGATTCCCCAGACTGAAGGCAATGTGTTCCTATCAGGTGGTCAATCTATGAATCCACAAGCACATAATGTAGTGTGTGTGTTTCTGTGTTTTTGCCACGTAACCATGACAGTTGGTTTGGGACACTGAAACTGGGAGATGATGCTGATGAAATGTTTCTGATCAATGGCCAATTGCGTAATGATCAGAGGTTCACAGCAGGGTTTCAGTGGAATAATCAATACAGGCACAGCAGTGCCAATGAAGGGATTTGGTGTCAGACAGGTCCCATGTAGACACACAAATGCACTGCAGGTGTTTTACAGCATTGTGCAGCCACACTATCTTTCAAGCTCAGGTTTCACTACAAGGTTTAAGTCTGGCTACAGCCACCGTGGAACTGATTCAGCCAGGTCAGTTACATGCTGGCAAGCAGTCATACTTATTTGGAAATAAATTTTAGGTTATTTATTTAGAAATCTGACCAGATGTCTAGAACTGCCATTTTTTCCAGATATTGACAATCTAAAGCAAAGCCTAATGACAGCCCAGGAAGGGGTGGGGTTTTTTTTTGTTTGTTTGTTGTTTTTCATTTAACCACACATTTGGCTTCATTTCATGGTTGCTTATAAGTGAGGTTTTATTTTTTGTAAGTTAAGACAAGATTCATATGGCTCTGGAACACTTGACTTAGGTGTCAATAAATCCCCAAAACAGTGACCATAATTTTGGATCAAAATCACATGGGGAAAATATGGCTTTGAAAAAGTCTTTAAAGCTTATAAAAATGGTTTGATGAGTACAAAACTGATGTGAATCACTTGCTATGACCTTCATAGTATGCAAATCTCAGCCCAATGAACACCTACAGGAGATTTTGGAGTGATATTTCAGACATCGCTCTTCGCCACCATCATCAAAACACCAAATGAGAGAACAGGAATAATGTTGTTCATCCCTCCAGCAGAGGTCCAGAGACTTGTAGAATCAATGCTAAGGTACATTGATGCTGTTCTGGAGGCTTGTAGTGGAAGAACACCCGTCTTATATTTTGCTTTCGTTTGCCATCCTCACGATGATAACCATACCGTCGGTCTACAAATGTCTCAAAAAATGTGTTAAACATCTCATGTGAAAATGTCCCTGACCAGTTCTACCAGTCAAACACCTGGCATGGGTCGTGTGTGTGTTAGTGAGTGAGTAAAAAATCAGAGTGAACTTATGAAGTCCTTTGTCACTAAGGTAGAAAAGTACATTATAAGTATACTCCTAATTAATTATCTTATTGTGTGTTTAAATATGTGTACCCAGGACTAATTCAACTTTCTTGCAGTAAACACATTAACTCAGAAATGACTTGAAATTAGGAATCCGTCACCTAAGAGTGGAGTGGCAGTGACAGCCACCAGGGGCTATCACAGCCAATATATAAGATGAAAAGCTGCTGTTTTTCATCTACACTTTGGTATTACGCATGTATTAATAATGTATTCTCCTACTTAGCTATATCCATAACGACAAGCAATCTTGATCACAGATTACTTCTTGTTCCATTCTAACCTTCAGAAGGATGGATGGAAAGAGGAGGTGATGGTTGAAGGGGGCGGAGACACTGAGGGAGAAAATGTGGAAATTGAAAGCTGGCTGCTAAAGTTAGACAGAACACGCTGGAGTAAATACGGAAGCTTGTCCACATCAACCTTCAAAATAAAAGCACGATAGTGAGCTTCTTTGGATAGAAACACCTAAGTGTTAAGATTTTTTATAGGATATCAAATTTATCCATGCCGTCTGCGCAGGGTTGACTTTCTTTGAGCTTAATGTCAAGCAACACATGTCTTGAGCATTAACTGTGGTTTTATAGTGATTACGTGAAGGAACAGTTTTTCACTGAAATTATGCAAAACAGAGAGCTGTTGATAGAGCTATAAAACAGAGGCTATTAACAAAGTACACTGAGAGGTACATTACATAGACCTGTGCTGAGAAGACCCCCACCCTACCAGTGGATGAAGTTTGCTCAATAGTTATGGACAGAGCTCATTTGTTATTACATCATGGCCACAACAACTGAGCAAGCTCCAGCCACTACTATAGGTCATAAGAGAATGATAAAAGATTAAATCACTATATGTCCATCGAAACTACCCGTGGTGTCCATCTTGCTATATTATGTAAAAGAGCATTTCACAACAAAATGGTAGGCCTAATTCAAATGTACCGATTCCCTTTAAAGTACTTGTAAATGGTAATTCACATGTCCACTTTACTTTGAAAGTGACCGGAAATGTTGTGTATTAACACGTGCGGCTTGCCTGTGAAGCTGTTCACTGTCTTCTGCGGAAAACACCCAAGACCGTGAAGGACCGAGGCGGTGGTGTCTCTCCCCGTCGAGGAGGCTCTCATTAAGCCATTTTTTAATTTCATGGGTTGAATATATGTTTTAAATATATGGCTGCCGTGTTTCAGGCGGACTGAGGACACCCACGTCTCAATAAAGGGAATAACGTTTGCGCTCAAAGGAAAAATCCAGCTTTACACACGGTAAGTGATGAGGATGCATCAGTGCAGATTTTCACAGCATCGGAGAAAGAAAGGGGATAAAATGCCAGCTTCCACAGTACAGCAGATGAATGGAAATTAGACATCAGACACTGCAACTGGACAGAAAGATCCGAAGTAAAAAAAGAGATTCAGATCAGTGTCAGTCAAAAAAAACAAAACAAAAACAAAAAAACACTCCTAGAGATGCTAAAGAATCCATTCACATATGTTTATTGGACGACAAAGTGAGTGTCGTTGGTCCTCCGTATGACCTGAGAGCGCTCGAACAATGTGCAGCCTTGACATGTCGTTACTGTGAAAGTGTAAATGTCTTTGGACATGAGCGTGGTGTTTTCAATGTGCCTTTACAACCTGTGTATGTGACAAAGCGCAACATGTAGCTAGGTAGGCCTACAGCAGAGTCTGGCCCCGTATCGAGAGAAATCTGCCGATTTAAGGTTGCCTTGCTTTATCGGCAGAAGTGCAAAACCTTGAAAATATTGCTCATGCATTTTTCAAAGGATAGGTGTCCCTTTTCAGTTCGGCATGCATATGACATACCAACTTCAAATTTCCAGCTTGAATTTATTCCACTCAGCCAGCGGCCAGTCACCTCAGTGAAGGGATATGTCGATGCTAGGGACAACTGTTAAAATGTCATCAAGCAATGTTTGGTGGGTATGCCTTAAAATGAAAAGTAAAGAACAGCTAGTTTTTGACATGGATGATGTTGGTGAGAGGAGAGAGTGGCCAACAGGTGCAGGAATTAGGGACTGTGCTCTTGTTGAATGGAAAATAAATGCCTCTGTGTGTTGAGAGATTAAGCCATGGTTTCTTCATCATGTGTTCCTCTTTGTTCAGGCCATGTGAGGTGGGACTATGAAAGGCCAAAATGCAAAATGCTGTCCAACCCAGAGGAGTGATGGAAACAGAGGAAGTCATAGAAACATGAACTTAGTTGATCCAGTGTTGATGAATTCAACCCCTCTGACATGGTGTACAACTGTGGAGCACAAAGGTGGACGGGAGCTGATGAAACAGTCACGTTTATAAAGCTGAATGAGGAAACAAGAGGTCTACATTCTTTGAATCACGTTGCTAAAGAAGTGTGGGCGTGCTTGATCTGTGCATGTGACACAGGAGTACCGGAGTCAAATGACAGCATTCGATGGAGTGACCGTGGATGCAGCTATGTAAGAAGACATCTCTACAGTGTACAGGTCCTGACAGTCAACACACTGCTGTGATTCATGCCACATATGTGGGCTCTCAGGGAAACAAGCAGATGATGTATACCTGAGAGTCATCTCAGCGTTTTGCTTACTTCTGTCAGACGATAAACACCTCTCTACTTATTCATTGAAAGAAGAAGGCAGGCAGCAGAAGCTCTGTGTGGTCACCATGCCTCGGAACCGAGCCTTTTCAGAACCAGAGTACTCTGTTGAGTATTCAGCGGACTGCTCCGTCACACTGCCCTCTGACCCTGGGCAGGCGGTTGGCCGAACACATGAGGTCACAGTTCGGAGCTCGGGATGCTGCCTCTGCCTGCCTCGATTCATGCGCCTCACCTTCGCGCCCGAGTCTCTGGAGAACCTCTACCAGACCTATTTCAGACGGCAGAGACATGAAACCCTGCTGGTACTCGTCGTGTTTGCCGCTCTCTTCGACAGCTACATCATCGTCATGTGTGCGGTGGTCTACACCACTGACAAGCTGGCTTCTGTTTTAGTGGCATCAGTGGGACTGGCAGCAGATATTATCCTCTACTTGCTGTGCCGCTTCGGACTGCTGCCAGACCGCATCTCGAGACGGGTGGTGCCATACGCCCTGTGGGTGCTCATAGCAGCTCAGATATTCTGCTATCTGGGTCTGAACTATGCCCGCTTCCACCAGGCCAGTGACACAGTGGGCTGGCAGGCTTTCTTCAGCTTCTCCTTTTTCCTGACTCTGCCTCTAAGGCTGACACCCATTGTGCTCATCACTACTGTGTCTTGCGGGGTCCACACCCTGGTTCTGGGCGTCACCATTGCCCAGCAGCAGCAGGAGGACATCAAGGGGTCAGCACTTGTCAGACAGGTAAGAGAAGGAAGAGATGAAGGAAAGTGAGATGGAGGGACAGGCATATGGCTGTCCTGAAATGCATTTCTTTAGATGTGTGTAATCTCATGTAGCCAGACCTCATCAAGCTTCTAGAATTCTTTTGGAATTTGAACACAAAAATAGGTTCACAGATGCAGTAGGACAAAAATCAACCACAATTGTTTTCAGTTTCCAGAGGCTAATGTTTTCAAACTGACAACCAATCAAACTGCTGCCTCAGGATATCCAAAGGGCACACTGGGACTACAGTCTAAGATAGGGAATTGTTATTCCACATATGATACCCGAGTTTTGGTATTGATACTAAAGCACCTAGAGCACCATTCACGTTGAACTCAAAGTTTAGACAGTCAGACAATTAATTCTCGACCTTGAGACCTTGGTCAACTCAAAGTTCTTTATCAATACTTTTTTTTGATTCCTTACTTAAAAAAAATTAAAAAAACATTTTTAGTAATTGAAGCCAAAGTTCTCAAAAGGAACTATCTTATCAAAGAATAAGTCAGCAAAATTAAGGATTTGACCAGACATTTACATGAGAATTTTGTGCTTGGCAGTGCTCTGTACTCATTTGTAGTTTGTAATGCTGTTGAGGGATATTTCCTTTATTTTGCGTCCCATTATTGATATAAATGTGGTGGACAAATAGTAGACACCCTTGCTGTACAGTGCAATGCAACTTAACTGTGACATCATTAGTGCTGTTATCTCAGACTTAACTGGGACTCACATTAAAGTGAGATGTGAGCAGCCTGTAAGCATGAGGCGTTAGTTCAGTCAGCACTCACTCTGACCTCTGTTCTGCCAACAGCATTGCCTTTATGTACTGAGTAATTGATTTCATATCCCATCTTCCACAGCAGGTAGGGAAAATCTACCTATAGTGAAATCACAGAGCTTAGAGTACCACTGGGGGCCTTGAACCCCAAAACCTGTCAGTGGGTTTGAAAGCCATGTTCTCTTTTTAAAAAAAATGCCTAAATTACACCATGTATCATTGGCAGAAACTGTAAAAACAGAAATAATCGTGGGATTTTCATACAGTCCTTGAGCAAATCCTTCCGTCATTGTGATTTTTCGTCATGATCACTTTATTCTTCATGTCTCATTTAAATTTTGGCAAAAAATAAAACGTTTGCACTAACCAGATCCTGTAAAAAACATTCTGCACTCCTCAACACACCTTTCAAACCACTGACACTGACTGATCTTTATATTGGGGGACAAAAATGAGAGATGTGGCCTTATGCATCAATAATAATGATATTATGCTAAATTGTGTTTATATTGCACATTTAAAAAATGCTTTTGTACGGTGGCATGCATACATGCATCCAAAGCTTAATAGATTTTATTTCTCTTACCTGTAAACCTCCATTGTTGTTGAAAAACTATTAAAACACATCAGTTAGCCACACTGTTGGTGTGGTGACATGTTCTTTCATTACCATTAACACACACTGAATGACAGACATCACTGCAAGTCTCCAAGTGCTTCCCATCTGAAAGCATCTTATAATAATACTGAATCTAATCGTGATCAATAAGCCTGTATGTATGAAAATAGATATCACAGAGTGTAAAAGGACTTTTCTAAAGTGTTTATACTGAGCAGGAAAAGAAACAATGGCTGCAGAAAAGTCTTAATGGGAAGCAGAAACACTGAGACTTTGCATGCTGTCAAACAGTTGTAATACGTATCTGGAGTGGTCGCTGTGCTCTGCAGTCACTGGACACTGACATTTCATGATTGTTTACAGCTCTCTCACTCATAGTGTTTGGTTGTTAATAAGCTTCAGTCTGCCTCATCACTGTGCAGCTTTTATCCTTGAGAGGTTCTTCAGTAAAAGGTCAGACACCCCATCTGAATTTAATGCACTCAGAGGATCCAAATAACAAACCATCAAAATGTTTGCATGCACACAAGAAACCAGATTACTTTTAGAAATCAGGGTTAGGTGTTTGAGGTTTTAGGTAATCACATAACATGTTTGCATCCAGTGCAGCAGTCACTATTATAAAACCCTTGTTTTACTATTACCTCCTTTACTGCTGATGGAGCAGTACAGTCCATGGTCTTTATCATACAAATGCACACTTAAAGCTAGCAATACACTGGAAAGGCACTGAACAATAACAGTGCTAACCATTTCATCAGTTCTCATTTGTGGCTAACAAGATAAGCTGAAGTTTTAAAGGTGCTGTATAAGAAATGTGACATGACAATGAATGAATGAATATTAGTTTTTATGTTAGAGGTGGAAAGGTAGGTGTATTGATAAAAACGACATGACAAAATGCAGTGGAAACAGACTGAGCAAATAGATCACAGATCAATAGATCACTGAAGATTCAGCTCCATTGAAGAGACAGAAAATGGTAACCAAAACATCAGATCTGAGTGGGCTGATGAGGAGACTGTAACCTTCCTCACATTAAGACAAAAATCCCATATTTCCATCGTGTTTTCCACATGGCTTTTTGCCCTTTGTGCTTTGACTGGAGCTCTTTTAAATGTTGTCATCTCATTGTGAGAGAGTTAGCATCACCAATTATCATGAACTAACTCTTAATGTTGACATAACAGTAGTAGATGGAAACACACACTCATTAGCGTTTTCTCTTGCTCTTATGCTTTCATGCTTTTATGGAAATTTTATTCAAATTTGCTCCAAATTTGGATGGAAACTTAACTATTCACTTTGTGAATGTTGGAAAGATTTCTGTTAAAACTTCTTTTAAAACTCCATGAAAACTTTCTGTAGTGCCATGTTGTGCCTTCATAGTGCATGCATTCGTTAAATATTGATCCATAACTGTTCTTTCTTGTTTTTAAGCTGCTGGCCAACATTGTTATTTATGTCTGTGCCATCACCGTGGGCGTCATGTCGTACTACATGGCTGACAGGAAGCATCGGAAGGCCTTTCTGGAAGCAAGACAGTCACTGGAGGTCAAACTCAACCTGGAGGAACAGAGCCAGCAACAGGTCAAACAGTACAACATTCTGTGTTTATGTGTGAGGTTAGGGGAACATTTTCACTTTTGTGCCAGAGTCCGAACAGAGTCAGTGTGATCTTAATGTGTCTTGGAATGGTTGACTCATGGGTGTTTCAACAGCCTATGAAGATGACAATATTGAGAGACCAGGGCGGCCGATGATATATAATGCTGATATGTGGTTATTTTTGCACCAGATAAAATACAACAATTCAATAATGATAACAAATAAGACACAATTGCTGCACTGACACAACCTAACAACAGCATTTATCAGCAGGTAGCAGCTTTGTTTCTAATGCCCAGTCCACACGCACAAGGGTGTTCTGTGTTTTTCACTTTGATTTATGTTTTTGGCCTTTTGTCCTACACACTACTGTGTACTGAAAATGGAGCTTTCCAAGGTGAAGATACTCAGAAACTCTGTTTACAATGTGGACATGTAGACAGGGAGAACTGAGTTTGTGGCTTATGATGACAGGTGAGAGTGTGCACCGTTATATCTTTTGTTTACATTAGTAGATTTTGTGCAATGACAGATATGGCCTAGATAGTGCTGGTGCTAACCTTGCCAACAGGACTTTTTACATGTTTACATAAATGTACAACGGCTGTTTCACCTTTATTGAGCAACAGAGGAGTCCAAATGCACTACAGAGCACTCCACAACACAGACCTTGCAGCTGACATCACTGGTTTTGGTTTAGAATGAAGGAGGAGAAACCCTTGACTATGCATGAGAACAACAATTCTTAAACTTAGATAAGTACATAAAAAATAAATAAGTAATGTTAGTGCAGCATCTCTTGATCCCAATGAACATTTATGCACTAATGTATTATTCACAAAAATGTGTACTGTCTCTGACTTGTCTGCAAACATTTTTGTTTAATCAGCCTTGTGAGTGCAGACTTTGGCTGATGCAGGTAATTTCTAAATGCCAGACATCGGCCCAATTAATTGACCAATGATTTAATCAGTCAACCACTAGTGCAGAGTTAGCTGAAGCCCAAATTCTGGAACACATGGCAGATATGAAGCTAAATCTGGAAACTAGCTTGACCAGAATGCTGAATTCTGAATCCTGCTATGGTGAAGGGATGACCTGCCCATCTCTGCCTCTGACTGGCTAGTACTGATTGAATTCATTAGTTGGGTTGGTTAGGTTTAGGCATGAGGAGTGAGGATTGGTTATGGTTAGGGTAAGGATATCAGGGTAAGCCAATCAGAGACAGTGTAGGCCCGGTCATCCCTTCACCATGGCAGGATTCGTTAATTACGAGCAGGACTAAGCTTGTCTGGAGGGACATGTTCCATGGTAACTTTGGCCAAATTTATTTCAGTTTCCCTTATGAGACAGGGTTACCTAAAAATAAGACATAATCAGGAAAGTGAGCATGGTTGAACTGGTGGCCATCCTCATATGTGAACCACCTATCAAAGAGATCACATGTTGCATCTGCAGTATAGTACAGTTTAGTGTAGTATAGAAGAGGGAGACAGAGAGAGAGAGAGAGGAAGGAAGAGATGAAGAACAACATAGAATAGAGTGAAGGTGTTGTAGGAAATGATGGAGGGAAAAGAATGCAAGAGAGCTCATAAAAATACGAGTGGAATGAACTCCCAGAATACTAATGGAGAAGCACAGGCTACTGGGATACAAGGGCCCACCAACCAATCAAGGAGCAACCATTCGCTGCCGGGTACCATGACAACCGGCCTCCTGAGATGGTGTCAGCTGTAATCACAGAGCCAAGCCGCTCAGCTGTTTGTTGCCTGTCTGCCTCTGTCAGGTTTTGATAATAATATTGATAGCTGGCACACTGCCCCCCCCCCCCCCCCCCCCCCCCCCCCCCCATCTCCTTTTACAGTGAGAAGGCCAGTTTTACTGTATTTAGAGGTCAAGTGTGCGTGTCTGTGTGAAATGCAGGCTTTTCGTTTTGTTTGACATATCATGTTTGCCTGTGTGTGTGGGTTTGGGTCACTGTGTGCAGGATCTCTGCAGCCACACTGACTGACAGTTTTGAGGCCATTTAGCTCCCTGCAAACAATGCTCTCTACAAAGACAGCTGTGCACACAATGTGTCCCTTCTTCCTGTTGTAGGAAAGCTTTATTCATTTCCCTCATGTTCTTCTGATATACGAGTATATAAAAAAACATGGCCAGATGACCAGTAGTCTGCATCATTTGCAGTTGTCATATTTTTTTGCTCCTAATTCTAATCAACGGAACACCAGAGGTAATACCTGCGTACCAGCAGGGTTCCTGCTACTGATTGTCAAGCAAAGTAGCCCAGAAGCCTTCTCTCTAGCTGTGTCCTCCAGTTTTGCTGGAGGGACTTGATGCAGTTTTATAAGCAAATATCTGTTTTACTTGTATGTCATGCACAGGGATGCACATTCAACCATGCAAGCCACACAATGCAACTTGCAGCGAGTGGTTTTTGTTGGTGGCAGTAACAGGTCAAGAAATACAATGTGCCAACCAAAGGCACGAAATATGAAGACTGTTAATAATGTGGAAACAAAATATATTAATAACTGTGTTTCAATTTGGTGCTCAGTGTTCTGAATATGTCCAAGAACTGCTTGATTTATCTGGAGAAGGTATTTTGAATCAAGATTAAAATAACCAGCAACGGACCATGGCCTTAGTATGACATGTCTTTACGACACTGTAACATTATGATCCCCCTGTCATAAGACGTTATGACAGGGGGATCAGGGGTTGTCTGCTCAGCAGTCTCATAGTGAGTGCAGACTACCCCTGATCCCTGACTCCATACTGATCCAAGCTGATGAACAACTTATAGGGGACGAAATGCAAAGCCTATAATAATGTTAGTACAGGGTCAGCCATGACTGAAGGATAGTATTTTCACTCATTGCCAACCCCATGCTAAAGCTAACATATTACAGACATGATTGGAAAATAGTAGATTCTCCATATACTGTCTGGGGAGGGAGAATAATAACTTTTCTTAACAGCCACTAGATGATTCAAATAAGAGTCAAATAGTATTCCTCTGCTTCTAGTCCTTACTCTCAGCGAGGCTAACCACATCTGGATTCCAGCTCTGTACTGAACACACAAACATAACAAAGATCATCTGAATATTACACCAAAAAGGTTGATCTGTTTCTTTTTGTCAATCTTTGTACAATAGATTCGATCTGCAATAGTCCTAATAAACCAAGTCCATCGTAATCCACATGTCAGTGATGATGACATCAGATCTCCAGTAAAGCATGTTCCTTGTTTATTCTAGTAGCTGTGTACAATGTCCTCTATGTGTCTGTCATTGTACCCCACAGGAACGTCTGCTGCTCTCCATCCTTCCCAAGCACATAGCTGATGAAATGCTTCAGGACATGAAGAAGGAGCCCAGTCAGAAAGAGATGCAGCAGTTCAACACCATGTACATGTACAGACATGAAAACGTCAGGTAATTTGGTACCTCTGTTGGCTTTTGACATTCAGGGTGCTCTGTGTCTGTCTGATCTATTTGACCACCAGAAGAGGTTCGTTTTTAGCTGTGCTTTCATATCTAACATGAATTGTGTGGTTGATTTTTTTTGATAATGTATACAGCAAGGTGATTTCTCCAAATGGGGTCTAGCTATCTACACGGATCCTTGAGAGGGTTAAAGCAAAGTCGCACATATTATAAATTCTCAAATTAAAGCTGTTAATGTAAAACGAACAGAAATGTGTTTTCTAATTTGTTAACAATTATGAAAACAACCACTGATCATGTTCAAAACATTTGCTCAATTGGGAAAATTAGAAACTTATATACTGTCGATGAGTTACATCACTTGATAAAGTAATTACCCATTCCCAACAAAAAACCAAGGTACTTCTAACTGATCATAGAGCAGTTTGGATTTTTTTGCAAACAGACAGCCCACTTCCCAAAATAGACACACCAGGGTTTGATGAGTTAACTCATCCACACGCACGCTATTATTCATATATCAAAGGTCAGATAATTTTATGGGAGGGAAGAGCGCTCCCTCTGAGGAAATTTGTTTGTGACGGTACAGAAAGCAACAGCGGTTGTTTTATATTATTAATCTGAATCTGCAACTAAATGTAATATATGTCTCTGAAATGTAGAGGATTAGAAGTACAATGGTACAGAAAATAGAAATACTCAAAGTACAAGTACCTTGAAACCATGCTTGAGTACACCACTTGAGTAAATGTAGGCCACAGTAACTTTCCACCACTGTGTAATGTAACCTGCATGAATAGAATACATTACATACCCCACTGCTACTGTCTGTCCGTCTTGAAACCATTACCAATTAAAACAAATAATAATCAAGGGGGGTGCAAACAGCAAATAGAGGTGCAAAAAAGAACAATAAGAACAGTAAATTACAACTGTGCAAGCCAAAAAAAGAAATCAAAAATTAAAAGCAATAGTGGGTTTGGATGTTTGGATGTTTGTAGTCACAGAGGAACAGAGGTGTTTGCACATAATAATCAAGATAGAATATCAAGATATAATATCATGCATTGATAGAATAAATACTTAAAACAGACACAAAATGATTGTAAACAGTACAACATGACCATAGCAACATGTCGTAGTGCGTTCATTTAGCTGATTGTTTGTTTTTCTTGCGCTGTCCAGAAGGTGTCTGCTGTCAACTCTCTGCTTTAATCCATGTGAATACAGCATGATTGACTTAACTGACAATAACTGACACAACAACGTCATAACCATGACATGACGTGTGTCATGTACATGAAGGAGTCTTTATGAATGTTTATAACTGTTGTCATAAAGTGTCATTCTGGCAGTTTTTTATTTGTAATGCAAAATTAGCATTATGTATTGATGTCTTTGTTATGAAAACTGAATTATCCAAGACAACAATGCCATACCATTACATCATAAACATACCATAGCAGGCCTAATAATTAAACTTGAATAAACTGTTTAGCTTTATGTGTTAACATCATTAAGCTGTCATGTTGGTTTTGACATTTGCTGCCATGAGACCAGTATAATTGTGCCATGGATATGTCCTTTGACCTCAACTGTGTACTTGTACAGTGGTACAATTTGGACTTGTAATTAAGATGTCATTAACTGTTATGAGGCCAGTTTGATGACAGTAACAATGTTTCTGAGGTGATTTACTTGTTGCTAAAGTAAGATAACCACTAACTGCTGCTAACTTTACCGGACTCAGCCGCCTCCAGTGAACGTGTCCAGACTGAGGACATGCACAGCCACTGAGACTGACAGGCCAGTTTGATGAGAGGAAATACAGTGCTGAGGCACTGCCTGACAGATAGCTTCACTTACTACCAACTCGGTACTATGTTCCCTGTTTTCCAGCTGGCCTCTGCCTGTGTCCGAGGTCTGGCCATGTTCACAGGAGCTACCAGAATGCAATTTCATTCTGCGTATTTACATGTTTCCTGTAGGTTGCCCCAGCTATGGAGCTATGGATAGACTTATCGTGGATATTGATTGGCATTGTCAGTGGCGCTGAATGTGTGTTACCCCCCCCCCCAACCATGTCGCTAGCAGTCCTGTATACTGATTCTGTCCAGATACAGATTGTAATTCAGATCTTTAGCAGTCTGACATGTTGATCAGTGAAAATGTGCATGGAGGATACTGCTGTATGATGTCGGTACTAATCTGCTGTCTTGTATGTGTCTGTTGTTGTCGTGCAGTATTTTGTTTGCAGACATCGTGGGCTTTACCCAGCTGTCATCATCATGCAGTGCTCAGGAGCTGGTCAAGCTGCTCAACGAGCTCTTTGCTCGCTTTGACAAACTTGCTGCAGTGAGTGTCACACTGTCACTGACAACAGTGAACTCATGACTTTTACTTATTCCAGTTATATATAGTACATGTATGAATTTTTGGGATGATGTAGACCAGGACATTGTGAACTATTCTGACTGTTACATAGACATTTAGAGTTTAATTGAACTAACTGCTCTGTTTTGCTTTAGACTGCTTTATTTGCCATTTTATGATATGCTAGACGATCTGCTAGAGGATAACAAGGCTTACCTACTGTTGCAGATCACATTATGGCCTTTGTCAAAGCTTTATGATGATTAGACAAATCGTTAATGACCTATGACCATTTTCCTGGCTCGTTGATGCTGGCTATGTTTTTGGATTGATCTTGGCCATTTACAATAATCATGTGCATCTCAGTTAAGGCAGTGAGCAGCCACATGTATCTTCAGCTCGTTTAATTTTGTCTAAACAAGGAGTGAGACCAGTCACACGTGTCGTCATCACAAAATCTGCAACTTTTCAATCATGCACACTCAAAGTTCTGCCATTCGTTTCCCCTTCATTGGTTTTGAAAAAAAAACTCTGTGGGAATGTTCAAGAGATAGCACAGAATGTCTCCAGCGAGTTCGGTCCGGATTGCTGAAAGACATCTTGACTTATGAGGAAATATGTGACAAGGCCAACATGGTGGTTCAGATTTTACTACTTGCACCCAGAGTAGACCCTAAATTAAGAAGTCTAATTATTAGTAATTACCAATAATAATAGTAACAAATACAATATTGTTCAATAAGGGCTTGAACCCCCACGAAGAAGAAGAAGCAGAAGCAGAAGAAGAAGAAGCCACCACAAATACAATAGGTTTCTGGCCATTTGAGGCATTTAAATACATGTATTTGTGAATTCCTGCTGCATTAATTCGACACAAGCAATATTTATGTGTGCATGTTTATTATATCTTGATTTGTTTTACTTTCGTGTGCATTGAAATATTTATGTGGAGAGAGTCATTTACTGTATACTGTATAGGAATATCAGAATACATTTATGAGTCCTTTTGTGTGCAGTCATTCATTCTGACACTGATTTCTCACGACGTCTCTGACTAAACTTTGTCAACCCCGTCAGAAATATCACCAGCTGAGGATCAAGATCCTGGGAGACTGCTACTACTGTATCTGTGGACTGCCCGACTACAGGGAAGACCACGCTGCCTGCTCCATCATGATGGGCCTTGCCATGGTGGAGGCCATCTCGTGAGTATAGGGATGGGGGGTCAGGAGTCAGATCAGTTAGTGTCAGCTGCAGTTGATGTGATGCAGTGAATTAAGTTAATTAAACACTGGTTGACAATGAGAGGTTTTTAAGCACAGATCCATTCTGATGCAACTTTTTGGTCAGACTTCAGACAAGTGTGCTTGGATTTACTTTAGTTTTAGTGTCCCTTGATGCTGTAAATGAGATATATCAGAGACAGTGTGTTCGCAGTGTCATGGTAGATGATTCTAAGAAAAGTAGAAGCTAGCTGTTGTTCTTGTTGCTTTTTATATAATGTGGTTGCTTTGTAAAAAAAACAAACACACAGGTACGTCCGAGAAAAAACCCAGACAGATGTTGACATGCGGGTTGGAGTTCATAGTGGTACAGTCCTCGGGGGAGTACTGGGTCAGAAGCGCTGGCAGTACGACGTCTGGTCCACAGACGTTACTGTGGCCAACAAAATGGAGGCTGGAGGGATACCAGGGTAAGAGCAGGCATTAACTCCTGCACTACCTCTCGTTTGGTCAAGTTTTTAAAAATGAAGTTACTTCAATCAGTTGTTATAATGTTTATATGTCATTCTTTTGTCGCATTCATTTTTTTTCAAATGATAAAAAACATGGAATTTAAAACAAGATACACATTTAAAGCTTTAAAATTTGACCACAACAAGCTGTTAACACCACAAACGTGTCATCAAACAGCTGACTGTCTATAAATCCAGAGACACAGAGCAACATTTGGAGGAGTGTCTCGTGTCCATCAGTGAACCTGGTACCAGTGTTCCCTCACTCATTCACAATGTTTACCAGCCAGTCTCTGATTGTGTCTCCATGCTGTTTGCTGCTGGGCAGTTAGTGGACTGTGGGTTTATCAGAGCTTGTTCACTAAAGTGCCAGCTGCGGCTGGAAACCAGGTCGATGAAATAGGTGTTTGTGTACCATAAAATGAATACAGTAAGCTAAAAGATGTTTAAGGCTGTTGTGTTAAAGTTTAACAAAAGAAATCAGCATCTGGTTACCAGCCTTTTCCAGAGCTTCTTACCACATTTAAAACCACAACCAATTTCCACTGTGCTGTTCTTAACTCTAAAATATTTGCACTGCTCTGCTTTGCAGTGTTCAATAAGTAAAATATAGTCTACTGTTGCAATTCATTGTTGAGTATTATTGGACATTATGGAATTTGACTGAATGCATACAGCAACAATAAACCACATTTTCAAGTGGTCATGAAATGATAATGTTAGAAGGACTATTCACGGCTCAATAACATTGACACTAGCACTTTCGTGGTAGTTGGTAGATCAATGAACTGTTTAATCCTTGACCCCTCTGTATGTGTGGATCAGTCGTGTCCACATCTCACAGAGCACCATGGAGTGTCTTCATGGTGAGTTTGATGTGGAGCCAGGGAACGGAGGTGACCGCTGTGACTACCTGAGGGAAAGGGGCATTGAGACCTACCTGGTCGTTGTTCCTAAAGGACCTGTGGGAAAGAATGGCATCAATGGTGTAGTAAGTCAACCCTGCCACACACCCAAATTGTAAATACTGAGATGTTCAAATGCTGTTTAGCCAGCATTCAGAATACATGGGTATGTTCAAGAATGGAAAAAGGCAGAAATAAAACCTTTTTCTCAATAATCACTCAGTACTTTGCTTGTTTCATATTAGAAGCTGTCTGTGACCTCCTCCAATGGAAATTCCCCACTGCTGATCAACACCACAGAGTGTAATGGCAGCGTTAATACAGCCTGCACGACACCGGAGGAACCAGAAGAACTGGACACAAGGGTAACAAGAAATCACTGCTTAGATTAGAATGTAAAGTACCAAGAGTCACACTGGTGACCCCCAAAAGATGGCAGTTTTTTTTCTAAACAACTTCACAATTAGAAAATGTTGGACCTTCAAAGTATATGCAGCATATACTGATCATTTAGCTCATCTTAGAGCCTGGTCACAACAACATTTATAAGAGTGACATTTCAGACCAAAATCAATTATTTTCAGTTGAATTGCTCAGATTAGGGCAGTCGCTTGCAATGGTTAAGTAAATCTTCATTGACCTTTTGCATGGAGTTCTACATTGGTGAAGTATGACGCAAGAATCTGCTCACTTAACCAATTGCAAAAAGTGTTAGAATGTTTCTGTATATAGCAAACATGTTATCCACTACAGTAGCTCACCAACCAACCCCATCAGCTGATACTGCTTCACCAATCTACCATCACCATGTATTTCATGAGGACACACAATTGTTTTGTGTCATTATGTGGCCTCTCGATGGAGAGTTAAAAATACAACCTGCCATTAAATCTTCTGAGCACATTAATTACAGCATGTTAGACTATGAGATAATTTAATGTTCGATTGTGACATTTTGCCCTTCTTCTTTGTGGGACTGCAGGTGGTGAATCCATCTTTCCCTAACCCTCGCAGAAGGCTGCGACTGCGGGACCTGGCTGAACGAGTGATTGATGCACAGGAGAATGAACAGGAGCTCAACAAACTACTCAATGAGGCTCTGCTGGAGAGGGAGACAGTCCAAGCGTAAGTGAACACCCTCACTGTTTGAAACATAAAGTACCACTCCTTTCTAAATGTAAAACACCTGAATGATACTACTTACCTTGTTGATAGCGTATGACATGTTAGTGATTAGTATCATGAATTAAATGCCAGCTGCTTCATCTCTGACTATAGCAGTCAGCAAGCCTGTGCCCTCTGCAAGTAAGTGGACGAAGAGAGGTTTCTGTTTTTACATCAATAACAAGTAGTGTGGGGATGCAGCAAATCATATCAACATTGCTCCAGTAACCTGGAATCAGTTTTTATCCAGTTGACTAACTGGGAATCTCTGAGAGACCCTGAGAACGACAATGCATTTGTTGATGCTGTATCCTCCTATATCAACTTCTGTGAGCAGATCTGCCTCCCAACCAAAACCATCATTAGGTACAATAACCAGAGAAGCCCAGAGAACTCAGGCACCACAAAGAACAGGCAACCATGAAGGGTGACATGGATACTTTCAGACTATATAGTAAGAACCTCAAAAAAGCCATCAATTCTGCCAGGGAGGAATACAAAGCCAGGTTGGAGTGTGATTCACGCACCAACGCCCCTACAGCCATCTGGAACACACCAAGGATAAACACAAACCACACACTCTGATGGACCACAGTCTGGGTACTACAATCACCAGTGACCTGTAATGGGAGACACACTCAT
This sequence comes from Chelmon rostratus, assembly GCF_017976325.1. Lineage (NCBI taxonomy): Eukaryota > Metazoa > Chordata > Actinopteri > Chaetodontiformes > Chaetodontidae > Chelmon > Chelmon rostratus. Next base: position 28,620,493 of record NC_055665.1, read on the forward strand.
CTCATGTCATCAGGCGAGCTCATTGAACAAATAAATGAGACTATGGTGGAAACAGTTGATAACTTGTATCTTACACAATATTTTTCCCGATTTAACCCTCCACCATATTGCTTCCTTCGCAGCCTTTCTATTTCGCTGTCTTTACTTAGTTAAGGAGTTGCATAATTTGGATCAGATATTTCTCATATTCATAATTTGCTACTGCTACACATGCTACAAACTTTTTTTCTTCTGGAAAAGCAGCACCATCTTCCTCTAATGAACCATAAATTAAGAGGGCTGGTTTTTGCTGGACGTTTTTTAGTGTTTGTGACATGTGTTACTAAACCAAATTTATGCTTGATATGGTAAATTACTTTGTGAAAGATAAAATTGGTTTTCTCAAAACTGTGCCTCGCTGCTTGAAAAATGTATTACAGTACAATAATACTGCAATAATAATAATAATACTGATATTTTACATGAGATGTACATCCTGACTTTCTCTTGTCTAATCAGTCTGAAGGGGAAACATACCAACAGACTATCCCTGAGGTTTGTGGAGCCAGAGCTGGAGACACGTTACTCGGTGGAGAAAGAGAAACAGAGTGGAGCGGCCTTCTGCTGCTCCTGTGTGGTCCTGCTCTTCACTACAGCTATGGAGGCACTCATAGACCCCTGGTCAGTTCACAAAGCCAGCATGCAACTGACTCACACTGAATAAAAAAATTCACAATGTAGCCTGTGTGATTTATGTCCCACTCTTGTTTGAGATACCTGCCCAAAGAGCAAAAGAAAAGATTATCCTATTCATATAATAATTTACTCTGTACTGTGTGGTTCACTCTTGGGATCTCAAACATTATTATCAGCATAGTTGACACATATTGTTCTCTACAGTATTGTTTTCTGCTCCATCTGCATGTAGCTGTTAATGATTTAACTGGACTTGGGCAATGAATCTGAACTGGTTGACTGCTGCCAGTGCTGTGTATTTCTCTGAAGGTTTTTCTGTGTGTTTATATGTTGTGGAGCAGGCTGATTGCAAACTACATTACCTGTGCAGTGGGGGAAGTCCTGCTGCTCATCCTGACAATCTGTTCTCTGGCCGCCATCTTTCCTAGAGTGAGTTACAACACCTTTACACTTAAATGTTTTGTCATGTTTTCACTGCCATGCTCTCACTGACTGATGGCCACAAAACATGACTGTGCTCCTGACGTTTTGTCATCATAGTGAGTTTGCCAAGTTTGGTACCACTGGGCCTGTACAGCGACCAAACCAAAACCTTTACCCACAGACCACATCTGGAAACCTGTACTATAGCTGGGTTGATATCAATCTCTTTAACTCATTTTATGTGTTTATGTTCAAAACATGTATTTCAAATGCATGTATATTTGTGTAACGGTACACAAAAGTCAAGGTTTGATACAGTAGCTCATTGGCCTATTACTATAACAGTAAAGGCGCTCAAATACTGGCATAATGTCAATAAGAAAAATAAATGACAAAAATAAATAACAGAAATGTCAGTTCTGCTCAATCATAACACTCCAACTTGCTGATGATTCCTGAACAACTGAAGCTTGTGCTCATTTATACAGAGCAGGACACAACAGACTGACTAAATTTCACATGTCAAGGCACATTATGGCAGAGATCAGACCTTTGACCATATGCTTTAATCCTGTATTCTCTACAACATAGTATGGTAGTGATAAACACTCCTAGCAGCGAGAAGCTTCCTGAACACTGTGGGCAAAGAACTTGCCTTCCAGTCTGTTTTTGACTTATTCCGCTTATAACACATTTGCATGATGTCGTCGTGATTGACAAGTTTGAAGTGTTTCCAAAGACATACCTGACTTCAGGTTTCTCATTTGTGTTTGCAATTTGGAAGGCAGCGACACTAAATGGCCTTCTCTAACTGGGCTAAGTCAACTAGCATACTACAGCTGATAGACAACAACTGGTGCACTGCAAAAACTTTGGAGGTTGTGTTCTGAGTTCTTAGAATTTCTGTTATGCGCTTGTGAATAGTAAACAGGCTATTTTGACATTAATTGTTCGGGCCACAGGGCTCATGGAACCAAGATAATCACATACCAAATCAAACTGGACTGAATGGTTCGGGAAGAATATGCGTACAGGTACATCCATAGTGTTAGGGTTATATTGTTAACATTTAGTCACAGGGCAATTTATTGTGAAAAAGGATAGCATAGTGGTGTACAGCAGATGTACTTGTGCGTGTGTGTGTATGTGTGTGTGTTTGGCATGGAGCAAAAATTTTGTTTCCACTTCGTCATGGAAATTTAGATGTATTGATAACTCGCTGGCAGGCCAGTATTGACTTCTGCTGTCACAGGCTGCACTCAGACCAAGTCATTCAGCAACACGCAAACAGTTGGGGGGTCAATCACATGGACTGAGAAAATGCAGAGTAGCTGTAAATAGTGCTTGAGGCTCTTCAGTACGAATCAATATCACATCAAATATCACAATGCAAAAAGCCTACAGTACCTTTTCCATTAACACATCACAGTCCATTAACAGGGGCACATGTGTATGAATGCGTTCATCCTCACTGTACAAGGTTACCAGCCACAGAGCTTGAAATGAATGATGAAATGAATGAAATCCGTTTTAGTTTTCTGTTTTATGATTTAAGCATGTTTTGTCACCAGAAAGAGTGTCTAATCATTTAGTGGATGATTAAAACTTCAACAATTCAATAGCAATATTCAAAATTGAATTAAAATTAATTAATTTGATGTAACAACATTATATCTATGTCAAATAGATCTTCTGCAGGACAGCCTTGATAAGCTGCTCCAACACACTGGGTAAGTGGGTCCGACAGAAGCTACTTTCACATTCAGGTGTTCCCCACAAAATATCTGACACCACACATACAGCCATGAAGTCTTCCACAAACTCTCGCCTTGCATCTGTTGATGAGAGTTTGTTAAAGTGATGAGGTCTTTCTCACGCTCTGCCTCTCTCTCTCGCTCTCTCTCTCTCTTCTGTCTGTGTTTCCTGCATCGTGGAAATCGTAGGGCCATAGTCACAACAAGAAAGGTTGACCCATAACATAATGGCTGCATTCAGTGTAGTTATCCTACCCTGGTACGGTGTAAGGGTGTGGAGACTCCCGAATGCAATGGAGCCATCATTCATGTTATTAGTGCCACCTGTGCTTTTCCTGCAAAGTCATGTCAAAATGTCTGCTGGAGAGGTCTATATGTTTCACATGCACCGAGCGCCCACAGTGAAGGCCGATCAAAAAATAAATGAATAAATAAATAAATTGCAAACTGCATCTTTCTGTGTGCGTATGTAAATGCTGCGTGGTGAATACCAAGGTACGGTATTCGTTACTGTAGGTATTTTTTGCTTCGGTATTGCGTATCGTTGGCACTATTATACATGGGAGTGACATATTGATAGGTCGTGGCCAATGTGTATGTACATACTGCCCCCTCCAGACTGTGTGCTGGTATGGTTTTTAGTGGTTATAATTTGTAGCAGTGCAGTGTCATTTTGGTGTGTTTTGTGTCTTCGTGCAGGAGACTACAGCAGCCTACATCACGGTCGTCACTTTGATGGTACTCACTTGGTCGGGGCACACAAGGGCGAAAATAGAAATCATTGCCTATGTAAGGTTTTGACATATTCTCCAGCAGCTGAGTGTGTTTTTCACTAATGACCATGTCAGAAATGCGTCATAGCTAGACACAAGATGGAGCAGATGCAAGCTTTGGGCCATGCACTGAATTTATCCTGCCTGCAATTATCCGCCAACTCTGACTCTCTAAAAGTGAAAAAAAAAATACTATTGTGCCAGGAAAAAAAAATGCTACCATATTTTCTGTTTGCTAAAATCTGTTAATTTTTTGTGTGAAATACCAGAAAACAGAAGGTCCTGCAATCTCATTGGGGCTATCAATTCCCTTTCTATATCTTTCCAAGGTGTGTGGGCTTCAGGGTTTAACCAATAGCTGAGGCAGCGCAAGACAAAGGACCAGTGATATATTTTAAAATTTGGACAAGCCCAGCCCCTTTGTGACTTTTTCAGCTGTAATGTTGTCCATTTGATCCATTTGCCAGGAATACATGGCTGATAGCGACATGCCTCCCCCATGGAATAAAGTTCATTGACAATTTCTGTATCTTTGGAACTGCAAAGACTGCTTTAAACCTGATGGGATACACCTGTACATTTCTGGTTGCAGACTGCTTGACGGCAACCTGCATCATGCACCTTGCATGCTGCACTGAAACAAGAATGCACAGATAAGCACCAAGGACAGTACACACACAGAGACAGACAGACTGTGCACATCACTACTCACCTGACCGTCTGCTTCACATCACCCAAGGCATTTAGAGGATGTCTCAGATCCAACGCCCCTCTTCCCCCTCTTTATCACATTCTTAGTTAAAGCTGCTATAATGAAGCTCAGTCAAATTGGTTGTCACTGGTTTTATTTTCCATCCAAACTCTTGTATTTACTATGATTATCAAGTTGTTTTTTTTATAACCCTGTTTTTATGTTTTTTTTTTGAAGCACTTGGTGCATGTGATTTTGCTCTGTTTAAATTACACTGTTGGACAGACACGTTGACACGTTTGTTGTTATTCCTTTGAGTTTGGCTGTGTGTGGGCATATTTGATGCCACTATTTCCAAAAACATCTCTGTCGAAGCCTGCTCTTAAATGTAGAGAGGGTGTCTGCCTCCTGGACCAAGACTGGAAGATGGTTCCACAGGAGAGGACAGCTCAATGCTCTGGCTCCCATTCTGCTTTTGGAGACTTTAGGAACCATAAGTAATCCTGCATTCTGGAAAGCAGTGTTCTAGTGGGGTAATATGGTACTATGAGCTCTTTTAGATAAGATTGTGCATTACCATTTAGGGATTTGAAGGTTAGGAGAAGGATTTCAAAGTCTATTCTAGATTTTACAGGGAGCTAGTGCAGAGCGGCTAATATGGGAGAAATATGATCTCTTTTCTTCATTTTTGTCAGAACACGTGCTGCAGCATTCTGGATCAGCTGGAGACTAGTAAGCACATATCCTGATCAATAGATAGTCGACAAATCCATATTTCAAGCAGGACTCCTGGGATTATCTGTTAAAAGCTTTCTTTTTCTTGGAAGTCGTAGGCTCTTCTTCTGTCTCTTCACTTGGAGTTTTCCTCTTCGCAAAGAAACTTTCTAAAGACATCTGTTTTTGCTAGCTTGAGGGTTAAATTTGAGCGCATGTAACCGAGAGAATCTGGTCATTTTTCAAAATAAAAGATTTTTCAAAAATAACAGATTGTTCAGACTCAGATAATAAATAAAACGGAAATATTTAATTATTTCTTGTGCGGCCCAGCACCAGTTGATCTACGGACCACCACCAACCTGAGGGTTGGGGACCACTGGCCTAGAGGGAACATATATGGGGTGAATGGTATTGGTTCAAGCACAGTGCCTTGCAGAACATAGTCACTGTAGCATGCACAGAAATTGTAAAGACAGCTGACTGTCAGTTCTTGATATCAATGGAAATAAGAAGCTGTGAACAGACTGGACTGAGTGACCAGCAGTGGATCGAACACTGAATGCAAACATTGTGGATTCCTCTACAAATTAAATCTGGAAGTTGAAAATATATATGCCACCTTTTTTAATATCACAATAAAACAAAACAAAAAAAAGACTAATGCAAGAAGTGATAATATGAATCAAAAACAACAACTGATTTATGTATAAGGAATTAAATAGAGCAGAATTAACTCAGACGCCATTTTGAAAACTAAGACCGAAAAATTCTCAACAATAAATGACAACATCGCTCTCTAGAAAAGATTACACACTGTGATGGTTTCATTAGTTCCTTTCATGCCAATGAAGTGTTTCAGTCTCTGCAGTAGGATGTGAGGGTCAATGGTGTTGAATGCAGCACTGAGCTCTAACAAGAGTACTACAGAGACAAGTCCTTTGTCTGATGCAGTTAGAAGGTTGTTTGTAACTTTAATCAGTGCCGTCTCTGTGCTGCTATGGTGCACTCTAAATCCTGACTGGAAAACCTCAAATAAACTATCGTTGTGTAGAAAGTCTCATAGCTGACTAGCAACTGCTGTCTCAAGGATTTTAGAGAGAAAGGGTAGGTTAGATATAGGTCTATAGTTTAGTGTAGGTTTGCTAAGAAGAGGTACGTAGCCTGTTGATAACGACATGTTAGTCTAACTGATACAGAAGAGCAAATTAAGGAATTAAAAGTTCTTTAAGCAGCCTAGAGGGGATGGGGTGTAAAATACAGGTTGATGATTTTGATGAAGAAATTGTTGAAGTTAGTTGGTGAAGGTCAACGGAAGAAAAGCGGTCTGAATATATGTCAGGTTTAACAACTGTTTTTATGGTTACTGTGTCTGAATGAATCAGTACCAGTTGAGGGGAGGAAGTGATAAATCTTGTCTCTAATAGTACAAATTTTATTATTATTTAAGATTATTTTTATTCGTAAGAAGCTCATGAAATCATTCCTACTGAGGGCTAAAGGAATACATGGTTCAATGGAATTTAGACTCTGTCAGCCTGGCTACAGTGCTAAGAGAAACCTGGGATTGTTCTTGTTTTCCTCTGTTAATGAGTAATTTGCTGCCAGGCCAGGCAGGATAAACAAAATTCTTCCAAATTGGTTGAAAGGCTTTTTATTTTTGCGTTGTTTGCTTTAATGTGCGGGTTTCGGGGGTATACAATGGAGTTCCACTGTTTTATTATCTTGTATAGATTTATGTTATTATAATAGAAATAAGGGGATATTTATTCTTTAATTTATTATTTGGAATGGTGTTTGTCAGGTCTTCCCCAAGAAGCTGGTGTCTTTTTCCACATGGATTGACCACACCCGCTGGGCTCGGAACACGTGGGCCATGGCAGCCATTTTGATCCTTACCATAGCTGATATCATGGATATGGTGAGCTCTCTGTTCTGTTGTTCTCTTGTGTGGAATAGAAAATTTCTGCCAAGTTCATCCAATTTTCACTGAACTGAAAATGGTCTAAATTCTATATGTAGCTGCTAAAGAACAGCTGAGCATATATACAGTTTTAGAAATAATAGTAGTAATAGTTCTGGGCTCATGACTCTGTGTCTCTCCATTGTCTAGCTGAGTTGTCTGCCTCGAGCCCCAGCCTCAGGCAGCCCCACAGTGGCTCCCTCCTCCTGGTCTGGCCCTGACGGATGCCTGATCAACCCCAAATATTACAGCTACATCGCTGTGCTGGCACTGATGGCCACCACCATGCTGGTTCAGGTCAGTCACATGGTCAAGCTCACACTGATGCTGCTCATCACAGTCGCCAACGGCATTGTTAACATCTACAGCTGGAGGGACATCTTTGACCGCTACGACATAGCCCGCTTCCAGGACTACAGGTGAGGCAATAAAGAAGCCAGTTCCCCCAAACTTTGTGAAACAGTAGATAAAGGCTAAGAATCAACTCAATGAACAAACCTGGTTGCATGCTCAAGTATTTGTGTTTTAGTTTCATGTCATTATGTGTTCAGTAATTTAACATACAGTAATTGCAGAGTTCAAACACTAGTGTCAAAGCAGAAATCATCAGTATGTCAGTGTTCTTCTTTGCAGGTCATACCTGGTTCCCTCCAAGTTCACAGTGACAATTATGGTCTTCATTATGATGGTCAGCTTCTATTATTTCTCCCGACATGTAAGTTAATGTCTGCTGTGTTCGCTGTACATTTAACACCTTTACTGCAATGCTAAACTTGTTATCTTTTGGTATACTGTTAGATACTTTGATATACTTATCTTTCTTACCATCTAACATCTTTCTTACCATCTAACATGGGGGTTGCAATGAAAATTTCATTGACATGTGCAATGACAATAAAGACTCTTGAATCTTGAATCTTGAATTGAAGAGTAGACAAAACAATTAGAGAGAGAGAGAGAGAGAGAGAGAGAGAGATCAAGATCAAGAGATCAAGAGTCTTTATTGTCATTGAACATGTCAATGAAATTTTCATTGCAACCCCCATGTTAGGAACAGATAGTAAGAAAGATAAGAGGATTAGAAAGAATAAAAGTAAGATAACTACAATAAAATTAACTAAACATGCAGTAAAAATATTTGAAAAAGCAATTAAAATATAACAGAATGAAAATATACTAAGGCAATAAAATATACTAAACAATAAAATATGGAAGTGAAATGTGCAACAGAATAAAATATACAAGCAGAATAAAAGGGGGGTTATCCATGCACCAAGCTGTGTAATGTGTGCTCCAACAGCTGTAATAGTAAATGTGCAAGTAACAAATATGCTGTATGTACCACTGCCATTTCTCCATTAATTAGAAAAAAACTGAGCTGAACAGTTGTTTTGTGTCCAGTTCTGCTTTAAATTCTGGATCCACACACATCTTCCTCTTCTTTGTCACTTGGAATGAACTTTTCCTGAAATGCCATCAGAATGTTAAGCTCTAATAGTCCTGCACTGTCCACTATTTGACTCCTGTCAACACTAATTAGACTAAAGGATAACTTTCGTTTTTTACAACCTGGACTTTATTTGTAGCATTAAATACGACCATTTAGACACCCAGACAACTTTGGTGGAATTTGGAGTCGTTTTGAAGAAATTAGTCCCAGAGGAGCGGCGCGTATATCCGTATAATGCGAGTACACTGGAGGATTTCCGTGCAATGATAAACTTCTGGCAAACAAAACCAAGGCAAATAAACAATCTATACATGTGTGTAAGCTACTTACTCAATCGAAAGTTGCCCATTTGGTCCTGCAGGCTTTGGCTGGGTCTTCAAGTTCACTTTAGGGACACGAAAAAACGTCTCCACCACAGCCCGGTTTATCATTGCGCGGAAATCCTCCAGTGTTGTGATACAGACATTTATTGACACATCCAGACGCGTATGTCCTGGCCGCAAGTCCCACTCTGAGCAACAGAGGCATTCCTCCTCTGTTGTCATCGATGAACATTGTCCACAAGAACACCACCAGTTACCGTCTACTCGTGGACGCGCAGCCGTTTGTTGTTGTTTGGCCAGCTGTTCCTCTCTCTGCCTCCGCGTCCTCCTGTCAACGAGCTCCTCGTCCGTGTACTCTGGTTCAAAACGGTAAGGACTTCCATCGTAAACAAAGTCATCGTCCACCACCTCAGAGTCGGATATATTTTCATCCATTTTGTGAAAAATAACAGTCGCGAACTACAGCTAAACTAGCCGACCCCCGCAGAGTTAGCCGTGTTGTGGCTGGTTGCTTGCAGTGCGCGGCGCTCGAAAATGACACCATCCGCGTCAGAGGTAGTTGTCTAGAGATACTGGATGTTGATAACATGCCACCACGGGCTCAGAGGGGAATAGCGCCAGCATATCATAACAAAATATTGGAATATGAACGAGTTTCGCCGCAGATTTTGCGTTTATAGAGGCTACGCACGGGTGCCCCAATTACTCGCATTATACGGATATACGCGCCGCTCCTCTGGGGCTAATTTCTTCAAAACGACTCCAAATGCCACCAAAGTTGTCTGGGTGAGTAAATGGTCGTATTTAATGCTACAAATAAAGTCCAGGTTGTAAAAAACGAAAGTTATCCTTAATGATTAATACACAACAGAGGAGACTCCTAAGTGAGGCTGTGTTTGCTGTTTTTCTCTGTGACCAAACAGAACCAAACAGGCTTAAAACCACCAGCTGGACCAGGAAACAAAGAGAATAACATTTAGAAAAAGATACAACACAAAAGCAATTCATTACTATTGGTGACATTTCTAAAAGATGATTGACGACAGACATGAGTAATACTTGTTAGACTACAAATTCACAATTTTGAGTTTCTTCTGCCTTACAACAAAGGAGGAGCACAAAGTACTGTACAAATGGGATAGTACAGAAATTAGAAATAAATTGTTAAACCACTACATGAATACAACATGAATAAGGAAGTATACTAATACCTTAAAAAGGTTTAAATTAAGCTTCTTTCTTTATGTACACTAATCAGACCAGACTTCCCATGGGAGCCTTTCGGCCTTGTCATTGACAATTCAAAAGACACAATGTCGGTCATTACCTTTGACCACTCTTCAAAAGCAGACTTTATCAGACTTTTCTAATGACAGCAAACAATATTTGAGCCAGTAATAAAACCTGTCAGTAGAAGTCCAAATTTGTGTTTAGAGATCCCTGGTGGCATGAGAGACCGGTCACCTAATAAGCATAACTGGCAAGATTCTGGCAAAGGTTTATGTGACCACTCTCCAATATTTTTGACTACTTTTGCCCAGAAAGGAGAAACAAATGAACAATCCCACAATAAATGAATAAAAGTACCCATTTCCTTTTGACACCTCCAACAATAATTCTCATCCATGAGCCCCATTCTTTGAAGTTTAACTTGTGTATAATAATACCTGTGAATGATTTTGCAGTGTGTGAACTAGCCCTGTGCATCTCTGTGTTTGCATTGAGATCTCTTTCCCAATTTTTTCTAAAATACCATACAGAGTGTTTGCCATCATCTTAAAAAAAAATGAGGCTGTCCATTGTCCACACATTAGCTTTGATGTGTGGACAATGATTTTATCTCTAATAAATCCTTTGGAGGATAGTACCAATCCTTTCAGAAGACCCAACATTTATTCGTAAATGTTTACTCCCCTGATATCAACTGCTTAAATGCTGAGTCTTGAAACAGAGAAGTATTAAGTCTCTATTCTTTGGTACTTTTCCAGAGTATGATCCAATGCAGTGTCTAAAATTTGGTTAAAGTGGCCACCCACTGTGATGCGCTAGTCTTCAGCAACCCCAACAATGTAATTAACTTTATGGAAACAATCTGCATCCTTTTGATTGGGCGCATATAAGGTTGATTCTCACCCTATTAGTTATTGTCTCCAAACAAATAATCCTCGTTCCGTCATCCTTATTTTTTCCAAGCAATACAAGACTTATTTTTTTATGCACAAGTATTGCTACCTTGCTGCCCCTTTTCTTACTGTGGTAAATGGATTGTATTTATATAGCGATTTTCTAGTCTTCCGACCACTCAAAGCGCTTTACAACACGAGTCTGCATTCACCCATTAACACATTCACACACTGATGCACAGCATCAGGAGCAACTTGGGGTTCAGTATCTTGCTCAACATGTAGACAGGGATCGAACCATCAACCTTCTGAGCCACAGTCGCACTATTAAATGACCCACCAAATACTTGTCCAACCCAGTCTCTTTTAAATTTGATAGTTTTCAATCCTTGTAAAAATGTGACATCTGCTTGTCATGACTTAAGATAGAGCAGAAACTTTTTCATTTAACAGCATTATGTGCTCCATTGGTATTCTATGAATCACTCTTAAATCTTCATTAATGTTTTTGGTATATATAAATGAAAGGCGACTGCCTGATAACAATTAACATCGGTTAACAATTGGAGTCTACTTTTGTCCGTTCATTCAAATAATATTTTATCTTGTGCCCACACAACAACTTGCACAAACAACATACAAAATGCAAATCTAGGCTTAAAGAAAACCACAAATTCTCCCAGTTTCACCCCTGTTTAGTGTCTTCCTAGTCTTCCTCCTGTCAGCCACATCCTTGGTCACATCTGGGAAAAACGAAATTGTACTGCCTTGCCATGTTTTTTTGGTTTTTCTCTTCTGTTTTGTCTAACTGCCACCACCACCTGTTCACGCTCCAGCAAATTTTGAAACATCATGAGGTCTCAGAGGATGGTCCTCATCCGGCATGGGTGCCAGTAAACAGTGTACAGTCCAGTCCAGTTTTTCCAGCAAAGCAACGATATCCAAGCCAGTTTATGCCTGTAATGTTTTCACTCGGGAGACGTCTTTCTGCTGTTCTCTAAGAAAGTTGCTGAATTGCAACATATCTTTCATTGCCTTATCAAAAGTCACCTGAAGTTCTGTAAGGGCATTTGTCGTAAAACCTGGCACCTTCAGATTTGGGTTGCATCATTTGATGTTGTCCCACTAGTCATGCTAGCGTAGCCGAGCACCTGCTTAGCTGCTCTAGACTTGGAACTCGAAGCAGCCATTTCAAAAAACATTTCTCACAGGCAAAGTCAACGTGATTTAGAGGTGCAACCAATCACTTTTGGATGACTAAATCGGAGTTTAAGCTATTGAATTTGAGGGTAGGTGGTACCACGTGATTCATCAATTGCCTTCAGTTAAGATGATACCGTTTATTCTTTTTAGCAGCTCTTTTGCAAATAAAAAGCAGTTCACAAAAGTTAATACTCTTCTGAAAGCTTCCCCAAAAATACACCTCTGAGTAAAACACTGCACACTTTCTGGCACTAACAATCATCATGTTTACATGCACAAAATATTCTGGATTTTCCCCTTATTCTGAAAAAAACGATATTCCTTCTAAGATGTTTACATTGCTAATGAAAATGAGTATTCCACTTATAATCCCATTTAGATGCAGCCTTGCATACCATGATTAACGTAATGACATACTTGAAAAGGTTTGCATTTGCGATATTTGCACATATCCAAATACCTGTTGATATTCAAGTTTTCCATAATATTTAAAAGTAGGTGTGTTTCTCCTTCTGAAGGCTTTTCCTTTGTGCATACATCTCTACCCCAGCCTCGCAAACTGTTGGCAAGTTGGTTTGTTTACAACGCACAGAGCTAACTGTGAACAGGCAAGAGCCTGTGTAACGCGAATGGCGGTAAAACCTCAACTGAGACACATGTTCCAAATAAGCTGTATACATGTCCATAGAATGCTTCTAAATCTTGAATAACATCAGCATGTCCAATTTATTAAAATTCGCAGTGAGGCCTAAAATCCAAATTGAACACACTTTACAAATTTGGTATGTTGTCATATTCTGAATAATAGTAGAAAATGAGAGTGCATTTAAACATGGCCATAGTCATTTAACTGTATCAATTACCAAATGAAGAGCAGAAGTCATATCTGCTTTCAAATCCATATACTAGTGAGATGCTAACATCAGTTCCTGTTGTTACCTGGAGGTGGAGAAGCTCGCCCGCACCTTGTTCCTGTGGAAGATTGAGGTCCATGAACAGAAGGAGAAAGTGTATGAAATGAGACGCTGGAATGAAGCACTGGTGACCAACATGCTGCCTGAACATGTCGCTCGACACTTCCTGGGCTCCAAGAAAAGGGATGAGGTAAGATCCTCACGCAGGATGTCCATAGACATCACACTGGTCCTTACTTCACTGTGTGTAAATGAAATGTATCACTCATCACTAATTCCAAAAGTCACTTGCTTTTTTCACAGTTTGAACTCTTTTCTGTTCCACTGCTAAAACAGTTAGGAAAAGTAGCGTTTTGAGTATTTCATCAACATTCAGATATGGTTTCACAAACTTTCTGATGTCTTGTCCTCCACCTTGTTTATATGACCTTGATAATCTGCTCCAGGAGTTGTACAGCCAGTCTTATGATGAGATTGGAGTCATGTTTGCCTCAATCCCCAACTTCTCCGACTTCTACACAGAGGAGAGTATCAATAATGGAGGGATAGAATGCTTACGGTTCCTCAATGAGATCATCTCAGACTTTGACAGTGTAAGCTGCCTTCCTCATTGCATGACTTATCGCCTGTATATAAAAGACATAGCGCCGTCAGCCTGTGTAAACGTAATCTTTTGCCTGGATTAATTGCAGCTGCTGGATGAACCTCAGTTCCGTTGCATCACAAAAATCAAGACCATCGGCAGCACCTACATGGCAGCATCAGGCGTCACCCCAGATATCAGCAATGGTTACACCTGCATGAAGGTCAGCATGGTCACGTGACTTCTCCAGGCCTTTTTATGTGTCTCAGATTGTACTAATATGAAATTGTAATGAACCTATAAGTAAATGGTTCTGCATTGCTTTGCTAATTGTAAATTAGAATAAAATGTGATGATCTATCCAAATAATAGGTTAATCAGAATAGTGTGTATAATAATACAGTGTACGTATCGTCTCAGTCTTTCTTAGACTTCTCAAATGATCATGTCAGTTGTGCTTAAATTCAGATTATTTTTGCCAGTCATGATAATGATGTAATTTTGGCTGTTTGGTTTCTGTCTGACAGAGAGAGGAGCAGTCTGACAGAGAGCGCTGGCAGCACCTGGCAGACCTGGCAGACTTTGCTCTGGCCATGAAGGTCACACTCATGAACATCAACTACCAGTCATTTAACAACTTCATGCTACGTATTGGTATGTGCTAACTTTCACCCATTTCTATTTGTGTACTGTTGTACTTGTGCTGGACTCAGTTCAGGGTTTGATTTCACTAGAGTTTAGAATTTAATTTAGGTTTTTGGACATTTTTATTGACTTTTTTGGAAAATACAAAACATCCACACAACAAGGCTTTTGCACAAGGTAAAGGCCCAAGGCTTATCTCATTGTGATAGATGTGACTTACTCCATTTGGAGTTAGATCCGGGAAAGTGGAGGTTTACAGCTTTAGTGTTGTCAGAAGAGCCACATATTGTGAATCTCAGTTTCTCCCTCAGCTACTCAATCCATCTTGGTGGGTGAGGAATCATCCAGTGGAGAAGGATCAAATCTGTGGTAAAAGTAACACATTTTGTTAGTTTAACTTTTCAGAAAGGTTATTATTGTTCTCCTCTACAAAAATGGCTATTATAGGATCTGTCTGAATTCCCATTTTAAAAATATCTGACAGTGTTTTGGAGATTAAGCACCTTACAGTCGGCATCTGTCATAGGTAGGGTCTAAGAGTCTAAATCTGGGAATATTTTAGAGCATATGACGGCAATGAAGGCAATGCAGCACTTTGAAATAAGGGAGCCCATGCTGGGCACAGATTAAGACCATATGTGTTCCTTCCAGGGCTTTTCTCTCCCTCCCTGCCATCAATGGCACCTCGGAATCCCCTTCCCATGCAGACCTAAGAATCTCCAGTGACAAGCTTTGTAAATTAGACAAGAAACAGGGCAACCACAATATTGGCCATTTAGTCATGGTATAATTCCTGCCCTGTTCTAATGTGGCAGTGTAGTTGTAGAAATATCATTTATCGTAACACTGCCGATCACTTGTTATTTACAAGCATTTGACAACCATACTATACAATACCATACCATCTTCTTCTGCTTTTCCGGGGCCGGGTCGCAGGGGCAGCAGTCTAAGCAGGGATGCCCAGACTTACCTCTCCCCAGACACTTCCTCCAGCTCTTCCAGGGAGGACCCCGAGGCGTTCCCAGGCCAGCGACATAGTCCCTCAAGCGTGACCTGGGTCCTCCCCAGGGCCTCTTCCCGGTGGGGCATGCCCAGGAAGGCATCCAGGAGGCCGATATAGACGCCCGAGCCACCTTAACTGGCTCCTCTCGACGTGGAGGAGCAGCAGCTCTACTCTGAGCTCCTCCCGAGTGACAGAGCTCCTCACCTTATCTCTAAGGGAGCGCCCCGCCACCTTGCGGAGGAAACTCATTGTATCCGCCGCACCGGTCCGCCTGTCAATCTCACGCTCCATCCTTCCCTCACTCGTGAACAAGACCCCAAGATACTTGAACTCCTCTACTTGAGGCAGCAGCTGTCCTCCAACCCAGAGGGGGCAAGCCACCTTTTTCCAGTCGAGAACCATGGCCTCATGTCACACGCCACACATGCTGGAGGTCCTGGTTCAAAGAAGCCAACAGGACAACATCATCCGCAAAAAGCAGAGATGAGATCCTGTGGTCCCCAAACCAGACTCCCTCCGGCCTTTGGCTGCGCCAAGAAATTCTGTCCATAAAAGCAATGAACAGAACCGGTGACAAAGGGCCGGAGTCCAACATGCACTGGTAACAGGTCTGACTTACTGCCGGCAATGTGAACCAAGCTCCTGCTCCAGTCATACAGAGACCGGACAACCCGAAGTAGAGAGCCCCAAACTCCATACTCCTGAAGCACCTCCCACAGAATGCCACGAGGGACTTGATCCCTTGCCTTCTCCAAGTCCACAAAACACAGGTTGACCGGTTGGGCAAACTCCCACGAACCCTCGAGCACCCTGCGGAGGGTGTAGAGTTGGTCCAGTGCCAGCAAGCCAGACTATCTCTAGCTGGTACTGCTCAACCTCCCGCACTAGCTTGGACCCCCCCCCCCCCCCAATCCCCGGCCTGGCTCCAGGGTGGGGCCCCAGTAACGCCAGTCTGGGCAACGTAGTCTTCCTCATTTGCATTTCCATCATGGGGGGCTTTGGACATGTTTGCCTCGGGAGACCCTACCAGGGGCAGTAAGCCCCAGACAACAGAGCTCCTAGGATCATTCAAGTACTCAAACCCCTCCACCACGATAAGGTGGCGGTTCAAGGAGGGGAGCATTTGACAGCATAATCTGAAATTATGGTCGAAGTGTATAGACAACAACAAACAATTGGCTGGAGTAAACTATGTGAGCAACTATTGCTAGGCAGGTTAGCCAGCAAATAACTCCATCATTACCTTCCTGGAATCAGTGGTGATTGATGGTGACGTTGGAGACTTTCCACTCGCGAACGACAGTGCGATCAGTCAGTCACTGTAGTAATACTTAGTTGTCCAGCATGGGCTGGATACATTAATCAGACAGTTGATGTGGATAGTTGAACAAAAACCACTGTCTATCAGTTACCCAGCTGCTGTCTGTCCCTCAGCGAGGCCCACAATTCTCTCTTTTTGTGCATAATGGTGTAACCAGACGATAATGGGTCTTGGCAGAGCTCCCTTTTTCGGTTTTGGATGCTGATGAAGACCTTTCTCTACTATAAGCTCGCCTCAAACGAAGGCCTACTTCTCTATGCACTTGAGGCACATGTCTGAGAATTAATCAGTTCCCCTGTATGGTATAGACACAGGTACTTCTGTTCACTGCCCAGGTCATGTGGAGAGAACAGAAACAGAACAGTAAGCAAGACAAACTCACAAGCCAACAAAGAGGTTTTTAAGTGTCCGTTTGAGTCTTTTGACCTGCACCACTTCTTTGTCGGTAAAATGAAGGTGAATGTTGAAGTTATTACCCAAACTGTGAATGTAAATGTTTTGTTTTCACTGCAAAACAAGTTTACTTACACTTCTGCCAAACATTTTCAAGTGCTGTATAGTTTGTGAATTTGACTTTTCATTTATTTCTATTTTTATTTCTTTTTTTCCAACCATTCAAGACATCAATTGGTTTTATTAATTCCTGTATAAGATGAAAATAGGTTAGCTGACTCTTGACACTTTCTGCAGTTTCATGTTAGCATGTATTTTTGCCAGAGTTACATTACCACTGTGGAGTAATGCAGTGCAGACCCTTCAAAACAATCTGCACTAAAACAACATTCCGAATGTTTCAAGAGTCTGCTGATTGATATTCATATCATATTGAATAAAATGCATCCAGAAATATAAAGCCCAACACCTTGGTTTGCCAAATGCATAGCATTTATATACAGAGTAAATATGCTAAAACCTGTCAAATCAGATATATAGTAATTTTCTGCAGTGTGAGATGAATAAAGTTTATCTAATCTAATATGGTCCTTTTAAAGAACCTGTGTGGTGGTCTGACTGCTCAAGTTGCTTGTCCCTCTGGATTTTAGAATAAAGCTGTAGCTAATGCTCGAACTACCTTTCCAGGTACAGCTGTAATATTCAACTGTAAAACTGCTGAATATGTTACTGTAACTGAAATATACACAAATCTATAAAAACAAATAATAAGGTTTAGAGCTCCATTACAATTAAGACCCAGGTAGTGTTAATGATGACCTAGGCTCTCACAAGTATAGTCTTTACAGTCTTAATCTTACTTGTCACATGTTTCAACACTTTCCTCCAGGTCTGAATAAGGGCGGAGTGTTAGCTGGAGTGATTGGTGCCCGAAAACCCCACTACGACATCTGGGGAAATACTGTGAACGTGGCCAGTCGCATGGAGTCCACAGGGGTTATGGGAAACATTCAGGTACCGCACTGGGCTTTGCTGCAGATTTCATGGTTTCTCAGCTTTCAGAATGAATCCTTTGAGAGTGGGTTTAAAGCTTTGGTGCAACAAAATGTTATAATCTAGGTTTATCCTCAATAAGTTTAACCAAGCCGAAGAGTTTTTGAAGACACAGTCTTTTTATGTATACAACCCCAAAAAAGACCACTACAAAATGAACAGTTTCTCTGATTTTACTATTATATAAGTTTGTGTTTGAGTAAAAAGAGCATTTTTGTTTTATTCTATAAACTACTGACAGCATTTCTGCCAAATTCCAAATAAAAATATTGACATTTAGAGCAAATATTTGCAGAAAATGCCAAATGTTTAAAATGACAAAAAAGATGCAGTGTTTAGAAAATCTGATCAACAGATGTAGTGTAATGATTCAGTGTAAGTGACAGGAGCCCCTCGTAGTGACTAACTGGGAGAGAATTAGAGACTTTGTTTTGTTTTGTATTGTTTTATGAAATGATAACAGTTTTGGCTCACTCTCTCAGCTCTCATCAACCTAGTTTCAAGCAGCAGAAAGTTCTCACCTTCTCAACCTGCTGCGCTCTTACAGAGCAGATGCTTTCCCTGCCCGCTCTCTGCTTTGCTTACATTCTTTATCAGCCACTCTTTCTACACAGTTTGTGTGTAATGACATTGATGTAGTTGAATTTACATAATTTGAATATCTTGCTTTTGAGCTTAAAGCACAACCAGCAGAGTGCTCATCATTGCATTGTATCGGCCACCAAGATATCCATGTGTGTTTATGCAGGAAATCCTGATCCTGCATGGAGAACTCAATATTCATATCAACAAAAAGAGTGACTCCGAAGCTATGGAGGTTGAGAATTTACTAGACAGCTGTGAATTTACGCTGTATGTGAATAAAGTCACTCATCAGCATGGCAATATTCTGGACTTATCAAAAACAACAAGCTTAAAAATTGGCAATATTTGAGTGTTAGAATGAACTATTTCTGACCACAACTGTGTGTTTCTGATGCCATCCTTATCTTAACAAACGCTAAAAGGGAATTTTTGGTTCGAAAGAGATTGCGAGATGGCGAGGATGAAGCAATGCTCAGTAATATGAGATGAAAAATTAAAAAGAGGTTGACTGACAGAATCTCCCCATGGTTAAACAGTCGCAGTGTTCATGAGATGAAGAGAATCTGTCGAGCAGCTGAAAGAAAGAATTAATTTTCCAAGATTATTTCAGAGAATGCTGGAATGTTGTTCTCCACTATTGACCAGCTACCTAACACTGCCCCCACACGTCTACAGTTCTCTGCATTACATCATTCTTCAGTAACAAAATAGCATCAATTAGAGCCTGTATTTCTGCTGATCTGATCACAGATGACCTCAACAAACCCTGTAAAAAAGCATGTAAAATGTAAACCTAGGAAAAATGACCTGTATTTCATTAACTGAACTCTGCAAGACTGTCAGTGAGTCTAGCTCATGTGTTGACTCTGTACCTACAGCATTTTGAAAGTTTTTTCCACTTCAGAAACATAAATGAAATACAACCATTTACAAATCAAAAACAATGTAAAAAAAGAGATTCATGCCTTTATTTCAAGTCAACTCAATCAACCACATTATTTATTTGTCTCCTGAAAAAAATTAACCTCATTCAAAACTCTGCAGTTCAGCTGTTAACCAGAACCAAGAGGAGGGAGCACATTAGTCCAGTGTTAGCTGGCCTGCACTGGCATCCTGTAACATTTAGAAAGGATTTTCAGGTCCTCCTTGTCTACAAAGCCCTCAGTGGGCCAGGACCAAGCGACACTCCTCACTCCCTTGTTCACTATTTGCCTTCAAGAACACTGCGATCATCTGCTGCTTGATTATTGGAGTTTTCCACCAACAGCCTAAAGAAAATCATGGATACAGCCTTTCTTCATGTCATTGTACATTCATTTTCTATCTTTCTTTTCTTGTTCATTCCGTGTCTTTTTTTATGTGAAGCACGTAGTTATTAATGTAAAATATCCATTATACACTTACTGCTTTGCAGCAAACAACAGAAATACTGTTAGAGGGTAGCTGGTGTACATAGTGGAGCATATAGCAGCTAAAGCCGAATTTTTCAATCAGTAGACCAAAAACAGAGCTAAAAGAGGCTGAATGTTAGAATTACATTCGTCAGAGGACACAAACATGACTCCAGAGAATGCTAATGTTAGTCTTTGTCTGCTGGATGTGTAAATAGGCAATTGTTGGTTAATGCATTTATCATAGTAAGTTCCTTTGTTAGTGAGTAAGTGAAAAATCTTCAGCCTGCAGGACTGACCACTGCATCATTCAGGCGGTTTAATATCAAAGTCACAGATTAAACCACAATATCTAATAAGTTTTTCAACTTTCTTTTGTTTTGCACGAACAGAGTAAAAGAACTAAGGCCAGTTGCCACATTTATTTTCATATCAAACAAAGAGTTTTACTGTGTTGCAGCAGGGATTCAATGCTGCTTTTTTTCTAGAGGTATTTCTAAATGAGGTCATCCAGTGTTCATCGTTTCCTCAGTGCTGTTTAATTTTCTTTCTTTTTTGTTTTCTGCAAACACAAATACAAACTTGCATATTCAGTTTTGTTGTGAGCAACAGTCTGACAGCCTTGTGATGTACTGTGTTTGTCTGTGTATTACCCCAGGTGGTGGAGGACTGCTACAACATCCTGAAGGAGTACAGCTTCCGCTTTGTGAGGAGGGGGCCCATTTTTGTGAAGGGGAAAGGGGAACTGCTCACATATTTTCTGAAGGGAAGAGACAAACAAGGCTCATTTATCAATGGCTCTTCTGTCACTCTACCACACCAGGTGGTAGACAGCTAAGGACCACACTCACGGACACACAGACACACAAACGCACACATTATACAACAATCACATCAGGTGTGTGATGTGTGATGAATCCAGAGAGGGCACGGAAGAGAGTTTTTAAAATGAGAAGTTATTGGCTGAAAATGACGTGGAAGATACCACTAGCATACTTCATTCACACCTGTGACAACACACTCATTACTGAGCACACACACACATGTTCACTGCCTATGGAAAGATGTATGTACCAGTGGAGATGTATTTAAGTTTGAATGTCATGTTCAAGTTGAACCACGGAACCCCAAATATGAATAACAATCATTTGGATGATTTTTTCTTCTTGTTTATGTGCATCTGCTCATAAACACTTGAAAATGTTAAAGCCCATGACTTAACTTTTCACTCAATGCAATTAAAGTCTGATAAATCCTGCCAACTAACAAACAGACAAACTGCATCGAAACTCTGACTGGAGTGATATTGACTTGAAATTAAATGTGATTAAACAGCCAGTTCAGCAAAATCTCCCCTAAAAACAAACAAAAAAACACATATTTCATCACTAACCTCATGCAAATATTTTCGTTTTTATTTTTTCAGGCCCCCTTGAATCATGTGCCCCCACCCTAATATGATGGAGGTGAATGGAATTTCATAAGTCACTACAGTATGGCGTAAGCTGTCCAACTGAATATTTTCTCAGTCTCCTGTGACAGAACAAAAGTGGTCTACAACAGCTTCCAGACTAACAGTATGAATGAAAATAGCCTCCGTGCTGAATAATGCTGTAGATCTATGAGACCTTTAGCCACTTGCATAGTTGTTGTCTCTGCTGCAGGACAGTCAAAGTGATAAATCAGTTGTCACAGCTGCTTATGTACATTATTCATGCCTCATCCTGTATTTTGTGGTCCTTTAAACACCACCATAAAAACATCTTGCACAAGACCTGACCGCAGTAACAAATTCAAAAGTTCCTCACGTCTTTAGCAAATCAACCTCTCGTGTCCAGTGTTACATACTTTCAGTCATTGTCCCAAACACAGCATTCAGTTTCTTTTATTTATTTCTTTATTTGATAGCAGGCAGCAGCAAGGGAGACAGGAAAGGGGGTTAGAGGAGTATGACATGCAACCAACGTCCCCAGCTGCACTCAAACCAGGGATGTCGTAGTTATGTGGTATGCTCTATGGCCATTCAGCTATCAAAACATTCACTTCATTTACAAAACAGATTGACTTAAATAGAAATTGCGTTTTGAATTGAACATTTCAGCATGGGAATGACTAATTCAAACTGATGTTGATTACACACAATGATCGGCTTTATCTCTTTCCAGAACTGTCTCTCAGATAAAAACCAAACATTGTAAACACAGAGACACAAAGACACACACACACACATACACACACACACACACACGCAATACTTCCATGTAACTTCCATGGAAACCAGAAACCTGATTGATGAGGAAGAGGATTTGAAAGTGTACCAAGGATAGACAATACAGACCGATCTGCTACCTGCTGCTGCCCATGTATGGTCATTGGTGTGTGCATCAGTCATAGTGTGTTTTTCCATTGTTGAACTATTTCTTCTCCTTGATTCTAGTCTGGGAGTTACTGTGTTCTTCTCTTTCCTCCTTGAGCTTGTGCAGCACACTCCACCGCTGGCTTTTGGATGTTTGTGTGCCTCGAGCAATGTTGAAAATGAAGGAGAACAGACATCTGTACTGTGCGTTTTTAGGACAGGGACGGGTGACAGTGTCTGGAGGTATACATGGTAGAAATATTTTTCACGCTAATTGTGGATTGATGGAAGTGCCTATCACTGCTGTGATCACAATGTTTTCATTTACTTGAAGAATTACACGGTCCTTTCACAGCATTGTGAAAGGAGAATTTCAGTTTATTACAACTTGGATTTCATTTTTGTACCTCAAACCAACAGGTTAGTATAAGGTTGGTCTCCAGATATAAAGATTTAAATAATCTGAAGTGTTGGTTTGTATCAGCCCTGTTTGATTGTGTGACTATGATCTCAGCTATTTACTTGTACAGTGTACAGTGAGTACAGTGTCAGAAAAATAACTGGATATTTCTTTTTACTGCTTGGTGGTTGGGGAAAAGGAACGATGAAACAAAATCATTTTAAGTAAATATTACATTAAACGACATAAAATTAGCACAAAACAACAAAAAGTTCAGATAAGGTGGATAAAGTCCAAGATAAAGTTGAACTTGTTGCAGCCTTTCCATGTTGTTTGCACAAGGTTTGGATCAATGCCATTTCAACCAGGTATTAACATGCAATCGGTGTCTGGATAGTGATATCTGACGATGAGGTATTTGCATTTACACTTGGAATTCATAAATGCTCTCATTATCTCATCACTGCCTGCATTTTGGTGAAACTGTTAAGCAGTGGTTTCCATCTTCATGAACAGTGGTCATCCATTTATAAATAACTTCTTGCAATCGAAATGCTATTGCTTGCATATGCTAAATAATACCTGTAGCTTTTTTCTGAAGATGGGTTCAGTTTGCCAGTGAATTCTGGCCTGAAGTTTTATTCTGTACTTGTTTGGTCATGTTAAAGGCTGTATTTTACAAAAATACACATGGACTTGTACACAGGGCTCTGCATATGCTAATGTGTTTAACTACATGTACTGCATAATTAGGGAATACAGTCTATGTAGTTAAAGATAAATAAATAATAATAGGGTCCAGGCATCACTTGAGCCCATGCGACTGTGTGGACAAGTACACGTCCTCTCACAGTTTCAGCAGGTCTGACCTTCAACATCCAAGTCATCTTGGTCCCTCTACCCATGGTGGAAGTAAAGTTCAAAGGCATAACACCTAAATAGACAGAAAAGTGTGTCAAAGGTCACTTGAAGCTTGTAAAAAAAAAAAAAAAAAAAAAAAAAAAGGGATGTGATTGTGAGTTTCTAGTCACAAACATTTTGCTTGTGACAGCACACCAAATTGATTGCAACCTCTGACATTATGCCCACTAACCTTTTATCTTTGGGAGTATGAGGCTTTGATATGACAGCAGTGACATGAAGGAGAATGAGCACACTCACCGGCAGGAAGCAGCTGGACTGTATATGTGTCTTGGGGGAAAGTATTTATGGAGCCACTGCTCTTTCCTCTGCTGATTGTAAAGCCCATTAGTGTTTCTGTAGAATGGGATCAAAGTGCAATAGTTTCTTCTACAAACCTGATGCCCTCCTCTCTAATGGAAAGGTTCAATCATTCCTTCCCCTTTAACTCATATTTTTATAATGTAATGTACAAGTTTTATTCTATTTAAAAAAGGGGGAGAGGACTGAATGTGTCCTTGTTGTACATAGAGGTTAGACAGTGTTTATTGGTCAGATTTATTTATTGGAAATGACAGGGAGGTTTTTTTTTTTCTTACACAGATGTAAAAGTGCCAATGATAAGAAATGGTTTTAGATGTAAAAGCCAAAACACAGACCATGGCTGATTCCTGATTTGTATTTTAAAAGAATCTCAGGCCTGGGAATAAAATAGCACTTTGAATTTTGTGTCATGGTTTCAGTTTTTGCTCACAACAGAGCTAAGTACTAACACAAGAACACTGAAATGCCACCTGGAGAGCCCATGCTAGCAGGGCCAGCTGAGGGCATCAAAAGCCAACAAAATGATTCAGTTCTATGGTTCTTCTTGTTGTTGCCATTCAGCTTTTGTCTGAATTTGCTTCAGAACTTTGATTTGTCCTCTCAGTTTTTGTGGATTGAATTAGACATACTGTAAGTCTACTTAGCCTGTACTGAGCAGTGATCCCAATTTGGTTTTTAAGTTAAAGAATTTCTCAGTTAGTGTACCTCTTTTATTTCAGTTGTTTGTCATCATAATGTGCATTGATTAAAAAACTCTTAATACAGAAGAGACTCAGTGTCGTGATTATTGTAAAATCAGTGACTGACATGATGTCAGCTCTACAGTCTCAGCATCTCTGTAGCTTGACTGCAATTCACTTCAACTGTGGCGCCTCAGCTGCTGCATTTATTTTATTTGGATTCTACATAAATTGTAATTCATCTTTTTAAATTGAATACTTTTAACTTGAGATAGATAGATAGAGAGGAAGCAGCTTAGTGGTACATTGTGTCATCACAGCAGCCAGGTCACATTTGTAATATAGCAAACAATATAGGAACACAAAAAAGAGGTAGCTAATCAAAAATAACAAAACAACATAACAAAAAAAAAAAAACTTTAACTAACAACTGAGCTAAAAACTAAGATGTGATGCCAGCACCTTGTCATATGCTACACATATATTCTGCACTATATAATGAATCTATACAGTAATATATTATGGAACACAACAGAAATATGAATGAGACATAGGAGTAATAATAATGAACTCTCTAGTTTTAGGTTGTAGGTACAAACCTGAAATTGCAAGTGCAATAAACATGAAGAGATTAACAGAACATAAGTATTGTAAAGTGTAATAAAATGTACAAGTAAAATAAATCAAACCATTGTTTTGATATGATTTATTTGATATGTCTATTTTCATGGTAGTAATATACACTAATATATTAATAGCAAAAGCCAATCCCCTTTTCTTTAAAGAAACACTCCATAAAAGTATCAGATTTTGGTCATAAGGGTCCAGAATTGATTTCACCGCTCTAAGCTTCAGTAGTGTTTAATGGTTACTTTGTGTAACTGTGTACATGCAGCTCCTACACTGATATGTAAGGTGAGACATTTGAAAATTAGAAGGACAAAAAAGACTAGATCTTTAGGATAACAGCTCAGGACAACATAAACAAGATACCTTGATAAACAGGCCAATTTTCAGGGACATAATCATTTCCAGTGAATGATAATGAATGTGCGCTAACGCCATCTTTAATTCTAATATGAAATGGTTTCACCTTTACATTTTAATTAATTATTTGCGAATTTGAATGAGTTTTCTTCTAAATAATTATTACTGCACTAACAGTAACAATGGTAAGAAACAATTATGGCCTGAGCGATTGGGCCTTTGGTGTATATTTTTCAATGAAGATGGCAGTAATGGTAATAATAGCAGTGGTCTAACGGGCTGACAATTGAAATCATTAATGAAACACATTATCAGCATAATTTTGATGATTGAAACTGATTTTTTTATTTGACACAGACCTAAATTATGCCTGTGAACCTTAAAACTTACTATTGAGGAGCGTAATTTTGATCATAGCTGTGAATATGGGCAAGCCTGAGAAATAGAGGCGGACAGCGCCTCCTATCGGTTACGCAGCGGCGCAAAAAGACGTGAAGGAATTTCCGCTGACGTCACTGCGTATGCCCATAACAGGGATGCAGCTGTCTGAAAGCAACAATAACAAGCTCTTCCAAACAACTTCAACGCGGAATAAACGGTACCTGACAGCGCCAATTACCACCGAATTTCACAAAATGCGGCTGTCGGAATAACTCTGACCTCAGTTAGTTCGTCGTCAGAGTTGAAAACCGGGTTATCGTCGCGGCCGCCGCCGCGAAACACACACGGACACTCGGCCGCAGGAGGAACAGGGCAGTTCGGTGCTGCATCTGGGTCAGTGGGCCTGTCGGCGGCTGTAACGGTGCTGTTGTTATCCCCACAGTGTGACGTTGCCGCTGTCATTATTTTGTATATACGCTGTGTCACCTGCATAAACCGTGGCAACATGCAGGCTAACGGGGCAGGACAGGACCGGGATTCAGAACTGTCCTGCCAGAACGGTGCGCGAAACGGTGAGCCGTCCTCCACCGGGGTAGCTCACTCCAACGGACTTCTGTCAGTCACCAACAATGGAAACACTGTCAGCAACAACAACGGACTGTCTTCCGAGCCTGCGTCCAACAACGCCAACAGCTCCTCGGATGCCAACTCGAGCGTCAAAAAGAAGAAGCGGCTGTCTCAGTCTGAGGAGGATGTCATCAGGCTGATCGGACAACATTTACACGATTTAGGTCTCAAGTAAGTGGGCCAGTTGAGCTACAGTGTCATCGACCAGGCGAGCCTGTACAGCCGGCTGTCAGATGAATTATCAAATCCATGATGCTGTCGGGATCGTCATGAGGACCTGTGGACATGTTGTCTTCTCTCTGGTTCAGGGACGAAAACCTCCTAAACCTCACTTGGAAAACTCAGGCAGTTTGTATCGTAAATATCAGCAATGCGCTTACGTTACTAAAAATAACGGAATAATGTTAGGAATCAGTAGGCCTCGCAGTTGACTTTGGCCTATTTAGAACCCACAGAGGAAATGCGTTTTCATCGCTCTTTGTGGGACGGTGGAGAGGTTGAATTTCTGATGGAATTTAAACAGGTTTTCTTCTTGTCGCACGTCAACACAACGTTCTGGAGGAAAGTAGAGACAGTAAGAGTGTCTTTACAGTCAGTTACAGATTAGTGGTGCATATGTTTGTCATCATGAAGACTTGCTCTTAAACATTAAGAAACAGTTATCAAGTTTTTACAAACGGTAAATCGGCTCTAAATTGCTTATTTACGCACGGAGTTACCCAAGTCACCTACTCCTTATGACCCCAATTCATGCCATTATATACTGTTAGTGCATACAGTACTATGCAGTGTACTGTACCCTCAAAGGAATAAGATTTCTAAGAGTTTTAATGAATGTTAATGTTTGTTGTTTTGTTTTGGGGCCACTAACAGGATTGGAAGGTGTAAATAAGAACTGCGCAATTGTGCAAATAGGCAATAATAAAAATATTTTTTTAAAATAAGGTATCCCATTTACAATGAATTAAAGGAAAAAATAGAAAAGGGTTTTTGCTTAGCAATAATATAATAGAAATATAAAAGTAAAAATACCTTCTAGTATGATCATGAGTGAGGCTGCTGATTATGATGTTAACTGATTTTTCTTCTGATGTGTACATTGCTTGCAGTCAGACAGTGGACCTTCTCATGCAGGAGTCTGGCTGCAGACTGGAGCACCCCTCTGCCACCAAATTCCGAAATCATGTCATGGAAGGAGAGTGGGACAAGGTGGAACCAAGTTATCTGAAATGCAAATCCATACTCTTAGGAGTCTTTTCCAACAGTAATCTGTGCACTATATTTTTCACCAAGTAGAGGAAATTAGATGGATTTAGTTTGATAAAAAAGACTTCTTGAAACCTCTTTGTCTAGTGATGGGTGTATCAACAGTGAGACATACCTCATTTTGTGTTATTTATTTGCTTTTCCTCTTTATTCAGGCTGAGAGTGATCTGAATGAGTTGAAGGCATTGATGCATTCTCCAAGTGCTATAGTGGTAAGTGTCAAGCCTAGCAATCCTAAGACTACTGACAGGCAGGTTTTTTCTCAATGCTATGTTGTCTCATCAACAAATGCACAAGCTCTGAATATCGGGACAAAATAAATGAAACCGCCAGTAATTAGTGGTTCACTTCAAATTAAGAATTTGCTACATGTCAGTGAAAACACTTTGGAACTAGATTTTTACACAGAGAACCTCTTCTGGAGGGGGCCAAGGAATAGACTGTAGTCCAGATGTTGTTCAAATGATTGTCAAGATGAATGTACTATGGAACACCAAAATGTGAAAAAATAATGATTAAAGAAGACATTATAAAATTAATAAGAACATAAATATAACAGTTGTTCTGTAATCCAACACATTTTTGAAGCTCATCTCAATATTTTGATATGTTAATTTTCACAGTTCACTGCAGTATTTTTTCATTTAATTCCAGCAGTTTTTATTTCAAAATGTCCTTTTTCTGAAGTCTGTTTTTCATTTCACACACCAAGTATTTGACAGTCAAGAAAAACAAGGCAGAATCAGTTATGTGATTGGCCAATCGTATCAACAGCCATATAAAAATACTCTAAATATATTTGGTAGACATTGAAGGATAGAAAATAAAAATGTTGTAAAATAGTGTTGGCCAGGTGACCAAATTTTATAACCGAGGTTTCACCTGTACAACAAAAGCGCCGCAGGTTGATACTCTCTCAAATAAGCTGGCAGTGTGTTCCCACCATGTGATGCTCAGAAAAAACAGGTTTCAAAGTTTTCTAGGCTGGTGGACACACAGCCTCTGATGACTAATGTTCTGCTGTTATTTTTGGTCTTGTCATTTCCTTGTCTTCCTGTACAGCGGATGAAATTCCTGCTGCTGCAGCAGAAGTATCTGGAGTATCTGGAGGATGGGAAGGTCTTGGAGGCCCTGCAGGTTCTCAGAGCCGAGCTCACTCCTCTCAAGTACAACATAGAGCGTATCCACATCCTGAGCGGGTCAGTTCACCAGCAGACTGAAATGTTGAACATGAAATTTTGCGTGTTGTTTTTAGATTTAAGTTTTGTATTCCCCTGCCTACTTAGGTGGGGAATTAATTCACTTCGATTTTAGTTTTATTGGTCATGTGTAGGTTAACATAGAGTCAACTGTGCAGTGAAGTCTGTTGGACGAGAAAAACAGGTCAGCTCACCAACAAGAGCACTAGTCATAAGATGAAGAGAATTTGAAATAAAAATACTTGTTGCATCTGTAGGAGTTTGTAAGGATGCCGGCATTCATGCCAGATTTCCTCAGTCTCCTCTGAAAATTGAGCCGATGGCGAGCTTTGTTGACCACAGTATCTGTGTGTACTGTCCAGGAGAGGTCCTTAGTGATGTGCATGCCAAGGATCTTGAAGCTGCTGACCTCTTCTCTGTAGGCTGTCATCAGTGATGAGGCCCAGGATGGTTGTCTCATGGGCAGACTTACTGATGGTGCTGGAGCTGTGCTTTGCCACACAGTCATGAGTAAACAGCGAGTACAAGAGGGGGCGCTGAACATACAACCCTGCAGTGCCTGCCTGTCAGGAAGTCGAAAATCCGGCTGCAGAGTGAGCTCTCCAGTCCAACATAAACAATCTTAGAGACAAGTTTTGAGGAAATAATGCTGTTGAATGTCAAGCTGAATCACTGAAGAGCATTTTTATATAAGTATTTCCTTCAGGAAGGAGCAGACGTGGGTTTTGACTAGTCTCTTGAAGCACTTCATGATGACTGATGTCAGTGCCACGGGCCGGGAGTCATTTAAACAGGGGATGATGGTGGAGTCCTTGAAGGAGGTGGGGACCACGGACCGACTCAGAGGTTGAAGATGTTGGTGAACACTGTCAGTTGATCAGCAAATGCTCAGAGAGCCTTGCCTGGGATACCGACCAGGCCCGAAGCTTTGCAGGAGTTTTTGAAGGTCCATCTCACTGCAGCTGTGTCTAGGGTCAGTCTCATGGCAGGTGCTGTTTTGTCAACATCAAACCAGATGTAAAAGGTGCAGAGCTCCTCCAGGACTGATGCAGTTGGCTGAACAGTGTCCTTTTCTTTTCCTTTGTAGTCAGTGATATGGCATAATAACGGGCTTCTACATCTGCCTGGGGTTGGAGCCTTAGTAGATGGACTCAACTTTGTCCCTGTAGTCCCTCTTGGCATTCCTGATGGACTTCCTGAGGTCATATTTGGGTGCTTTGTAGGCATGCGGGTCCCCTAAGTTCAAGGTGGTGTACGGCGCTTTGAGTTTGGCATGGATCACCTGGCTGACCCAGGGTTTCTGGTTGGGGTAGGTGGAGACAGTGGCTTTAGGAGCAACATTGCACTGTCATTGCACTTACTAATATACAGTTGTGTTCAAAATACACATCCCACATCACTGGCAAGATAAATCACTGTTTTTGTTAGAATTTCAACTTCTACACTGCAAGTAAGTTTCTAGAAGGTTTAGTAAAGGTATAGAAAACCAACAGACCCAACAGGCATTGGAAACTATTCCAATATTTTGTTATGATATGCTGGTGCCCATTTTACTCTGTTTTCAACTGTCTTCAAAGCCAGTTTTCTTGCTTTGAAGTAGAATGTGCAGTGTCCCCAATGCATTTGTGCTCATTAAAATACAATTAATTTGAAGAATTTTGATGTCTTTTTAAACACACTGCTATTATTTTGAACACAACTGTAGCCTATGGCAGAGTCTGTGTACTCGCCCATGTCTCCATCACCTGCGTCCTCAATTGTCTCAATGCAGTCCTGTAAGACCCTTCTGTCTCTTTGTTCCGTTTCTCAATGACCCTGGAAACCTGTTTCAGTTCTCGTCTATATGCAGGCAACAGCAGGATGGAGCAGTGGTCTGTCTTTCCAAAAAACAGGGTGGGGGAGGGGTCTGTAGCAGTCTCTGAATGGGGTGTAGCAGTGATCAAGGTTCTGCTCTCCTCTGGTGGGGAAAAGCTATGCTGGCAGTAAACTGGGAATACTTTCTTGATGGTGGCTCTGTTGAGGTCAAATCAAAACAATAAATGATATATTTATGAAGATGTATCAGTCTGTGGGGGGATGTAAGCAGCTGCAAGGACGACTAAACTGAACTCTCTGGACGCGTAAAAGTGTTTCACTTTGATAGTCAGCAGTTCCAGAACCGCGGAGCAGTGCCCTATTAAAACACAGACAACAGTGGCCCATGAAGAATTAACCATAAAACACACACCCCCTCCCCTCAACTTGCCTGAGTCCTTCGTTCTGTCCTGCTGGCAGATGGAGAAACCAGCCACGTCTCTGTGAAAGCCAGAACACAGCAGCTCTCAGTGTCCCCTTGGTGTTGAATCCCTGCAGGCAGCTCATCTAGCTTGCTGTCCAAGGACTGAGCATTAGCGAGCAGAATGCTATGAAGAATGTATATTGTCAGTGGTGTCCAAACTTTCTGATGACCGTCACTGTGTGTTGATAAAATTGAACATTCAGTTTGCAAAAAGGAAGTAATAAAAAGTAAAACCACAGAAATTTGCTGGGTTGACTCAAAGTCCAATATGAAGCTAGTTTTGTCAGAACATTTTTAATTTTCCGTGTCCTGTTGTCTGCTCAGTTACTCAGGAGGTCTGCTGCTAACAGGAGAGCTGCTTCTGAGGACATACAAGACTGAACAGAGGTCTGAGCCACTGTGGATTGAACAAATGGGTGCTTCAGTAGAGCTAAAACACTGCAGGCGTCTTGCTTTTGATCAGACGTTACCAGTAAGGCTGTTTTCAGTCCACCAACCATGCATCAAAAATCATAGGCTCCTCTGGCATTTAATTGAAACCACTTTGTTTTAGCAGTGGTGGTGCATCCACAGAAGGCTGTCTGTAAAAAGAATGATCCTGACTCAGATTTTGTTGCTGTGCAGGGTGACATCAGGAGCTGCAGTGTTCATCATACCCCACGATGTGAAAGTGCTTGAGTTTTTCAAAGAACAAAAATATCCTGATTGAGGTTCACTATCTTGTGTGCAGCAAAGCAAGCAGAACACTGGCAGTCACAGATAAACAGTTTTTTCAAAGTTTGCTTCTACGTAAGATAGACACACTGATGGCTTTCTACTTTTATAAAGACTAAGTAACAGTGAGTAGGAAAAAAAGTGATACCAGTGTTTGTCTTGTATAGAAAGTTAAGTGTGATTTTACTACTTGTCTTTTATGTATTAATTATGAAAGGGGAGCCTGTATTATATGAGATACATGACAGAATAGGCCAAGATTGATACAGACAAAGCCATACATTTGTGTAAGCTCACTGTAAGCAGGTGTGAATGTGTCTGACAGTATCTGAGAAAATGTCATGTGTCTTGTAGGTACCTGATGTGCAGTCATGCAGAGGACCTGCGAACCAAAGCTGAGTGGGAAGGCAAAGGCATGGCATCCAGAACAAAGCTTCTGGATAAGCTCCAAAGTGAGTGTAGTCTGACTCACACCCAATGTTTATTCTACTGCATGTAGTTAGCACTCCTTTTGTGCGGTCATTGCCATTTACTGTGTTGACTTTCCAGCAGCAACATTAACAGCAGTGGGTATTCCTCGTGTATTGGATGTGTTTGAAAATGTTGCTCTCTCCCACTCTGAAATCCTGCAACTGCTTCCTACATGACATAAACATTTGTTCCCTGTCTAGATCTTGTGTAGATAATATTCATGTGGGTCATGACATTAGGAATATCATGCACACTAAAATCAGATTTTTGCTCATTTTCCAAAACAGACATTTTCGCAAGTTACATCTCTAGTAGTATGTTAACCTTGGCCATAATGATCTTTGTATACAATATTATATTGATAATATATCATGGAACTCTGCTTCTCTAGTAATACAGATGAGTGTCTCTGTAGATGTATGCAGAGAAAGGTCTTATTGGTAACTGTAGCAGATACACATGTCCCACCCGAATCTCAACAAGGTGTTGTGCAGATCCTCACGTCAATCAAGTTGAGTTGTTGATTCAGCTCCTTTTGAGAAATGAGTCCAAAATAGTAACCAAAAAATTGCAAAAGTACTTCATACAAGTACAAAAGAAACAGCCACGTAAATGTTTCGGAGCGACCCCCAAGCTTATTTAATGAAAGAGAATTCAAGTTTAAGCAACTATCAAAGCTTCCTGACGTGAGTCAAATTTGGCTTTCTAGTTAATTCCACACTCTGACGTCTGTTACAGTAGTTAGTCAGTAAATGCTCTGAACTAATTTAAATCTTCCTGTGTGTGTGTGCAGCATACCTGCCTCCATCAGTGATGCTGCCTCCTCGCCGCTTGCAGACTCTGCTGAAGCAGGCGGTGGAGCTGCAGAGGGAGCGCTGTCTCTACCACAACACCAAGCTGGACAGTGGACTGGACTCTGTGTCCCTGCTGCTGGACCATGCCTGCAGCCGGTAAGACCCCAAATATACTGCACCATGTCAGGGCTCCGACCCGGCTGATGAGACTTTTCCTCTGCATTAAAAAGGAAAATCAAGTTTTGATGTTTGATTGTCATTTTCTACCCGTCTTGGTAGAAACAGTATTTAGTGCATTGGACCTTCTCTATAAACATTTCCATGAAGATGTTTAAATATGTATTACTAGAATCAGTTCAGATCAGGGTTTCCTCATTGCCAATGAATGTACTGTTGATCAAATCAGTAGATGTGTAAACATTCAGATTATGTAATAACTTGTTATATACATTTTTTGGCAAACAACTGTATTTGACCATAAACATGGTTTTGTTTTATTTGCATTATGGAGATTCATATCTGCTTCATTTTTGTGTTACTAATCTTTAGGAAACAGTTCCCTTGCTACACTCAGCAGATTCTCACTGAACACTGCAATGAAGTCTGGTTCTGCAAGTTCTCCAACGACGGCACAAAACTAGCAACCGGGTCCAAAGACACCACAGTCATTGTGTGGCATGTTGACATGGTAATCAATCATTTACTGATCATGAATTTCAGTTTGGAGCAGGAAAAATGAGTCAGCGTGTGATAAAATGTGTGGTGAAATAACTGGATTGTTGACTGGTTTGTCTGTTCATCAATAGGAAACCCAGCAGTTGAAGTTGATGAAGACTCTGGAGGGTCATGCTTATGGTGTTTCATACCTTGCATGGAGCCCTGATGATGCCTATCTGATAGCCTGCGGTCCTGATGACTGCTCTGAGCTGTGGTTGTGGAATGTACAGGTGCAGTATGTCTCACACTGGCGCAGAATGAACATGTATATCAGCCACCTTCATGTTTGACTAAATTATGATCCATTTTTAGAAAAGTCAAACAAGTAACACAACTGAAGCAATTGAATGACAACTGCTGGTTCAGCTGTGTGGTGAACATACTGTAAATCAGCAGCATCACTGACCAATCACAACCGTGCTGAGGCATCTAGGATCTTTCAGCATGATTTTATTCTTGTAGTTATTTGTTTCTCACAGACTGACATTCTGAGTCCAGGCCTCAAAAAGCTGGTGTGAGTCCATACAAGAAAAGACAGCATTTTATAATAGACATCACTTATGTAATAATATGAAAAAGTGTTTTTTTTGTTCGTCAGTGTATACGTTTTATTGCCTGGGATTTTTTGTGGTACTCACTATACTAAATGTTTAAGATCAAACCTTTTCAGCCTTCGGTGTATAGTGCACTTGCACCATATGTTCTCTGCCACTGTATGTCATTCATGTCCTGCAACTAAGTGAAGATTGTATTAAATGTATTTTTTTGCTTATACTTAGAAACAGCCAGCCAACTTCTCCATGACAACCAGCTGTCACAGCCTGTCCATCTGTCATACACTTAGCACAAACTGTATGCTAAGCTGACTCTTCATGGTCAAAGGAACAGTTATCAGCAGCCATGGTAGCTCTGCAAACTGTCTATTTGTTGCTGTTGTCATCTCCCAAATTACAGTCCTTTTAGTACAAAATTTCAACAAACAGTGTTTCCTTGTTGATCTGTGATGAAGATGTCTCCTTTCATGCTACACTGGATCCTAGTATAGCAGACAAGCTGTATTCTCATTGCAGTTAGTATTTTCCAAACCTGAAGGGGGAACAGTATCGCAGTAAGAGATGAAAGAAAACTTACAGTCAGTATGTGTTGCAGAGTGTGCAGTGTCTGATCATTTCAGTCATGTTCTTCTCTCTTTGGCTCTGTTGTGTAGACGGGGGAGTTACGTACAAAGATGAGTCAGTCTCATGAGGATAGTCTGACCAGCGTTGCCTGGAATCCAGATGGCAAACGCTTTGTCACTGGCGGCCAGAGAGGCCAGTTCTACCAGTGTGTGAGTATCTTTCACAGAACACACTCTGCTATCAGTGCCCACAGGTTCTGAGCATACATACAGTGCATTTACATACCACTCACTTACATCAAGCAGATTTCCTAGATTCACACTGACAGCCTTTGCCAGTGCAGCTCACAGTTTGCTTAGTGAGGCTTTCCTTATATTGATATTGATATATTGATGACATGCACTTTGAAAACATACTGGACTGTCAACGAATATTCTAAATTCGAATTTATATTCAGGTTGTTAAAAACATCCAAACATTCAAAAGCAAAAATGAGTATTTGAATGTTAAAAAAAAAGCAGCACCACCTTGAAAGCACTGCATGATGGACAGGAGTCACAAAACCAGTTTCTGTTGTCCAGTAATCACTGTTTTTTGCTCTGTTTTTGTTTTGAGATTTTACACTTTAACAAAGGTATCTCTGTAGTCATCCTTTCCAAAATGTTATCACTTATTACAACAATCTGAGCCTGTCAGTGGCAAAAACAAACACTTTTATTGGACATAGGTTGACAATACCTGGAGGGATTAAATTGAACTGCGTTCCGTGGCTGCTGGCTGCAGTGCTCTCGCTCAGGACTGAAAAAAACTCACAAAATGTTACTTTTACTTTCCTAAAACGTCACTTTCATTGATTGAAAATGTATTGTAGGTCAAGCTGAAATGAGTGCATAATTCAAACAACACAGTGTGGAATGTTTCTTTTGTAATGTCCCACACATTGTGTACACTAGCATTGTGTAGATCTTTTGAAAGACGATTACATTGAAATAATATACTACAATAATAACAGTAGTATCGCCAACCAGTCCGTATTTTAGTGAGAAATCTTAATTTTCCTCATTCCCACAGCCATCTCCCACTAGAATAGAGTGGGTAACCAACAGAGGCTGGTAGAGAGTTTGAATGGCAGTATGAAAATTGATCCAGCATAATCTGCGGCGAAACTCGTTCATATTCCAATATTTTGTTATGATATGCTGGTGCTATTCCCCTCTGAGCCGGCGGTTGGCTAGTTTAGCTGTAGTTTGGCACAGCTATGGTTCATTATTGCGTATTCGTAGCTGACCGCTGCAGAGTCAGCCGTGTTGTGGCCGGCTGCTCGCATGATATATGAACGAATATGAACGAGTTTCGCCGCAGATTATGCGTTATATAGAGGCTGCGCATGGATGCCCCGAGTACTCGCATTATATATATACGCGCCGCTCCTCTGGGGCTAATTCCTTCAAAACGACTCCAAATGCCACCAAAGTTGTCTGGGTGTCTAAATGGTTGTATTTAATGCTACAAATAAGGTCCAGTTTGTAAAAAACGAAAGTTATCCTTTAAGTCTCTTTCTGTCCCTCTCAGAGCTTCCACAGCCCCAGCAGACCATTGCATAAAAGACTGCAGATGCAACCACAGAGTCATAAAGAGTCCTCAGTAATGTTCTACATACTCCAAAGGACCTCAGTCTTCTCAGTAGATGGAGAGGACTTTGGCCCTTCCTGTACAGGGCATCAGTGTTAGTGGACCAGTCCAGTTTATTGTTGAGATGGACACCCAGGTATTTGTCCTCCTCCACGATCTTAATGTCCAAACCCTGGATGCACACCGGTGTAGTCTGTGGTGCTTTCCTGCAGATCACCATCTCCTTGGTCTTGCTGGCGTTTATGTGCAGGTGGTTTAGTCCACACCAGTCGACAAAGTTAGTGATGACTTCCCTGTATTCCAAATCGTTCCCCTGTGTTCTTCAAGGTTGGTCAGTTCAGCCTCAGAATTTACTGTTTACTCACGTATTTTGTGACCATGTGCCTAATTTTAAAAATCAAGGGAGTGGTTAGTTCAACAGTGCCATGTACAAGGAGGTTGTTAGATAAAGTCAATCAGAATCTCAAGTGGGCTAGTATGAAGATTAAGCCTAGTAAGTCAAGGAGTATTTCAATATACAGAGGGAAAGTAAGTGATAGAAAGTTCGCTATAGATGGTGAGGAAATCCCAACAATTAGGGAGAAATCAGTCAAGAGTCTAGGACGGTGGTACAATGTGGACCTGAATGATGTTGAACAGGTTGTGCAATTTAGAAAGGATGTTGCAGAAGGGCTGGAGAGAATAGATAAATCAGGGCTCCCAGGAAAACTGAGGTTGTGGTGCTTGCAGTTTGGCTTGTATCTTAGGTTAATGTGGCCAATGTCAGTATATGAAGTCCCATTATCTGTAGCAGAGAGAATGGAAAGGCTAGTTAGCTCTTATATTAGAAAATGGTTGGGTGCTCCCAGGTGCTTAAGCAATGTAGCTTTGTATGGGAAAGGAATGCTTCAGCTGCCAGTATCCAGTCTAACAGAGGAGTTTAAATGCACTAAGGTTAGGACAGAACTTTTATTATCTGGGAGTAAGGACATGTTAGTTAGCAATGTGGTTCCGAATCCTTCTGGGGGGAGGAAATGGAACCCAAGGGCAGCAGTGCAGGAGGCAGAGGCAGCTCTTAGGCATGCAGAAATAGTAGGAAATGTTCAATTTGGCCGGGGAGGCTTGGGGCTTGGCCCAGGCAAACCAGTGTGGAATAAAGCAGGTCTAAAGGAGAAAAGAAAGCTTGTAGTGGAACAGGTGCGTAGGCAGGAGGAGTTGTTAAGGGGGGCAAAAGCAGTTGGTCAAGCCAAACAGGGACAATGGTTGAATTGGGAAGGTGTTGAGAAGAGGAAACTTAGTTGGAGGGACCTGTGGAATATGGAGGAAGGCCGTATTAAATTTCTGATAGGGGCGACATACGATGTGTTGCCAACCCCGCAGAACCTAAGTCTCTGGGTACAGGGCGATCAATCGTGCCCACTCTGCTCAGGTACAGCAAGTTTAAAGCACATTTTGTCAGGTTGTAGAATTAGCTTATCACAAGGCCGGTATACATGGCGGCATAATCAGGTGCTGAGAAGCTTAGCCGCAGGCATTGAGGAGAGAAGGAAGCAGGTGAATACTGGAAGTTCTAGAAAGGAGAGGTTAGATGTGCAGTTTGTTCGAGAGGGGGAGAAAAATAGAGCTGCTAAGTCAGGGAGAAAGCAGGTAGGTGGCTGCCTGGTAGGGGCTGATGATTGGCAAATGCAGGTCGACTTGGGAGGAAAGCTAGTTGTGCCCCAGGAAATAGTTTATAGTAATCTGAGGCCGGACATTGTCTTATGGTCCATGAGTAAAAAGACTGTGTATTTTATTGAGTTAACAGTCCCTTGGGAAAATTCAGTGGAGGCAGCTTATGAAAGGAAGAAGACTAAGTATGCAGATTTAAAGACAGAATCTGAGCAGAGGGGATGGAAGACCAGGGTCTGTCCGGTTGAAGTGGGGTGTAGAGGTTTTGTTGCAGGGTCAGCTGTTTCACTGTTGAGGGAGCTGGGAGTGCATGGGCAGAGGACATGCATGCCTAACCCGGCAAGAGAAGAGGTTAAAGTCTTAACAAGACACCTCTCCTCTGCTCTGCTTTCCCCGCCCCATCTTCTCGCTCTGCCAATAGGAAGAGAACCAGGAAGTTTAGATAAGGTGGGGGTGTGGCCAGCTAGAGTCTCTCTTTGGGACCATGCGGCCTGTTCAGGTGAGTTTGCGTGGTAAGATACAGAGTTGGCTTGTTTTTTGATCTTTTTGGTTGTTTTCCTGTTTTGTTTGCTTCTTGAAGGAAATGTTAGGGTTTGTTTTCCTGCTCTGTTTGCTTTTTGAAGGAAATGGTAGGGTTTGCTGCTTCTTGAAGGAAATGTTAGAAGAGGCTGTTAAATCTAGTCTGTGGTTTAGGCCTCCACCTCCAGCACCCTCTAAATTTTCCACCCCCTACCCGAACAAGGGTCTGTATCCAATCCCTACTTCCATCTTTTGACTCTACCTCTTTATTTTCTATCCCCTACCCGAACCAGGGTTTGTATTCCCACCCCGCTTTTTCTTGGTGCAGTTGGTGAGAGGCAGGGGTAGATGATGGTAGTGTGGCAATCGGCAGTTACATGTGGCATCTAGGCCTGTGGTAGCATTGTAGCAGCTAACAATAGCTAAAGCGTTGAGAGTATGATAGTATCTTAGCAGTTAGTATTGGTAGCTAGCAATTAACATTAACAGTATAGGTGAATCTAGCTTTATTGTCTTCTTCTGTTCCTCTTAGCAGGTAGCGGTTAGCACGTAACATTAGCTAAATGGTAGCATCGGAACTGTATTGTCTTCTTCTGTTCTTCCTAGCGGTTAGCATTAGCATTAGCAATAGTTAAATGGTAGCATCGGTACTGGCCACTACCTGGAGCATCTCTGGGTCAGTTGAACGTGGCGGTGCTGTTTGGATTGTGTAGGAGCAGTGTGAACTGGCACTAGGGGGGGTGACTCTGGGACGCCGGAGTTCACTGCCTAACCTCCTGGAGGTGTAGTGGGACTAAGTAGGCGAAACACTGTTGAAGGGAGGTTTCCACCTGATGACCCCCAGAGACGTGTTAGGAATCACTGCTCTTTGGCAGGTATAGAGGCAGATTAGAGCTCCAAGGTTCTTCACTGAGAATGAATCCTCTTTTTGAGCACAAGTATCTTGTGTTTAAATTAACTCTAAGTCACTTTTAAGATTTGGGATTTTTTTCCCCATACACATCAACCCTAACACGCACAGATACAGATACAAAGGAAAACGCACACACACCCATCTACAGACACGCACATACACAAAACAAGCTCCCCCTCAAGGAGAACAGCCATTGGATAAACCAGGGATCCCTGACTACCAAATTTGCCAGTTAGTAATTTTTTTAACTTACATCTCATGAACAAGCCAAGTGCTTGCTCATGAGGGAATTGTTGGGTTTCTGTAGATAAAGAGTTTGGTTTGGACCTGCTCTATATGGAAAGTGTCCTGAGACAACTTTGGTTGTGATTTGGCGCTTTATAAATAAAAATGATTTAAATTGAATTGAATTGAATTGAATTGATACACATCCAACAATGGCTGTATCATCGGAGAATTTCTGGAGGTGGCAGCTGGTTGTGTTGTGTCTGAAGTCCAATGTGTAGAGGGTGGAGAGAAAAGGAGAGAGCACTGTACCCTGCGGAGCCCCGGTGCTGCAAACCGCCACATCAGACACACAGTTGCGAAGCCTCACATACTGTGGTCTGTTGGTGAGGTAGATGATGGGTATAGTGTATAGTGACAAGAAGAGATGAGAAGTCTCACCTTGGAAGTTAATCATCAATGTGTTTAATGTTCAACATGTCAAAAAGTGTTTATGTGATCAAATGCTAATGCTAGTTGCATGGCTGTTGAAACTTGTTCAGATCAATCTGGATCACCCTAAACCCATTTATAGACTATACTGTACCATTAAAATCTGAATCTGAATCAGAATTGGCTTCATTTTCCATTTATGTGTGCACATTTTGACTCTGGTTTAAACATTGCATTTAATGTACTTGCACAGGAAAAAAGACATGCAGCTCAACAAGGACAAAGGCAAAAATATCCCAAAAGACTGAACACTAAATAGTACAAAAACATAAAATAAACAAACCATATATAGAGAATGATGAGGCCATAAACAATTTACAAAATTTACAATGTATAGGAATTTATGTTGATATAAAACAACAGTTACAATTAATATAACAATATTAAAAATAAACTGAATAATCACTTTTTGTGGCAAGGTCAAGCATTCAGGTTACAGTTTTAATAAACTCAGTTTACTGTTTTTCAATACACGAACTCCTGATTGTTGATTGTATACCGTTTTGTCTTCATAATATGTAACTATCACTCACTGTTATTGCACCATTGTTTTTGGCCTTGGTGCCCTTCATTTTGGCCATGATGCCCCAATAAATTTGTATCTATCAAAAGCCAACGTGGCCTTGCCCTAAAAATGACTTAATGCTAGGCCTGGGATCATTCAAAATAAATCAGTCTTTTTACTGACTTGGTGGCAAGTCCTCCCTCCAACCTGCTACTAGCTAACAGGTTGGAGGGCCCTGCTAGCAACATGTCACTCTCACTATTTTGCAACTCTTATATACCTTTTTGTAAAAAATGTATCAAGTCAGTTGCTTGACCACTTTGGCACTTTTTTCAACTAAATACTCAACCTGAGCTGAAGGTATGACTCGGGCTGTCCAAATCACTCACTCAGTCAGTACTCTTGTTTCCCAATCCAGAGCCAAACCCCTGTCCTAAGCTGAAGGTCTGACTGCACAAACCACTCACTGACTTAGTGTGTGTTGGTCAGCTGGTTATGTTTGTTACTACTGGAGTTTGCTGCTCCACTCCCCTAATCAATCAATCAAAAAAATCAATCAAAATTTATTTATACAGCACTTTACAGCACTCAAGGTGACCAAAGTGCTTTACCAGTTAAAAACAAACAGTGAAATTAGAAATGAAAAACAGATTAAAAGAAAGCAACAATAGAACACATATCAGGGAAATAAAAAACAGATTAAATGCAAATAAAATAAGATAGAATAAAATAAGATATGATAAAATAAAATAAAATGTCACCACATTACTGTGTATTAAAAGCCAGTCTAAAAAGATATGTTTTGAGCCGAGTTTTGAAGAGGCCAAAGTCTGTGATGGTGTGCATGTCAGGGGGTAGTTTGTTCCAGAGTCTTGTTCCAGAGTCTGGGCAGTCTTTCTGTGGGAGAGATAATAAACTAACCGTTTTCAAGTAAAAGAAAGAAAATACTAAATAAGTAATGATCTGGGATTCACCTTAAGCAGTCTGCCGTTTTGATGGTGTTCCTGAATTTTGTTTAATCCTGACTTCCAGGACTTGGATGGAAACCTGCTGGACTCATGGGAAGGAGTTAGGGTGCAGTGCCTGTGGTGTCTGGGTGACGGCCGGACCGTCCTTGCATCAGACACCCACCAGCGTATCCGTGGATACAACTTTGAGGACCTGACTGACAGAAACATGTAAGTCACCACCCTGATTGGGTTGAGGAACCATAACACCCTTTTTCCTGCTCTTTCTGTAGAACAGACATGTCCAAACTATTCCATGAGGGCCGTATGGCTGCAGGTTTTTGTTCGAAGCAGTCAAGAGGTCTCTTTATTATCAGCTGAAGACTGAGATCAGCTGATTAAGTGAGTCCAGCCGGGTGTGCTCCTCCTTGGTTGGAATGAAAACCTGCAGCCACAGGGCGCTTCATTGAATAGTTTGGATACGCCTGATGTAGGAACAGCACAAAATGTAACCAGTTCTGGATTTCACTTTGCCTGTGCCAGCTGTAGCCTCTAAAGCTACTTTTCTCTGCACGCAGTGAACTGAAGTAAAAGATTAAAACTGGTGCCCCCTTTTTTATTTATTGAATTAAGAATCAGTTTTGAATCATGAGATTCAAAAGTGCAGCACACCTGGTGTTTGGTTGCATGTCTCTTCACCACAGGCAACCACTTTTCAGTTAACAAGCTTCTGGCAGAATTCTGGTTTGCCCAGTTTTCTTGGCAGAGCAGTAGTAGTTGTGGTTGTAGTAGTGATCAAACAAACTGATTTTCTGGCATGGACTTGTCTTTTCAGGGCATTTACTCATATTTTCAAAGGGGTTAAGATCAGGTCAGGAAGCTCAAAATAAAGCCTAATTTCATTTTGATTCACCTATCTCAAAACCACTTGTGATGTTCCAAGATTGAACTTTCTAGCTGACAGGTGGTGTTGTCATGAAGGATTTTGTACAAGTCATTTTCTTAATTATTCCATCCACTTTCTGCAATGTA
This sequence comes from Chelmon rostratus, assembly GCF_017976325.1. Taxonomy (NCBI): domain Eukaryota; kingdom Metazoa; phylum Chordata; class Actinopteri; order Chaetodontiformes; family Chaetodontidae; genus Chelmon; species Chelmon rostratus. The sequence goes on from NC_055665.1 coordinate 28,663,597, forward strand.
TCATATATATATGTATATACACACACCACACATTTTTTTCTTTATTTTTTAATGGCTGTGCCTGATTAATTGGGTCCCATTAAGGTGTTGGTGTGTAAGTTTAACCTGCCACTTACACAAGTGATGTCAAAACATTGTTTTGTGACAGATGTTATTTTCTTCCGTCTTGGCCTCTCTGTGCAGCAGTATTTGCTCTGCCTGTGACTGATGTTGTGTGTTGTATCATCCAGAGTGCAGGAGGACCACCCCATCATGTCTTTTACTGTTTCCAAAAATGGAAGGTTAGCTCTGCTCAATGTTGCTACTCAGGTGAGCAGCTTGTTACTTCCTCACATTTCACAATTTACTTTCCTTTCATTTGAACTTCAGCTAGTTGCTACAGCAGCAGTTATGGTCAGTATTGATTTTGAAATGTGTGTCTCAATAAATGATGTACATTTCTAGGGAGTGCACCTATGGGACCTGCAGGATCGGGTGCTGGTGAGGAAATACCAAGGGGTAACCCAGGGCTTCTACACCATCCACTCCTGCTTCGGAGGGCACAATGAAGACTTCATCGCTAGTGGCAGTGAAGGCAAGACAACATAATGTTTAGTAGCTCAGCTCAGCTGCTTTCTGTTGTGGACTGAGACAACAAAAAGATAACGAAAAAATAGTCAAAATTAAAAGAGCATTTCTATGACAACATTATCAGGGTTACTTTCTCGTAAATCTCAACAAAACATCATGCGAACATGTGTGTCAAGCAAGTTCAAACTAAATTAACGTATAAAACAAACAGCCACAGGATCGGCTCAGAGTAGACCCCTGTGTGTGTTCCCCTATGCACAGCCTGAGAAGTACTCTGCATGATAAGTAAACAGATTTTCATTTGTTAGGTTGCAATTTAAGTCTAATCCAATAAACAGGTTGCAGCTGATAAAGTGCCCTGTCTCTTGTCAGATCACAAAGTTTACATCTGGCACCGGCGCAGCGAGCTGCCCATCGCAGAGTTGACGGGTCACACCCGCACAGTCAACTGTGTGAGCTGGAACCCTGTCTTGCCCGGACTGCTGGCCAGCGCCTCTGATGATGGGACTGTCCGAATATGGGGACCTGCCCCCTTTCTGGATGTCCAGGATGCAGAAGGGCTCAATGGTATGAACATGAAATCTAGGACATGTAGTTGTTTGGAGTAAAATTTCAGCATTATTTGGTTTGGCGAGATGTACGGTTGTGTGTGATTTGCATAAATATGGAAACATTGCTCTCCATGATGTAACCAAGTGGCAGCATGTGTAGTGAGAACATAATGGACCAAGGCAGCTCCTTTGTGTAACCCCAAAACAGATGTCATGTTTCTCAGATTTATGTTAGAAACCAGTTTAACACACAATCAGAAAGACCAACCGACTGTTCAAGATGATTGATTGAGATATCAAATGCTGCACTTTGCAATTGAGACCTCATTTTCATCAGAATTTAGTCTGAGATCACAAATTATTTTAGTAAGAGCAGTTTCAGTGCTGTGGCCCCTATAAAGCCTGACTGAAATCCCTCCAGAATGTTATTTTCTTTAAGAAAGGATTTATTAATGATAAAAGGAAGGTTGGATATTGGCCTATAGGTAGAGAGTGCATTACCATCTAGGTCGGGTTTCTTTAGTAATGGTTTTACTACAGATTTTTTTAATACATCTGGGAAGAGGCCTGTTGGTAGTGCTGTATTTATAATCTTAATCTTAATAATCTTCTTTAAAAATGCTGTAGATACAGGGTCGTCACTTGAGGTAGAGGAGTTAGACTCAGTGAAAGTCTTGCAGAGCTCAGTTAATGTAATAAAGATGGATTTTCACATGGTTGCATCTTTTTTTTACAGTGTTTGTTGAGGTCATCTGCTTTCACTCTAATTAAGGTTATTCTGTTGTTGAAGAATGATGCAAATTCTTCACAATTTGATGCAGAGAACTGTGGACTGGTGGGGGCAGTATTGAGTAGCTGGTCAATAGTGGAGAATAATATTCTAGAATTCCCAGCATTCTCTGTAATAATCTTGAAAACCTAATCCTTTGTTGCTGGACATATTGCTTTGTTAGAAACAGTCATGGCTTCTTTGAAAATATTACAGTGAACTCTGAGCTCAGTTTTCCTCCACTGTCTTTCAGCTGCTCGACAGATTCTCTTAATCTCATTAACACTGTAATTGATTAACCATGGGGAGATTCTGTTAGTTGACCTCTTTTGAACCTTTAGTGGAGCAGTATTTAAAGCAAATGACAAGTTATTGTTGACCCAAATGATGTCATTATATTATAGAACTTTGCTTCATTTTTCAACCAAAAAGTCCTGTTTATGTTTTGTTAAGATGACTTTGGCATCAAAACACACACAGTGACGAGCAGCGGTAGGTAATTCTAATACTCAAACATTGTCAGTGTTTAACCAAGTCCAAAATGTTACCATGCTGAATGCAGTTCTTTACATGCATTTCAAATTGTTTTGAAGCTTTGAATACACCTTGAGAGTGTCTTAAGCTGGATATGGAAGGAAAAGTGTTGCTTTATGATTGAAGATTAGCAACCATCCTTTGCCTAGTCTCTCTTGGTTTTTGCGTACGCTCGAAGCTGTCCAGCAAATTAATAAGCTCTATAGCTTTGTAGTCACTTTTTATATGGTTATTTAGGTTTCAGGATTAATCTGTCATATCTAGTGATACCAGGTGCAATTAGCTCTGAGATTTCCCTGCATGAACTCAGATGAATACTTTTGTTGTCAATACAATGTAATGATGAACACTGATAATTCTGCTTTGAGCTCAAGAGCAAGATATTCAAATAATGTAAATTCACCCAGGTCAGTGTCATTACACACCTGATATGCTGTTTACCCATGTCTCAACTAAAACCCTAAAATACAAATTGTTTTCACTTATCAGATAATTATCCAAAAAGCATTCGTGAACCAATGATCTGACATTAAAAAGAGCTCATTTCAGCTATAGGGACTCTGCGACAGGAGAGGAGACTGACTGTGGCTGAACATTGACAAATTTAAGATTTCTGAGACAGGTATCAGATGGTCTGTGATTGCTAAGATATGGTATATGGTATATGCCTATGTGATATATTTATGTTTGTGATGTATTAACATATTAATAGCAGATAGCATTTGAACATAGTACGGCACTAATGATCTAATAATAATAATAATAATAGATTTTATTTAGAACACAGTTTACATTCGAATACAAATCTCAAAGTGCACAGTACAGGCAACAATAACTATAAAAGCAACAATAACAGTAAAATCAAGCAACACAATACATTCAATAATCTCCATGTGGACCTGCGAGACGAGACAGCACAAAGACTCAAGAAGCCAAGTCAGTAACATGTCTTGATAGGACAGGAACGCATACAGATGGAGAGGGAGAGAAGAACAGAGGTTTGGGTGTCATTGGAAGTCCCTCAGCAGCCTAATCCTATGGCAGCATAACTAGGGGCTGGTCCAAGGCAAGCCTGAGCCAGCCCCAAGTGTAAGCTTTATCAGAAAGGAAAGTTTTGAGCCTGCTATTAAATGTAGAGAGGGTGTCTGCCTCCTGGACAATAGCTGGAAGATGGTTCCACAGGAGAGGAGCTTGATAACTAAAGGCTCTGGCTCCCATTCTGGTTTTAGAGACTTTGGGAACCACCAGTAAGCCTGCATTCTGGGATCGCAGTGTTCTGCTGGGGTAATAGGCTACTATGAGTTCTTTAAGATAAGATGGTGCCTGACCATTTAATGCTTTGTAGGTAAGGAGAAGGATTTTAAATTCTATTTGAGATTTTACAGGCAGCCAGTGCAGAGTGGCTAATATCGGAGAAATATGGTCTCTTTTCCTGTTTTTTGTCAGAACACGTGCTGCAGCATTCTGGATTAGTTGGAGACATTTAGATATTTAATTGGGACAGCCTGATAGTGAGGAATTGCAATAATCCAGCCTGGAAGTAAATAAAGCATCGACTAGTTTTTCTGCATCATTTTGAGACAGGAAGTGCCTGATTTTTGCAATGTTACGTAGGTGGAAAAAGGCAGTCCTTGAATTTTTTTTTTACGTGGGAGTTAAATGACATATCCTGATCAAAGATGACTCCCTGATTCCTTACAGTTGTACTGGGGGCCAGCGCTATGCCATCGTTTCTATCTCATCGGGTATTGAGTTTCTAAGTTGTTTAGTCCCAAATACGATAACTTCAGTTTTGTCTGAATCCAATAACAAAAAATTGCAGGTCATCCAGGTCTTTATTTCCTTCAGACACACTTGGAGTTTAGTCAATTGATTGGTCTCCTCTGGCTTCATTGGGAAGTATAGCTGAGTATCATCTGCATAACAGTGAAAATTTATGGAATGTTTCCTGACTATGTTGCCTAGAGGAAGCAAATATAGAGTGAATCAAGAGTAGGCTTTTTGAGGAGAGGTTTTATTACAGCTACTTTAAAGGACTGTGGTAGCCTGTTGACAGAGACAGGTTAATCATGTTTTATAAAGAAGATCCAATTAAGGGTAAAACATCTTTAAACAGCTTGGTCGGGATGGGATCTAAAATGTCCATAAAGTTGAATTAGCACCTCTCTAAGGCATTTCCAACAATAACTGAATATTAAAACAATTAAAACTAACAACTATTGCAGGACTGGGCTAGACTACCTAATGCACTGGAAACATAACCAAATAAAAAGCACTGCTGCCAAGATTTTCAACTGGTCAATAAAGTACAAGTTATCATTCTACACTTACTTGATGTCTTAGACCCCATTTGATGCTAGTGGTTTTATTTTCTATCCTGCCAGCAAAAACACTAGCATTAGCATTTGTGCTTTAGCAGTTTCTGGCAGTGTCTTAACTGATGATGAATGCAAAGAAAAGTTTGATAGCTATCAGCTCCTTCCTGTGGAGAATCTGCAGCCTGCTAAACATGAATGAGTGAGTGTGTGAATTAATGGGCCAGTTCTATGAGCAGCATCATGTCCGAACAGAGCAACAGGTGATGTTGATGTGACCTCTTTCTTTTTCCTGTCCTGTCAGAATGTTGCAGCATGGACAGCTGATGATCTGCTGCTGCTGTGAACCTGAGGAGCATTAAGACTCTGTAGAAACTTGAATGGATGAAGCAGGAATAGCTTTGGTGATGGAGCTGTTTCCTGAAGGCAGGGCCAGTGGTGCTGTGTGTCCGGATCTCACAACATAGAGATGTCAGACTCAGTCACATTATTGAGAGCAGAACCGGCTGGGTGAGTTGAGCTCCACGACCTCCAGTGTCTGACCCACCTCCTCCTCCTGCCTGGACCCGTTCCCTCAGCACCATCCAGGACCACCCACTTCCTCTTATTTATTATCAAATGCGTTATTTATTCATGGGTTGTTCACTGACTTGTACTAGGCTGTGATGTAGCTGCATTTGTGGAGGGTGTTTGTTCTTAGTTTTCTTTAGTCGAGTGTGTGCTCACACGAAGAAGCTTGAATTTTTTCCTCTTTCACCTCTGTGAAGAAGTTTTACCCACAGGAACATTTGATGGATGTAACACCCATTCTAACATTAACTTTTAAATGCAAAATTCTGTTATGTTGTCTTTTTTACACAGAATGCAGTTTTTCCCTCAGCTTTCTTGCTTATAGCTAGAGAAACAATAGTATTGGATGAGCATGTCGCATAGGATTGCACAGGACAATTTACGTGATGGCTGACTCACAGTATGTCCCGCTATATCTGCTAAAGGACATTGAGCGGTTTGCTGCCTTCTAGAGGATGCAGCAGCTGATGTGTGGAAAGTTGTCGAGTTCAAAGGATTATCTGTCAACCCTAACCTCTGCATATGGATTATCCCAGTGTAGCTTTCCTCTTGCCATCGGTCCTAATCTCATCTTTATTTTGCTGATACATCTTTGCTCTTTGGTATTACTATTTACTTTATTTGTTTTCATTGCGGCCTGTTGCCATTTGTCACTGCATACAAACAGCAGTTGTCATATGAATTTCTCTTGGATTGGTTTAGTTGTGACATGTTCTAAGTTTCAGTGATCACTGTGTTTGTTTTTTTATTTACTATAAGTGAAACTGTAACATTTAAAGAGTGAATCCCAGCTCAACTGTGAACTGTCTTAAAAGATCACACTGGTGTTATTCTCTACGTTCGGTATTATCAGCAAACCCCATGAAAAGACCAGAACTGACAATGTGTTCGTCTGTTTCTCTTTTTACTTTATGACTTCCCTACCCTGTCTGTGACACTCAGCTCCAATCCCATTGGTTCCCTCTGAGGACATAAAAAAACCCCCACAAATATATAGTTTCTTAAAGAAGCGTTCAGTAATTCTAAAACAGCTGTTCTCTGTAGTTTTTAACAAACATTACATTATTGTCTTCAGCAGTGGGTTTATCCACATTTTGTGCTCTGGTGAGTATTTGGGGCAGCAGGATGGTGCATCTGGGACTGAGTCAAAATAAACTGCAGTGTGTGTGTTCATGGTAATAAAGGAATATGTCACCCAGTGCAACAGTGTTGCTCATCATGTGCTTTTCACATGTGGCAACCTCTGAGGCTTAAAAATTAAGCCAATGCTGAAGTGCCAAAAACTGCAGTTCTTTCAATCGCCACTTGAGACTGGTTCCAAAAGCGAGTCCATCCCCATAGACCCGCATATTACAATGCATGCGATGTGTTCACAGCCCGGTACAAAAACAATTTTGGTCCCTATAGCTATAGAGGGGGTGGGGGTCACACTTTGAGTGACAGCTAGGTACTAGGTTTCAGCAAAAAGACTTTGTTCAGCCTGCCTCAGCTTCACCCACACTCCACCTCTTTGCCCATTTTTGCACTAGCCGTTGCACAAGTGGGTCTTAAGAAAACCAATGGGTAACGTCACAGACACTACATCCATGTTTTATACTGTCTATGGCTTTTAATAGTTTTTGGCCAACAGCAGAGCTTCATGGCACAGAGGAATAGGATATCAGGCTTTGATAACACACACAATACTTGTTAGTAGGACACATCCATTTTTTGGTCAGTACATGAGATTTGTTCATCATTAAAAAAAAGATAGGAAATTCCCAGCCTTATCACACAGTACACTTGCTAGCTAAATGAAGAAGTGTATCTGGAGTGGATAACACATTTGTACACAAGTGTAACATAGGTTATTATGAACTTCTGAAAAGTATTTCCTTTCAGAAAGTCAAAACAACTATCTTGCCTGATGTGATGTTCTATGTAACGTGCTGTATATTTGTATGTTATGGCATGTATATGAGGCTGTGTCCAAATGGCAGACAGGATGACGTGTTTTAGGGTTTCCCATACCTTTTTTTTATTTTTTGTCAATTTAAAAAAAAGCTTTCAGCTACTCTTCAACAACTTAATGCTATTTTTACTTGACAGCACTACTGTTATTATATGAAGCAGCAAGTTTACATTCACAACTGCTAACACAAAATTGTTTTGGAGATTCAAAAACTACAAAGATACATTTCAGCCAGCTGCTTTTTGGACACTTTTTCAAAGTGCTTCTATAGATTTTATTTACAAGTTTTTTTTTAAATAACTATTATTAGAAATATTCTTTTTTTTCTAAAAACCTTTCAAGTCCTGGACAGTAACTGCAGGAATGTCAGGACAATGGGAACCCTGTTAATCTGCCCGGACACCATTGCAGCCATCACCAGCTTCAACTCTGCCATCACAGAACACACACTATGATACATAACAATATATGTTATGTTACATGCACACACACACACACACACACACACACACACTTGATTCATGCACAGATGTGGTGTTTTAGTTTCTGCTTCTGTGATTTTTACTTAAGTTTATTCTGAGTGTTTCAGGCTTCTTTTCTCTTTTCGCTGTATGAAGCCAAAGTAGGAACTTTTGTTTGCTTGCAGGTAGTTTCTGCCAGAAACCATTTTACATTTTAAATGTATTATTACAAAAAGTGATGTACTGTTCTGTATTGTTGTGTAGGAGAAGTGTTATGTATGCCTATTTTAAATAAAGTATTCAGGGTTTTAAAATTTACCTTGAAATGTCCTTTGCTTGATGTGTACTTAGTGCATGTGCCTCTGTACTGTGTCTGACTGAGCAGTAAACCTATTGACCAGAACACCTTCAGACATGTCCGTGCATGCATGCTTTATTTATTCATTTCTTGTCCATTTCAGAAGATGTGCACTCTTTTGACATTTGACCTAGTAGGTAGTTTTAAACTAATCATTTAAGGTTAACTTGTGACATTATTTGATTTATTGTAGATTAATACTGAAGACATCAAAACATGAAATAAAATGGAATTATGTGGTAAATGAAGCAAGAGATCACCTTAACCAGCATTGTGAGGTAGTCACCTGAATGTTTGTCCAACAGTCTTGAAGTAGTTCCCATATATGCTGAGTACTGGTTGCCTGCTTCTTTTCCTTCATTCTGTGGTCCGACCTTTTCCAAACTATCTCAACTGGGTTCAGGTCATGATTGTGATGGTGGTGGCCAAGTTCATCTGATGCAGCCCTCCAACGCTCTCCTGCTTGGTTCTCCTTGCAGCCAACTTAATATCCCTCCCTCCCTGACCCCTCACTTTTCAAGCGGGTAAGAGATCCTGCGATGCCCGTGAAAAACACAATAGGTGAGTTTCAGAACCAGTGTTTGGTTTGTCTGTTCTGAGCTACTGTAGAAACATGGCAGTGCAACATGGTGGACTCCGTGGTAGACCCACCCCCTCTGTAGATACACTGTGCTCCAAACTTTTCTGCAAATGTCAGTTCACTGATGAATGCCATGCTATGATGGTCCAGATGGATGGAGTTCTGGGTGGTTGGTAAAAAGCCTTGTTCCAACAAGACTGCAACGTCAAAGTAGTGGCAGAGTGATGTTTGGGCTGCAAGTAATTATACTACTATTACTAATGATAATGACAATAATGCAAAAAATGAAGCTCTAAGTTCTTTACAATAGAAATGAATTACATCCAGGGCTTCACATACAAATGAGAATGAGCATAAAAACAGGGATAGAAAGTAAAGTAAAATAAGATGAATAATGAAAACCACTTGATAATTGCTGAGGGTAGCTGCAGATTTAGATGATTTTCTGCAGGTTCATCTCTGTGAGAGCTTCCTTTCAGATTGTCACATTGTTTTCACATTGTCATTGTTACTATAAAAAAGAAAGGATCTACCATTTCACTTCTATTTCCCGCTCTCATACGGAGCAGATGTTTTTCCTGCTTGCTCTCTGCGTTGCATATATTCTTTGGTTAATGATCTGTTAAGTGAAAAGAATTTGGATTTTCTGTTTTTACTTGAGCATAACTGGTGTGGCAACACTGATTGAGGCTTGTCCTCCAAACTCTGTCAGTCAGTCAGACAAAACAGGAAAGGAGGCATTGCAGTATTTTTTCTGAACAGTTACTGTGTAATGACATTGACCTGGGTGAATTTACATCATTTGAATATCTTGCTCCTGAGCTCCAACAGAATTGTCATTGCTCATCATTACATTATATTGACCACCAAGATATTAATTGCTGTGTACTGTACATCAGCTGTGATTGTTACGCCAGAGATTGCATGAGGAAATAGGGAGCCAAAGGTAAAGGAGTATAAGGAAATGATTTTGGACAATTTTGAGGCAAATAAAGACAAACAAGTTGTCTTACAGTTTTATTTATGAAACACATTTTCCTCAAAAAAAGAAAGTAAGACAGTTTAGCGTGAATCATATATGAACTTGTTCACCAGCAGTCTTCCCAGTTCACGCACACTGAGGAGAGAAATGGCGTTATATATACACACATGGGGGGACAAAAGGCCTTGAATAATACAGAGTAGGTATGGATGTACTGTACTAGTATGATTGCTGTGTCTATACACTCAACCAAATAAAGAGTGCACACACCCATCCATCATCCCACTGAAAAGCTGAGACACCTTCTAATCTAGGAAAAATTGAAATATGGAATGTCAGATTTAAACATAATGTGTGTTCAACCCAAAAGCAATTCATGAAACATTAGTGCACGATTGAGGTCAAATTCAATTGTCCAAATTCAATACAGTCATAATACAACAGCCATTACTTCCATATTGCATCACTTCTTTCCAGACTGAATGGAATCATTTTATTGATGTCAACACCTGACCCCCTCAAATTCAGACAACGTCTAGCTCTGTGATGTGACATCCTTCCAGCACAACATCAAACTATGGCCTGGACACAGTGACAGAGGACTGGTGTGTGTGGTTCAGTGTGATTATTGCTCACTCTGTGCCACACATTATCAATGCTACTGACCGTCACATTTAGTGTCGTGTGTGAATACACACATACAGTACATACTCATATTGAGACAAATATGGCTATATATTATACGTGCGTGTGCTTGCGTGCATGTGTGTGTGTGTGTGTCGGATGAGCTGTGGTTGGTGATCACTGATGGAGTGTGATTCTAGATGTCTGGCAGGCTGCATATGCATAAAAAAGTCTTAGAACAGGATTCGTGATCAATCATCTGATGATCTCTGGTGTTTACACTTCAATACCATCACAAGCCTTCATTTTGAAAACTTTTCATACTTAGACCAAATATGTTATTCAAGCTTAAAATGTGAGAACTGGAGGAGTTCAGAAAAATGAAGGAGCAACAACAGCATTGGACTAGAAAGACAGTGAGGTCCTGACACACCAAGCAGGAAAAAACACAGAATCACTAAACAGACTACAAAAGACTACATCCAACAGCAGGTGACTGCAAATGTGCACATACAAATTCTTGCCAAAATACATTTTAACAATGATATGAATAATTTGGTTAAGCCCTCACAGTCACCAGGTCAATGGGACATTTTGGAGCCATGTGTTGGACAGGGCTCTCCACCTTGTGCCTTACTAACATAATTTACACTCAGTATTCTGTTTTCATCTTAAAACTCACATTTGTCTTATGGCTTTTACTAAACTGATGGTATTTGTTCTGTTTCAATGATTTCATCTTGTTCTATATTTTATGCTTCGGATTTTCATTTTTATTCTTTGTTTTTACAGTAAAGCACTTAGTAATTTTGTTTTTAAAAGTTGCTATATAAAAAAATGACTATTATTACTTAATGCTGGCTTTTACTTCTATTTACTTCTATATTTGCCACCTATGTATATGCACTGTGCCTGTGTCAGAGGAGATACCTTGTCAGTGGTCTGTGTTGCACATGAACTAGTAAGTATTACTTTACGTGTGGAAGGAACAAGAAAAGGCACAAGGACAAAAGGGAAAACTGATGATTGAACGGCCAATCAGAGATCTGACTGCCTCTCAATTCAACATGCTGAGTCAGCTGAGCCTGCACTGATAAGGAACAACATTAGCCACATTAGCCAGGCTGTAGATCAATAAACAGTGCTCAACTGTGACCTTGGTTCACCAGTGCCCCCGGTCTGCTTCTTGTCATTAAAAAGCGACAATCTGACTGCTATAACACTTGACACAAGGCACCATGTCTTGAACTGTGCATTGAAACAGTGCTGACAGACACGACTGACCTCTGATCCCTGGGCTGAGAGCAATGCACAGCTGCCTAATGTCATGTCTGCTAACACAAACTGATGAAGTGCCAGCAGCTAAGCTTTGTACTGTGCCACAGCTCAAAATGACCAGAATGTACGCTCAGTGGCCACTTTACTAGGTAAACCTGCAGACCTGCTAATTAATACAAATACCTACTCAGCCAATCATATGGCAGCAACTAAATGCATAAAAGCATGCAGACATGGTCAAGACGTTCAGTTGTTGTTCAGACCAAACATCAGAAATGTGGTGATGTAATGATATGGGGAGGGGGGGGGTATAGAGATTGAAAAAAAATACTGATTACTTAAGTCCCCTTCACAATAAAGCACAGCGGTTGTTGTAGGACATTTTGTCATGATGGTACTGAAGTGTTAAATGGTTAGATATACATATTAAATCAAAGTCAAAACACATATAACAGTGTGAACCTCAGTGAGAACACAGTGATAGTAAACTTCTTCTCTCTGCTGTTCTAACAGATTTTATGCATACAGTACTGTACAGAAAAACAGCAAATCCTGGAGTTTGAAATTTGGCATCTTGGGTCGGAGATCTTGCTGGTGCTTCAGTCGTTGATCAGAGCCAGGATCATGCTGGACAAACAGGGTGGGAAAGACACATGTTGATAAAGAAATGACAGAGTAAAAAGAGCTACCACTATTACACAGTGTGTGAGTGTAAGCTGATGTAAAAGACCTTGGAAGTGTCACTAAATGTCAGTGTGCCTCTAAGGGCTGTTGCTCTCACCTGTACAAATAAATGAAGAAGCAGAGCAGGTGGTAACCCAGTTTAATCATAGCTTCCTTCATGTGCGACTTGAGCTGACCTCGGTTGTGGATCTCAGTGGGGTCAAACACACCCATGTTTCCCATCGGCACCTTTACATACCTATAAGGAAAAGAGGGACAAGAAAGATTAAACCCCACAGCTTAACTGCACGTGGACATGAACTGTGTTACACCACACACACACACACACACACACACACACACACACACACACACACACACACACACACATATATATATATATATATAGTCTGGATTGACTACAAGAAAGCCTACGACTCAATGCCACACACATGGATACTGGAATGTCTGGAGCTGTATAAGATCAACAGGGCCTTCATCCAGAACTCGATGGAAATGTGGAAGACAACCCTAGATTTGGTGAGCAGCACCAAATTCCTGGGTGCGCACGTCACTGAGGACCTCTCCTGGACCACCAACACCACATCACTGGCCAAGAAAGCGAACCAGCGCCTCTACTTCCTCCGCAAACTGAGGAAAGCCAGAGCCCCGGCCCCCATCATGCACACGTTCTACAGAGGCACCATCGAGAGCGTCCTGACCAGCAGCATCACCGTGTGGTATGGCCCCTGCTCCACGTCCTGCAGGAAGAACCTCCAGCGCATCGTAAGAGCAGCTGAGAAGATCGTCTGTGCTTCTCTCCCCTCCCTCCACGACCTCTACACCTCTCGCCTCACTCGCAAAGCCCTCTGCATTGCGAGAGACCCCACCCACCCGTCTGCAGAGCCTGCGGGCCAAGACCAGCAGACTGCGGGACAGCTTCGTCCACCAGGCTGTCAGAATGCTGAACTCTCTCCCTGCTCTGGAGTGGGGACTGCAACTACAACTGGTTCTGCTCGATGTTTCTGCCTGTTGAATGGAAGTTTGTCCTTGCCACTGGCATGCTTGTTTTGTGTCCAAATCACTAATGGAAACAACAATTTTTGAAGTTTTTCCAGTATATGGCAAGAGCAATGCAGCTGAAAGCCATGAAGGGGGTGCAATGTAATTGCAATTTGGCACTGTCAGTGTACTAAAAGTGTTTGTTGTTGCCACTGACAGGCTACTCAACAGAAACAAAATAAAACTCAGCAAAACCTTCTTTGTTTGCCTTCTACTGTTCCAACAATCACAACCAAGTCTTGTTCACTCCTGTCCGCCATGCAGTGCATCTGCTGCAGTGTTTTTTTTCTGTTTGTTTGTTTTTAACATTTTTGGAATTTTCATTGACATCATTAAAGCATACCTATAAATGTTCCAGGCTGCTATAGGCAGGTTGAGGAGGAAGATGAACCAATGCATGGAGACCAACATCAGCATAGTAGAGAGACACTGGCCAACCATCTCTGGAATTACCCACTGGAAATAAAAAAAATTACACATCAAAATCAGAAATCATAAACCAGAATAGTAATTAACCTGTATCTAAGCATTTATAAAAACAGACAAGTAATTAGCTTTAGTAAGCATGTATGTATATAATCATCATCATATAACACATGAAAACAAGAAACAAGGCACCACAAATAAAAGGAATCAGAAACAAATATCTGAGGTATATTCATGTAAATGTCCTCTGACAGAAATAATGCAGAGTAACATGACTTACTTTGTTCAGCTTGGAGCAGCAGGCTCTAGCATTGATGTAGTCACATTCTAGATCCGACAGGGTGATAATCTGAGGTGATAAGTCAAGGTGCCACACTGGTGAGAATCTTAAGCGTATTGAATACTTCATTCTTGTCTTCTATCTACTCTATTCAGTTGAACTTTGCTGAACAGAAAAACTGAACCTAACTTGCACTCTGTTGTACTTCAGACATGGATTCCAAACAGATTTCTAGCAAATTTGTAGAGCCAATTGACAAGTAACGATTCTACGAAAGGATATAGGTATGCTTATATAGGACGAATGCTGACCATCCTCTCCCTCACTGCGGTTAGACCTGACATGGAAAACTCCCAGTGGTCTGTCGACAGGGGTCACCCTTGGGTGACCCTTGTGTCTCTGGTGCTGGGGTGGGATGTACAATTCTAAGGTGGTAGGGGAAGAGAATCCTCCATCCCTCCACATAAACTCTCGGGAGCTGCTACTTTTGTTTTGCAAAAGACAGACAAATCTATTACATCAGATTTAGGACATTTATTTTACCTCATGTGATGGTTTACTGCACACTAAAACTCAATTTTCTTTATTATGCCAAGAATACGAAGGTTGTACAGAATTTAGGCCATTTGTTAGGTCATTAACAAAATGTAATCTAAGGGAGTAGTACATTGGTTCGAGACAGTAGTTGGAATAACTTGTGACTTATCATTGTAGGAATAACTTAAAAAGGTTGTTAATAATGTTTTAAAAGGTAAGTACATTTGCTGACTCACGAGGCAACATTAAATAGTCACACCTTCGGCAGAGAAGTGACAGTACCAGTAACAACAATGGAGGTAGCAAGCTAAACCTAACTGTTTTAGCTCTGTCTGCGGTTATGCAGATTTAAAACTGTCCATGTAACTTGCCGTTTCGTTTTTACGTTCATGTTTCATATCGTTACTCCGCGGTTAAAACAAGCTTCCTCTTAACTAAACGATAGCATTAGTTCACGTTAGCATGTGACTGACACTAGTAACAAGGCGGCTAACTGGTTAGCTACTTAGCGTTAATGTAATATACTGCCATAAACAACGAAGTTCGTAAGAGCTTTTGGCGAGCTAGTCGGTCTGGCGAATAAACTCAATATCCGCCAGAAAACGCAGGCGAGAAGGATACAAAGTAGACCGACAGGAAAATCAGTGCACAGCAGTCCACAAGTGACAGAATGAACACAGCCGCTTCCATTTTTCTACTTCCGTTAATGGTTTGTTTTCATTTCCGGACTATTCTCGAGTCTACATCGACAGACAATGATAGTTATTTTATTGCAGTACTGCCACCTAGCGAACTGGAGTGGAGCTGATGATGAACAACTGGATAGAGTAATGCGTACACTTCATAAAATGACTTGGAAAAAACAAAATATGAAAACTTTAAAAGGAGTGATATGTATGACTTATTATAATTCAGAATGTGGGGAGAAATCTCAAGAAAACAGCTGTCAGGATCACTGGGAATCACAGGCTATCCACATGCATGACAAGAACCAAATAAATTACACAGGAAATCAGGTCAGGAAACATAATCATCATCATCATCATTCTTCAAACATCTGTTCTGAATATACCACGTTTTTATAACAAAGATTCTTCCTCTTTTTTCCTGAGAGCAATCTTGAAAATCTAAAAAAGCTCAATGCTGCTGCACTCTAGAGATACAGGCCAACACACACACATGCATGAACACAAATTGTTTTGGTTTTCTGTCTGCACCTGTGCCTTGTCTCAAATTGATGAATGAAGAATTTTTGAATTTAATTGAAATAGCCATCTAAAACATCTCATGTCTAAAATATTATTTATTATCTCAGTTTCAGTGTGTGGATACCCCCCTTTCCTGTAATTATTTTATTATTTTTCACTTTTCCCGCGACATTATTTTATTTTCAGTAAATGCTAGATTAATACTGTGCCTATTATTATTGTACAATACTTTAAATTCATTATAGTCACTAATATCAGTCATTTGTTTTGTTGTACCAAACATTAATCTCTAGTGTCTAGTGTGTGATTCTAATTATCTAATAAATATAATGTAGTTACTGTCGCCATAAACATATTATTTAAAATCAAACCGCATAAGCAATTACCCTATAATTCAATAGTTAATAGAATTACCATAAAATAAAGTGGTATCCAAAGAATCTGTTCATGTGAAAAAGTGACTGACAGTATGTGCGTGTTGGCAGGGTGTGTTCATGCAGTTTGTTTACACCTGATGACAGGTAAAGTGTCCTGCAATAATATTTTCAAAGTACACGCACAGTATGTATAATATAGAAATATGAGGAAAGCTGTTTCTGCAGAATAGTGACTCACCCTGCTGTCACTTATAAAAAAAAGTGGGCAGGCCTGCAGGGGAGAATATGAGAACAGTAAACTGTGGAAGAGGAAGCAAGAGGGAATTTTCTTTAAGCCAAGGGAAGATGCTTAAATAGGAGAGTATCGCTCTGCTTGAGGCGAAAACAGCAGAGAGGCCAGTGAGAGAGGAAAGAGAGGGAAAGGGAGCTTACAAACCAAACAGAGGGACAGCAGAGAAGACAATAATATGGTGTGGGTTTCTCTTCAAATCTATCTGAACATCATACTTTTCTTTATTATTCTGGAAATAAGACATGGCACTGGAAAGGGCACCAGAGTGCTGGAAGCAACAGCCCCAGGAGATATCATCATCGGAGGAATCTTTCCCTTTCATGAAGATGTCGACAAAGAGAACAACTCTTTTGCACCCCACCTAAAGCCATGTATCAGGTGAGTTCAACATAATTTAATGGATGACGAGATGATGAACAGCCACTATTTTTCCCTTGTATCCTTTCTGACCCTGACTCTTTAGATGCAATTAGCCAAACCCCCATATCTTCTCCTTGATGCATCAAGAACCTCAAGATGTCCCTTGAGTACCTAGCAGAAAAAATATCATGATATTCAATATTTTTTAGCAATGGATAAGGTAAGTAGAGCCTTTAGTAATTGGACAATTCAAAAAACTGTTTAATAAATAAAAGTCCTACATTCAAATTTCTATGAAAGTAAAAGTATAGTACAAAAGTGATATAATTGGCCCCTATGACTATTACATTATTGTACAACCCCTGTGTAAAATGTAAATAGATACAGTGATAATTTGCACCACTCTGAAACCCCATATTTAATTGAAAATAGCACAAAGACAACATATCAAAGTTGCAACTGAGAAATTTCATTGTTTTTGAAAATTATATCCTCATTTAGAATTTGATGCCAGCAACATGTTTCAAAAAAAGTTGAGAGAGTGGCAACAAAAGACTGGATAAGTTTTGAAATGCTAAAGGAAAACAACTGGGAGAACGTCTCACAATTAATTAGGTTAAACTGGCAACAGGTCAATAACATGATTGTGTAGAAGTTCTTTCCATTGAAAACTTTTTTTGGAAACGCAGTTATCTATATTTATATTGATATCAATAACACGAAAACATGAAGTTTACAAATTGCTGCAGACAGTATACGTGACTGATTGTGGCTGTAGTTGGTTCAAAATGGTGCTACTCTGAACTACTTGGCACGTACAAAATAATGTTCACTTAACATCCACTTACTCTTACCATTCAATCACATCTCGCACTCGATTTTGCTGAAAGCAAAGACGAAAAAACTTGAGGTGTGGTTCAAAGTTTTGAAAAAAGGTACGAAATGAACGTTGAGTTAAGATTATTGACCTTTCATGTTCTTTTTAGTCTGTTTTTATAGTGATGATAAATGATCTGGTAACTTTGATCTGGCAAAGACGAAAAAACTTGAGGTGTGGTTCAAAGTTTTGAAAAAAGGTACGAAATGAACGTTGAGTTAAGATTATTGACCTTTCATGCTCTTTTTAGTCTGTTTTTATAGTGATGATAAATGATCTGGTAACTTTTACTATCAGATAAATGTAGTAGAGCGAAAAGTACAGTATTTCCCTCAATAATTGACTGAAAAAAATAAAAAAACAAAATTTTCGTCTTGCATCAAACTATATAGGTATGACAAATTGTGATGAAGTCACAAAGAGGGACTGGGTGGGGACACTATTTTAGAATAGTACAGTTTTGATCTTATATTTAGAGGTTTGAAGTAAAAGTAACAGCTCTACTTTTTAAATAATTTGTATTAGTAAATGATTTTCATTAGAAAGTCATATTAGACTTGAAATTGAAATCATACTTCAGTCTCAGTCTATCACATCTGTCATTTATTTATTACTTGTTGATGACACTGTACTACTCACACAGGTTTCAAGGCAGCGGCCTGACGAAGGCATTGGCTATGATCAATGCCATAGAGGTCATGAATAAATCCCCTCTTCTGGCTGATGCTAACATCACTCTGGGCTACCGGATTGCGGACTCCTGCTCTGATGTCAGCACAGCTCTGAAAGCAACAGCACAATTCACCCAGCAGGACCCAACCAACTGCGACAGAGGAAGCAGCACCTCCACCTGTGGACAGCCAGTCATGGCTGTTATAGGGGCCTCTTACTCTGAAACATCGATCGCCATTGCTAGGCAACTGACACTCAATATGATTCCTCAAGTAAGTGGTGAGAAACAGGAAAATGCTGTTGACTCAGTAAGGAAGCAGGTAGGAGTCCGTGGATATACTGTTGACTGCTACAGGGAACTAGGGCAGCAGAACAGGTTTGCTTTGGCATTTTTTTAAAGTGAGGCACCACAGATAACCAAGAACATAAACAGCTGTATCCTCTCTGAGTGGAACTTTAGTGAACACAGAAGGAAATATTATGTATTGTGACATAATATTGGCACTTGCACATCTGTGTAGGTGTGCAGAATTTTTCAGACTGGATTCAAACACTTCTCTGATGATGAAGTATACAGTTAGGAAGTGTACACAGTTATTTTGGTATTGACATAAATATTAAATAGATATATATATTGAAATGAAATGCTAAAAGCAAGGGGAAGAGGCGGTGTAAACTTCAGCCCATTTGATCATTATTTATCCATCTACTCGGTAGCATCCAGATAACAATTAGGACAGTCACAATGGGTTTCAAATAAAGTAATTTTATTTCCATGGTTTTTTATTGTACAAGGAGTAGGTTTGGCTGTGTTGGCCGCATCAAACAGGCTTCTTTAATGCTAGATCTGGATTTAGCAAATAGTTAACCATGTGTTGCTGTTCCAGCCAATTAGTAGGTGAGATGTGACAATGTCATAGCCAGCGACTCGCCTGGCCGATGAAGTGCTCCTGCTGTTTCTCACCAATAACAGATCTGCAGTCTCTCCTCCTTTTTCCCTTTGCTCGTCTCTTCTGTGTAAAGTCCAAGTCTGTGTTACTGCAGGGCTTCCCACAAAAGCCTGCCCATGTGAGATGAGAAATAAATACACACGGTATTGTCTTTGTCGTGGCCGTTAGCTCTGCGCAGAGCGAGCCTCACAGCTTCACAGCATAAGAGTCTGCCCTCTCAGTGCTATACCACTCTTTTACTCAGGAAAGACAGAAACAAGAAATGATATAAGGCACACTACTATATTTGGTCATGAAGATATGTTGCCCTGACACAGAGTATTAGGATGAGGAGCAGTTGAAGGCCTCACTCACTCTGTTAGTCAAGATAAGCTGTTACCTTGACTGGTGCTCTGTGTCAGCAAAGACAAAACAGGGACCAGGCTTCTCACAACGTGAGAAACAGAGAAGTAAAGAATTGTCACTAAGTGCATACTGTTATACTGAACTTTTCCATTACATGGGTCTGCACACTGCGAAGGACCTCAGTGTCCTCAGGAGGTGGAGGCGACTCTGGCCCCTCTTGTACAGGGCGTCGGTGTTGTGAGACCAGTGAACAACCAGGTACTTGAAACTGTCCACTGTCTCAATGTACTCCCCCTGGATGTTCACTGGTGAGTGTGGTAGTGTCCTCCTTCTGAAGTCAACCACCATCTCCTTTGTTTTACTGGTGTTCAAGCACAGGTGGTTGCGCTCACACCAGTCCACAAAGTCCATAATGATTGACCGGTACTCCAGCTCATTCCGCTCTGACACATGGCCCACGATGGCGGAGTCATCAGAGAACGTCTGATGCCGAGGGGGATCAAGCACTCAAGACTCACCTGTCTACACAGTATTTACGTACCAGGGTTTCAACCAGTATTCGTCAAATAATCTGCCTTCCTGTGTGGTAACGACAAAGACCTAAAGGAAGACGCTAGGTACTGGTTTGTCAGTTTTTCGCTTGTCTGCAACTTGCCTTCCTGACTTTCCTGTTTGTCTTTGCTCCGGTGCCCAAATCCTCACCTGCTGTCATCTGCACCGTTTGTTTGTTCTCACCTATAAACCTCAATCCATCACGACTTGGACTCATCTCTGCACATTCTCTGAACATTCACTAAACTGTTGAGCTTTTCTGTGGTCTCCTGTCATATTTGTCTGAGAGTGGTATTTTGAGTCCCAAATACCTCGTAAACATGACAGGTACTCCCTCGAGGAACCATCAAATGTGCAGGGGTACTGTTTCCACAGCTCAAGAAACGTTTCCTGTCTTTGTTGTCCGACCTGACAGCAGCAAACTCAGCATCCCTCCTCCTTCTCCCCCTCGTCATGCTTGTCCTAACTACACTCTGGAGAGAGCACCTGATTGGTCAACGCTCAACATCATGAGAGATGTCACACCAGGGATGTCAAGACCAAAAATTGTGGCAGGCTAGACTTTTCGTCAGGGTGTCATGGAGCGTCCCAGACACTACCCGTCAGATCGTTTACAATGTCACACTACATGGGTATAGATGTCCGATTGTCATTCACGATTGGCCATGATGCTGGTAATTCATCAGTCATGACAAAATCACCTCAAAATGAGGCTAGATTCATGTAGTCTGATCCCAGCATAAGTAACACTTGTGCCCCTTCTGCTATGACATCAAAATGTATGTTGTGAAAAAGGTCTTTTCATTTCTTTTTGTTTTTATTTTTGTGCAATATTCAGGACAAACTTCATGAGCTTAGCTTCTTTGCTTTCATGATCTAGCAAAGTTCAATTCAATTCAAAATACTTCGTCTCTCAAGGAGCAATTTGAGGCAAGCAACTTTGCTAACAAAGGTGCACAAAGAGAATTCAGTTAAGTGGAGAATTCATTTACAAACAAAACAATCTAAAAATACAAATGTGACACTGTTAGGTGAAAACATATATATAACGACAGGCAGTTCCAACACCACAAAGACATATATTGTGTCAAAAATGTCAATAGTTCATGTGCATTTATCATTTATATTTCTTGTGCTGTGATTAATTATTAATGACATGGAGCTTTACACTGACATGGTATATACTGTACATGTTTTCTGGGTGTATACACCTATAGGTATATGTCTATATATGTATATATGTTACTGTACATATTGTTTTATTTTAACTATTAATAATTTTGCTTTATTCTATTCAAATTTAAATATTTTTATGGCATATGTGTGTGTAGCATGAAGGAGCAATGATTTACATTTAATTGTGCAACCCTGTGTTGTAAAATGACAAATGAACACTGTTACCTTACAGCTTGAAAGTTGGTATCTTCACTCTTAGGGCACCAGGTCCCTTTATTTTCATGATTTTTATGTAGTTGGACATTTGACTGGAAATGATACTTCTCCGAAAATAACATTAATGCTTTCCTTTTCCCCAGATCAGTTATTCATCAACTGCTGTCATTCTGAGTGATAAGGACCGTTTCCCTGCCTTCATGAGGACCATTCCTAATGACAAGCATCAGACAGCTGCCATGGTCAGTCTGCTCAGCACCTATGGCTGGAACTGGGTAGGAATAGTTACCACAGATGGAAATTATGGTCAATCAGCTCTCGACCACTTTGTTTCCCAGGCTTCTGAAAAACGTATCTGTGTGGCCTTCAAATCAATCCTACCTCAGTCTGTGACCAGTCCAGATGTCTCCCTTGCTATCATACAGACTGCCAAAACCATCTACAAGAATCCCAAGGTACAGGTGATTGTGTCATTTGCCAAGCCAACACACATGATGTACCTTTACCAGGAGCTTAAGAATCAGATGCTGAAAGCAGGACAGCGCACAGAGTCAATGAGAAGAGTCTGGGTGGCCAGTGACAGCTGGTCCTCCTCTAGCTCTGTGAAAGGTAACTTAACTCTGGAAGACATAGGACACGTTGTGGGCTTCACCTTTAAAAGTGGAAACCTGTCATCATTCAGTGAGTACCTGAGCAGGCTGGAGGCAGCTGGACATGACTACACAGGGAATAACTCCTTCATGCTGGAATTCTACACTCAACTAAATGTCTCTGGAGACCAAGAGCTGGTGTCTAAAGCTGTGAACACCCTCAGAGAACACACTCATGCCGATACTATCTTCAGTGTTGAGATGGCTGTGAGTGCCATCGCTCAGGCTGTGGCGTCTATCTGCAGGAGCAGAGACTGCAAAACACAAGGCAGAGTGCAACCCTGGGAGGTACTGACATACATATGTGTGTGGTTCCATGTGTGTATATGCTTGTGTTGCATTTAAAAGGTCCACATGGGTTAATTTTAGGGTTAACATATATAAGGGTTAACAGGCTGCTAGTATTAGGGGTAAGGTTACATTCAGATAACAGCTGAGGGTAAGGTTTTCACTGTTGAGACCAATTATTGTCACATTAAATATGATACCTTGGTATACTTACCATAAACAGGGCTGAGACAATTGGCAGTCTCTTTCTCATACCTGTGAAACTGTTGGAACAAACACTGGTTTCAACTAACTTTATTCCAGACTTTATAACCAAATCAAAATAGACCAGTGGAAAACCTGCTCAAAGTTGATTTTCAGAAAAGGAGACCCAGTCTCAAAGGTCGCAGTCTGAAAGGATAAGTACCCCAGACCCTGAAACTGAAGCAGCTGAATGGAATTAAGCCATTAATTTGATTATTTACTTTTTCCTACAGTCACATGTCAAAATGTCGGCTGACAGAGGGTCCACTTGGATCCACTTGTGTACACATACACAAAAGCTAATTCTGATTCTGAGTCACTGATGGTCTTATCAAGTACAGTCATGCGTACAGTAAAGACAAATCAGTATGTCCCTGCACATAGAGTGGTTTAATAGACTAATCCAAGGCACTGACTTTATAAAAGAAATGTTTCATGTCCTGTAGGTGCTGAGAGCTCTGTGGATGCAGGAGTTTCAACTTAGAGAAAAGAGGTATAAGTTTGACAGCAGAGGAGACATCAACCTGGGCTATGATGTGACAATGTGGAGGTCTGATGGAGGGAACATTCATGTCCATGATGTTGTAGCTGAGTATCACCCACACAACAACAACTGCAACCACAACTATAACACCACCCAACATCTTCAGGACCTGAAGGTAAGCCCTTATTTTGATGCCCTTATGTCCTTCTGTATATACAGAAACCCACAGAAACACATATACTGTACTGCAGTGTCTGTTTACTGAAAACATTCATGCCATTAAAGCTGATTTAAGCAATACTAGAAAATTGGATTTCAGTTTAAATATCCAGTTTATCCAGTTTTAGTTTTCTATAAAATAATAAGTTGTGAAGAATATAGTAAAAGTACAATACACTGAATTTTAAAAACACAAGAAATTGAATGGTCTATAATCATGGTCACTTCTTTCCTCAGCACATCATCTCAAAATGCTCCAATAGCTGCGTTCCTGGAGAGTTCAAGAAAACAGCTGAGGGTCAACACACTTGCTGTTATGAGTGCATCAACTGTACTGAGAACTACTACTCTAATAACACAGGCAAGACCCCTCCATACCCACACTGGATGTCACTGAATACATTTACATGCACAATGACTAATGGCCATGCGAGTCTGACTCAGCTAACTTGCTAACATGAGTACCATTTTCACATTGCATTAAGTTGTGTTTTAGGTGATCATATAACTCACTATTTGTGCTTACATGCACAGAAACCCAGGTGTGATCATACTCAAGGTTCATTGATGAAGGACTGTGATTCCATCACAGTCTGAAATAAAGTAAATGGTCAGCCTTCTCAAACCATGCAGCTCCTTTTCGACCAAGGAATTAAGGAACAGGACACGAACACAGTGGCAATAAGTCCCTTTTGTGCATTCCTATTTGTGTTTCTGCCACGTCTGAAGACTTATACAAATTTGGCAAATATGACCATTAACTCATTAAAAAATGACAGCTTTGTTTTGTTTTGTTGAATAGGCAACAATACAGTCACAATGCTGTTCTGTGTAGTCTACAAATTGTGTAACTGTTGTCCAAATGGATGTTTCAAAGGAGAAAAGGAAAGGAGACAATCTGGTTAATTATTCCTGCTGCTTTAGAATGTAACTATACTGAACCAGTCATTGGCTATATTGATTGCCTCTCCCACACTTGCTTGCTCATTCTCTCATTTGCACACACTTCATCTCTTCATCTCACCCGTTCTCTATCGCCACCTCAAGGCTTGTGTTGTGTTGTTAAGCAGCATTACACGGCACATCAGGTTAGTTCCTTGGCCCTAAAGAGTGCTACCCACAGAGCAAGGACTTGTCTCTACCTCCCCCAGGTATACCTCATCCTCTGCCTGTACATGAATATTTAAGCTATTTAAAATGGAGGTAAATCAGTATCAGCCTGTCTCACTGTAGATATTTAGTGCTAAGGGCCACAATCTGTGAATCGGTTTGAAGGGTCACTACTGAATGTATTTGCACTTATCTGCAATATACAAAAAAGAGTGGAAAGCAATATATAGACAAACAGAAAAGACTGTGACATATCTACTCTCCATGCAATGTCATCAACACGCCTGCTCACTGAATTCTAAATACAATGACCCACTCTATCCATGCATGGGCATTATCAGACAGTACACAGATGTTGTACTAGGGAGGTGGCATGGTAAAGTCTGATTAATGTTCAGCATGTGTTAAAGGGACTGAGTCTTCATTGAACACCCAGATTAAGTTTGAAATTCGCTCTCCACATGTTTGTTTGTTGTGAACCTGCATGTTATTGTCCTTCATTTCTGCAGATATGGACCAGTGTCTGAGTTGTGACACAAACACAGAGTGGTCTCCTGAGGGCAGCTCCACGTGCATCCCCAAAGCCCTGCTGTTCTTCTCCTGGCAGGATGGCTTTGCTGTGGTGCTCCTGTCGTTTTCTGCCCTGGGCATCCTCCTGGCTCTGCTGGTGTCCTCTCTGTTTCTACATCAGCGTGACACTCCTGTAGTGAAGGCTGCTGGAGGGCCACTGAGCCAGGCTATCCTGTTCTCTCTGATCATCAGTTACATCAGCGCCATGCTGTTTGTTGGCCAGCCCAACAGTTTCCAGTGCAAGGCTCGACAGGTGCTCTTTGGCATAAGCTTCACTCTGTGTGTCTCTTGCATCCTCGTCAAGACCCTGCAGATCCTACTAGCCTTTCAGTTTGACCCTGAGCTGCAGGAGGTTCTCCGGAGACTCTACCAGCCTTATGCTATCATCAGCATCTGTGTGGCCTTACAGGCAACTACCTGCATCTGCTGGCTAGTCCTCAAAAGCCCATTTAATCACACCATCATGCATCCAACCACTCTGCTGATGGACTGTCATGAGGGCTCATATTTGGCCTTTGGAGTGATGTTAGGCTACATAGCCGTCCTGGCTTTTGTGTGTTTCATCTGCGCCTTCAAAGGGCGGAAACTGCCACAGCAGTACAACGAGGCAAAATTCATCACCTTCAGCATGCTGCTCTACCTCATCTCCTGGCTACTCTTTGTTCCCGTCTATGTCACCACTTCAGGAGTATACCTGCCAGCTGTGGAGATGGTGGTCATTCTCATCTCCAATTACGGCATCCTCAGCTGTCATTTCTTCCCAAAGTGCTATATAATCCTTTTTAGGAAGGAACAAAACACCAAGAGTGCTTTCAGGAAGAATCTGTATGATTACTCCAGCAAAACCACAGATTCTGTCTCTGTGTCTGGGAGTTCAGTGTTAGAGCGACAGATCAGTGCTCAAAACTTCACCATCAGTGCCTCATCCCTCCCTGCACCTGCAGCCAATCCTCTCAAACCTGCTGTGGTTGCAAACTGCAGAGAAACCAGCTGCACAAGTTTGCACAGAGGCTCAATCACATCACACTGCCTAAGAAGAAGCACCAGCATATAATTTTTTTTACAAACTTTTTAAACATTATAATAAAAAAGGGTTGTCAGAAATCATCTATATTAAACTGTACATTTTCAACAATTTTTGCAACAGATTATAGATTTCACAAGATCTCTGTCTCCATTCCTGTGCTTTCAGAAGTAGGAAGTCAAAAGCATTATCTGCTAATTTTCCATTATATCCATATATCCTGGACATCCTAAAAAAACAAGCCCAAAGGTACAGCAAGTCAAATGCAATGATACTCCCAGTGGCTTTGGTTTTAAAAAAAATCACAAGAGGTCTGGAAGATTCCCGTCATTATGATAATAACAACGAAAAAAAGCCATGAATTGTTCATCATCATCATTATCATCAGGGCATAATTTAAATTGATCCCTCTTGCAATACCATATTTCTATTAGAAATGAGAAAATTTTGGGTTTAGCACACAAAAATATAAGAGAGGCACAAGATCATGTAACATATATAATAAATATGGTTGAACATCATCAGAGTATAAAACACAGCTCGCTAGTGGAAAAATATAAATACAACACATTTTTAGAATTTAAATGCCACTTGTACTTGGAATGTGTGTGTGTGTGTGTGTGTGTGTGTGTGTGTATATATACACACACATATATATATATATTACCATTGAGGTAGTTGGTGAAGTGTATTTGTATTTGTTTTTCTTTTTTTTTATTAACTGTTGCATTATGCCCCACCTCAGTGAAAGCTTTCCATATGCATTCCTCTAGTATTTTTCATAGCACTTATATTGAAGCAATAAAACACCACCTTGCTAACCTTGCTAACTTCAATACAATTGGGTTTGATGTAATTAACTTTATCTTATGGTGGCTTATGCTAGCTACTTTTACCAAACTTTGGATATTGCCATATAGCAACAGACAACACTTAAGTCAGTTCATTTATTTTCTGTCTCCTCTCTACTTGTGGTACTGTTACACTAAGTTTTAGCATGATCACATACATAATCTTGTAATTGTCACTTATGGCCTCAATGGCTGTTGTACAGTAAAATGTATAGACTTGCTTTAAAATGTTAACTTTTCTTAAGTTTGTTAGAGAAAGTTTACATCCATATTGGATGAACTCAAAAACATGACCTCCATCTACCCAATCATGTGTTTCAAGAACCTGATGGCAACTCTTAAAAACAAGCCAAAATCTGTCTGCAGCCACACCCTTCCTCCAGGTTGTGAATATCAGTAGGCTGAACTGCTCAGATAATGTTTACTTCCTGGGTCCAGGGTCAGTATATGAGATGGGGTAGTTAATGACAGTCTTGCAACGCTCCATTAATGTAGTACAGGTACATTTTCCCACAGTTGCATCTTTTTTACATCTTTTGCTGAGGTCAAATGGCTTCACATCGGCTGCAATTCTCTTAATTGAAGTTGTTTTATTTTTGAAGGGGGATGCAAGTTCTTCAAAATTTGATGCACAGAACTGGGGTCAGGTGGGGGACAGTGTTGAGTAGCTGGTGAGTGGTTTTCAGCCTCTGTAATAATATTATGTTATGGGTCCCAGAATTTTTACCAAGCAACAAAGAAAAACTCATACAACAAAAAAAAAATACAACAAGTTCAGCAGTAATGAAGACATGGAGTGCTCAGTCCATCATCCAGATTTAATCTATTTCAAAATTCATACACTATATAAATAGCATTTCTCTGAGTGTCAGTCTTTGTTTCAGTCTCTAACTTACGTGTACAAAACATCCATGAATCCAACCGCTCTGTAATATCTCACAGAACACATTCCCAGCTGTAGCTATCAGATTGTACAGAATACTGACACAATTTCCCAGGCACGAGAGTCAGGACTCAAAATGCACGACACAGACAGGATCGGAGTAAGAGGCTTCAGGCCGGTTTAATAACAATAGATACTATTTACAAAAGGAAGAACAAAAGGCGCACGGCTCAAAAAACACAAATAATGACACTAAGGATTTTCAGTTCTCAAAAATGCAAGGCAAAACAAAACTCTCTCAATGATTATGCAATGGCAATGGTTAGACGCTGGACTGACGTAAGACATAAGACACATGACAATCTGGCACAGGACAAAGGCAGACGCCGACTATATATACACATGAGGTAACAATGAACAGGTGGAGACAATGAGGGCGGGGCAGACAATCAGACAAGAGGGAAAACACACCAGGAAGTCAGGGTCTGAAACAAAGGGGAGTTAGGGTTTCACAATAAAACAGGAAGTGCAAGACCAGACTAGATGCTAGTGAAACAAACAGCTTAACAGACACGACAACACATAACAAATACAATATGAAAAAACAGTCTGAACCATTTTAACAAAATGCCATCCCAAAAATAACCCTTGCCAATTGCACCATTACAACTTAACAGTGTGGTGTGTACACAAATGGGGGGGGGGGTCTATACATGTGAAATATCTGGTTGTCACTGCTGCAGGGTCAGATGATGCAAAAGCTCTCTAATCCATACACTGAAATTTGGAGGTAATCGTTCTTTCCATTCAAGCAGAATAAGTCTCCTAGCCAGGAGCGTAGCAAAGGCTATCATGTTTTTGCTGTGGTGGTTAATTTCTTTAGGGTAGGAATTGAGCTCTAGAACAGACTCAAGGAGAGAGCTGGGCGGTGGTGATGGAAAGTAAGCTGAGTGTGAGCATACAAAGCTGCGAAGTTGCAAGTATTTGAAGAAATGAGATTTAGGGATTTTAAATTTTAATCTCAGCTGCTCAAATGATGCAAAATTATCATCAACATATAGAAATTTTTTTGTAACCAATCCATTCTTAGTCCAGGTATCAAAGGATCCATCTATAACAGAGGGTTTACATATATTGTTTCTTGCTATTGGGGCGTTGATTGATGAATTATTAAGTGACAGAGCTCGTCTGAACTGTGTCCAGACCTTCAAAGAATGCCTAAGCACTGGCTTCATAGAGTAACTGGATATAGGTTCAGGGGGTGGGAACTTGGAGCAAAGCCAAGCATGTAAAGAGTCGGGTCCACATGACAAGTTCTCTTACTGTAACCATTTTGTGCTGCTATCATGTATTGGGCTAAGACAATACAACATAGCACGGCTATTAGCTACCCAATGTATTAAAAGTGTTGTAATGATAGTCCTCCTTGCTCACGGTGTTGCTGAAAAATACTCTTACGTATTCGTGGTTCTTTCTTATTCCAAATGAGTGGGGATATCAGTTTATCAATGAGCAGAAAGAAGGATTTTGTCAATTGTCGTTCATTTTGGGCTTTTTCGATTTGGGCCCTATACGATATACCTTGTCCCCTCTCCACATTTCTCTCAAGTTTGAGTACGGTGTTCTGTAGACATGTCACATCGTCGGAACAGGCAGAGAGCCCTCGTTCCATATCCAGCACCGTTGTTTAATGGTGTCCAGGTCGGAGCATAGCACTGTCATGCTACTTGCGATTTCCATTTTAAGTGCTTGCAATTCTGATTTAACCACATCAAATTCCACAGCCAGCACATTCAACTCTGTTGGAACAGACCAGCTATTTCGGTTTTGAGTGAGGACAACAGATCAGCGTTCGTGTCCATCATATCGGTGTGCTCAGCTGGCTCAGACATGCTACTAGGTGTGTCATCACCTGTCTTGTTAGCAGTGGCCTTCCCTGTGTACTTGTGTTTAGGTAGGTTACTCGCAATTTAAATGAAAAAAAAGAAACCGAAAACTAGTTGGAGAGCTTTAGTGGTACTTCAGGTGATTTTCCTGTATCCTATTATTGGTGCAGGGCGACAAAAACATACTTCCACAGACATGTAGTCTGCAGAAATCAAACCACCAAACACAGCTGTCCCATAGCTTTACCATGAGGAGATTCTGTCATTTGACCTCTTCTTAACCTTGAGTGGAGTGGAGCATGTGTTCACAAACAAGAGGGAAGGAAGTTTTTCCTCGCCGCCATCGCCAAGTGCCCATGAGAAAATTGTTGGCTCTCTGTAGATAAAGAGTTTGGTCTGTACCAGTGTCCTGAGAAGACTTCTGTTGTGATTTGGTTCTATATAAGATTGAATTCAATTGAATATTTTAAGCAGATGACATGGTACATGTTTTCAACTATGTAATTTAAGTAAAGTTATAGCTGTGTAACTCAAATGATCTCATATTATTACAGAATGTTTCTTTAGCCTTGCCTTTTAGGAATCCCTTGTGAACCAAAAATTCCTTTTAGTCTTTGTTAAGATTAGGCTGGCATCAAAAGCCAGTAAGGTCCCTTAACAGAGGTGGAGAGCAGGAGGTAATGACCTCATATTTATTGGGTGCACTCATGTGATTGAATCCTGAGGGTTTTAACATGAGGTCACTTCCAAAGAACATGAATTAGTGACCCAGTGACAGTGAGTTTGTTTTCTCTGCTAAATTTGTTTGATATGACTTCTGGTATGGCGGCGCACTAAGTGGACGCACACCTCCCTCCCCTGCAAACATTTGCCAAGAAACTCACGTTCAAGTAAACTATTGACATTAAAACTCCGTGTTAACTGTGCTTAAAAGTACCATCATGTTGACTGCACCAACTAAACTCGTAAGGGTCGCGGTAAGCCATCACAACCTAAAATTGACTTCGGGCCAACTAAACAAAGTGGAGAGGCTAAAGCTCAAGCTAGCACTTCAGCCGAGGAGCCTATTAACACCGAAGATGGGTCAAGCCACGCGCTCGTTCTCGAAGCAATCAAAGAGATGCAGGCCGACTTCTCCAACAAGTTAGACGGCGTACTGACAGCAATTGACGGT
This sequence comes from Chelmon rostratus, assembly GCF_017976325.1. NCBI lineage: Eukaryota > Metazoa > Chordata > Actinopteri > Chaetodontiformes > Chaetodontidae > Chelmon > Chelmon rostratus. Next base: position 28,694,515 of record NC_055665.1, read on the forward strand.
ATGAGAAAAGAAGTCGGAGGATGCTTACAGCGTATGGTAAACGCCGAGACACGCATCTCTGACACTGAAGATACGGTCACCAGCCTACTTGCAAAAGTGCAAAGTCTTGAAAAGAAAAATAGGGATATGGAGGATAAAGTAATGGATTTGGAAATGAGATCCAGGAGGACTAATTTGAGACTGGGGAATTACCGGAGAATACTTAATCTTTCTGTATGAGCACATTTGACAATACAGCAGTTTTCTTGGCGAAACAATTATTATTATTTTTTTTTTCTTTTTCATTGGAGGGATTGTTTTAGGAGAAGAGGAGATTAACAACAATGGACCACTCCTCATTACTTGTGGACTGGTCATCAGCACTATCGGAGTGTGTAATAGGGAGTGAGGGGAACCAGCCATTGTGCTTAGGGGTTCGTTTTCAATTGTTGATGCAGTTTAAAGCATCCATACTCTTTGTAATGTTCTGGTTGTTTAAAGGTACATTTCAATTTACTTTCATGAGGAGACAATTCATTTTGAGCAGCTATGACCAGTGTTCTAGAAATTAAGATGACGTCGTGGAACTGTAGAGGGCTACAAAAACTTAAAAAGGTTAAACAAGTGATGGGAAGATTAAAAGACATGCAATCCAAAATCATTTTTCTCCAAGAGACACATCTAGCTTCAAAAGAGGACATAAAGATCAAAAGAAGGTGGCGAGGGGAGGTGTTTTCAGCACCATTTACCTCCCAGGCAAGAGGGGTTATAACTTTAGTACATAAGTCTGTCCCCCTTAAGGTGCATAAGGTAATAGCGGATAGGTTGGGAAGGTATTTGATTATTCAAGGTACCCTGCTTACAGAAACTCTAAACTTAGTCAATGTCTATGGTCCAAATAAGGATGAACCAGGTTTTTTTAATAACTTATTTTGCACCTTGTCAGCACTCACTGGCCATTATATTTTAGCTGGAGATTTTAATTGTACTCTTAATCCTATTATAGATAGTTCATCACATTTGGACCAATCTCATTGCCGGAGTAGGGAAACCATCCTACAGTTTGCTAGGGAATTGAATCTTAAGGATGTATGGAGGGACAGGAATCCTGGAGTTTCAACATATTCTTGCTTTTCTAGAACACACACCTCTTACTCACGGATAGATTACTTCCTAGTATCAGCAGGTCTAACATATAAAGTGACAGGTTGTGATTATGGCAGTATCCTCATATCAGACCATGCCCCAGCCAACTTGTTTTATATGGACCCAGGGCTGGTTCGCGATCCCCCCAAATGGAAATTTCAGCAAGAATGGCTAAAGGACAAAGACTTTATGGAATTCCTTGAAAAGTAAATTACGGATTACTTTGAATTGAATACTTCAGAAACTTCCTCCTGTATTAGATGGGAAGCATTCAAAGCTTTTATCAGAGGTCAAATGATCAATTTCACAAGCTCCAAGTCCAAGAAGGCCAAACAGAAGCTAAAGTTACTGGAATCAAAAATTAAAGCCACTGAGAATATATACTTTCAGAATCCCTGTCCCAAGCTACACCAAAGTTTACTGCTGTTAAGAGCTCAATATAATGAAATCTCAACCTCAAAAGCTACAGCTAATTTACTAAGACTTATCTGTTTTCGACCAAGGGGAGTAATCTGGGAAAATTCTGGCTTGGCGTATAAAACAAATACAACTAGAACGATCAATTACAGCTTTAAAAAATGATAGAGGAGAAACAATATCTGACCCTGCTGCAATAAATGACTCTGAAGTGAAATCTGGAAAGGCAGCAGGGCCAGATGGTCTTCCTATTGACCTTTACAAAAAATTTATATCAAAATTAAAGGTTCCCCTTTTGGAAATGTTTTCTGAGTCTGCTGAAAAGGGGATACTTCCAACCAGTCTTAGAGGGGCCCTCATCACCCTTCTCCCAAAACCTGGAAAATCAAATGATAAGTGTGAAAATTTGCGACCAATTAGCCTTTTAAATTCGGATCTAAAGATACTTTGCAAAATTCTCGCAAAGAGACTTGAGCACCTTTTGCCAAATATTATCAAGGAAGATCAAAATGGGTTCATAGTTGGACGCCAGGGATTCCATAATGTCAGAAGAGTTTTAAATATCTTGTATGAACAAAGGGGGTCTCTTGATACAGCTTTCTTGGCATTAGATGCCGAGAAGGCTTTTGATAGGGTAGAATGGCCCTATTTGCTAGAACTACTTGGTCGCTTTGGTTTGGGAGAGGGATTCTGCAATTGGGTTAGGCTCCTATATAATGAGCCATATGCAGAAATAATTACCATTAACCAATAAAGATAGGAAGAGGCTGCAGGCAGGGGTGTCCGCTATCCCCCCTTTTATTTATAATGGCTATTGAGCCACTCGCTATTGCTATAAGGGACCACGCAATGATCTCGGGTATTGAAATTGGAGGGCTTGACCATCGAATAGCTCTTAATGCTGATGATGTGATCCTTTTTCTCAAGAATTTGGAAAAATCTATCCCAACCATTTTACATCTAATTAGCAATTTCGGCTCTATTTCTGGCTACAAGATTAATAAATCAAAATCTTCCATAATGTTTTTAAATTCAGTGGAAAGGGGGAACCCACCCAAATACACCTGTCACTTTAAGAATGTGAATAAATTTACCTATCTAGGCATCCAAATTGTTCCCAAACTGGAGGATGTGGTGGACTATAATTATAATCCAATTATGACGGACATATCCAACTCAATGGAAAGATGGTCGAATCTCCAAATTTCACTTATTGGCAGAATAAATATACTAAAAATGAATGTTCTCCCCAAGGTTCTGTATTTGTTTCAGAACATCCCCTTGCCACCACCAGCAGTTTTTTTCTCTAAAATTAAAAAACAGTTTAACCAATTTTTGTGGAATAATAGGCGTCCTAGACTCCGTTTGTCCCTTTTGTATTTGCCCTTTGACAGAGGAGGGTTACAGTGCCCCAATATGCTTTTGTACTATTGGGCAACCCAATTAAGGACTATTATGTTCTATTATGCTCCAGATAAGCCCCCCACATGGAGAAATATTGAATCTCACTATCTTGGGCTTCCTCTTCCCGCATATATCTACTCTGACAAATATAACAAACTCAAGAAGATTACTCTTAATCCTATAGTTAAAAACATGATTTATATTCTGCATGTCACTCGAAGATATTTAAAAGAAAAATCCTCCCTTTCCACTTTCAGCCCAATTTGGGGCAACAACTTTTTTTCTCCAGGTAGGGCGGATTGTGGCTTTAAATTATGGGCAGACTTGGGGCTGGGACTGATCAGAGATGTTTTTGGGGTGGATGGAAATCTTTTAAGTTTTGAACAACTGATCCTTAAATTTAACATCCCCCGAAAACATTTTTTCAAATACTTACAACTTAGGAGTTTTATTCGGTCCTTTCATAAAGACTTTACACAAACCCTCCCAATGTCCACATTAGAGAATATCTAATATATATCTAAAAACCCTTTTGGTAAAGGCATGATATCTAAATTATATAACTTGCTGTTGGCAGCATCTCCTGATAACTCTAAGGCTAAGCTTAATGCATGGAGCTCTGATTTGCAGGAGGAACTGACAGTGGAACAATGGAGCACAGCTTGTAAGGTAGCCCAATCACAGACTAGTAACACACGTCTAAAATTACTACAATTTAATTGGCTAATGAGGGTGTACATTACACCAGAAAAACTTAATAAATTTAATATGCAGATACCTGATTTATGCAACAGATGCGGAGGAGATAAGGGTACGTTGTTTCATTGTCTATGGTCCTGTACCAAAGTAAATGAATTTTGGGAAGAGGTAAGAGCCGTAATACAGGAGATTTTATCAATAGAGTTAGATTTGGAACCTAAATTATTTCTTCTGGGCTTATATCCTACAGGTTTGAACATAGATAGCTGTCAAAAGCTCTTCATAAATATAGGAATATTACAAGCTAAGAGAGTGATAGCTCTGTCGTGGAAGAAGATTGGCAAACCAAGCATTGGGCAGTGGTTCAAAGAAATGTCTTTATGTTTGCCATTGGAAAAAATAACGTATACTTTAAAAGATAAGCAAGAAATGTTTCAGAAAGTGTGGGGGGGTTATATTTGGTATATTAAGAACAAAGATTTGTCTAATTTGCTGAGCGAAACTGGGACAACATAACTTCTCCCAGTACAGGACCACAATCATGAGCTGCACTTTATTTTTCTTTTCTATTTCTTCTTTCACCTCATGGACTCAATGCTGTTTTTGAATGTACCTAATGTCTGTTTATTTGTTTGTTTACCGTTAAATATGTGTGTGTAACTTTGATATATCTGCACAAAACTTCAATAAATATATTGTTTAAAAAAGAAATTTGTTTAGTTTTTTTTTTCAACATAATTTTTATTGAACTTTTTGCGCAAAGCAGGCTTGACAGGCACAATAAACAATCATAGTACTAGCACCAGTGCTCAAAATACAGGCAATTGCTAGGCATAAAGGTACAGAATACAACAAAATGAGAGTAATAGTAAATTAAATTAAAAAAGAAAGAAAAAGAAAACAGCCCACAATTAAATAAATACATAGATTGGGAGCTCTGTGGGTGCAAGTCCAGCAAGGACAGCATAAGATGTACTACATAACAATATCGCATCAAATTATGGCTCTACAGCCTTAGACCAGGCCAGACCTACAAGTCCAGACCTCATCCTACAGGATATAGATGAAATTTGTTTGATATTTAATCTGCTACTGCAATTATGTACATATGTTGCATGTCATGCTGGCAGAGACAAAACAAAGCCAGCTTTTAATAAGGTGGTTCATACACTACGGAACTTAAAATAACATTTAAGACAATGAACTATTGCATGAAAATAAGTGTAGTCAGCCTGTGAGAGGATAAACAGCCTCCGGTGCTGTTTGTCATCGAGTTTCATGCACACTGAAAATCCCCAGCTCTAAACCTGTCAATCTGGTTGTGCAACAACAAATCAAAACATGGACAGGGATAGGAGAACCATGACAACTTTAATATTAGATGGCACCCCAGTTTCCCTTGAATCATTTTCAGTGTGTCATTATCCTTGTTCTTTCAGAGGACACAGGTTCATGAAAAAGGTAGAGGATTGTGCAAACTGCACAGCTAAAATGACACTAGGTCTCCATTTGTTGCACAGAAAATGCCCCTTTAGACCATTACCAAATGACTGCAGGCAGAATATGAACTGGAGAGCTCAACAGAAACTTGAAATTCTCTCACAGCTGTGAGAAATGTAAACTCCAGCTTGCTCCTACAAAAGAATGCCACGTTGTAATGGGATATAAGTGAGCTGAGATTCCAGTCTTGGTGTCTATTGTCACTGAAGGATATAATCATGTTTAACAATAAACTATTGTTTCATGTGACACGTGAAGAGATGACAACATCCTGAACCATTTAAACAAAAAACAGTCTTTAGTGTTTGTGCTATTTTGTGTTAATTCATGTGCTCAAATTTATATTCATACATTAAACATTTAGTTGTCCATTTCATTTTTAAAACAAAATAACTTGTTGTTTTTTTACATCATAATTTTTATATTGTAAATGTCTCCTATTAGTTTTCAGCTGTTTTGGTATCGCTTTATAAATTGTTACTAATTATTCGTGATTGCTAAATTATTTATTAATGATGTAAAAAAAAGTGTTTACTAACTTCCTAATGCCAAACACAATGTTTGACAGTAATCAACTTTGGATTAGAAATGCCACATATTAAGCTTGTTTCTCTGACATTGAACATTCATCTAACACAGCTCTCTACTTCTATGCTTCAGGCAGCTTTGGGCGACAATCTCTCATCTATTAAGTCTGAAGTGCTCTGAAACTGAACTGTGTGGTACCTACTATGCATCGGGGGTGTGGCCTAAACAAAGTGTACCATAATAGAAGAAGAACAGTCTCTGTCTAACTGCACTGACAACATTGTTACACAGAGCAGAACATTTGTCTAAAGAATCAGAAGCTGTTAAACAAATGTGTGGAGTCCAGAGCTTGCGGTCAAAATATCTGGATTATTGGTCTGACCTTGCTGCCTCCGCCGCTTTCAGCATGTCTCAACCTCTGATGCAGGCTTTCACACTCCACAGACAGAGCCCACTGGGCCCTTATACCTACCACTGTACATTTATACAACACAACATACAGCATATATACTACGCTATGGATAGGTAAATGATATGCCTTAGCACATACAGTGAGCAACACAGATAGCTACAGGGTGTACACTTGCCTTACAAGTTTGCTGTTCCTTTTGCACTAAATCCATCTTCTCCCACTTACATCTATTTTTTATGCATGTCTGTGAAATAACCCCTCTGTATGACTGAGACCTAAATTTGACACCACTGCTTTGTCTAAAGTTAAGCTTGACTCTTTATGTATGTGACCTGAAACTATCTGGACCCTAATAAGCTCATGGTAATATAAAGGATATAGTCTTATTTTATTTTGTACACTATGCTATTATTATTTTTTGCCTGATCTTGTTTTGTTATTATACTGATATTTATACAGGAGTATTACTATTGTTTTGAGTGAGACATTCTGCTTTACAGTGGCGCCGGAAAAAATAGAGAAGTGGGTTAAGTAGGTGTAGATGTTGTTGAAATATGTTAACAGCAGTGCTGGCTGCTGCCTAGGAAAAAAAAAACAAATTCAAACAAGGTACAGCATCAGGGAGAATAAAGTTGCCAAACCATCATATGGGTACACCCTAAGTCCACGTTTCATTCACTTGCGTCTTTTCCTTGCATCTCTCCATGCATCCTCTGTAGGAAGGACTAGGAGGCAAGGAAAACATGGAAACCATGCACGGAGAGAGGAAACAAGGAAATATGTTTTTACAGAAATGAGACGTCTTTTCCTGAGTTTTTGGTAACAGCATCAGATAATCCAGCTGTGATCAATCAATTATAACAGCTGAGGAGACCCACAGTCATCAGTCCCAGAGCAGCAGTGTTTCCCTCTGTAGCCTTTTTAACAAACACCTGCACATGCATAACAACCTGCATTCTACATGTAGACTTTGTATTGTGTTCTGCTCAGAGCCACAGGAGCCATTTGTAATGCTTTAATACTATTTATTCATTATTTGCATCTGTATGTATTGATATTTTGGTGGTGAATTCTGTTGTCTGTGGGCCTTCTGTTGTTCAGATCTGCAATTAACATAGATTTAAATCAGAGAGTTAATCTGAAAACAGAAAGCATATAAATCTTGGGAGTGATGCATTTTCTGTCTTCACTTTGGTATAAAACTCCAATGATGTTGTGATGATGATCAGCTGCAATGTCCAGTCAAACGGTTTTTTCAAGATGAGCCAGGCCTGGTCGCCACACAGTGTTTGCTTGTGTCCAACTCGATCCTAACTTGTTCTGACATCATACACACATTGCCAACGAAAACCTCATGAGCTTGAGATAAGCACAGTTTTCATGTTGTGTTCCTTTTACATCCGAAGCCAGAGCTAGGAATGACACATCATCAGTACAAATCCGAAAACCAAGACAACAAGCAAATTACGGAGTGCTTTACAAGGCAGACATAAAAGAACAAAGGATAGAATACAATGCCAGGAGGTGTCCAGCAAACAATGTGAACTCCATAGATGGCTGGCAGACTTTCTTGGGAAGACCTGGTCTGATCAGGAGACAGAGCATTCATCCCAGTTTGGACGCAGCTCTCATCTCTAGAAATCTCACCAAACCCATGACAACCCAGAGTTGAGTCCAGGAGGCCAAGCAGCTGTCCTACATGCTTCTCTGTGCTTCCATTACAGCAGTGATCCACCCACAACCCCATAGTGACTGTGTCTGCCCCCAGTCTTCTAAATTGTGTGATTAATTCAACAGTAAACAGAAGAGGAGTTACACATAAAAAGTGGAGCTGAAACCATTTTTTATACTCAAGTATAACTCATTTGAAAGGCTTGTTTTGTCGTTCACAGCAAACCTGGAAAACACTACAGCCAGTTTGCTTTGTTATAGTGTACCGCGTTTCTGGTCCTATTATGAATTTATATCTGAAAGAGTTTTTATCAGGTTCAGTCATCAACACATATAAAGTAATTATTGTAGGTGATTTTAATGCTCATGTGGACGTTGATAATGATAGCTTTAGTACTGCTTTTATCTCATTATTAGACTCAATCTGCTTCAGTCAGAGTGGTCATGGACCTACTCTCAGTTTTGAGACCTTCTGACATGTGACACTTAATACTGCTCCTTATAGCAGAAGAGCTCTGAGGCAGTGTGTATACCATATTCAATTTTACTATGTAAATGTTTCATGTCTCATTTGTTGTCTGTTCATTAATGAAATGCTTGTATCTTGTTGTCTGGGTTTTGTGTTCGGTTTATTTTAGTTTTTCTGTTTCTCTCCTCCCCCTCCCTGTTCTCTTTTTTCTCTCTCCATGCAGGCTGTGTGGCGGGAGGCGTGGCTGTTTTGGCACTCACTCCCTCCCTGAGATTCAGCAGACGAGGCACACCTGGCTGCAATTCCCACGAATCACGCCTCCATATAAGCCCCGTCATGACTGCGCTCCTGTGCCAGATAATTGTGTTCTGTACGTGTGTGGCTTGCTGACGGGCGCCTCCGTGTGCCAGTGTTTTTCCCTTAGTTCAGCTGGATAAGCTGCCAGATCAGACTTCATTCCCATCTCCCAAGCCAGCCACTCTCCTGCCGCCACCACCTGTGCCTTTTGCCTGCCTTTTTTCATTCAAACCCTCAAACTCTGTGCCTGGATTCGCCTCTGCCTCAGTAGGTCCAGAATACAAACTCATTCACAATGTATTGGAATAAATTATTGCTTATAGTTTGAAAATAAAATAAATTGAACTTTGTACCATTAAAAAAAAAAAAGAACCGCTTGAGACTGCCTTCAAGATGGCGACTTCCGGTTGAAGTGAGGATCAAGGATATATCCACCAAGCACCAGATGCCGATGGAGGTTTTTTGAGCAAAATCTGGTTGGCCCTTCATGACCTTTATTTAGCCTGAAAATAGTCACATACAGTATAATCCTAACGGAGCCCTAAAAATAAGATCACATTGCAGCAGGCTTGGTGAAATGTATGTTTTGTTGTGTAAACTACACCTAAATTTGCCTTTCTGAACACTTTTGTACATACCCAGCAAGCACTGAGATGTTTTTTGAAGGTCCAATCAATACGTCTTGTTCTGGTTGTGGATGACAGAGTACTGCTACTTTCTATGTGTACTTCACTGCATTTCAGAGGCAAATATTGTGCTTTTTATTGCACTACATTAATAACTAAAGGTATTTTGCAGATTTCAGATTAATAACACAAAATATAATCAACAAATAAATTTTGATGAATGATATATTACAGATAACATGAAACCCCGGCTGAAATTCCCAAGCTACCCAGCAGTATATTTAGCAATAAAATGTTCTATCTTTGCCATCTGGAATATTAAAGTTACAGTATGTGTTTATATTAAATATATCAGTTATTATAATTCAGTAATGGCACATTTCATTTTCATTGGTATATTTTATTGTCCACTGGTACATTTTATTCTGTCGGTACATTTCACTGTGTATATTTTATTCTGCTTGTATATTTTATTCTGTTGGCAAATTTCACTTCCATATTTTATTGTTTAGTATATTTTATTGCCTTAGTATATTTTCATTCTGGTATATTTTTAATTGGTTTTACGAATATTTTTATTGCATGTTGGTTTATTTAATTTTATTGTAGTTATCTTAATTTTATTCTTTCTAGTCTTCTTATCTTTCTTACTATCTGTTCCTAACATGGGGGTTGCAATGAAAATTTCATTGACATGCTCAATGACAATAAAGACTCTTGAATCTTGAATATACATTATTATGAAATGTACCAGTCTGCATAATTAATACTTTTATTTTTTGTACTGTTAAGTACATTTTGATGCTAATACTTTTGTAATTTTCCTGTACTTTTACTTAAAGTCTTAAATGCAAGCTTTTACTTGTAATAGAGTATTTCTACATTGTGGTATTGTTACTTTTAGTTAAGTAACCAACCAACCAACCAACGGGGCATTCAAGAAAACAATTTATTATATAATATATCCAGGCACAGGATATGTAAGTAATTCCTTGAATGAGCAGTCTCACTCGAACTCATTGGACCTCCTACAGGGAGAGAAAGTTGACAGAAAGCAGGCCAGGAAGGCCATACATGTGTTCAAAACAACCATGGCAGTCTTCCACTGCAACAGTAGAAAGAAAAGAAGATTTGTGAGCACTGAATAAAACTCACTGGATGATCACGACTCAAAGCATCTCAGATGTCAAATGCTTATCCACACAGTGATAGCAAACACATTATAGTGTTTCTAATGACCTCATCAATGTAAATCAGGAGGACAACAAAAAGAGAAACACCTCTCAGTGTACAACACCACCTTTAACTATGACCTCAGCAATAAACTTTGAATTAACACATTTCTGACAACATTTTGAAAAAAACTGACCACTATGAAATTCATAGGAGTAGAATTCATTGCAGAGCTAATATACACTTCCTTGTCACCTCCTAAAAGAGAGGGGATACGTGTCATCTTGAGATAATGTAAAATTAAATGTCATCCAAAAAATGTTGAAGTGATGCTGACGTCTGAAGATTGGAGGGAAGCACATTCACCAGCGCAGTACTTTACTCTGCCATTGTCACTAAAGTCTACTGTGTTGGTTGGAGTGGTCTCTGTGGCTGTGAAGTTTGTGAGCATGACCAGCCATCTGGCTGGCTAACTACCCCCGCAGACACTTTCGAAATATACACAGTGGACTTCTCACCTCAAAAACTGTAAGAAAGGAATTTAGTGATGAAATAGCACACAGGAGCACTTGCTCAATACTTTAGCAATTTAAAAAAAATCTTGTTCCCATTAGTCACTTGGACACAAAACAGGGGAAAATAGGGTCCATAAACACACAGAAAATTGGCCACTGAAATCTTCCAGGACATGATTGACTTGGAGATGCAGTCCAGCATGGTCCTCATAGTACCAGTTAATGGCTGTCAGGTTATCAAGAGCAAAATGAACTTACTAGGATTCAGTCTGGATTAAAACCATCTATCCATCCATTATCTATACACCGCTGAATCCTTTGCAGGGTCACGGGGGGGCTGGAGCCTATCCCAGCCGTCTCTCGGGCGAAGGCAGGGGACACCCAGGGCAGGTCGCCAGCCTACCACAGGGCTACACATATAGACAGAAAACCATGCACACCACTCATTCACACCTACGGACAATTTAGAATAATCAATTAACCTCAGCATGTTTTTGGACTGTGGGAGGAAGCCGGAGAACCCGGTGAAAACCCACGCTGCACAGGGAGAACATGCAAACTCCACACAGAAAGGCCCCAGGCGTAATTAAAAGGAAGGTGTTGAATCATGAGAGATGGTGTGAAAATGCTCTTCTTGCCTAAGGAAAAGGACAAAATACATCCATATAACTATTTTGTTTTTGTATTAGTCTCCCTGCACCAAGTGTATTGTATTTGTGGTTGGAGTCTAATACTGTCATAATATCTTTGTACAACCGAATGAAACTTGTCGGTTCCTAATGTCATCAAAATACACAACACAACATATTTTTCTAAAGACATTTTGATATTTATGTGCACCTTATTGCACCCTGAATAAATGCTGTGAAATGAAATATATTTGCCCTGATAAATATGAAACAAAAGAAAATAGATTTTTTAAAAAGTGAAAGTTTTTCAGTTTGACCAAACCTTTAACTTTCATCCTGTAATATAGATGACTGACTGATTGATCCACATTAGCAGGAGTCAGAAATAGGTGTAAGTGAAGGTGATTTCTGTTTTTGATTCAGTTGCTCCCAGGACCAGCTCGGCTTATTGTGTACTTTTTGGCACACACAATAAACCAATCACATCAGACTTATTAGAGTAATATCATTGATGTGTGAGCGGACCTGAACTCATCTGGTCCAGGCTTGAGTCCTTTTTCCTCACATTAATCATTGGCAAGCCAGCCAGCAGGGGTGCAAGGGAGCTGAAAGCCTGGACAGAGCTGCTGCTACTCAGATCAACAGTGGCCACCCAAACCAAGGTAAGCACAGCCTATAAAAGTCTGGATATGTTGGTTCCATCTGAGGACAGTGTGCATCCAAGAGCCTTTCCTCAAAAGAACCTTAATTGATAAGTGGGGAGTCTGATGTGACATTACAGGCATGCATAAAAAGAAGTAAATTGAACTAACCCATGTGTATGTATGTGTGCAGGGTGAAGTGACTGAGTGGATGCCTCGTGTGATGATTGTGTGTTGGCTTGTTGATTGTGTTTGCTGATGGATTGATTCAGCTGGTGTTGACACATTACAAACACTGAGAAAAGAACTATTCACAGGGCGGCATCCAGAAGTATGAATGTGTGTGAATGGAATGTGGCTCATAAGTATTGAATCAGCTGAGAAAAGTAGGAAAATTGCATATTTGTAAAAGCAGAGTGGGAAAAAGGTGCCAGAATTTGGAATAATAAAACAGAGATAATTGTGCAGAATTAGAAGACATGCATATTGTAAATAATGAAGATAAGCTTTAAAAGGTTGTGAGACGTTGGGTAGGAAGTTACAAAAAAGGGAGAAGCTGGACAGAAATCAGTTCAGATGTAAATTTATTAATATTATAAGTTTTTCATGGAAAATAGAGATACAATTTAGATCTGGGGAGCAATTGTGTTGTTCCAAAGGTTTTATGAATTAAATGACATTGTTGCAGGGCATTGACCACACAAGGAATGACATCATCAACTTGCCTAATGCATACACACACTCACCAGTGCACTATGGCTGTTGTTGTGTACAGATGAAGGCCTCACAAACAGTGTTGGGTTGCCATGATAAAGACTGAGCAGATCAGATGCTGCACTTGCCATCCAGTGACCACAGAACAGCTGGGGGAGGGACTTCATTCTGACCCATTCTGTATCTCTACACAGAACCGCAATGCTTGTGTGTGGCTCCTTTTTTTCTTTGTTTACCTCGCAATATGCATGTATGATACATATGTTTTTGTGACTGATGTTGCTGGGTCATGCCCTAATCTGATGTATAGCACTGAAGTCTGTGGGAGACTATGCAAGAACATGAGATCAGTGAGGCTGGAAGATGAGACACATAAAAGTGACTAAGCTTTCCATGTTGGATCCTTTGACGCTGACTAGCTGTTCAATAGAGTCTTGATATTTATTCTGTTTTTTCCCTCCACACATTTTGCCATGGAGTGTCTGTCCAAGGCCAAACTGAGTGTGATGACAAGGCTGATGTGTCCTGTCATATTTCCTGTAATGTATGTAACAAGTACATTAGTTTCTTGTATATTGACTACAAAAATAGTGCACTCTCAGCATGAGTTAGACACTACCACAGAGGCTATCAGACAAATATAACATAGCAAATATATTCAGTGAAAGCTTTGGGTGTACTGGAATTGAATAGGTCTGGGTAGACACAGAGAGGGTCTGTCGTCTCTTGTATGAAACCACTGAGTGTGGCTTCAACAAGAAGCAAGAGCAAAACAAAATAGTTGTCTAATCACTATGCTTTGTTATTATGTGACGACAACCACCAGACATTGAAACACTTGTCTCTTTTCCTGCCCTGTGTTACAGATGGTGCTGAATGTTCATGAAACTCTATTTGAAAATGTGTTACTTGTTGTTAAGAACTGTTGGCTGTGGCTAACTGTGATGTATTATTTTGTTCTGAGTGCCATCTTTTGGCCAGTTGGACTACTTCAGGACCTGCTCCAGTCCAGAGGAACCTCAGAGAGAGATTAATTAATTAATTAATTTCAGTCTGTATGTAGTCAGATTTATCCTGAAATCAAATTTATCATTGTCAAGATGTGTAATGTGTTTTTCCTGCTACCCAATATCAAAGAATCAAGTAATTGTTCTTACATTTTAGAGGGATTCCTTAGTCTATAAGAGACTCTGGCATATATGTTCTAATCTTAGACAATTAATCTTGCTTCCATATATGTAATTGCTACAAACTTTGCATTAACACCTTATTTTGAAAACCGGACATGGTCACATGAATCCTCGCCTTAACTTCACAGAGTCTGAAGAAATTTAAGAAATTGTAATGTTTTAGTGTTACGTGGTGTGCTCGGTGAAATTAAGAATCCATAGCCTCTCTTCATGTAGCACTTTCACACTACAGCACTCTTGGCTTTTGAAAGTGAGAAATCTGTCTCAATAAGGTCACAAATTCCATGTCAGCTTGCTCTGACCATTTCATTGCATGTACGGCAAGGTCACATCAAGCCCGCAGAATATTAATGAATTCAGAAAATGTGTGCATCTAACCTAACTCAGAGGAAACGCTCTAGTAATCTTTTCTATTAGATGCAAGAAGCGTCACTTGGGTTTATTTTCAATGGCCAATTGCTGTATTGTCTCAAACTAAATATTGTGTTTTGCTTTCTGGGATCCTGAAGAGGATTTATTTTGTTTGTTGTTTAGATAAGGACTCATTTATCTGTAGTTGAACAGTGGGTTTTGTACTGAGCACTGACTGCCTCCTTGATGGAGGTCTTTTCAGACTCACAATCAATATCAGAATCAGAATGGGCGATATTGGCCAAGTATGCTCCATGTTGTTTTGGCTGCGCCAGAGGACCAGAGGAGTCAGAAATAAATATGGACTAATTGTCTGAGCTTTCTCTGTCTCGGTTTCATGCTGGACCAGTCACAAGAGATGTAACATTAATGAATTGATTTAATATTATTTTTGTTATTGCTTATCGTTATTGCTTACCTCTCACCTTAAAGAGAAATCACCTCTGAGTAGAACACATCAAACTCAGGACTGCTGGGGTAACATGTGAGGTAATGGTATGTCCAGGGACAGATAATAACCATGACATAATAATGTAAAATGCTAGATTCATGTACTTAATACTTTAAATTTCCAATCATGATGTAACTACAGAAAAAAACAATTAGGAATTTTTAGTATAAGTTTTAGTTACTTTCTGTTGTATGCCTGGCCTTTTGACTGAAGCACAGTAAAGCACATTAAATGATCAATTTAGGGATTATTTACCCTACTGGAAATGTACACGTGTTGAAATGCTATCACATGTTGCGAAATGCTCTTCTTAGATCACTAATCAAACCGTATTTTCCTGAATATTCATGTTCACGACAGGTGGGGGCGTTGTAACGCTTTGGTTGCAAACTGTCACAAAACAGCAAAGAAGAATCGGTTAGGAGCGAAGTAGGCGGATTTTTGCTAACCATCTACTGTGTGAAACGCTGGATATTACGTGTTTACGCTTAATATTAATGTTTCCTGCGCCGGTCAACGGAATATAATCTAAAATAATCTTAACTACGAATATACGATTTCTAACTGTCCTTGATAAGACAACAGAAATGGCGGAAAATGCAGGTCAGTGTGTCAGCTAACGCTAGCTTGGTAGCTAGTTATGGTCAGTTTGAGCTAGCTTTACCTCCTTGAAGAGATGCATTTTTAAATCCAGACAGTCGAATAAGCGCTACTGTACCTTGAAATGAATCACTCTTGTAACGCTGAGTTGACCATTGGGTTATGCTGTGCTCTGTATCTTAACCACCCGAGTGAACTCTATCAGAATGCCTGTCCAGCGATAGCCGATCCGTGATGCATGAGACACGATGTGGCAAACCTTAATTCAGAAATGTCGCATGTAAAGTTTATTTTGTATTAGGAAAACATAAACCACCCAAACATGTCTATCTTAGACTTCTAGCGTTAACATCGTGAGCTTTTGGTAAATTCGGCGTGCATACGTTTACCATGCAGTAAGATTATGTAAACCTACACGCTTCTGTCAACTATAAATTAAGTAATAACTAAGAGTTAGCCAGCGTTAGCAGGGTCAGCCAATTCTCCGGCTGAGATGGTATCGTTACTCAAGTACATCGATTGTCTATGTATTCAATGCGGGGTGGGGTGGGTGTTGCCTAGGCTTGTGTTTTACACTCAGTGGTTTCCAGTTGGTGTGTAGAACAAAAAGCATCTAAAGCGAAAATGTTGCTACATTGAGATAGATGAGATGTCAGGATGCTTCAAGCTGACATCGAGGCCTCCGTAACTCACATAACCTTGTTACACTATCTACCTACCACTACCTGACCTGAGAACAATAAACTGAGGCCTCACTGGTCACAGGCTTACAACAATTGGTCAGTAAAAGATTGGAAAAACATTACCTGGTGTCATGAATCTCAATTCTGTTGCCACATGCAGATGGTACTGTCAGACTTTTGTGTAAACAACACAAATCCATGGATCCATCCTTGCTTGTGTCACACTTCTGGCAGATGATGGTGGTGTAATGGTGTGGTAGATATTTTCTTACCACACATTAAAGGGATAGTTTGTTTTTTTTAAGTGTGGTTGTAAAAGTTCGGTATGCATAGATGGCAGTTTGCATGCCCCAGTTTGGAGAAGCAGTAATAATAATAATAATAATACATTTTATTTAGAAGCGCCTTTCAGAACACTCAAGGACACTTTACAGAGCAGGTAAAACACAAATAACACAAGATAAATACAAGCACGATAATTAAAACCCATCAAGTTAAAACAAGCTACAAGGAGAAGTGGAGTTTTAGAGAGAAGGCAGTCTGGAACAGATGAGGTTTCAGTTTGGATTTGAAAGTGGGGAGAGAATCACTGTTTCTGATGTCGGGCGGTAGTGAATTCCAGAGTGACTGAAAGCTCTGCTCCCCATGGTGCTGAGACGGGCGGAGGGCACAGAGAGGTGGAGAGAGGAGGATGATCTGAGGGAACGAGAGGGGGTGGCTATGGAGAGGAGGTCAGAGAGATATGGGGGGGGGGCGAGGTTGTGGATAGATTTATCTGTTTTCCTCAAACATTATTTCTCTTTGAATTCACTCTATAAACATAAAACGAATTCTGTCTTACCCTGCATGGTTCGAAAAGGAATACAAAATTATTATTTTGGATTCTGTTCACGGGCACAGAAGCAAAGCAATGTAGTGCTTTAGACAGGGTCAGTAGCACTTTGTATTTTATCCACTTGGAAAAAGGCTCTTCTAAAATAAACAATGCACTAACAGTGTAAACATACAATATTTTTTGAAAATTGTCAGCGCATTACCTGTCCATTCTTACAGACACTTCTCACCCTTGTCATTACATTTTGTCAACCGTAGACCTCACTGTAGACCGTAGAAAAGGAAAGGGCTGTCTGACGGTGAGGTAAAGTGGTGAAAATATTCTAAATGTAGCATACTTAAACTGATATTGAGTATTTTTGAGTATTTTATCAGTGGAGTGGAATATGATTACATGGTTTAAAAGCCACAGCCTGCTTGAATATTGTTATTGACCATGCATTTATTTATGGCCACAGTCTGTCTCCTAATGGCCTCCTCCAGCAAGATATTGCACCAGGTCACAAAGTATATCATCTCAAGGTGGTTCCACCAACATTACAATCAGTTCAGTGAACGGCAATGGCCTCCATGCCCATGCTCGCCAGATTTCAGTCCATTAGAGCACTTTTGTGATGTGATGGAAAGGGAGAGTCGCAGCATGAATGTGCAGCTGAAACATCTGCAGCAATTGCATGATGCCATCATGTCAACATGGAGAAGAATCTAAGGTTCTTAAGGCAAGGCAGGTCCTATCCGGTTTAACAAAGGCTTACCTAATAAAGGTCAACAGGGGCTGTTAACACTGCTCATACCCATAGCACTTTTAGCCTTGGTTGCAGACAAGTGTTCTGAAAGTTTTTCTCTTTTCCATTTTGATCAGAACAAAATGAGGCAAAGCACGACAGCTCATCATCCCCTGGGATCACAGACCAAGAGAAAGAAGTGGCAGCCAGTGCATATGAAGCGTTTTTGGTAAATCATCTTCTTTCTTTCTTCACATCAGGGTTTCCACACATCCTGGGAAACTGTTGACAAAATTTTCAGCCATGGATAACACATGGAAGATGAGAGAAGAAGTAAAATGTCTTGACGTCACTTGACAGTGTTCACAAAAAGCTAACTTTTTTCTGTTATCTATCTCATGTGTTCGGGGCTGCTTTATGTGTTTCTTGACTCTTTGCTGAGAACGGGATGGTAGGTGGAGGTGTGGCTTATCCTCCCACTTGTTTTGGTTTGATATGCTGATGCTAGTGTGACATCTAGTTGCTGAAAATCTCATATATAGAACCTTTAAGACTTTTGATTCATCTTCAACAGTTGGGCATTGTTGAGAGTTGGATAGCAGGGAATGGGAAACTGGGGGCCAAAAAACAATGGTAGCCCAGCTGTATGTGAGTCAAACACCATCTATATACTGGCTATCAATATATTTTTTTACTTTGCTATTGTCTCTTAAAACACAATGCTGTATTGTAAAGGTAAAATGGACCATAGCATGACATGAAATCTTTAACTTTTGTAATGGTCACTCACACACTATGATTAGCTTTATTAAAGACTCCACTTAATATTGCTCAGAAAGGGGCTAAAGTCTGGTGTGATAAACTGATAAGAGTGTTTTGCCTTGCATTTTTCCTTGATATTTGTGTTTCTACAGTGGTAAAGTAGGCAGAGTAGTTAAATGGTTTCTTTGTTTTTTTGTGTGTTTTAATTGTGTTTATTGATGGGTGTTTTATTTTGAAAATTAACTGAAATCTCTACACTGTTCTTGTGTCTGACTCACTGCGTGGCTTGATCTGCTCTATGCAGACTGACGCGTCGTCTGTCAAAAATAGACTCTGCGCATTGTCTAGAACGCTAGCTATCAGCTCTATTGGACACGTTGCAGAAGGAATGCACCCCATGGAATTTAGGGGTAACTTTGAATTGCACATTTAGGTTTGTAAAAATCAACTTAGATTTGTCACTTTTCGTAATTGTTGGCTACTATTTGTATTATTGGTGTTTAGGCGGATCAGTTTAAGTCGATCAGATGACTGATTGCAGATTTTATTTTATTTACTCTTTTTTTTTCTTTTTTTTTTTACATGGTAGCCTGCCAAGGCAAAATGTTACCAGTGGAAACGCTTATACTATATGATTGAGCATGGTGTCAGGCAAACATTCACAATCAATATTTCCAGATTTCTTGTAAAATAATCAGAATAACCCTTGGTAGTTTTGAGTGATGTCTACAGAAATACCTAGGTCACATGAGTATATCCATGCTGTATTCACTGACCAGGGGACCGTTTCATGAAAGCAGTTTGTAAGCTTTGCATTGTAGATAAACTTGCAAGTAGTACAGGGCTCTCTCATGCTTGTGCATGGATCGTAAGTATGGACCTCGTTTTGATTAGATTGAAACATTTTAACATCAATGCAGATGATTTTTTATCTGGCCGTAAATTGCAGATTGCATGTTGCCCTTGTGTTCCTCCCAGGCTGGGAAGTACGATGACTCTCTCAAACACCTTGAAGCCCTGCAGGAGCTCAACAAAGAGGACTACAAGATTGCCATGAATAAAGCTGTTGTAGAGTTTTACAAAAGCGGTCAGACTACCACAGGGACTCTAAAGCAGACTCTAATGGCAATGAAGAACCAGGTAACTGCCAACATGTTCCGCTCATGTTGAATCATTTACAGTGAAAGTTCTAGACAAAAACTGTCATGTTATCTTGTGGTTCATCACACATCCTATCTTTATCTTTCAGGTTCACACATCAGCAGAGGACGTTGATGGGTTGGATGATGTTGAAAATAGCTTGCTGTACTATAATCAAGCCATCATCCACTATCATATGCGCCAGTTCTCTGACGCAATCTCCATAGGAGAGAGGCTCTACCAGTTTCTTGAACCGTTTGGTATGTTATGGTTAAATGTTTTAGTAAAGTTCGGTATCATATATGACACATAGAAAGTAGAGCTCTACATCTGAGACTGACTCAAATTGGATTTGAGTTGGAAAATTGAGTACTTGCAATTTGACTAGAAGTCATCTGCTAACTAACTTGAGTTAATTTAAAGGAAAAAATGTAAGGAGAACTTGACTTGATGAGCCATATTGAAAATGCTGTGTGTAGTTTTGCCTTCTAAAGCTCTGCCAAACTGATGTTAATGATGGATATCACAACATGAATGTGCAAGCCAAAGTTTCTATAACCTAATAAACACAGGTCTTTGAGACTTGACTTGGACCTGACCCAAAGATTTAAAAACAGTTAGATATAATGTGCAGGCATGACAACCATGCAATGGCTTATGGTTACCTAAATGTGTAAAATAATAGGGTTCATGTGTCAGCTTTGAGTTCGCCGTGTAGTCATTGTGTTATTTGTCCTAGAAGAAAAGTTTGCTCAGGCTGTGTGCTTCCTGCTGGTGGACCTGTACCTGCTCACCTTCCAGCCAGAGAAGGCCCTCCATCTGCTGGCTGTGCTGGACAAACTGTCTGTACAAGGAAGCAACAAGAACTGTAAAGGAGAGGTACTCCACAACACTACATTGTTATAAAAAGAAACTTACAGTTTTACACAGCCTGCTCTTATTTTCATATGGTTTATGGTAACATTTGACTGAAGCTTATTGCAGAAAATCACTAATGAAGTCCAGTGGAAAGAGAAACAGAAGTGATCAGTGGATCACACCACATATGTAAATACGGGCTATCTGGGCTAATTGTCATAGATATTTGCCTCTGAGATTTTCTGCATTTACGCTACGCTCAACAGCAGTATGTCTTTCGAGTCATTCGAGTTTGTGTCACTGTTACATTAGATAATCCACAGACCTCACTATCAGTAGGTTTCATTTGAATTACCTTCTACCACATAATTAGTGTTCAGACCACACCTAGAATTACTCTCAAAGAGTAAAGTGTTTTATCCCATTGTCTAACTAAACAAACTAAATATCTGAGCTGTGCCACTTGCCACATGCAGTTGTGTCTGAGGCCTCTAACAGATTTGAAAGCATACAGTTTACTGTTTGAGTGTTGTGCTTGATTCCAGAACAACAGTTCTAACAAAGATGGAGCAAACCAGAAAGCAGAGTTCACCACCATGATTGAGGCAGCCAAGTCAAAGATGCATCAGGCAAGAATTCAAATTTTAACGTTCACTGGTTCTGTGTCTCAGTCTCCTCTCCTCCTGTTGACTGTAATTGACCTTTTCATTTACAGTACAAAGTGAGAGCCTACATTCAGATGAAATCCTCCAAGGCCTGTAAAAGGGAGATCAAATCAGTGATGAACACAGCGGGGAATGTGAGTCTCAGTCTCTGTTTATGCTATCTCATCACCTGGTTCAAACCATGAAGGGGGAGGGGATAACGTCGAGGATATGCATGTGATATTATAGTGATTGGAAATCCTCCTTTCAAAGCATGCTAGAATGATGAGGAGCTGTTGAATTATTATTATTTATTAACTCAGGAACAACTTTTATAGACTACGAAAGAGTAAACACTGGTGAAAGTAAAGTGATGCACCATGCTCACTTTTCTCCATGTTGTACTGCCAAAGTTCAACCAATGTAAACTAGGGCTGTCAAAATGAGCCAGAATGGCGTTAAAATATTCCTTCTAAAAAAAACCCCATCGGCTCACACCATTCAAATTTTTATTTCTGCACATTATGTCCATAGGAGGGAAAACCAATACAATGAGAGACATAGTGCTTATTTGTTTCTTCAACATAAACATTTTTTAAAAGATCTACATACTTAAACAATACAAAATAAACAATAAAATAATGTCCTATACTATGTTGTTGAATGATGTGCTAGTTTCAGCTTGACCTACGTTATATTCAGTCAGCCTAAGTGACGTGTGTGCAGTTGCGCAGGTCCATGTGTCCTGGAAAACTTCAATGTCGGGAAAAAAATGAATATTAATTTTTACAATTACATGGATGGATTTTTTTTACAATCGGAATATAAATTTGAATTTAGAGTATTCATTGACAGCCCTAGTGTAAACTGAACATTGTCTGTACACATGCTGCACACCACATCACTGGTCCAGTAGAATTCTGGCTCTGATGAGTGGCTAATGTTGTGACAATGCAAATTTTAGAGTTGAAAGGAATAAATACAAAATCTTGTAAATTCCAACAGTTCTGGAACTACTCTAATGAGCTCTAATTTACAAAGCATTCACTCGTGAAGCTTTCATGAGCTGAGCTTCTAAGCTGGGCAACCCCCCACCCTCGAGTGCTGTGGACCTCTAAATTCACTCAAACTGAGGAACTACTTTTTTCGCTACAGTGTTTGTTGAATTACTCTAAAACCAAAAGCTTATAGTTAGGTCTGATGCTCCTTATTTTGAGAAGTTTCTCTCAATTCAGCCTGATAGGAGGTACTTTCAACCTGAAAATGTTTTGTGAATGCAGTCCTTGATGTCCTCGCACATCATCATCATCTGTGCTTACAGACCTGAATCTGTGAAAACTGGACATGAAAGGCCATCCATTGGCCTTTCATGTCCAATAGTGTTGTTGTTCCAATAGTGTTGGACATGTCTTCAGTTTCACAACAGTCAGCTGTTGGTTTGTTTGTGTTCAGGCTTATCATGTGGACAAGTGATACCAGTGCGTACCCTTCTCTGTCTCTCTGTTTCCTGTCCCCTCGCTCAGTCTGCACCCTCACTTTTCCTCAAGAGTAATTTTGAGTACCTGAGAGGAAACTACCGGAAAGCAGTGAAGCTTTTGAACAGCTCCAACATTGCAGAGCATCCTGGACCCATCAAGACAGGTGACAATTACTGTACATCCTCTAATAAGCCTGGTGTCAAAAAGCCATTCAGCTACTTTTAGTTTGACGTAGCCTGGTTAAGATTGTTTTTGTCTTTTATATTATGTTTATTAACAAATTTATGATAACAAAAAAGAAAACAGTCATATCTCCAATCCCATTCTCACCCCCCCCCCCATTAAAACAAACAAACAAAAACAAGCAAACAAAACAAACCAACACCGTCACCTATACGCACACACAACCACCCACACACGTACTTCTGACTGATGGAGAGGGGTACAGATTAACAAAAAAAAAAAAAAGTCCTGATGACACTTTCCAAAGGGCACAAAAAGTGTACCTTAAGCCTTCCATGATAATCCTTAAACATCTTTGTACAGAGAGTAACAGCAGGCAATAAAAGAAATCTAACAATGAATACAAATGTGATTAGGATGATTCTAATTGTTGCAGAAGGGGACCCCATCTTTTCTCTAATGTGAGTTGGCATTTAAAATTAATATTTTGCAGTTTTTCTAAGCGAATGGCTGAAACCAATTCATGCAACCAGTTTTTGAAGCATGGTGGAGTTGGTGTTTTCCAATTTTTTAGAATGTTTTTTTCTGCTAATACCATGCCATTAGGAGAGCTGCTTGTATGTATGCAGGGAGCACTGATGAGTCCTCTGAGGCTCCAAGAAGAGCAAACTCCCTGTCAGGAGGGAGCTTCCTCTTATAAACCCCAGAGTAAAAAACAAAAATTCTGACCCAGAACTGGTAGATTAACGGACAATCCCAAAATAAATGCAACATTGTACCATCACTGACTTTACATTTATCACATTTAAGAGAAACAGAGGGGTAAAACTTATGAAGCTTATCTTTAGAGTCGTAAAAACGATGAATTACTTTAAACTGTATCAACCTATGTCTACTATTTATTGAACAAATATGGATCCGGGAGAAAGCAGTCTTCCACAGTTGGTCAGAAAGCACAACAGTTTCTCTTTCCCAAGCTTTCTTAATACTGTCGACAGATAGTGAGTCTTCTGAAAATATTTTACGAATTTGGTTGTGAGCTTGTTACTGTTAGGTAAAAGAGAAAACAGATCAAGGAGAGCATGTCTCTCACAGTTTGACTCAAAGTGAGGAATGTTTTCTCGCACAAGATGCCTCAGTTGCATATAACGAAAAAAACTGGAGTGAGGGATCTCATATTTGGAGCTTAACTGCTGAAATGATGCAAAATTATCGTCTACATATAAATCCCCTATACACCTCCACCCTTTGGCACACCATGAAGAAAATGTGTTGTCCAGCAATGCTGGGACAAAAGCATGATTGTGGCAGATAGGAGTATAAGCCGATATACCAGGAGTTTTAAAGACATTTCTTATTTGGTTGAGATTTTAAGAGAATTTCTCACAACAAAGCTATGACTGACTGATTTAATAGCAGAAGAAAGGTTGGTAAAAAGTAACGAGGAAAGGGAAGAGTATGGTTTTTTCAAAGATGCAAGCTCCAATTTTAGCCAGAGGGGGGCAGAATGGAGTAACTGGTGGTCTGGAGAACCCCACTGCCAGTATGCCATTGCCCTAGCATTTGCTGCCCAATAGTAATCCCTAAATACTGGAAGACCAAGACCACCATCTTGAGTCGGCCTGTATAGATGTCTTTTGGAGAGTCTATGTTTTTTATAACCCCAAACAAAATCTAGAACAATTGTTTCAAGCTTCTTAATAAAATCAGATGTGATCCAAATTGGCAAGTTTTGAAAAAGGTTCAAAAATGTTGGTAGTGATACCATTTTTATAGCATTAACTCTTCCGATCATAGATATTGGTAGAGTCCTCCAGTATTCTATGCTACGTTTTAATTTATCTATTCCCTCTATTAGATTTAATTTCAACAACCGTTTTGGACTTTTTGAAATTTTAATGCCTAAATAGGTTATATAGTCCTGGACTATCTTGAAGGGACAGTTTTGTACAATCCTACTTTCATTAGTGAACATAAGTTCACTTTTATCCCAGTTTATTGTGTAACCAGAGATTTTGCCAAACCTTGTTATATACTGTAAAAGATGGGGAATGCTTTCTTCAGTATTTATCAAAGTGATAAGTAAATCATCCGCATAAAGTGTCACAATACATTCTGATCCACCGGCTGCTATACCCTTTATTATATATATATTTATTGGGATTTCTCATCCCAACTGCCAAAGGCTCCAACGCTATATTGAATAATAAGGGAGACAGGCAATCCCCCTGTCTCACACCCCGATATAAGTTGAACGGCTCTGATGAGACATTATTAGTTGAAACAGAGGATTCGGGAGAACAGTAAATCATTTTAGTCCAATCCATGAAAGTCTTTCCAAAACCAAACCTCTGTGAAGTTTCAAATAAGTACGGCCATTCAATGGAGTCAAATGCTTTCTGGGCATCCGATGTTATGACAGCTGCTTTAGTATTGTCACATATATCAGAGTACTATATATTCATCACTCGACGCACATTAAAAAAAGAAAGCCTACCTGGGATAAAGCCTACTTGATCTGGATGAATAATAGTTTCAATTCGTTTATTTAATCTGGTAGCAAGAACTTTAGTTAGAATTTTATGGTCTAGATTAAGCAGAGAGATAGGCCTATAATTAGCAGGATCTGTGAGATCTTTTCCACTTTTTGGTAACAGACATATGTTTGCTTTGTACAAAGACTGTGGAAGTCTCTTTTTAGCTACTGAATCATTTATCATCCTGAGTAAGTAAGGAGTTAGAATGTCCTTAAATGCTTGGTAAAATTCAGCTCCAAGCCCGTCTGGTCCGGGACATTTACCAGTAGGGAATGCCTTGATTGCCTCATTTAACTCATCAACGGAGAAATCCCTTTCCAGAAATGTCTTGTTTCTATCATTTAACTGTGGCAAATTCAAAAAATCCAAAAATTGAAAGTAATCTCTATTTGTTGCTGTGGAAGTAGAAGTATAAAGGTCAGAATAAAACTCTCTAAAACATTGATTAATCTTTCCACTGTATTTTGTAAATAGCTGATTTTGCCTGTTCACCTTTAAGTTGTCTTGAAAATAATTTATGACGTTTATCATTTAATTCAAAATGTTTCTGGCAGGTTTTAAGTAGAAGGTTATGAATTTCCCCTCCCATTGGAGAGTTATACTAAGATTTTAATCTCAGAATTTTATTATAGTCAGACTGTAGCAAAGAGGTCTTATGTATTTGCTCGATTTGAGTAATTTCTTGTTCTATTTCTTTACATCTCTTAATTTTTTCCCTTTTCCTGTAGGCTTCAAAAGAAATAATGTATCCCCTCATAGTAACTTTAAGTGCTTCCCAAAGCATAGAGTCTGAAACGTTTTTATTATCATTAATCTCAAGAAAATCAATTAGCTTTTTAGTCATGTACTCCTTAAACCCAGGTTCTGTCAGAAGTAAAGGATTAAATTTCCAGTTGTATTTTGGTCTAGAGAGAGACAACTGCAGCTGCAGTTTAACAGGACAATGATCTGAAATTAATATATTATGATACGATGCATTTCTGATGGTTGAAATCAAACCAGCATCAACTATAAAATAATCAATTCTAGTATAGGTTTGGTGAATATTTGAGTAAAATTAATATTCTCTAACGTCAGGGTGTTGTATTCTCCAGATGTCTACCAAATTTCTTGATTTAATTAAATGATTAAGGGTCTGAACAGCATTAATGGTTTGGAGGAGGTTTAGTAGATGATCTGTCTAGAGATACATCCATATAGCAGTCCCCTCCAATTACAATATTAGATGATCCATCTTCTGGGAGTAAATCAAAAACTTTACGAAAAAAGGTAGGGTCATCAGAATTTGGCCCATAAATATTCAACAGAGTAATGGGAAATGAATTAATACATCCAGAGATGAAAATAAATCTCCCTTTGGATCAATAGTTTTAGATGTCAATTCAAAAGGGATGCTATTTCGAAAGAGAACTGCAACCCCCCTTGCTTGGGATGTAAAAGGAGCATGGTACACCTGTGAGATCCAGTTTGTTTTCAGTAGCTTTAACAGTATAAGTCTCTTGTAAAAACAAAATATCCCCCTTCAATGGATTCAAATGAGACAAAACCATCCATCCATCCATCCATTCTCTTCCGCTTATCCGGGGCCGGGTCGCGGGGGCAGCAGTCTAAGCAGGGAGGCCCAGACTTCCCTCTCCCCAGACACTTCCTCCAGCTCTTCCGGGGGGACCCCGAGGCGTTCCCAGGCCAGCCGAGTGACATAGTCCCTCCAGCGTGTCCTGGGTCTTCCCCGGGGCCTCTTCCCGGTGGGGCATGCCCGGAACACCCTCCCAGGAAGGCGTCCAGGAGGCATCCGTTGAAGATGCCCGAGCCACCTCAGCTGGCTCCTCTCGACGTGGAGGAGCAGCGGCTCTACTCTGAGCTCCTCCCGAGTGACAGAGCTCCTCACCCTATCTCTAAGGGAGCGCCCCGCCACCCTGCGGAGGAAACTCATTTCAGCCGCTTGTATCCGAGATCTCGTTCTTTCGGTCATGACAATTGGGTATTGGGTAGCAGTCGTGGGCGGGGGCCCCGGCGGCCCAATCCCTGGACTCAGAATCTGGCAATGGGGACATGGTCATGAGACAAAACCTTGCCGCATTTTTAGTCATTGCCAAGGCCCCTTACATTCAAGGATGAAAACAAAATTGTTCCGTTTAAATTCATTTACTTAATGTTAACAAATGAAATAATCAGAAATTGTAAACCTCCAAAATTTTATACATGATTTCGACCTAAATAATAACAACAGAGTGTACCCTCTCAGAGACTAAACCAGGATCTACATACCTCTCCCCACACAGCCTTCTCACTTGCACACACACACATACCACCACCACCCCTTGAGCGCCTGGGTTACCTGTCGAAATCCCCTCCGTTGTGCCATCACCTCTGCTGTATAATCCGGGTAAATGAACACCCGTTGGCCATTGTAGGTCATCTGTTGTTGCCGACTCAGCCGAAGGATCAGCTCTTTCTCCTGATAAAAATGAATTCTGGCGATAATGCTCCTTGGCTTTTTAACATCGGCAGGTTTTGGCACAGGTATGCGGTGCGCTCTATCCACAATCACAGGCTTTGCAAAGGTGTTCGCCCCGAGTAACCTCGGTATCACCTCCGTGATGAAGTCTGTGGGCTTGCCCTTTTCCTCACCCTCCGGTATTCCCACGATCTTAACATTATTCCGTCTAGATCGGCCCTCAAAGTCATCAAGCCAACTGAGTGCTCATGAGAGAAATTTAAATTTATGCTCTAAATGGTCAAAACGTTTGTTGATTGATTCCAAAATTTTATCCGAGATCTTCTCCCACAAAGGCAACGACTCACCTGCACCAGGCCCATTGTCCACAGCCATGTCTGATTGTTTGGCGTGCTTTGCTTGACGCGTGTCAGGCATCTTCGTGGCTTTCCAAGGTTGCAATGAAATAAAAAGGATCCCCAGTACTTCGTATAGTTATTAGATGTATTGGAACAACTGCTAACTCTGATAAATATGATTTTAAGACGGATTAAAAGAGAAAAATACTTGACTTCCACCTGGAGCTCTGAGAGCCCTGACCACTCCATGTGCGCCTCACTTGCGCCGCCTTCTCCCCTTCGCCTGGTTAAGATTGTTAATGTTGTATTGACAAAATATTGTTGGAGATGTAACTGTCTTTAGTGGTCACGTGTGATGATTTTTATGTGTGCTAATTGATGGATTGTGCACGTGTCCTGACTTGTTTCATTCAGGTGAATGTGTTCGATGTATGTTCTGGAACAATCTGGGCTGCATTCACTTTGCAATGGGAAAACATAACCTCGGCATTTTCTACTTCAAGAAGGCACTGCAAGAGAATGACCACACCTGCGCACAGCTGGGAGATGGCAGCAATGGGCAATGTGGGTCACAGCAAGTACTGTCTCCTGACTGAAACTGCTAATATTTCAAATGATAGTCCATCTAATGCATGTGATCAACCACTCATCTCCTGCAGGCTTGAGAGCTGGATGTAAAACGTTCACTGTTGTATCCGGTCACCATGAAATCGATTGAAATCCAAAATCACTGCAGTATCTCATCGCAAAGGAGCAAGCTACTTTGTACCGCAAAGTCTAAATTACAAAAAAAACAAAACATTTTCACACTTTCTGTCTAGTGGTATTTCTCCATGCTCATAGTTATGGTTTCATCAGGGTTTTTAGATATCTGTCTCTCAGAAGAATACAATTTTGACATTATCAAAAAATTCAGCAGCACTGTGTGAAACAGTGTTTCTGCTCCATGCAATCCACATTTTCACTAACTACATTCTACCAAAGAATTAGGCCTTGTGAAAACTCCAGAGTAACAGGGAACAGTGTGAAGCCCCATTCACATCCATTGTATTGGGTGGTAGGCAGAAATCTCAGAGACAGATATCTCAGCATCAAAACCATCTGCATGGAGTGATCCCACTAAAGGGAGGTCAGAAAATAGTTTTTTTTGCATTTGTGTGAAGTGACTTTTAGTCTACTATTGTCATGTTTAAAACCCATAGTACTTTTCTTGATGGACTATGAGTATGACAAGGGATATAAATGCACAAATAATTGTTGAATTATGTCATCATCTTTTCAAGTATTTTTTAAACTTATCACAAAAATAATCTGTTTAAAGTGTACACTTTGGCTTTGATCTAAGCCAATTTGGGAAATGTATCGTTAAAATGTATGTCCCCATTAGTAACAAGTACCTTTCTTCTGTTTTTAACTCCTAGCTAAGAAGTTCGCCGGTATCCCCATGTGTGCTCTACTATCCAACAAGCGTTATGAGCTGCTGTATAACTGCGGTATTCAGCTGCTACACATCGGCAGGCCTCTGGCAGCGTTTGAGTGTCTGATGGAGGCGGTCCAGGTTTACCACTCCAACCCTCGACTGTGGCTCCGGCTCGCAGAGTGCTGCATCTCTGCTAACAAGGGGGTATGACGTCACTGATGTAGATTGTTTCACAGTTGTTTTCCCTTTTTATTTATTTATTTATTTTTTAAAGCGTTCTGCTTCTTTAATTTTTCCTTTTATCTTAATTTAAAGATTAGTTGTCATTTTGCTTTTTTTTAAAGATATATATTTTTATATATATATTTAGTTTGTCAGTGTTAGTAGGTTTTGTTAAAGAAGATGACCTTTCTAAATAGATTTTGAAAATGTTCAGTAATTATACACAGTGTTGAATGTTTTGTTTTTTCCAAGTCACTTGTTTATACTATTTGTGTGAATTATGATTTAATTTCTCAAGTTTGTTTGTGCTAGCTTGTGACACAATTGTGATTTCATATTTAGCTTTTGTTCTCTTTTGATGCTATTCTACTATTTTATACTGGAATTTTAATTCTGAACATTTTATTGCTGCATTTAAATTACTTACACTTGAATTGTAAAGCCTCTTAATTTTGAAGATTTTTTTATCTGGTTTCTGGCTGACAATTTAGTAAATGTATATTTATTTATTTCTTACATTGTCTTTTAATCAATGTTCAAGCCTGATTTTGCCGTACGCATAGAAGAAGAATCCCAGTCTCTTTCACACTCTGAGGAACACAACTCATTCATGAAACACTGGTATTGCATCAGTACTCAGTATCAGCAGATATCCAGATGCAGGTATCAGGAACTGAAAACTAAACGCTGATCAGTGCAACCCTACATTAAACATTTAAATTGTGTGGCCTTTAAATGGATGATACTTTCCTATACAGTCACACAAAGATGAACAGAAACCCACATAAAGTCATTTCATGGTGTCTGTGTTTATGTTTCCAGGGGTCGGAGCAGGAGAGCAAAGGTTTACCTTGCAAAAAAGGTATAGTTCAATCTATTGTCGGGCAGGGTTACCATCGCAAGATCGTTCTGGCATCCCAGTCTACGCAGAATACTATCTACAGGTCAGTGTTAACTCTTTCCAGTACATCCTCCAACCTGAAGAGTCGGAGGCACAAGAGAAACTACTGATTTAGACTTTTACCTTTACTGACCAGCAGAGGGCAGCAGTGCAATGCATGTTAGTTAACACGGACCATTAGTAAGGGTTATCCTTGTTTTTCTCATTAAAGACTTGTTAAACATTTGATTTCTTGCCAAGAGTAAAAAGATCAGTTTCAGTCTCATGTTAGCACATTGCTCATGAAGCTAGAGCTTGGAGTCAGTTCGCCTGGTGTAGCATAGAGACCAGAAGCACGGGGAAACAGCAAGTCTGGCTCTGTCCAAAGTTCCAAATACACATACCAACACCTTAAAACTTGACTGATTTATATTGCGCTTTAACAGCAAGTCACTCTCTGTACCTGTATGATGATTGCTTTGATTACCCAGCTTTGACAAATTTCAAGAGTGTCCTAATTGAAATGAGTCTAAAACTGTGGATGTCTGAAATGGTAGGAAACTCACTGTACATCCAAAAATCCTGCATGCAGTGCATCATGTTGACAAACACATAAAGTATCCTTAATTTGTAGGAGCTGAAATCAGCAAAAAACGCTTGTATGGCCTTGTCAGTTTCTTTAAAAGTTAAAACTATTGTATGAGACTATCTCTTATAGAATATGTATGAATGTCAGCATGTATCCATTGAAGCTATATCATATTTCCACTGAGTGAAATATTCAAATGCAACACTTGCAACAATATATTTTTCATGTGCACCATTATGTTGACAGAAATATTGAGTGTATCTTGTGCATGATTTTATACTAGAACAATGACTGACTGATTTCAAATCGGTACGTAGTGGTTTATCTGATATCGCCCTTTTGGTGTTGTTTCTATAACATCATCATTAATGTTGCTCCTGGACCATCATTGCAACTGACCACAAATTGCATAGGGGACTGGTTATGGTGGATGAATGAGTCAAGCACAGGACTTTCACTCCAGAGACTGGGGTCCCGGTCTTGTGTTGTACTTGTTGTTATATAGTTGTTTTTTTAGTTTTAGACTTAGTTTATGTTTCTTTTTTATCATCTTCAGTTTTCTGTTTGATTAGGTCTAATAGGTAATTCTGCTTATGTCGACCCAATGCTCTTTTTGACCAGCATAAGCCTGAACTGTTTGTGTTTGTGTTTGTGTTTGGACAGCGAGGGCCAGTCAGCAGCTATCCCAGTAGCCAGTATGGAGTTTGCAGCCATCTGCCTAAGGAACGCTCTGCTGTTGCTGCCTGAACATCAGCAGCAGGACGCCAAGACAGAGAATGGCTCCAAGACCTCTAGTCAATCAGGAAGCACGGAAAGCGGCAGCGAGAACAGTGACGCATGCAGGTCTCAAATACAACACACAACAAACACACAGACACAGAGAGACAACAACACACACACAAGCAAACAAAGTACGCACTTGTGTCTCTACTCCGCTGTTGTTTTGAAGCAGGAATGGAGAATCGTGTGCCATAGAGAACCAGCAGTGACTAATGAATAGCAGGCCCAGTAAGACCAGAAACTGTACATTATATACACCAGAAACCCCACTATGATACCTCTAATTTCTGCAAAGAGCCATTAAAATATTACTGATAGGAAGCTAAAGTAAGTCAGCCTTCGGATTCCACGTCGTAGCCTTGCTCAGTTAGCACACAACAGGAACTGCGTTACATCTGCCTGGCAGTCACCTTTTCTGAGCAGACCATGTAATGGAGCTTTTGGGAAAAACCAGGGGAGGTGGAATCTGCTTCTACATCAACAAAGATTGTTGTACAGATGTCACAGTGTTGGAGAAATCATGCAGCCCTCACCTAGAGACCATATTCCTAAACTGTAAATCCTTTTATTCATCGGGAGTTCTCCTCATTTATTCTGGTCAGTATTTACATCCCACCTCAAGCCTGCGCTAGTGAGACATTACAACACCTGGCTGACCAGATTACTCAGACCGATGGAGCAGTAACATCCAGACTCTCTGCTCTGCCAAAATACACACAGCACAAAAAGTGTCCCACAAGGGACAATAACACACTAGACCTCTGCTACACAACATGAAGGATGCATGTTCCTTTGTCCCCTGTGCAGCCGTTGTGTTTTTTGTCCACGTTGAGCTGTATGTCCTTTTTCCCGATGCGAGAACATTGAGTGCAGTGTTTAAACTGAAGTCAAATTTTGTGTGTTTTGCAGTGGGAAAGGTCAGGAGGCTGATAAGTTCTTATCTGCAGCTCCATCATCTCCTCTCCGCAAACAGGAGGTAGAAAACCTCAGGTAATGAAACCTGTCAGCTCTTCTCATTTTCTCCTCTCCTCATTTTTTCGGAGCTTTAAATAACTTGTTACAAATGGATCGAAGTTAGCTTTCAATTTTGATCACTGAAATCGAAGTGGGATCAGCAATTCTCCCAGTATTTGTTTTGCTCTGATAAACTACAGTTTGTAGTAGGGATGGGTCTTTATTTTTCAATTTTCTGAATTGTCATTAAATTATTATAAGTCACCTAGCCACCAGTGTAGGAATGTGTGTGTGAATGGGTGAATGTACCATTTATGTGATCATTGTCTTATCTTAAACTTTTTTAAACTGTGTGGGTATGACGTAGTTCACTGGGGATCGTGGAATGTTTCTTGAGTGTGTGACTGAGGAGCATCTACATGTATTGTCGATCATGGTATATGTAATTTTACATCATTGTAACAGCTTACAGTTAGGCCCAGAAATATTTGGACAGTTTCTTTTCAATATTTTGATGAGAATCCTTTGCAGGCAATTCCAGGCCTTACTGCAGCTGTCTTCAGTTGTTGCTTGTTTGTGGGCCTTTCTGCATTAAGTTTTGTCTTGAGCAAGTGAAATGCATGCTGGATTGGGTTGAGATCTGGTGATTGACTCTGCCATTTCAGAATATTCCACTTCTTTGCCTTAAAAAACTCCTGGGTTGCTTTTGCAGTATGTTTTGGATCATTGTCCATCTGCACTGTGAAGCACAGTCCAATCAACTTTGCTGCATTTGGCTGAATCTGAGCAGAAAGTTTATCCCTGTACACTTCATCCGGCTGCTTCTGTCTTTTGTCACATCATCAATAAACACTAGTGACCCAGTGCCATTAGAAAGACTCAAAATGTAAAACTAACTTTCTTTTAAAATGGAATCTTTAGAGATCCGAACAAGAACAACAAAGATGCAACAGTAGTGCCTCACAGCCACCGGCTGTTGCTATAACATCACGTGAGAACGTGGTAAACAGTCCTGCTGCTCAGTCACATTACTGTGTAAGGCAGCGGCATTGCTACATCGCACTGCCTGCCCCTAATATTATAGCAGAAACACTAAAGCCGAAGCCATATGGACTACGGACAGTGTCAGCAGAATCAGGTCCTGACATGGTTCAGAGTTGGCCTTTTAACCTTGAAGCACATGTATACGTGTCCAGCGAGTTCTCACTTGCTGGAAATACTCCATTTGGTTTATATAAGTGGTGGCGCCAGGGTAGAGTGTGCCAGCCTGAAAACCAATATACAGGCAAAATGTAAATGTTGTCAGGGCATAAAACCAGTGACCTTATGATTTTTACGATTGTATAACAATGGCATAGCCATCGGTGCTATAAAAACATGTTTGTGAATTGTGACCTTAAAATTGAAAGTCAAATTGAAGCATGGATTTGGAGAATTGTGACACCCCTAGTCATCAGTGTTGTCGACTGTTTGGTGTGTAGGTGCTCCATCCTGGCTTGTAGTGCCTTTGTGGCGCTAGCACTGGGAGACAACCTGATGGCTCTGAACCATGCTGAAAAACTGCTCCATCAAACCAAGGTGTCCGGATCCCTCAAGTAAGTGCTGGGTCTGTTTCTCAAATCCAGCTGTAGAGCTGAATGGTATGCTGAATCATAATCCGATTCTTTTGACAGATCATGCGATTGCGATAGGAGTCATGATTGTCGTGGGAATTGTAGTTTTGCACTTCATTTTCTCTGAAAAAATATAAAGTGAGGATGATATGACTTTTGCTGGGGTCTTTTACCAAACGAGCATATTCCCTTCATCTAGAGAACATAATTTGTAGTCCGAGGCATCCCTGTAGCACCACAGTACTTAATAATGCTATGTTTTACCTTTACACGTTTTACCTTCATCAAAGGTAATATAGCCATA
This sequence comes from Chelmon rostratus, assembly GCF_017976325.1. Taxonomy (NCBI): domain Eukaryota; kingdom Metazoa; phylum Chordata; class Actinopteri; order Chaetodontiformes; family Chaetodontidae; genus Chelmon; species Chelmon rostratus. Next base: position 28,729,389 of record NC_055665.1, read on the forward strand.
TTGTGATTTAAATCATAAATTAAATAATAAATTAATTAATAATGAATTCAATTAATTGTTCAGCCCTACCCATCTGATGGCGCACTTAGTCTGTTTTTCTTCTGCAGCCACAAAAGAAGCACACTGATGAGTTAAGGTTGATCAGAGCTGATCAGAAGTGTCCTCCTCTACTGTGAATCACCCAGCTGTCTGGTATATCTTCCTCCCCCTCTGCTGTGAATTCAGGTTCCTGGGTCACCTCTACGCTGCTGAAGCCCTCATCTCATTGGACAAGATCTCTGATGCTATTGCTCACCTTAACCCAGACAATGTCAGTGATGTGTCAATGGGAGTGCTGACCAGTGAGCAAGACCAAGGTCTGTGCAGTTTTACACATTGCACTACAAAACATAGTTTTTAATCATATTTACTTAATGCTTTGCTTGTTTTTTCTCAACAGGGTCTGACAAAGGAGATGAACCTGTCGAATCTTGTGAGTCTACCTTAGTGCATGATTTTTACTTGAAACAGTACAATCTAATCTATAAGATACTTGGACATTAATAAAAATGCAGTGAATGGAGTTGAGTCAAAATAGCACAAATGTACAGTTTCAGAAATTATATCACAGCAGCAAACTAAGACCAGAATAAGTTAAAGTATAAAGGCTGTTACTAGAATAGTTCCCTTTGTGTGTGTGTGTGTGTGTGTTTGCAGCAGGGAAGCAGACTCCCATGTGCTACCCCAGCAGTGTGACATCAGCTCGGGCCATGATGCTCTTCAACCTGGGCAGCGCCTACTGCTTGAGGAGCGAGTACGACAAGGCTCGCAAGTGCCTGCATCAGGTAACCTTGACAATAGCTGTGTGACTTCAACGGGTCCTGAAAATGTCAGGTTGCATTCAGACTGAACATAGAAGTGAGTCAGAAATGCAGCCTGTCTATGCTGCAGGGGTGTCAGCAACAATACACAGTAGAGTCGTCAAAAACGTAGATCCTTTTTTTCCGGAGAAAGTAGTAAATGTAGAGTTCTTTTCGATTTGTGATTTTTATGTCTTCATCAGGCTGCATCTATGGTGAACACCAAGGAGATTCCACCTGAAGCCATCCTACTGGGAGTCTACTTGGAGCTACAGAATGGTCAGCTCTCCATATGATACTCACTGACACACTCTGTCTACATAGCCCCTTTGAACCAGTTTTAAGTCTTGAGAGCTCCTTCTCATGTAAATTTCCCTTGTGGTGTGGAGCAAAAGACATTTTAAAAAACAACAAAAAAAATTGTATAACCACAGCAATCACCAGACCATCAGTCTTCCTGTTGTCCCATGCTTGCTGCCTTAAGAGCATTACTGCAGTCAGTCTGCAGGCATGTTGTCTGAATGCATATATTTTAGAGATTAGTCTCTTCCATTAGAAAACATTGGAGGGCAACACAGAATCCTTGAATGTATTGGCTATATACTGTCACAGATAACAGCTGACACAACTGTAATAAAAAATAAATATTGTGTCTGCGTATGGATCTGCATATGCTTTAACATGCCTGAGTTCTCAAACAGCATTTTGTATTAGGTCGACAAAGTGCTACATCTGATCATGTGGCTTGTTTTATTTAATGAAGAAACCTCATTTTGTAGATCAGCAAAGTAAAGTATGATTCAGATATCAGTGCTGCAACTTCATTACTGGTATCATAATAAGATTGCTACCAAAGATTTCAAACTGCTCTGGGTTATTGGCTCTCTAAACACCAAAAGCAGTCTCATCTTTGTCTGGTCTTACTTGAATTAGTCAAGGTGATTATGAAAAATGTGGTTGTTGTGATGTTCATTTGTTTAATAAGAAAGTGAGGGGCTAAAATCAGGAGATAAACCCCTGGATCTCTGTCACTCAGGAAACACCCAGCTGGCCCTGCAGATCATCAAACGAAACCAGCTGCTGCCCATGACAGTCCAGAGGATCTCCCCAGACTCCCGCAAGAAACCTGTCCAGCCCTTCCAGTCTATCCAGCCCATCCAGTTGCCCTCATCCTTCACACAAGTTCAGCGCAAATGAACTTCCACGACCATCCGCGGTGATTTTTATCTGGAAGACCCAACAGCTGCTTAATCTCTTTCCTGGAAAAACCTCACATCATGCAGACAAAACAACACTGCAAACAACTAAAAGGTTTACTGAAAAGTACAAGTCAGGAAAGATACATAGTAGTTCATATTTTGTGTATAGTTAGGTGATTTGTTACTCTTGGACAAAGTGATCTCTATTTTGAAATAAAAGCAGCATGAGCACCTGCTGCATCGTCTGTGATCATTGAGTCTCCTTCACTCTGGGGGTCTTGATCTATGTAGGAGGGATGGAGGTCTTTTACATGCTTGTGCCCAGGACTAAATACTGCTGTACAAAGAAAAGGAAGAAAACACAGACACCCAAAACAATTGCAAAGAGAAGTAAAACCACCACAAAGACAAAAAATCACAACAAAAAGAGACACATAGCAAGTTGAAAGAGATGAGGAAACAAACAGATCAGATATTGAGCTAAAAGTAAATTAGTGTGTCAGTTTTAATTTATGAATGCTAACCCCCATCATAATGTCAGAATTGTTTGGTTCCGTTTGTCTGCTGTGTGCATCACTCTCTTCCTCCTCTCTCTCTGGTTTGCTCCTTCTCCTCCAGGGTTCCCACACATTGTGGAAAACTGGTGACCAATTTTCCAGTCAAGGAAAACATGGGAAATAGGAGAAAAATTGAAATGTCCTTGACAATATTGTGTTGTCATAGAAGATTGTTTCAGCATACTCCTATTTTCCTGAACTACTCTCTGTCTTATGTTGTGAATTGTGAATATACAACAACTCATGTCACATGTTAGCACATGCAGGTTGGATGACTAAAAGGCTAATTATGTCCAGGATCATATGAATGTCCAAATGGTGGTTTATGGATGAGGGTGTTCTCAGTAGGCTGTTCTCCATCATGTTCTGCAAACACTGTGTACACACTTGCAAGTCATGTCACATGGTGGCACATGCAGGCTGGATGACATTACAACTTAAATGGCCAAAACTCTGAATAATGTAAGTTGCATTATCCTTCAAATGTCACTGCTGGCCTGTAAGGTGGTCGTTTTTCTGAGGTGTGTACATTAACGTTCATTTCTTCCCAAGTTTTTTCATTTCATATTGGTCAGCATGTGTGGCGTGGATCAACATGGATGCTGATGAACATCTGGTGTTTTCTATGATAAAAGAATGAACCCTCCCTGAAGATGTCACCCACATGGCCTCTGGGTGAAGGAGCAGGCCTGCAAGATTCATGTAGGTGAACTCAGGAATGCAGAGTGCCATTACGGGGAGAAGCCAAGTCAGTTTTTTAAGTTTTTCTTTCCGCTATCTTGCAGGCCATCCAAAAGCTCTTAATTCTGCTCAGAGGAGCCATGAGCAAGGATACATGAATGCATCCTTCCCAGAAGTCTTTAACTGAACGGTATAAAGACTCTGCCCCCACATCTGGCATGAATGGCTGTAGTTCAGACGTGCCTAATTTAACGTTACGTTCCCCAGAGAGCAATAATACAAGAATATGGGGATCCGTCATCTTTTATTTGAATTTATTTCATCCACATCCACACAACCTGTTTAATTTTCTAAATCTCACAAACAGCAGCCTCCGAACATGTGTGTAACATTTGATTATATAGATGACAGCACTCTGTCATTTCTCAAACTTCACCAATATTCATTTATCATGCATAACATGCAATTTGACAAAAAGATGAATATGAAAGGTGTATAATCAATTTACTGCGATGATTAAGTGTTTTTTACATTTTATTATTTTTTTCTGATATATTAATTTATTTCAGTTGCTATTTATTAAAGTTTCCTTCAACCAGTGACCTGGAACATTTTCTCGTTTATTTTGGACATGTACTGTATATGTATTCTTAAACTTTCGACAGACATTAAGACCTTTCCATATACTTCAATTCCTCTCTTCGTCACTAAGTGGCACTGTTGCCTTTTTTCTGAATTGCTTTTGAGTTGTTCAATAAAGTTTGAAGGAGAAAAAAACATCCATGCCTCGACGCGATTGCACTGACAGACCAAATAAATGGATGTCAGAAGAGTGACGCTGCCAATATCACGCTGAAGTACTGAATAAAGCAGAAATACTTCCAATGACAGTACCCAGGTGTATAGTGGCCTCGTGTTCAAGCAATAGCATCTCCACAAAAAAAAAAAACATAGCTAGATAGCATTACTGGAATGAGATCAAAAAGTCACAATCACGATCGCATCGATCACCATTTGGCAAGTGGAACACGCAGCTCACCAAGTGTGGTAACTTGAATATTGTGGTGATGATTTTTCTAACGTCCAGGTAACTTGCAGCCACACGAAAATGACCGACTACGCCGAAGAGCAAAGGAATGAACTTGAAGCTATAGAGTCCATCTACCCGGACTCTTTCACAGGTTTGAATTTCATCAGCGTTCACAAAAACGATTGACAGCAAGCCCGCCGGCTAGCAAAAACAGTTAGCTAGCTGATATGTACCAATGGACAAATCAAACTAAAGTAGTCGGTTATTGCCTTTGGTACCCACTGGTATAGATTTATCGTTGTTGTAACGTTACGTGAGGTAAATGTCAGACATGCAGCAGTGTTTGACAAACTGCTACGGTGGCCCCCTGTCTGTTGCTTTAATGGACAGCAAAAGTACGTCAAACTCCGTTCAGATTTGGTATATTTCGTCACTTATTGAAGAGCACCATTTAAAATGGATATGTGCATTACTTAAATGTACATTTTTAGGTATTCCAGGGGCTGTTCTTACACTCGGCATGAATAAAATATGTATCATGTGACGGATTAATGGCCTTAACTTTAGTGTTCATTATACTGTAACCCTAGCTGCACAGGTCAGTGAGTGCCATATGCCGTGAATTTACGAGACATAACAAGACATAAAATGGTGTTATTGTCCTCAAAGTAACAACTACCTTATGACAATGTTAACAGCATGAACAGACGTTTTGGATGATTCCTGATGTAACCTGGGCAGCTTTCTAGACCATCAGATTCATTAATTGATACACAGTGACAAAAGGTAAACCTGTTGGTCAGATAGCAAGATGTCGAAATGATGATACTAATGCATGTGTGTTTACAGTGATTTCAGATGATCCCACCAGCTTCACCATCACTGTAATATCAGATGCAGGGGAAAATGGTGAAAGTGAGTACACTGATGTGTGTGGTTGCAAAATGTTATGTATTGCACAGGTGGCAGTTAAATATTGTTATGAAATCGCACTGTGTTCATTATGAAATGTGTGATATTTAAGGATATTTTGGCCCTGATGATAAAAGAAGTGATTCAAAAAATATTGTGAAAGAAAATGTGAGAGTGATTAAAATAGCATGACAGAGTTGATATGAGTTGTGTAAGCTGTTAGTATACACCACACTAACTCTAAACTAAAACTGAATCTACAGCAGACTGTCATAATATGAGCTGTCTGTATTCCTCTTGCAGCTGTGGAAGCAACACTTAAGTTCACATATGTAGAAAAATACCCAGATGAGCCTCCGCTGTGGGAGATCCACTCCCAGGAGAACCTGGAGGACAGTGACGTGGAGGACATCCTCACCTTACTGCAACAACAGGTCTATTCATATGAACTGAATCAGATTTCCTTTATATGTATCGGTCCCTTCCCACATCCCCTGTCCATTGCCTGGCTGTGAGTAATAATATGGTCACTTTTGCAGACATTTTGCAGTTTTAATTGCCAAAACAGCAAACATTAAACCAATGGTAAATGGAATGTTTTTATATAGCGCTTTTCTAGTCTTCCAACCACTCAAAGCGCTTTAAAACACAAGCCTGCATTCACCCATGGTAGCTAGGCCATCTGCTCATTACAAGCATTAATGCATCCACACAAGGATGCACAGCATCGGGAGCAATTTGGGTTCAGTATCTTGCTCAAAGATACTTCAACACTTAGACTGGCAAGGCCAGGATGAACCACCAACCTTCTGATAGGTGGACGACCCCTCTAACTCTTGAGCCACAGTCGCCCTAATATTTACTGAAATGTCATGTTTTTTCTGTCTGCTACAGCATACAGTGATCTAATGATCACAGAGCTGATATGTATCTGATCTTATGGTTTTTGTTCTCCTGTGAGGAAAAAGTAGATTGTCTACGCAGTCCCAGCACATTAAACACAAAAAATGTTATTTTGGTCTGTTAAGGTCAGGGGTCAGCAACCTCTAACACCCAAAGAGCCATTTGGACCCATTTCCCACAGTAAGAAAACACTGAGAGCCACAAAACCCTTCTGACATGTAAAATGAAATAACACTGCATGTAACGTTTTTTTTTAATATTGCATTTATGCTATGTATAAACAAACAAAATAATGTGTCACATTTATGAAATCACTGAACGACTGCCGAGAAAACGAAATTACATTTCTGCATGCGACAAAAACATTTTGAACTCAGAAAAAAGACATTGGGTTGAAGGTTCTTTCAAGTAAAATACTCAATGTCTATTTGAGTCCTTCTTGCATTTATGAAAAAAAACACTGAACTTAAATTCTCCACTGGCAGCAAACCAAAAATGCCGTTCACTGCAGTCAGCTGTCAACCTGAATAATAAAAGGACTATTTCGCTGCAGTTCTGAGATCCCTCCACAGGCGGAGTAACACCCATTCACACCATGACTGATGTGATCCTAATGCCCGAGACTCCCGTCCAGTCAGTTAGAGCTGGAAAGCCTTTTGGATGAGAGGTGAAATGCCTTTGATTGCCTCAAGCAGTTCCCTTTGTACTTTAAAAGACCACATTAGGTAAATCCAAGATACCTGGGAACAAGCAGTCAAGAGTTGACACTGATATGATCAAGACATTCCTCTCCATTAAAATCAGATCCAGGTTTGACAGAAGTGTAATAATTGTTGTGGCAAATTAAGAAATAAAAAAATGGGATAAGTGTAAGCATAACAGGGTTATTGTTGAATCCAATCAAAATAAATCTTTAGAACAACTTGAGTTGTTCCCATAGATCACCACTGTGGTATGGATCCAGTGGATTACTAATGTAATCAGTATCAAGAATGTGTTTATGTGGTTACCATGCAGGCAGAAGAAAACCTGGGCATGGTGATGATCTTCACTCTGGTGACAGCTGTTCAGGAGAAACTCAATGAAATTGTGGATGTGATGAAAAACAGACAAGAAGAGGAAAAACGTCAGAAAGAGAAAGAGGCAGAGGAAGCAGAGAAGGTGGGAACAGAAACGTGCAGTTTACATTTCCCACACATTTCACATTAGCTCAATGATGTTATTTGGAAATGTTGTATTAGGCTAAGGAATAAATGTTGTCAGTGATACTATGGTATTATAATGATGGTTATTTGTTTGACAGGTAGCATTCCAGGGAACAGTGGTAACCATTGAAAACTTCCTGGCGTGGAAAGCCAAGTTTGAGGTGGAAGTGGCCGAGCTGAGGAGGAAAAAACAAAAGGAGGAGGAGCAGGCAGGAAAACCCAAACTCACTGGTAAACTCTGATGCTGTTACTTAAAGACACTGAAGCACAGCTGAAATGATGACAGTCACTCACAATCAGTGACAGAAAATTCATTGGCAACTGTTTTATTAATCCTTTTAGCTATTTTTCATGCAAAAACATTTCAAGGTTGGAGGTTCTCAAATGTAAAGATTTGCTACTTTTCATTATGGTTACTAAATCACTTTACTTAAACATTGTGAAGGTGTTACTTTGCGCTCTGAGAAATTGTGACGCCATTTCTTACTATTTTCAAATAATCGATGATTAATGGAGAAAGTAATCAGCATATTAGTCCTTAATGAAAATAATCATGAGTTGCAGTCTTATCATCAATGCATGAGTCATAATAATCTAATGATATATATTTAGTAGAATATTCTAACAGTCACTGGTGACATTATTCTGTATCGAGTACTTTTACTTTGCAACTACGTTTTCCTGATTATAGCTCTTACACACAGCAACATTTTCAGTGCAGGACTGTTACTAACAGAGAATCTTTACAGTGTGGTATTAATACTTTCACCCAAGTAAAGGATCTGAATACTTCCTTCAGCACTGCACGAATATATATGAACTAAAAAATCTCATCTTTACCCCACCAGGTAAACAGCTGTTTGAGAGAGACCACAACTTGGACACATCTGATATTCAGTTTCTTGAAGAAGGTAAGGAGTGTTTCTAAGTATGAATGTTTGAAACCAATGCTGTTGATGTTATTAAGGCTTCATTTTGGTCCACAGAGTGAAAACATTAAAAAATAATTTTGTAGAAATGAAAAGAACATAACTTAAATATAAATATTTCTGTGGTCCATATGGTGGAGCACAGTACAGGTCAGAGCATGTGGCCGGGTTGGTTTTTCATCCAGTCCCAGATGATGTCCGTGGTCATGAGGCACAGTTTTTAAAGACATTGTGGAAAATGTCAAAACGTCAGTTGTTAAAATGGACCAAATCTAAATGTATTTGGTGCAACCATGTTTGAGACAACAGTTAACTGAGAGGAAATTTAGAGATTTGAACATTGTTAGAATATCATGAATGAAGGACAGAGAAGCTAAACTCCTTAGAGTTCAGAGTGGATCTACTGTAAAATGATTTTGTTCTGACACACGCCTGCTTTCTTCATCTGCAGCTGGTAACAACGTTGAGGTGGACGAGTCACTCTTCCAGGAGATTGAGGACTTGGACTTGGACGAGGAAGATCTGGAATTTGACCCTTTAGAGATGGGCAATGATGAGGACTAAACCAGGAGTAGGACTGACAGGACTATACCTGCTCCTCTCTGGAGTTTGATCATATGACCAGACACATCAAGAAGAACAGCTGCGTCTATTTTTTTATTGACTCTCACAGCAGACACAACACATACATATAGAGTCATGAGTGTTCATTTCTATGCCCCAACAATTAAATTTACTGGATAAATGGCGGACTTGACTGTGGTGCTGTTTGACATGCAGGGTATCCTTTTGACCCACTTCAGAGTTTTAGATTGTAGTTTCATTACCGTAAACAGCATTTTATGTTGCTGCTGGATCAGGGGGAAGTCATTTAATCAAGTTTTTATATCACTGAGTTGTTGTAGAGTGCATCTCCATGAGTCAAGCACTTGGTGACAGTGGCGAGGAAACACTTCCTTTTAGCAGGCAGAAACCTCGAGCAGAACCAGGGAGGGAGGGGATAATTAATAATTAATTTTAATTTTATTTTATTCACTCTATTAATCCCAAACTGGGAAATTATTCTCTGCATTTCACCCATCACAGATTTACAGGAGCAGTGGGCTGCCGCATCAGGCACCCGGGGAGCATATTGGGGGGTTAAGTGCCTTGCTCAAGGGCACATCAGCCGGCTAATGGAGGGAGGGGAGTGAATACTCCAACCTCTAGGCCACGGCTGCCCCCCAATGCCTGTGTGATACATTTATGTATATGATGTATATATAACATATTAATAGCAGATAGTATATGAACATAGTACAGCACTAATGATCTAATAATAATGGTAGCATAGCTAATAACAATAGAAGTTGCAGTGGCTGTCCGGCAGGTGTAATCATGATGATTAATGACTAATTCATTCCTCTGTTGCCGTCTGCTGTGATGGAGGAGTTCTGCACCACTGGGTTGCCATTTTTCAGCCTCCTCGATGCAGGATGGTTGAGGGATAAGACGCGCTGTAAACAGCTCTGAGTAGCAAAACCTGAAAATGAATACCTGGACTTAAAACTCATCCGGACTTCACTCTCTAAAATTAAACAAAAAAAATTCTAAACTACAACTGAACAACAGAAAACAGAATTCTGAGACGAGGTGAAAGCTAAAGGAATACAGAGCAGGAAGAAAGCTGCACAACTGGAGCACAACAAAAGAAGATGGAATTTAAGATTAGATGGTCAAAGAGAAGAAAAAGAAGGAAATCGCCTACAGATCATCACAGAGATTATTCCATACTGGAGGGAGAGGATGGATCTCTAGACTGCAACGGCAAGGACCGAACTGCACCAGTCGTCCTTGAGGGAAGCTCTTCACTGGGATGGCAGCAGCATGGAACTGTCCAGAAACTCTTTCTATGCTGAAACATTCAGAGTTCTTTTCACTGGAACTAAGGGGCCAAGCCCAGCTCCTGAAAAACAACCCCACACCATAATCCCCCCTCCACCAAACTTTACAGTTGGCACAATGCAGTCAGACAAGTACTGTTCCCCTGGCAACCGGCAAACCCAGACTCGTCCATCAGATCGCCAGACGGTGAAGCGTGATTCATCAGTCCAGAGAACACGTCTCCACTGTTCTAGAGTCCAGCGGTGGCATGCTTTAGTTTACACCACTGCATCCCACGCAGTGGCAACAGCTTAACAGACATAGATTTATTCACTTTCCTGAAAACATGAAATATACCTGATGGTGTCATCAACTAAAAGATAAGGTACATCATCCCGTTAACTCAGTGCATGTTCTGAAGGTAAAATGCTGCCTTTAGCCACATGAAGCTGGTTTGCAGCCTTATTTAGCTAGCTTTCCTGTAACATTATGGTCATTTAGTTTTTCATTTGACATTCGCTGTGCTTTTTCAGATCCACATCATAGGTGTTAAGATCGATGAGGAGTTTGGACAGTATAAACAGTAAGACTACGAGGACAGCGGAAAACTGCCAGTGGTGACACACCAGGCCCTGGTCTTGGCAATAGACATGCAACCAAAAACAGCGGGCGCATTGAAATGAGATGATTATCACCAGAACAAGACATGGAGGTGGAACACTGTACCTGTCTGTCCAGACAACAAAGGAAACTCCATCTTAAACTTAGACTGCAGTTCAGATGATGAAGATGGGTAAAAGGTTGTGAGTTGAATCGTACATTAAGTGAAAATGCATTTACAGAAAAATCTGCTCAGGTGCAAGATGTTTTGACCATATGTATGTGATGGTCCACATGGCGGCTTAGATCAGAAGTACGAACAAAACTACAGTAACTGTTTTAGTCAACCAAGAGCCCAAAACCAAATGACACAATTTACTGTGATATAAAACAGAATTATGATTATTTCTACATGATAAATAACTTAATTGATACACTTTCAAAGCTGGTAATTCATCATTCACACCTAATTACCATTAGGCGTGATTAGTATTAAAATCTTGCAGCATTCAACACTAAAGTATGGACCTGTATCATCAGTCGTCCAGCATCACCAGACCAACTGGAAAAAGTCCAGTCTGTGAAATTATGCTCAGTCAACATAGTTCATGTTGTCTTCATGAAACCAAAAGTACTGAATGTGGATCTAAAAATAGAGTTAAATGAGAAAGCTGTGGACCGTGAGGGTCTGGCAAGAGAAGTGTAGTTTGCTTTCTGAGGGCATTTCTTGAATCAGGGTGAGAGGGAAGATGAAGTACACAGACCTCAACATCGAACTAATCAGACTGTCACCAGTTGTCAAGGAGTCAGCTAAGTGGATGAAGAACTCTTGATGATGTCATTTGGTAGATTTATTTCAATGCTGAGCTAACACTCATAACCAAAGACAGCATAATGCATGAAATGATAGATAGGTTGAACAAATACGTTGTGAAGAAGTCTGCTCTTTTCCATAAATTTAAGCAAAAACAGGAATTAATGCACCCAAAATGTCCATTATAATCCATTACAGGATTCACCATACATTGATTCTGAGGCAGCCCACCACCTCTGATAGCTCTAACACATCAGAGCTATCAGAGGAAGCATTATTTTCATTATCTTAACCTAGCCCCACACAGAGAGGGTGTAGTGGTATTTAGCTCTATAATATACTGCACAGATTTGCTCAACTTGAACTATTTCATTAGTCATTCATTCATGTCTTAAACCAAGACATTAAAAGACACAGAGCACGACAGTGGTCCCTGTGGCACACAAGCAGCACTCATTCAGCAGTTGACAGTGTTTGTGATAGTGTTTCACTGCATGGTTTGTTGTCATGAGGAGTCAGCAGCCATACATCTGTCACAAAAATACACACTCTATTACTTTCTGTGCATGGTTTGTTGTCACAACAGGTCAGCAAATCTGTTTTAGAATGGTTGTTGAGCATGCACATTTTGTTTTTCATTCTTTTTATGTAATTGTTTCACCACAGAGGTTATGACTTCGCCCTTGTTAAGCTATAAAAGGAACAAAAATACTATTAGTATACTAATACTAACAAATGTAGTTTTTTTTATGTAGGCTACTTAAGAAATAAAAATCTAGCAACATGGTTACACATTTTTATTTACAAACCTGTTTGTTATCTAAGCAGCATCAGAGTGACAACAGACACTGGCATAATTAAGTCGTATAAAATATTTGATAAAAAGATAACAGATGTGAGAAAATCTTAGTATTTTTCACAGGGTGAAACGAGCTGTCACAGGAGTGCCATTAGGTTTCAGTATTAGGCCATATAAATTACAGAAACATAAGCTACAGGCTAGCAACAGACGCTAAAAATGTAAACGTACACATTAAAAAATAAAAAAAGATCACTAAAAGCATAAAAAATCTAATCATAAGACTGATAAAACAGGCTAAAATTAAAAATAAATCTCAAAAAACACTCAAAAAACACTGTGGGATCTAGTGGCTTTCTTGCGGCATCTACTGGCACTCCTGTGATAGTTCATGGCACTCCTGTGGCACCCAGTGGTCCTCAACAAAAACTTAACATTCTAATTTCATAGAGGTAGAATTCATGGCAGAGCTGTTATACACTTCTCTATTCCACCCTAAAAGAGAAAGAAAAAAGTGTCAGCATGAGACAATATAAAATTAAATGTCATCCAAAAAAATACTTGAGTGATGCTGGTCCAACAAGCACTCAGTAAAATCTGTCTGTACACATGTAACTGTTTCATCATTGTTTTCATCAGTTTAATCAAAGTTGACAAATGACAGTGACAAATCCACCTCCACTGTAGAATTCACTGAGAGGTGTTCTAGCTCCAGGTGTATGCTTTTCTTCACACTCAAAGGACAGGGAGATGAGAGATCTCACACTGATGATGGACACATTCAAAATGTCCCTAAGCAGCAGTGTACATGTGCTTCTTTCACAGAAAGTTGGAATCACCAGTGTGAAATCTTTCTCTAATTTCTGTACCATTCTGAAAAGTCTACAAGCCATGTTTATTCTGGGGGATAAAATGCCATTTTTTACTGTTACAGGGAGCCATAGACGTGAGGAGCCGTGTTGTGCAGCTTAAATCCATCACTGTGCTTTAACAGAAATGTGACTCTAGTATAGTGGTCATACACCACCAGCTGGCCGATGACACTGCTTTGAGGGCAAGGCAGAGTGAATACTTTGTTGTTTTCAAAGACATCTGGTTATGGCAGCTGTGAAATGTTGCTCACTAACTACTAACTGCAGTTATAATCTAACTAGCTTTAGTTTTACGATAACTTATATTAATAAAATACCACCATTCACTAGATTCGCAACAGCTCAGCTGATTCGGTAAAATGTGAAGGGCCGCAGTCAAGCAACTTACCACGGAGCGCGCTCAGGAAACTTTTTTTTTTTTTTTTTTTGCTTTCAAACTTTAATTTCTTTATAATTCTTGAAGAAAAGCTGATTTGAAAGAAATCTGACTTGTCAGAAAGGCATCATTGAAATAAAACACTGGCTCTTCACGAGGCCTCCCAGCTGAATTTCAAGCCGTTCGTGTCCTCTTGTCTGTTTGCTCACGTATGCAGAGCTCCTGCAGCAGAGTTACAGCTGGCCTTATCTCACACAGTCCTACAGGTCACTGTGGACAGCCAGGCTGCAGCCTTTGGCTCTGTGCAAAGCCACAGAGAGCTGAAAACCATGAGTGTTCAGGCAGGTTCCTCCTCTGCATCATGTGTAATAATAAAAAAACTAATCTGGATCAAGTGAGGTCAGAATGAAAACTTCCACCTGCTCTCACGTCTGAGAGCTTCAGACTGATTCAAACTTATCAAACACAAAGCTTCAGGCTGTAGCTGAGAATCACATATTTACAAACACTGTGCAGAAACTTTAACTAAAAGAGTTGCTGCTTTTTCTAAATTTGCAATGACAGGATGGTAAAAATGCTTTAAACTGATATCAGAAACACATTTTAGTCCAGTTTTAGCAAAAACATTCAAAGCAGCAGCGAAGAACGACGACAGACTGGTTCTGATGTCAGAACCAGAGGCTGGATCACCAGAGCCTGGATCACCAGAGGCTGGATCACCAGAGCCCGGATCCCCAGAGGCTGGATCACCAGAGCCCGGATCACCAGAGCCTGGATCACCAGAGCCCGGATCACCAGAGCCTGGATCACGGCTCTGCGGGTTAAATCGGCTTGTAGAGAAGAGTCGTCACGTACTTCTTCTTGTATCGGTGTGAAGCGCTGAGAACCATCACTCCGTCCTTGATGGAGAGGGCGTACAGGTGATTGAGCATCACATGGTTTGGCTCCGGAAGCAGCGTCGGGTCACAAGAGATACCCGTGTCCTTGTTGAGCAGCACCTGCAGCAGGTGAGGCGGCAAGAAAGGAGGCTGCTTGATCTTGTCTTCTGATCTGATGACATATGCATCCTGTTGATAGGGGCCGGGAGGGGAACTGGACAGGTCTGAGAGGTCTGCAGAATCCTGTGAGTCGATCCTGAGGGCATCAAAGACTTCAAAGTCCGTTCTCTTCACCTGGATGACATTATTAACTGTTCCGGTCTTTGACGTGGTCACGGCCCCTGCAGGATCCAGCGTCCACTGACCGTCCACACAGAACTTGTACTGTTGCTCCCCCTCTGGCAGGTCCACGATGGCCACAAAGTTCTTCTCACTTCTGTTCAGGGGGATCTTGGTGACCCAGTTGTTAAAGGAGCCAGACACGAAGACTTCTTTGGCCACCCCAGACCACCTGAACATGGTCGGTCTGTCCTGCGTCGGACTTTTGCCTTCGCTCTCCAGGTCCTGCTGCCAGGCCAGAAATTCCTGTATTTCCTGCGGAGCCTTTTGGTCCTCTCTCTGGAAGAGGTCTCCGTCCTCTGTGCTGTCCATCAGGATGTTGGGATGCGCCTCTTTCCCCCCCTGCTGTCCATCTCTGTATGACCTGTCCCCCTGACCCCCACTGGACCTGTCGCTGCTGCTGTTCCCCATCGCTGTGGCCCCAAACTCTTCAGGGCTGCGGGCTGGCTGGACGAAGTCAGACCGGCCTGATCCGCATCTGGTCGTGGTTTCTGGAGTAAAACCGCCTGCTGCCTTTGTCATCGTTTGTTCCGCCTTTGAGCTGCAGAAGTTTTCCTGTCAGACTTTTTTTTTTTTAAGACTTTCATTCACTTTATTCGTGATATAATTTCATTTGATGGTTTTGATCAAATGAGGACTATTTGTTTTTGCCTGGGACACAGTCAGTTTCTGTACAACTGTCAGAGGGTACAGAGAACACTGAACTCGCACGCTGAGGTCAAAACTTTTAGCTGTTTCCACTCAATCGGATGGTAAACATTGATGTGGCTGGCCAGGTATGGCGCTTGGGAAACACTGAAGCTGAACGGGGGTCAGTCCTGACCAAACAGCGTTTTTCTGCTATCCGCTGCACCACGACAAGCGTTACTTCCGCATTCCAAACTCCCATCAGAAGACTATGGAGTGTCGCAACTCTCTTTTTTAACGGTCGGCCACTGGGAGCGGGGCTCGCAGAAACCGGCCGACAGCTGGCGGAAGTGGCGTGAGGTGTTGTTGACACGAGAGGTTTCCTGGGAAAGTTTCAGTAGGACGCCATTTTGCTCGAGTGAGGGGGAGAGCGCCAAAGGTTGCAACTATTAAACAGCCTTACGTATTTTCAGGTATGCGACGCGAGATCTCAAGTGTGTAAGAATCAGCCTGACGGCAATGTGTCACGGGAACTGATGTTGTTGTCACTGCTGCTAAATACATCTGAGGTATCTGATACATCGTTAGCTGAAGAGCTAGCCACGGAGCTAGTTAGTAACTGACCAGGAGTTGCCCAAATACATTTTGTTCTGCTGTGCGGATAGATTATATGAAAACTCGGTAAGACAAAGTGCTGTTGGATGGACTAACGTTAGCTGTGTGCACTTAGTCTTTATTAGAAGAGGTTCAATCATGGCCACGCTCTGCTGGATGTACTTGTGTGAGGACACAGACTTGTTTCATGAAGCTGACTGATGTGTGCTCTGACTGACAGCAGCGTAGCTTTGGCTACAGCTAGCTAATGTGAGTTTTGGAAAGGTGTTTGGCATGACCTTCTGCACGGGAAAACGGCTGGTATCCAGATGTTTAACACAACGTACACCGGACAAATCACCCAAATATATATGAGTATTAGACCAGATATGTTGCTGTCTGTCATTATGAGTAGAAAAGGCGAGTGACATAAGTGAGTAATGTTCTCGTCCGATTTTCAAGGGTTCAGGATTTTTGACAAGCAGCACAACTGTTAGTCAAAAATGCTGAATTCTTTGTTAATAATCACTGTAAGGTATTGTTAGTTAGATCAGTCTGAATGCATAGCCAAACATTGCATTATCTCAGCATTTAACTTTGCTTTAAATGATGTAATAGTTGGATTAGACAGCATAAAACAGTGCATCTCCATACTGCAGGACTGATCAAAATTCAGTTAATCCAGAGCAGACAGAAATGTGTGTAATTAAATAGTAACAATACCATAATCTCCAAAGCCACTGCAGTATTCTGTTCTGTGTGTCTTTATTCTTTGTGACATCATTTATTGTTTGGTGTTGTGGTAGAAAAGCATGTACACTCTGCAAACGCAGCCTGTTGAAATGCAGGTTAAATTAATTATAATTCTGTTTACTGTTGTCATATAATGTAGAAAAGTTTTGACTCCTCAAACTAAACGTTGTCACATAGTAATATGTCCTCAGCATTTAATGATGTTTGCATTTGATGAGCAGATGCACCTTGATCTTAACTGCCTGCTCTTTACCCTGACTTTTCAGACACGATGGCAAGCCCGGGTAAAGACAACTACAGGATGAAGAGCTATAAGAACAAAGCACTGAATCCTCAGGAGATGCGTCGAAGGAGAGAGGAGGAAGGAATCCAGCTTCGCAAACAGAAGAGAGAGGAGCAGGTGAACACTGTCTCACCCTGAGCTTCTTGATTAAAATCCTTTTTATATTTGATTTATTGTATGAAACACCCTTTAGGCTCCTGCTTTTGTAGCTGGCACCCATAAATGCCTACATTCCCTCCCACTAGTGCTGGTGTCACC
The DNA here is from genome assembly GCF_017976325.1 of Chelmon rostratus. Classification (NCBI taxonomy): domain Eukaryota; kingdom Metazoa; phylum Chordata; class Actinopteri; order Chaetodontiformes; family Chaetodontidae; genus Chelmon; species Chelmon rostratus. Next base: position 28,746,700 of record NC_055665.1, read on the forward strand.
TTACACAGTTAAAGTACCAGCCGAAGGTTTGGACACCCTCTCATTCAATGCTTTTTCCTTTTTAAATATTTTCTATATTGCACATCAATACTGAAGACATCAAATCTATGAAGGAATACTTATAGAGTTATTTTAGCAGCTAAAAAAGGTGTAACGAAGTAAAATGGGTTTCATATTTTAGATTCTAACAGTAGCCACCTTTTATTTTTATTACAGCTTTGCACACTAGCATTATCTTAACCAGCTTTGAGAGGCAGTCACCAGTTTCTAACAGTCTTGAAGGAGTGTCCATATATGCTGAGCACTTGTTGGCGGCTTTTCCCTCACTCTGTGGTGCTACTCTTCCCAAACCATCTCAATTCTGTTCAGGTCAGCTGATCGTTGACTGTTGCTTCTCTTTACTTAGTTGAGCGGTCTGTATACCAACGCTACCTCAACACAACGAAACTGATTGTCTCAAATGCTTTGAGATGCCAATACATTCCACTAGTTAACTTTTGACAAGGCACACCTGTTCATTGAACTGCTTGAAGTAAGTATCTCATGAAAGTAGTTTTAATTTAATTTTTTTTTTTTTTTTATTCAGTTTATTGATCCCAAACTGGGAAATTATGCTCTGCATTTCACCCATCACTGTAAATTCACACATGTACATGCAAGATGCAGTGAACACACAGGAGCAGTGGGCTGCTGCATCAGGCGCCCGGGGAGCATATGGGGGGGGTTAGATGCTTTGCTCAAGGGCACATCAGCCGGCTAATGGAGGGGGAGGGGATACTCCACCACGGCCAAGTTTCTCTGCCGGTGGGGGGGATCGAACCGGCGACCCTCCGGTCACAAGCTGCTTCTCCAACATTTAGGCCACGGCTGCCCCAAAATCTGTGGCCCTGTACGGGGATCGATAGTGTGCAAGCTACCATGAAGGCAAACAGTAGTTTTCTGAAGAATCTGAAATATGAAGCACATTCTGCCTTGACACTTACGTGTTTACTAAATAATTTCAGTGTTTTCTCTCATAGTGTTGACGTCTTCAGTATTCATCTACAAGGTAGAAAACAATCATTTTCATATCTGCCGGTATGTTTGGTGTCCGTATCAGTTTATCGAGCCAGGGTGCTCTAAATGTCAAGCAGGTGAATGATGACGCCTCTGTGCCCACAGCTTTTCAAGAGGAGGAATGTATGTGTATCTACAAATGATGAATCAATGCTGGAATGTCCAATCCAGGATCCAGACATCAGCTCCACAGTACCTGTTTCAGGTGTAAGTGTTGGACTACTGTTGTGTGCCATGTAGTTGTCTGGCCTGTATTTATCAGTCTTATCATTCCAAGCTCACATTTTTTGTGAACTGTGATTGGCTGCATCCTGGACATGATGGTAATTCTTGATATTTATCTATTGTTGACATTTGTGCAGGATGGGGTCATAACTCCAGATATGATTCAGATGATCTTCTCTGAAGACCCAGACCAGCAGCTAATTGCTACACAGAAATTTAGGAAATTACTCTCCAAAGGTTTGTGTTGCATCCTGAAAACATTTTCATAATTTATTAGATATGATGTAGCACTGCCACTGCCAAAACATCAATTCACTTCAATTCAGTTTTATTCTATTGCCAAATCACAACCGAAGTTGTCTCAGGACACTTTTAGACACATTTAGAGCAGGTACAGACCAAATTCTTTATCGACAGAGACCCAACAACTCCCTCATGAGCAAGCACTCAACGACAGTGGCGGGGAAGAACTTCCTTTTCTCTCTGCTAAAACACCACAGTGATGACCTCTAAAGATGAAGCTGTTCATTAAAGTATTTAAAAACACATTTAGAACATGAAATCTCTATGGTTTTGAGGGATACACAAAGTTTGTGGTCACTTAACTGGGAACTGTGAAGCAAGGTCTTGCCTGCATGAACAAATTGAATCAGTGAACTCTAATGGTTTGTGTCGTTGTCATATTATGAGTTAGCTTTATGCCCAATCAAAAGTACAATTTCAAAGATAACAGACGTTTGTTCATTTTGTTTCTGTTCTGTTGTTCTGTATAGAGCCAAACCCACCCATAGACGAGGTGATTTCCACTGCTGGTGTTGTGAATCGTTTTGTGGAGTTTCTGCAGAGGAGTGATAACTGCACGTTGCAGGTCAGAGCTTCACAGCACGGTGCCTATATGAATGAAGCTGTGATTAGCAGTGCTTTGCTCGCTACTGAAAAATAGCAAATAGCTACAGTTCCTAGCTACCTCATTAAAAAGTAACTGAATTACTGATTACTTCCACCCAAAAATCATGTATTACTATGATGTGTAACTTTAGTAGTTACTTTTGATGTGTGAAAATCTTGGTATCGTTATTTAATATCCAGAAAACAATACGCTACATATTACAGTATATTTTCTTTAAATTCAGTGAATAAATATTTTATTTTGAGAGAGGTTTTTAATGGTGGCGGAAGCAGAAGCCCCCCGGAGGATGCCAGTAATCAAACCTCGTAGTAGTGAAGTGCCAGTGTTCACCGCTAAGCCACCATTCCAGGCTGGATTGCATGAAATGCAGTTTTTATGTGTATTATTTGTTTGTTCCTAACAGTTTGAGGCAGCCTGGGCACTAACCAACATTGCTTCAGGTACCTTCTTACACACCAAGGTGGTGATTGAAACAGGAGCTGTTCCCATTTTCATCGAGCTGCTGAACTCTGAGTATGAGGACGTCCAGGAACAGGTGAGAGACATAAAATGCTACTTGCAACCATGATTGTGAAAAAGTTGGAACACAACAGAATTTCAAAAAATGTTTTATACTGCATACAAATTCTTTTGGAATCGTGTGTTTTTTGTGTTTTTGAAAAACCTACTTTATACTTACAATGTCACGGCCTCACAGAGCAAGATTACTGTGAAGCAGGAGGAGGAATTATCAACATATATGAGCTCGGCTGTACAGTAGACGGCTGATAGTTCTCTCTCTCTCGCTCAGAAATCATCATAAAGCCTTTCTATACCTGACCAGACAAATGCACCACTTAGAGGTGGACGATATGTACCGTGGAAGGATGTCAGCTTCTTATAAAATCTCTGCCTGTATTAAACCAAGTTTCAAACCAGTGAGCAGCACTGATTTATGGTATGGTATATGAAGAGAACCATGATTTGTCAGTTATTGAATTTGCTGATTTCATAAATGCAGACATTTCTGTCCTTTTGTCCATTAACAGTTTCTGAATGTACACAGAAACATTACAATATCACAATATTTGGCCTTTTCACAACTCGTGAATATTGAATCACACCTCCTGGACGTGCTTATGGAAACACCTGTCCTGTGTTATTAATTGCTAAGCAATGCTCCACCACCTTTCTGCTCACCAGGGATGGTCTTGTCTCAAAGTTTGCATCAGTTTGCCTCAATGGGCTGCAAAAATCTGTACAGCACATGACACCTCTGTCATTAGACCCTCGATTTGGAGAAGTTTGAAGGAGAGCCCCCCCAAAAAATCCATTTAACAGAAAAAAAGACAAGTGAGGGATGAGAGCCTGCCAGATTTTCTATAATTTTTTAGTTGAGCCATGGATAACTAAATAAGAAATAAAAGGAGAATTTGAATGCAAGCAATTAAAAAGGAAAAAGAAGATTTGTTTATTTAGCAGTCATTCTAACAACCTCGTCAGAGATACCAAAGACAGCGATCTGAGGCAATGAGTTCAGGCCAGGTCCTGTACCTCCAATATACCAGAGCATATGATTCTAGTCTGCTGGTGTCTGATCTGTGACACATGGCAGAGAGGCCTGGAGAGAATTTCAGTAATCTAGTTTTGTAAAATTGGATCCTATGTGACTGGGAGCTAAGTCACGTCATTATTGTAACAAGCCGCAGAGTTCACTGACTGAACACTGAGGCATTCTCACTTGGACACTGAGGGGTGTTGACTGTGAGTTGTGTTTCAGGCAGTGTGGGCACTTGGGAACATAGCGGGAGATAATGCGGAGTGCAGAGACTATGTGCTCAACTGTGGCATCCTGTCATCTCTACAGCAGTGAGTATCTTTCCTCTCTCTGTTCGAGTGTGTTAAACACTGTAACGACTGAATCCTGTGCTGTCATATCCAGGCTACTCGCCAAATCCAACCGTCTCACGACAACCCGCAACGCAGTGTGGGCTCTGTCCAACCTCTGCCGAGGAAAGAACCCACCACCGGATTTTGCCAAGGTGACTCTACATGTCATAAGTAAATTAAAACACTGGAGCCTGCCTGCACTGTCAGGTCTTGAGTTGTTCGTACAGCTCTGGTATTAAAAACTGCACCTGTGTGTTTGTTGTGTTTGTCTCTGGTGTGTGTCAGGTGTCTCCTTGTCTCAGTGTGTTGTCCAGGCTTCTGTTCAGCAGTGATCCAGATGTGCTGGCTGATGCTTGCTGGGCCCTGTCCTATCTGTCTGATGGTCCTAATGAAAAGATCCAGACGGTCATCGATTCTGGGGTGTGCCGCAGACTGGTGGAGCTGCTCATGTAAGGAACTGGCAGGTCTACGTTATCACATAGGCTGACGTGTGTGACACTGTATGACCAGGTGTCCTGTTAAAATAAAACAGGAACAAATCAGATCTCTATTATTTTCTCTTGGGACACCTCAGGGTGTATTATCATGCTTATAATGAAAAAGTAAAAAAGGCAAGCTGTGTCCAAGAAGTCCACTTTTAACATAGCATATAGTCTAAACTTTGGGTAAGTGGTAAGTTATCTCATATTGTAGTGTGAAGCAGGGTGTGAGTGCTGTGGTTGGCTGCAGTTTGATGAACCTTTTCACACTGCTATAGAATGGTGATTTAACTATGAACTGGAACTATATTTAAAGGATAATCCTGTTGTGTTTCTCATAAATGCTGCCTATTGTGATTCTATTATTCTATTCATAGCAACTTTGCACTTCTCTTGCCACCTCCATTGTAGAGACTGGGGGAAGCAGGGACTCATGCAAAACAACATATAAAGGGTAAAGTTCTGGGAAATGAATCATTTTATTTGCCTATGAGTCTGATTCAAAGTGAACACAGAAAGTAACACCCTGGAATGGACATGTTGGCTAACTGTTACATCTGTGGCAGCTTGCTGACTTTATTAACAGGTCCTAATGTCTACAGCAAAGCTTTTCCTCCTCAATCAGCTGTGGAGAACAACAACTATAAGAACTACACCAGTTTCTTGATGTACGTTGTCTTTTGGTCCTGTTGCATTTTCTACCATGACCCAATGTAAGCAGTTTTGTGAAAGTCTTCCTTTCCCAGAGAATTTCCCTTTAAAGTGTTCATCTACTAAGTATTGTTGTGGCCACATTGCAGTTGTCTTAAATTGAAATAGTTTTACTGCTATTCATTTTGTCAGTGACACTTTTGACCTGAATTAATTTTTTTAATTGTTAGGGGCAGAGCGCATATGAATATGTTCATTATTGGACAAACTGTACAACACACAGTTTCTGAATGTTTTGGCATGAAAACTGTCAAAATCTCACCATCAGTAGTTTTTGCTGTAATCTCAATACTGAACGCTGCATGAATGTGTTTTTTTATAGGCACGGTGACTATAAGGTTGTTTCTCCTGCTTTACGTGCAGTGGGCAACATTGTGACAGGAGATGACATCCAGACTCAGGTAGTGGCTCAGCTCCTCACTGTAGACACTGAGTCCCTTACTTTATGTGTGTAAGGGATCATACACAGTATCAAATGGACATGTTGCTATATAAATCTCTGTTTGTATGTCATCTCAGGTAATCTTGAACTGTTCAGCACTACCATGTTTACTCCACCTCCTCAGCAGTCCCAAGGAATCCATCAAGAAAGAGGCATGCTGGACTGTCTCCAACATCACAGCAGGAAACAGAGCTCAGATTCAGGTAAAGCGTCACCTGGGTAAAGTGTGTTGCCTGGAGAAGGGCTGCTGTTCTGCGTAGCTAACAGTATTTCTTCTCTTGTCAGAATGTGATTGATGCCAACATCTTCCCAGTACTTATTGAGATCCTTCAGAAGGCCGAGTTCCGTACGAGGAAGGAGGCAGCATGGGCAATTACTAACGCCACCTCTGGTGGCACTCCTGCACAGATAAGGTACATTTACCAGTCCTAAACAACACTGGCTGTCTATGAGGCACTGAACACTGAAAACACTGAGAATTTGACCCTTCCCTCATGGATAATGGGGAACATGATTGTAGGAATGCAACAATGATGGTCCTCTGCACAGCCACAGTTGGAGCCAGACCAGTTGACCGACATGATTTGACCTGTCTGTCAGTAATATTTTGAAATGAAACAGACTTGTATTTATAGATTGAAATTTGAAAAGGTTGAAACCAGTTTCTAAAAGTAAATTGAATATAAACTGAAATACTTTATTCATCATTTCTCTCTGTGAGAACAGGTATCTGGTGTCTCTGAATGCCATCAAGCCCATGTGTGACCTGCTGACAGTGATGGACTCAAAGATCGTGCAGGTATCTCTGAACGGTCTGGAGAACATTCTAAGGCTCGGCGAACAGGAGGCCAAACAGAACGGAACAGGCATCAACCCTTACTGTGCTCTTATTGAGGAGGCTTACGGTACAGCTCTGCCTCACATCACACAACAAACATGCCGACACTGTATAAAATATATCACTTACACCAATACCCCCACTAATGTTTAAGACATGTGGCAGGAACTACTTTATTTTTGCTAGTTCTGAACCAGAAATGCATCTGTGAGCCAATGATTCTGCACAAATACATTCTGGTTTTCTAATCTTCTTACAGTACGCTTATTCTGTCTCTGTTTGAGACAGGCACCAATGAAGTAGCCCAATAATTGATAGAGCAGTTATTACTGCTACTGGTACATAACACAAGCTTCTTTTGATTGAAATGATTAAACAGTGACATAATGGAACAGTTGAATGTTTAATAATTGTGCAATTTGAACTTGAAGTCTTGTTACATTAAGAAATATGTAATCAGTGTTTAAAAAATATGATTTATTTTCCTACGCCGCCTTTCACAAAGATATGGGCTGATCGTTTCTTATCATATAAACCATTCATTTAACTTACATACAAGAATGTCTGAAATGTCTAGAAGAATGTCTTGAATTTGAAAAGGGACAGTACGTTCAGCATCAGCAGGTTGGACATGATGGACTACACCCACTAGAGCTTCACAGTATTTGGATCTTTTGCTATAATCTGGTGGTGCAGTTGACTTCCTTGTAGAGTTTACACTTTACTAAATTTAAAAACTACTTTACACACAAACTAAGTGACACATTCAGTCCAGTCAATTCAGTTCAATCCAGTTTTATTTATAAAGTGGCAAATCACAACCGAAGTTGTCTCAGGACTCTGGTACAGACCAAAGTCTTTAGACTCAACAGTTCCTTCACGAGTAAGCACTTGGCCATAGTGGTGTCCAGGCTGTTTAACAAACAAATGCTTTGTTAAAATAATCACTAACAGTGCATGTTTTGCTCCTTAATGCTGCTTTAAACAAGTCGTTAACTCAAACAACTCGGTTAGAACTTGTGTATATGTGGGTGCACTTCCTCAGGCCTGGACAAGATTGAGTTTCTGCAGAGCCATGAGAACCAGGAGATCTACCAGAAGGCCTTTGACCTGATTGAACACTACTTTGGTGTCGAGGAGGAGGATGCCAACCTGGCTCCACAGGTGGATCAGAGTCAAGGCCAGTTCGTCTTCCAGCAACAGGAAGGCCCCATGGAGGGTTTCCAGCTTTAACCCTGCCTCACCTCCACAGCCCCTTCTGCTTCTTGGTCTCTAAATCTCTGCCAGAGACGTCAGCCTACGAGCCTGCAAACTCTCCTGGGACCTCACTTTCTCTTTGCTGGGCCAGCTCCACCAGCTCCTCCCCAGACCTTCACTTCTACTGTGTCTTCACATTAACACCTGCTCTGGAGGGACAGAGAGAGATTTGTGTGTTTTCATATGGAAATGAAAAGTGAGAGCACATCTGTTTCAGACTGTCAGGGCCTGAATGGAGGGCTCAGCTTTGCCGGTTTCCATTCTCCTGATGCCATGTGTAAGCCATGGAAAGCTAATTCATGTTTAAGAAAGAATTCTCCTGTTTTTTCTTGAGTGCTGCAGTATGATGTTCGTTTGACTTCCTGTGATATTTCATCATTCTAATGAGGTTAATTTGCAATTAGAAACTGTTGTCTCCAAATCAGCATCCGTATCCCTTTTTTAATGTGAAACTACCTCTTCAGTCTTGAGAAAGAAACTGTAAGGAAAGAAGGAAAAGCTATACATGAATAGATAAAATGCCAGACTGATTTCTTCTTTCTTTTACTATGGCTAGAATCCAACCTTGTGTCGGGGTTGACCTGTCTGCAGGCAGGTAGTGGATGTAAATACAATGCTATTGTACGTCCCAGTGTTGCCATACTTCAAGTCTGAAGCAGCTGCACATGCTCTCTGGGCTCTTTCTTCTCTCCTGTCAATTGAGAAGAACTTGATGTGCACCTGGAGACTCTGGGCCTTTTATTTATTTGTCTTTTGAGAGTTTTGGAGGAGCTCTTCTTTCTCTTCTCCACCTTCAGCTCTGACTGAACTGCATCTTGGATTATGTAACTGCCCAACTGGCCCAAGTTAGTTTGAAATCTGTGAATGTTGGCTATTCACTTGTGTTTTGCTGCTTATTTTAAATGTTCTTTATCTCAGAAAGCAGTACAGGGGCAAAAAGGTGCTGTCTATGTTACATGATGCAGTGTGTGCAACAATATTGCAAGGTAAATGATATTTTTGTTCTGTTTTGTAGTTTGTCACTCTGAACTAGCAACATATGTCTTAAATTATTTTTCTGTCTGCAAACATGTCCTTGATGTGATGGGATTAATCAACTGACTTGGGGTTTTGTATATTATATATACATGTAAGAAAGTGTAAAGTATTTAAGTGGCTGTGGGAAAATGTGATATGCAATTATGTTTTTGGACTGATATGCAGTTGTAGTAATTCCAGTCCATCCTTGCTTCTCCTTTATACACTCTTGAAAGTTTTGTCTGATACACTTTGATTTTGATTTTTTCATCTTCTGATTTTGTGGTGAAGTCTTGGAAACATGGATGGAAGCAGTGTTTTGTTTTCCTACCTTTGGCTCTACCCCTGAACCGGACAGTTTTTCAATATGTGCACATTTGAGAACAGTGATTGGTGGAGAACTCGACATGAAATCAACCTGTATTCACGTGAAATGGAAAATATTTTAATGCAGAAATTATGTCAAGCACATTTAGTCATGTACAGTTTTCTAATACTTCTGGTTTGTATTATTGAATATCATTTTTAGGTTTTGGTAGTGTTTTTGTTTTCTCCTGTTTAGGAATTAATTTGCTGTGTTCTTGTGGCTCTCAGTAGAAATTGCGTGGTGGATAGAACTCCAGCAGCCTGTGAACAGCAGTGAATTACTGTATGCAGCACGGTCTGTGGTTCCTAACACTGACTGGATCACAGGTTTGACAGTGAAGCTGGCTCAGGCTGTCTGTAATCATGCCTGGCTTTTCTTTGTTGGGATGCCCACGTACACTGTGCAAGAAGAATGAATAAATTGATCTATTGAATACAAACCATACACACTTGCATTAGTGCTTTTTTGGCTTTCAGAAAGTTTCGTATACTGACACATTTAGTGTTGAATTGACTGAACATGCTTTGCTGTTGTCAGAGTAATGTAAATAAGTACATTTACTCAAACGTCAAGAGTTAAGTACAATTGAATGCTTGTATGTTCACCCCATGCTACTTTTATACTTAACTACCTTTCAGAAAGAAATATTGTGCTTTTTACTCTACATTTACTACAGCTTGAGCTCATGGTTTTTTCCAAATACATTTTTTTTTACCAAAACAAGTCATCAGTTTAGAAATTGATAAACTGTTATACATTGAAGAACCCTAGATGAAACCATGAGCTCCACCTCAACCACTCACAATGATAAAATGATGAGTGCTTCTACTTTCAGATGATATTGCTGATGGTCATTCTTTACTTTATATTCTGAATGCAAAACATCTGCCTCTAATGGAGTACTTTAAAGTTAGTAAATGATGTGTCTGAATACGTCTTCCTTGACTTTATGCCAAAAAATGAATAATGACAAAGTACAGTGTCTGAAAGTGGCTTCCCCTCATCTAAACGAACCTTGTTTTTAATATGATACTGACCCACATAATTTGCATATGGCTGACGGCGTCTTTAAACGAAAACAACGTATTTCTATTTCAACTTTTTTTAATCACAATAAATCTTTCAAAGGAAGAATAAATCAGTCATTACTTTTCCTGTGACAAAGTAGCATCCTTTTTTTAAGAGAAATATCGCTGTCCAACCGACTGATCTCACCACACATAATTAGAGTAAGAACCTACAGCAACATATGATTACAATTTGGGATTAAGGCTGGGTTAGACCACTTCTAAGATCACAAGTCCAACACTGTCTATGTAATGGGAGGGGACAGTCCCAATCTGGTATGATTGATTCATTCAATTATAAACCATAAATCAACCCACTTGCAAATGAGCCTGTAAAATTGGATTTGAAACCTCAGAAAGCATTAAACCATCTTCCCTACAGTGTGGCTGCTGTCAGTGAGGAGTTCAAACTCTTTAAGGCTCTAGTTAACTTGCAAGTATAGTTTTGTTACTGGCTACTGGTCTAGATATAACCACAGACTCTTGGACAGTCCAGGCAGCCTTGTGTTTCATCTTCTTCTAAAACATGAACTGTACTATTGGCTTTGCTAGTCTGTTCTTCACATCTGCCTTGGTGGTGTCTCCAGGGCTTACTCCTGCACCAAGCTAAAATATAGCTGCAAGCTGCAAGAAATTCCTGCTCTTGGACGCCTCCTGGGAGGCTGTTCCGGGCATGCCCCACCGGGAAGAGGCCCCAGGGAAGACCCAAGACACGCTATGTCGCTCGGCTGGCTTGGGAACGCCTCGGGGTCCCCCCGGAACAGCTGGAGGAAGTGTCTGGGGAGAGGGAAGTCTGTCAGCGCTCTCACTGCGCAGCGGCTCTGAAAGTAAACATGTTTGTTGCCTAGCAACCGCCTATCACCGTGCAGGCCGGCAGGCAGGAAAACTTATTTCTTTTCAGTTATTCAGAGAAATCATGTGGAGAAGTGACGGGATATCCCAGACCTGAGAGAGACGTAGCTGGAGACAGTTTGGTTTACCGCTGTTATTTTGTACTGATGGATAAAAGTCCCGCAGCAGCTGATTTCTGCGTTCAGCGTCAGACATTAAAAATCTGTCTCCAGTCTTGTCTCCACTAAGCAGCCTTTTAGCAGGTCGATCGCTCATGCTGTGTTTTTCTTCGTGTTTTTCGTGTCTGTCCTCTTCAATCTGGTCCATCTCTGTTTTCTCAAGTCGCTTGTGCCTTAATATTGCTTCTCCTGACGGTCTAGCGTTGTTCTTTACTTTTCTTTTCTTTGTTGCTGTGGACATCATTCTCTAACCACATGTCAAGTGTTTTGTCCTTTTCCAAAAAAAATCAAAAATCAAAAATGTATGTATATATACACATATACATATATATGTATGTATGTGTGTGTGTGTGTGTGTATATATATATATATACACACACACATATAAATACATACATACATAATCTGAAATATATATATATATACACACACACACACACACACACACACATATACATACATAATCTGAAATGCCTCCAGATTCCATCAAACCATGACAATGATGGTCAAGTCTGTGTCTGCTTTATTTAAGCAAGACACAAAATGGCAGCATTACACAAGTATCATGTCACTGGACATGCAACAGTTAATGTCCATATCACACACCAGATTGTCCAGACAGAAGACAGTGAACGTATAGTAGCCAAGATGTGTTGATTTGGGGAATGAGCAAAATTACATTACTGCCCTTCTGAAGAGAAGGTGTGCATGTTTTGACATTCAGCATGTCCACCGATGTATTGTACAAACTAAAAAGTCTGACCAAATGATGGCACTAGATGTAAAACTTAAGAGATCAACAAAGTTTTTACAATTTATCATGAGGGAAACGTCAGTGTCTGAATCAGATTTCAGTCCAGTTTCAATAAAGTCACCACATTTTACACAAAACCAAAATTGTCAACCTCACAAGGGCGCGAGATGATAGGTCCCAGGATCATGAAAGTTATTACGAACCATAAATGTCTGTACAAAGCTTTATTGCAATACATCCAACATATGTACCAATAATAATAATACAATAAATAAATGATACCATTACTGCTATCCACACAGCCATGCTGCTAATGAGGTTTGAGTAAATAAATCATAATACTAATAAATAATACTGAAAAATGATTACATAAAAAACTAATGACAGTACACTAACATCCAATGTGTAAAGACAAACTTCAAAAAACCTTTCAATGAACAACAACGAAAAAAAGATAGAAATGATCACACCACTAATGCAACATGACTGCTAGCAGATCACTGATATCTATTAAACATGCAACAATGAGGCAGAGCATAGAGTCAGAGCTTCATGTGAGTCTAATGTGCACCAAATGACTTGTTTATCATGTCTGTGTGGGCTTGAACAGGAGATATGTCATCTTTACTGCCTGACCACTTCCTGTACACTGCTAATAGACTGCAGACATACAATATGTGCACACAGTCAGCATATGTGCATCATTTAAGAAATTAATGTGTTCATTTTAAACATGTGATACCATGTAAAAAGGCATCATAAAAAGTCCAAAAGGCAAACTTTTGACTTTAATGATTGTGTTAATATCTGCAGATAATGATGTGATGCATAGGCTTTGAGGATATTGCACAGCTTCCTGTGTCATGTACTCAGTGTGCTTTAGTTTGAGAAATCACTCTAGTGGAATGGAGCAGAAAAAACACTTAGAGGATGTGGTCACTTCCTTATTCCACTCTCTGCTGCTGATGCTGACTGTGTCTCTGCAACAATGGTGCGTTGTCTATGGAAACATTTTCAGAGAATGAATGAATGCTCTTGTTCATGATTTGATTTAAGGATTTTGCATATTTTGTCACTCCAGATTAACATGATTGACTTTATCCTTGTTAAATGCACGTTGCTGACATGCAGAATTAAGACTTGATGTTGTTTGTTGTCACTACAGGTGAATAGGGTAAAACATTTAACCAGCAGATATCATAATCAAACTTCCCAAGTTCATAAATTGCATTTTGTATTACACTGTTTCTAAAATATGAGGTTTAAATATGCAAATGTTGCATTACCTAATTAAATTCACTCATTACCTTATTTTGCATACATTTACAGAGTAGAAATCACAACTAAAATAATCACTTAAATGTGTGCTTTGGACATTTTCTTTCCACAAGTCTGAAAAAGATGTTATGGACATCAAAATTTCAAAATTGACCAGTGAATGAAATAGCAATATACGATAGCAATTACAGTATAATACTACTGAATGACTGCTCCATATGTGAATAGAAACAGAAGAATAACTCACTTTCAGTTCTTTTTATATTTGTTTGTGTCAGGCTGCATTCCTGACTTAACATCACTGTTAAAGGACACAGACTGGTAAATCATAACAACTAGACCAGCAGGATTTTTGCTAATGACTTTCTCAACAAAGTTTGAGCTGGAAAGGGAAGCATACACACTGCAAAAACTCAACTCTCAAAAACAAGAAAAAACTCAATAAACTGTGGGGAAGTATTGCTTAGAAAAAGTAAAAAGTTTTTTGACAAAGCAGTTTTGTACTGTGTTACTGTGATCAAACGGCTATACAACTCTGTAAATTCTAGTTTCGAACATGAAGTTGCTCAGAACCAGGAATAAATCTCAGCACGATGTTGTAATATAAAGATAATTTAGGACAAAAAAACTGAAACAAGTGAAATGTTCTGACATAAGATATATCCTCTTACCAGGCAGTCTTTAACAGACAACAGATTGCACTTTCCCTTTTAGCTGTGCAGCAGGAAGTTTCCTTGAGAGAGGGAGTAGATAGGCATTGGGTGGGAGGGAGCATCAGACTGACTGTGGGCTGAGCCTGAAAAGAAGGAAGACAGCTGTAGGGAGGGGCACAGACAGGCTTGGCAACTGTGGTTTTTTCTCCAGCTGTGAAAAACAGCAGACAGGAAATGACTGCAGGCTGCATAGACATTCAGCTTTTTCACTTTTCACTGTCTGTTTTTCACTTTGGTTACTTTCTCGTGTAGTGTGTCCGAAACCTCTCCGCTGGCACTATGGACAACTTCCAGACTGTTCTGCGTTTCTTCATGAACCAGAAAGCCACCATTGGTTACAGTTTCATGGCTCTACTTACAATAGGCGGGGAACGAGTCTTCTCCATGGTTTCCTTTCAGTGCCCATGCAATCATGACCAGAACTTCGCCTATGGGCTGACTTTCCTGCTGGGCCCAGCTGCTGTGCTGCTGGTCTTTGGCCTGTTCTTTAGCACCAGGTTGTGGAGGCTCTACACTGGCTGCTGTCTCAATCCGATGAAGCTTTGCCCCCGTGGGAACTGCTTCGGCTGCCTCAGGGTGTTCATGAGCATCTTCACTGGGGCGTGTGTGGCTCCTATAATGTGGCTCTCTGTTGCCCTACTCAACGGGACCTTTTATGAGTGTGCTGTCAGTGGTCTCACTGATAACCTGGTGGTGGATCTGTTCTGTAAAAACAAGACCTTGAAGTGTCAGGAAGAGCTGGCCCGTGTGCCCTGTGACCGGTCCAAACTGTCCAGTGATGAGCGCATGCAGCTGCTACTAATGTTGAGGGCCCAGTCACAGGTAAGTGACTCAGGAGGTTGAGTGTGTCGTGCACAAATTGGGTTTGATCCCCGGTTCCTCCAGTCTGCATGTGTTCTGGGGCAAGATACTGAACCCAAAATTGCTCCTGATAATGTGTCATCAGTGTGTGAGTGTGTGTGAATGGGTGAATGTGGCATGTGTTGAGCAGTGTATTGAGTGGTCAAAGTGGATTATATCATATAAATGCATTCCTTTCCATTCGCACATATGTGAGCATTTAGAGAAGTACAGTCAAAATAAATCTGAGGATTAGACTACTCTGTCCTGGACTGCCCTCTGGACACCACTGAGGTTGTAGGTGAAAGGAGGATGTTAGCCAAGCCGACATCCATCATTGACAACCCCTTCCCACCCTCTACATGACACAGTGGGGGCCCTCAGCAGCTCCTTCAGCAACAGACTGCTGCATCCACTCTGTAAGAAGGAACGCTACCACAGGTCCTTCATTCCAACAGCTATCAGAGTGTTCAACTCCAGGGTTGCCTAACTTGGCACTGTTTTCCATAGTATTATAGCTATTGCACAGCTTGATGCTGTAGTCACTTTATCCATTCGATGTG
Source organism: Chelmon rostratus (assembly GCF_017976325.1). Lineage (NCBI taxonomy): Eukaryota > Metazoa > Chordata > Actinopteri > Chaetodontiformes > Chaetodontidae > Chelmon > Chelmon rostratus. The sequence continues at coordinate 28,762,096 of NC_055665.1, forward strand.
CAATCTGTGTATAGTCTGTGAAATTCAACAGAATTCCTGGCAGTATAATTATATGGCAATTTTTCTTAAAGTTATATATATATATATATGTACATGTACATGTATATATATATATATATATATATATATATATATATATATATATATATATATATATATGTACATGTACATGTATATATATGTATATATATATATTGTATTTTGCATCTTGTATTTCTCGATCTCTATTGCTATGTTTATTCCAACTATCATTACCTGCTGCTTGTAACAACCAAATTTCCCCAGCTGAGGATTAATAAAGTATCTTATCTCTTATCTTATCTCATCTTATCTTACTGATAGGGAGTTCAACTAATTCTGTGAAAGCAGTTGTATAATATCTTCTGAGGATTTTGAGGTTCTTTGTCAAGTCTGAGAAAATTGATACAGGCCACAATCGGAACGTCTTTATGACAGCCTGAATTAGGCGATATTTGACATGAAGAAAAGACGTTTGGCCTGGCCCAATTCTGGACGCCTATAGATGGCCAGAAGTATTTCAAGATAGATGCTGAGACAGGCCACAATATGAATTTCTATATGTCGCCAGATTTAGTTGAAACCTGACATTGAGTGATGTGAGCCTGGCCCAATAGACACCCAGAACAAGTTGGAAATAGGCATTCCAACTGGCTGCAAAGTCCAGTATCAAAAAAAGTCATTATAGGATTCTGAGAAGCTATTTGGGAATATTGACAACAAGAATAAGTTGGTGAATAATTAAATATCACGGAAAAAACAGGGCAGGGGCTGCAGGGATGCAGACGCCCAACTGGTCAGTTGTGGTAAAGAGGGAGCTGAGCCGAACGCCAAAGCTCTTGATTTATCAGTCAGGGGTCATGAGACAAATACAAGCGGTTGAAATGAGTTTCCGCTGCAGTGCGGCTAGGCTCAGCCTTAGAGATAGGATGAGAAACTGAGACATCTGGGAGGAACTCTGAGTCGAGATGCTGCTTCTCCGGGTCAAGAGGAGCCAGTTGAGGTGGCTCAGGCATCTGGTCAGGATGCCTCCTGGACGCCTCCCTGGGGAGGTGTTTCGGGCATGTCCATCTGGGATTACCCTTATTTTCCCTTAGGATAGTTACTAACTTGTTCTAGTCCTTAAACAGTTTCAATCAAGTCGAATCGATACGACCCAACATCTCAAAGGATTGTTTTTTTATCTCAAAGCAATACATGATGTTCAGAAAAGACGTATTAAAAACTTTCATTCTGGTCCCTCTGAAGATGTCTCCTGGAGTTCACATAAACCACACACACACACACACACACACACACAGGCTTTGGGACAAACCATCACATCAAAACTTACTTCAGAATGTCAGTGTTGGCTGATACACAGGCCTGAATGTGATGTGCATGTGTTTTTCCTCAAAGCAGCCCTATTCAACTACTATAGTCTTTACCACATAGAGCTTGTGTTTTTCAGCCTTTATTGATCATGAGATAAACTGACTTTTTAAACTCACAGTTCCAGGTAAAAAGCTAGAAAGTGGACCTTTAGTTAAGATAAATTAGTTAAGGTTTCAGATAACTGTTATTATTATTATCTAAAGATTACTGTTTTATGATTATGTATTTTAGATATTGGCAAATCTTAACAAAATAAGCAACTCTGCACAGCAACAGCTTGAGTGTAAAAGTATTACCATGAGCTTTCAAGCAACATTACCAGTCAGTCATCACCTCTCTCTCTCTCTCTGTCTCTCTCTCTCTCTCTGTCTCTCTCTCTCTCTCTCTCTCTCTCTCTCTCTATATATATATATATATATATATATATATATATATATATATATATATATATATATATATATATATATATACAGTGTGTGTGTGTGTGTGTGTGTGTGTGTATTCCATAGTGGGATTTCCTAATAAGCATCAGTTCTCCTATCATTCTTGTATGTCTGCAGATCCTGGGCTGGTGTATCATCATCATCGCTGCAATCGTGGGTCTCCTGGGTACCTGCTTCACAAACTGTCGCTCAAAAGTCAGCTACCTGCAACTCACATTCTGGAAACGCTATGTGGAAAGAGAAAAGGAGCGCTTTGATGCCTTCGCTGTGGAATATGCGACCAAGCTGGCTGAGAGAAACCTGAAGAGCTTCTTTGAGAATAAGGACCCGGATCCATTCCCTTTCCCCAACCACAAGGCATGGGAGGAGATCTCTGCACACTACACCTTTTCCAGGAGTGAGCAGTATTACAGCACCCTGCAGCGTTACGTGGAGAGGACAGACAGGGACTTCACACCAGAGAAGAGACCTGTCATGGACTTAGAGCATGGAATAGAGATGAACTAGATGAGAATGATGTGGTCTGCCATTTTGTTGGTGAGTAAAGCACAGATATTCAAGGAACAGACGGGTGAGACTAGATACTCATCACTACTGGTATTGGCTCTAAGTCTATAGAATACAGTATGCAAGTTTGATTGAGTAAAAGTTTGCTGCCTCCTCACTGACGAAGCTGCCTTTCAGTGTCTTACTCCAAAGAATTTGCATATTGCTAAACTGCAATGGTACAACTTCATCTAAGCACATCAATTACTGGAGGGCATAACCCCTATTTTACTAATTCTCCCTACCTCTGTAACACTGCATCCTTTGATGCCTTCTATTACTGTACTAACAATGCTTTTGAAACTTTGTCTTACTTTGGATTTGCAAAGTAACTTATTAACTAAGTTACAGTAACTTTAATAAGTTACAATTATTATTATATATATGTATATATATATGGTATTATATATAAATATGCTTTCCTCTTTGCTTGGAAGAGTTTCAACTTGTATTTGTGGATGCAGTGATGACGAGAATGGTTTTTGGAAGTGTTCCTAAGTGTCGTCTTGCGGCCCAAAGATCACATCCATTGAATATTGTTTTCTGGCCGCTGAGTTTTTTTGAGATTCTCTGAATCTATTAATGACATTTGGTACTGTAGACAGCGTAATTCCCAATTTCTTTTTTTTTAATTTTACATTGAGAAACATCATTCTATTTAAATTGTTGCACTATTTACCAGTTCAGTCTGTCATAGTGGTGAATCCTTCCCCATCTTTACTTCAGAAAGACTCAGCCTCTCTGGGAGGCTCTTTTTATACCCAATCATGTTACTAACATGTTACCAGTTTAACCTAATTCATTGTGAGATGTTCTACCAGGTGTTTTCTTTTTGCACTTCACAACTTTTCCAGACTTTTATTGCCTGTATTAACTTTTCTGAAATGTGCTGCTGGTGTCAACTTCTAAATGAGGATATAATTTTCAAAAGACAATGAAATTTTTGTTTCAGCATTTGATATGTCGTCTTTGTGCTACTGAATTAAATATAGGAATTCAATGTTCTGCAAATTATCACATTGTGTTTCTCCCAACATTTTTTGGAAATGGGGTTGTATGCAAAAACACATTACAGTAAAATTAAGAGGAGACCCGTGGTGTGTCAAGTCATTTTGGTGATGCTACACTGGATAGGAGTGAAGTTATTCAATAGTTTTCCAAATAAAAATTATCCAAAATTATGCAACAGGACATTTATTTCATCAAAGTGTTGTAGTATAGCCAACAGTAGAACCCTGGTGGTTTAGCTAAATTTGATGATATTACACTGTGTAAGAGTGGAATTATTTAATATTCATTTATTAATATTCTCAATAAAAAATACCCCAAAATTAAGTCAAAAGCACATTTTTTCAAAGTGTTGGAGTATAACTAGCACAAAGTCATTGTGGTGTAACAGGATTTTGGTGACACTACACCGTGTGTGAATATTTTTCCCCTTAAAAAATCCCCCAAATCATGCAAGGCCTCTTTTTTCCCAAAACTAAGAGTTGTATTATAACAGGAGACCCCTTTATGGTGGTCTGAATATGATGGTACTACGTTGTATAACAGTTAAGTTATTTAATATTTTTCCAAATAGAAATTCAACAACATTATGCATTAGCCATTTTTCAAACTAAGTGGTGTAGTATAACCAACAGGAAACAACTGATGTGTGAAGTGATTTTGGTGACCGACACTGTATAAGAGTGAAGTTATTGAATATTTCTGTTGTATCCCTTTTTGGTGTTACACTTTGTAGATGGTCCGTATAAACATACCTTGGTTGCATTTTGATCAATGATTATTGTTGATTGTCAACATTTTTCTGTAATTTCTGTAAGAATTAAGGCTTAGTTCAAGCTAACTGCTCTAAGCATGCCTCTGAATGGTATGCTGAATCATCTGGCCTGTCATGTTTGACAATGAAGACGGTGTTTATTCCATTAAAAGCATCATGCCAAGGTCCATGTAATTACCCTCCTGCCAGACTTGCAGTCTTTCAGCATTTCATCCTGTCTGACCCACAGGCAAAGACATGTCAGTGTGCCTTGTAATTACAGAAGCACTGTGCAGTTTTCATGAAAAGGTTTTATTTGCATCCAGAATTTGTATGTCCTCAAAATCATTACAAATTTCATTGTGATTAACTCCTCTTCAGGGGCTACCAAACAAGCTGGGATTAGGCACAGGTGAGATGTGTGCTTTAATGAAAAGTGTTTTCCAACAATGTTTTATGAGAAGGCTTTAAGGATGAGGACTAACTGGTTGGTCAAATGTACATCTGGTTAACTGCCCTACTTCTAGTGAAGAGCGCTTGCTGGTACACTGATTTGTAATGGGGAGATAGGCACCTGTTTCATTCCCACTCTGCACCCTTAAACTCCTGTTATTGCACTGTGTTACTTAATGGGTTGAGCAGGCACGATCTCCTGTAAGAGGGGTGTAATGCTTTATGGCACTACATCAAACACCACCATGTATGTCACTGTTTTTTGTTGAAACTGGATTCTATTTTATGGAGAGGAATGTTTCACTTTCCCTCTGATGTCCTTTGGCTACTATGCATCAACTCAGTTTCAGAATCAGAATCAGCTTTAAGGGCAAAGTATGTGTGCACATACAAGGAATCTGACTCCAGTTTAAACAATGGACTCAATGTACTAGCTTAGGAAAAAGACACACACCTCAACAGGGACAAAACCACACACACACACACACACACACACACACACACACACAAACACACACACACACACACACACAAAGACTGAACAATTAATAACGTTTCCAAAAATAGAAAATAAAACAATATGTATACAATGAAATTTACAGCGTCAACAGTCACAGTGAATGATGAGTGTACACGTTAAAACTGCATTATGACAGCACAAGCCTTTTTGCTGTGTCTGTGACTGGAAACCTGGGATCAAGACAGAGAGCATATAGCAATATCTGTGAGCTGCACAGGTTTGCACAGGTTGAATAGAAGATTGAATTGCTGCATCAGATAGCAGCTTCTATACATTCTGCTGAAAACAGACAGACTTCTATACACAGGATTACTTCAGCCGTGGAGCATCCTGGCACAGATTTGGTTTTAGCACAGATTTCAGTCAGAAATGAGACACCATGCCACTTCTGTAAACATGGAAATGATTTTAAACAGCCGCTGGCGTGGTCAAACACATCGTAGCAATCACAGACCATCTGGTACCTGTCTCAGAAATCTTAAATTTGTTCAGCCACAGTCGGTCTCCTCTCCTGTCACAGAGTCCCTATAGCTGAAATGAGCTCCTTTGAATGCCATATCACTGACTAGTTGAGGCCTGGCTGAACGGCCCTACTGGTCTGGTAGCTACACTGAATGAAGCATGTCCTCCAAATTATACTTTTTATTAGTCAGTCAGACAAAACAGGAAAGCAGCCATTTTTTTCTAAACAGTTTGTGTAATGACACTGACCTGGTTAAATTGACATAATTTAAATATTTTGTTCTTGAGCTCAAAGCAGAATGATCAGTGTTCATCATGACATTGTATCGGCCACCAAGATATTCATCACTGTTTATCCAGGAATTCTCAGAGCTGATCCCACTTAGTATAACTAAATATGACAGATTAGAAGATTCTAAATACATCTCTACAAACAGGCATCTTCCCCAATGCATTTAAAGCAGCAATTGTAAAACCATTACTAAAGAAACCCAACCTGAATATGAATGCACTCACTAACTGTCCAAGCTTCCGTTCATCAGTGAGATATTGGGAGAGAGAGAGAGAGAGAGAGAGAGAGAGAGAGAGAGAGAGAGAGAGAGAGAGAGAGAGAGAGAGAGAGAAGAAAAGATATAAAAAGAAGATATAAAAAGAAAAAAAGAACAGCATGTGAAGCATCAATTACAAATAATTGAAGAGTCCATTGACTCCAATGATTTCTGGAAGAAATGGCAATCTTTCAACAAACCACAAAAAAAGGATTGGCTATGTCAAAATGGTGACATCTGGAAAAATCACTTTGAAAATCTCTATACTGCTGTTCCCCTGAATTCGGCCCAAAACAATCTCCTCAATAAATTACAAATTCTAGAATCAATCATTAAAGACAACCAGAACCCCCTAGACTACCAAATTACTGAAGCAGAGCTACTTGCTAAAATCCAGGCACTGAAGCCGAGGAAAGCCAGCGGTCCTGACTGCATTTTAAATGAAATGCTAAAATTTAATGACCATAAATTTAACATTGCCATACTAAAATTATTGAACCTCATTCTGGGTGTTGGAAATTTCCCTGACCTCTGGAGTGAAGGAATCATCACACCAATATTTAAAAGCGGAAACAAAATGGACCCAAACAACTACCGAGGCATCTGTGTCAGCAGCAACCTGGGGAAGTTGTTCTGCAGCATCTTAAACAGCCGACTGCAAGACTTCCTCAGAGAACACGAGGTCCTGAGCAAGAGTCAGATAGGATTCACACCCACGCACAGAACAGACCATATCTACACCCTCCACACCCTCATTAATACACGAAAACAAGAAGAAAATCTTCTCTTGTTTTGTGGATCTAAGAAAAGCTTTTGACTCAATTTGGCATGATGGTCTGTTCCTAAAATTAATTGAGAAGGGTGTAGGGGGAAAGGTCTATGACATCATCAAGACCATGTACACACAGATGAAATGTGCTGTGAAAGTCAACAACATGGAAACAGAGTTCTTCCCCCAGAGCAGAGGAGTGAAACAGGGCTGCAGTCTCAGTCCCACCCTCTTCAACATTTATATAGATGAACTGGCCCAATCACTGGAACTATCTGACATCCCTGGTCTCACTCTGTCTGACACACAGATTAAATGCCTCCTTTTTGCAGATGATGTCATATTGCTTGCTCCATCAAAGGAAGCACTACAACAGCAACTGGTTCATCTGCAAACCTTCTGTCAAACCTGGGCCCTGACAGTTAATCTGAACAAAACCAAGATTATGACATTCCAGAAACGACCTAGGGGTCAGGGAAACCAAACCAGGTTTTTCCCGGGCTCTCAGGAGGTGGAACAAACACACGACTACACATACTTAGGACTACACATCACATCCACAGGAAACTCAAACCTGGCTGTTGATGATCTCAGAGAGAAGGGAAGAAAGGCTTTCTATGCAATAAAGAAATCTTCAAACATCAATTTACCCATTAGAATCTGGCTCAAAATATTCAAATCTAAGAGAGAAAAAGTGCGATTGCATTACTTCTGGAGAAATTAGAGGAGCGCAAAAATAGATTTAATCTCCAAACACCACTACTGCTGCAAGTTTTGTTGCAACCCGGGAGATAATAAAGCGTGGAAAACCACAGAGGGTGACTACATGAAGGAGTCATTCATCAACATATCAGAACACCTATTTGCAGACTTCAAAAACAAAACCCAGATAATACAGAAAATTAAAGACATGCCTCTCCCCGCTAAGACAGTGAAGGAAAGGGCCATTAAAATGGCAGGCAACATCACCGATCAGCAAATCAAGGACATTAATTCAGCGCCAGCATACTCAATTGCCTGTGATGAGTCCTGTGATGTGATCGGTATTGAACAGACTGCGCTTTTATGCAGGTATGTGAACTCTGATGTGCCGCAAGAAGAAATGATCCAATTAATACCACTGAAAGGTGAACGAAACACGGGGGGAGGACATATGTGAGGCTGTGCTGAAGTGTTTAAATGGCAATGGAATAAACACCAACCACCTGATTTCAGTGGCTACAGATGGGGCACCCAGCATTGGAGGATCCAAAAGGGGGTTTGTGACTTTGCTACAGAAAGCATTGGATCGAAATCTGCTTGCATTCCACTGCATCTTGCATCAAGAGGCACTGTGTGCACAAACATTCCCATCGGAGTGTATGGCGGTGATGAACCTTGTCATCGAGATGGTGAACAAGATAATTGCAAAAGCATTGAACCACCGTCAGTTGCGTGCATTGCTTGATGAAGTTGACAGCGAATATTCCGATCTCCTGCTACACAACAAAGTCCGATGGCTGTCCAGGGGTGAGGTTTTGCGTCACTTTTCATTCCTGAAAAGCAAAGACCTGAACTACCCGCAACTGGAAGATACCGAGTGGCTCGAAAAACTGCACTTTATGGTGGATATGACAAGCCACCTAAACAAGCTGAATGAAAGTCTCCAGGGACAGGGAAACACTGCACTGCAAATGCTGGAAGCTGTTTTGTCATCCGAGCGCAAGCTGACTGTCTTTGCCAGAGATGTGCAGCGAGGCACGCTCTCCCACTTTCCCTCCCTGAGAGAATTCAAAGAAGCCCATCACGATCACACACTCAACGGTGATTATTTACAAGGTGCGATCGTTGATATGCAAACTGCATTTGGGAGCAGATTTTGCGAGTTCCGATAGGAAAAAATGACACTGTCTTTCCCTGTCACACCCCTGGAGATTGACCCATTCTTGTTGAACAAATTCCCAGGAGTAAATCAACCTGACCTTGAAATGGAAATGGCTGATATAGCCGACAAAGATTTATGGGTGTCCAAATTCAAACTTCTGACAGCCGAGCTTGAAGACGTCACTGGCCAGAAAGCCCAGCTTGCCCAAAGCCACAAATGGAGCGAAATGGAAAGCCTCCCAACACCCGAGAAACTTGTCTATGAGACATGGATCTTCCTGACAGTTATAGGAACATGAAGACACATGCATTTGGAGTATTATCCATCTTTGGATCAACATACCTGTGCGAGCAGATATTCTCAAACATGAACTACATCAAATCAAAATATCGCACCCGCCTCACAGATGAGAGCTTGCAGTCCTGCGTCAAGATTAAAGTTATATCTTACATGCCCGATGTTGAAAAGCTGACCAGTGATGTCCGAAAACAGAAGTCACATTAAACGGGTAAGAACACAATCCTGTCATAGGCACATATTTAGTAACAAAGTGGTTGTTTTTATAAAGTGATTTATGATTTTTGTCAGTATATATTTGGAATGACACTTAGGGATAATATTGTGTTTTGTTGCTCAGGTCCGAGGATAGCTGCGCTGGTTGCGTGTCAAAAGAGAAGAGGATGCTGCTGCGTTTCACCCTCGCACTGACTTGCTTGGCATTTGCACAGAAATCAAACTTGTATTAATTTGATTTTATATACTTTATCTTTTCAAAAGGCTGCTGTTTTATTTTTATAAATGCAGGCTGCGTTTTATTGCACTCTGTTTGTTGCCCAGATAAGGGGCACGTTATGCACGTTCCATTTTGATGTTGTTTTTTTCGAATCCTCAAAATAAAAATGTCATCAAAAATCTGATTTCTTTATTGCATTTCTTTAATTTCATCAAAGCAATGAAACATAATTCATTAATATTGTAATGAAGTTAAACTTGAGGGGGCATCGTACAACAGAGTAGTCACGTGGTGCATCATTCTCTACAGGATGCACTGCAGGGAAATTAAACATTTAATCATGAAGGCTCATTATGTATTTGTAGCCAACTTAGTCATTTTGATAGTAGGCTAATATAGATACATACAGCATGTGTTGCCTTCATTATAAGGCTTAAATGAGGCTTTTAATTTTTTGCGGCTCCAGACATATTTGTTTTTTGTTTTTTTGGCCCAATATGGCTCTTTCAACATTTTGGGTTGCCGACCCCTGCTCTAACTGATGATGTCATCCACTCTAGGGGGAGAAATTCTGAGCATTTTGTGTGTCTGTGTGTATGTATCTGTCGCTGTGTGTGACTGCGTATGTGTGTGTCTTCGTCTGTTTGTGTGTGTGTGTCTGCTTGAACTACACATTTATCAAATTGTCCCAAGTATTTTGAACAAGCAGCCCAACCAGTTCCTAAATGGAGTTGGTCTGGTATATGTGTGTCTGAATGTGTATGTGTGTATGTGTGTGTAACTTCTGCCCCACCTGCTGATAAATACCTCTCTACCTCTCCCACATTTTAAATGTTCCTGTTCAGTTTTGACGTGCTTGTTTTTAATCACTTTTTAGCTGTTGGTTAGCCCTGTTTGTGTGTGTGTGTGACTACTGTCTCAACCTTTTTGGCAAAGCGCTTTGTGAAGCTGAGTTTAACTGCTTGTTGGACAGAGATTGTTTTCAAACAATGCCCTTGTTTTGACTGAGCTCGTTAAGATAATCATTCTCAGGCTGGTTGTCCTGCAGATGTGTGTGCGTGGGTTATTGACACATACCGGTATGTGTGTAAATGACAGTTGCACCTGTTGACAATTCTCCCCTTGAACAGCTACTTTTTCGCTATCGGTTTCTTCTTAACAACTTGTGAAAGAAGTTCCAGTCAAATAGCCTGATTGTTCTAAATTATTGCACTGGCTCAAACGCTAGTTGGTAACCGTGGCAACAGAAACTTCTTTTATAGGTGTCCTATAACACTTTTTAACGGACACCCTGCAGCCAATCAGAATCGAGTATTCACCCAGACCATGGTATAACATGCATTAATGGACATGAATGCGTACAGATGGAGAGGAGAGTAACAAATGGATGATGGGGAAACCAGTGTTTATTTTTGTTCTTTAGGTTGTTGGTTCTTGAACACACCCTTGTGTTCAGGCCAACCTCAGAGGTTGTTATATTTTCATAATTTGATTCATTTTCCCTGTGTTAACCCCTTTCTTTATTTCAATTGCGATTAATAAAGTTGGCTTCATTTTGGAACCACGTCTCTGTTTTGTCTCAGTGAAATGAACTTGTGTTGTCTGTCAAGTAATTGAGGTCTTAGTCGGATATTTGCTGGGGTGATTCTCTCCAGGTGGCGTTGTCAGATATTCAGGTTCTGGTGGCCTCCGTCCACACACACACCCTCGCCGCAGATGCATTACTTTTTCTTCAATATTGAGACAAGATATGCCTGATTTTCACAATGTCCTTTAAATTTGTTTTATGTGGAGAAAGCACGTATCTTGATTAAAGATGACTCACACATTCCTGTGGTGCTGTAATGCAATCCATAGTTGCTGAAACATCAGATAGTGAGTTTCTATGGTGTTTAGGCCAAAGTACTGTAACTTCAGTTTTGTCCAAATATGATAAGTGTGGTAATAAAGTTGCAGGTGGCTACCACTCCCTGGATTCATCCTGCTGTTTTGGCTCTCCTCTCTTGGTAGGTTTTATTTTATTGTGGCTCGCCTGTGTCCTTTTTTGGGCACTCACTGCCGGCTCGCTTTGGCCCGCTGTTGAAGCCGACATGAAGGCTTGGCTCTTAATTGGCCTGCATGAACTATTTGAAAATATAGCAATTTGGTGTATAAATATCAATGTTCCCAATATATTGTTGGATTAATCTGCTTCAATATTGCTTTCATTTTGGGTTAAGGTTATGTTGTTTATATTGTTTAATTTGAATTAGTTTTTAGAAAAAAAATGTGGGTGTGGTGGAGTATTCCCTCCCCCTCCATTAGCTGGCTGGTGGGCCATTGAGCAAGGCACTTAACCCCCCAATATGCTCCCCAGGAGCTTGATTGCAGCCCACTGCTCCTGTGTGTGTTTCACTGCATGGTGCATGTTGCATGTGTGTGTGTTTCCCCAGCGATGGGTTAAAAGCAGAGAATAATTTCCCAGTCTTGGGATCAATAAAGTAAGTAAACTTAAACTTACTATAATTTCATTTTGGTTTGGGTTTTTTGTTTTTTTGTGATGGTTTTTGGTTTGCTCCCTGCGGTAAGCCCCAGCACTGTCTCTCTTTTTTTCCCCTTCTGTCAGGAAGTGGGGTTTCAGGGGAACAAGGATTGAACCCAAATGCAGACACGAGGATGGGCTGATGCAGTTCAACAGGTTTTTTTTATTAAGGGTAACAAAAATACAGGGAGGCAGGCTTGAATCTAACAAAGTCCAAAGTCTAACCAAAAATCCAAAACTCAAAGAAACTAAGAAAAGCACTTACATGGGTAGATGGGCATAAGACAGGGAGCGAAGACAACACTGGGAAACACTGAACAAACACTTACAAAGAACGCGGCATGGCTCATGGACAAAGGTTACACTAAAAAAAACACTTACAAGTAACGTGGCTTAGCTAAAGACTATGACAACACAAAAGAAACACTTTAATGGAGCTTTGCAAACGAACACTGACAACACGAGAAGACGCTGGACAAACACTTGGCATGGCATGGGAACAGAGACACTTACATGGAACGCAACATGGACAACAACAGAGACAACACCAGGAAAAACACTCACAAGGTATATGGCATAACAAGGAATCACAGACAACAACCTGACGAAGACTGAGGTGAAGACACAGGCTTAAATACACAAGGGAGGGCAACTAATGACACACAGGTGAAATAAAACAGACAACTACAAAGGCGGGAAAACACAGGAAGTGAAGCAAAAGAAGACACATAACTTTGAACCTTCAAAATAAAACAGGACGTGACAGCACGGATCATGACACCTGCCTGAAGGCTGGTGCTGTCGTTACTACAGTCCTGGTGATGTGACATTTAACTATTGTTTGAAAATTAATTATGTTAAACTTCTTTTTGTTTGGAACACGTTCTCTTGCCCTGGTGTTTTTTGAGTACAGATGATGGTGAGATTGATGGAATTGGAAGGTCATTTATAACTTTGACCAGTGCTGTCTCTCTGCTATGATGTGCTCTAAATCCTGACTGAAAATCCTTAAACTATTGTTACGTAGAAAATCACACAACTACTTTCTCAAGGATTTTAGAAAGGGAAGTATAGATACAAGTTTAGTTGGGTTAAACCCCTGGATCAAACATAGGCTTTTTAAAAAGGGGTCGCTTCAGTCATAACTGAAGCTCCATCAGACAGATCTGCAAGACACATCTCTCACAAACTCTGACTTGGAGCTCTTTGTGGATGGCTCAGCCTCACATATTCCAGTTACAGGCAAGATACAAGCTTGCCTGTTGATGTTAAAAACTGATTTTGTTTTTAAAGAGTGCTGAAATCATGTAGGCCACTGTAAGCATAATGACGCCAGTGTACATGTTTACTTCCCTTTTTCCCCTTTTTGCATATTTACATGTCTTTGTGAGAGCTTCTAGCTCTCCTGCTTGTGCAGATAAATTGGAGGGGAGTGGTTCAGCTAGAACCGTTTCATGGTGTGTGACAACAGCACAGTCAAGTAACATGGGGGTTGCAATGAAAATTTCATTGACATGCTCAATGACAATAAAGACTCTTGAATCTTGAATCTTGAACATGTCGAAGTATCCTTGGGCAAGATACTGAACCCCAAGTTGCAGATGCTGTGCATTGGTGTGAGTGTGTTAATGCTCGTAATGAGCAAATTATTATGGCAGAGTATGGGAATACACACAAGTGAATTTATATCTTTGTAGACAAACTCTGCAGTTGTTATAAGACCTCATAACATAAAGTAGCATAAGAAAAAATAGGCGCACATTTAATAATTGGGCTCAGGAGATATTAAGATGTCATAAGGAGGGCCTGAAGTTGCTCTCAGTCCTTTCAGTTGTCCCAGTAAATATTATGAGCCTCTGCTGGGGGAGGGAAAAAGGGTGAAAAAACTAGCAAGGACATTTTGATGTATAAAAGCACTGCCCAATCCAATATCTCCTGATGAATTAAAAGACCAAGAAGAAATAAAGTTCACGCACATTCAAAACTTAATGGGAACTTGTTAAATATCCAATTTGTATATTATATATTGTGTTGATGTGTTAATGCTCACACACCAATGTAGCACATTGGGAGTAATTTGAGGTTCAGTGTCTTGCCCAAGGCTGCCAAGGCCAGGGATCAAACCACCAACCTTCTGATAGGTGGACAACCACAAGTGTGACAGTATAAAGACAAGCTAGTGTGTTTAGGTTAGTTTGAAGGGACACAACTGCAGAGATGAAAATGCCATTACAGCTTGAAACATGCTAAACTGGATGAGCTGCAAGGACAAATGCTCCTTGATAAACAAGCAGCTTTCACAAGACCAAATTCTGTCCGAGACAATTTATGAAGTGATTTATGAAGGTGAGTGAGCTAATAACTAGGAACGTAAATACTCATTCAGTAGGAGAATTTGTGAATTTGTATTAAAATTTGTGAGTGCCTTGTTGCTGGTGTAGAGCTGCTATCATCAGACAAAGTAAAATTGTTCAGTTGTCTGGAATAATTCAGCAGTGAGTTACTACTTTAGGTAACTAGGTAGAGCTAGGTAGAAAAAATGTCTGCATTCCCTCCTTTCCTGTTTTGTCTGACTGAAGTCAAAATTAGTTTTCACTTCAGTCAGTGTTACCACATTAGTAGTGCTTTGTCTCAACTACAAACATTAAATGCTAAATCTTTTCAATTACAGATCATTAACCAAAAATGATTTGTTAGCCAAAGATCTGACATTAAGAAGAGCTCATTTGAGATGTGGCAGGAAAGGACACTGGCTGAGACACATACCAGATGGTCTGTAATAGCTCTGCTGTGTTTGACCATGCCACCAGCTGTTCATGTCAGAGCCAGTATGTAAGCAGCATGGGGTCTGTCTCAGAGCATGACGTATGTTGGCGCATGGCAGTCTGCAAGTGGTGTTGTTTGGGTGTATCCCATTTGGCTCAAAAATATCAAATAAGCAGGGCAGATTTGTGCACCCCAAATTACAAAAGTGAGGCAACCAGGAAACTGTAGATCAGACATCAGGGCTCTAGACATGAGTTCAGCCTCCCCATAGAACTTAACCATTTTTATATTATATGGACCTAGTCCACATCAATACTGAGCAGCTTTTCTTTGTAGTTTCAGTTCAGCAGCCATGCCTCAGGGGTGCCAAAACAAGCAAGCACATGTCCACTGCAACTTCTATTACTGTTAGCTATACTCTCATTATTATTAGATCAACAGTGCTGTGTTATGTTCACATACTATCTGCTATTAATATGTAAAAAACATCACATACATAAATATATTACATGTATATACAGTACAATGCCTTATGTACTTTATACAGCTACAAATCAATTAGAGCTCTCAATACTGTGATTGCTTTTCTGACCCCTCTTTGACTCTCAATCTCTCTCACCCAACCGGTCAAAGCAGATGGCCGCCCACCCAGAGCCTGGTTCTGCTCGAGGTTTCTGCCTCCTAAAAGGAAGTTTTTCCTCACCACTGTCACCAAGTGCTTGCTCATGAGGGAATTGTTGGGTCTCTGTAGATAAAGAGTTTGGTCTATATGGAAAGTGTCCTGAGACAACTTCAGTTGTGACTTGGTGCTATACAATAAAATTAAACAATTTCAGCACTGCAATCTTCATCTCTGGGATATGGAATTTGACTATTTCAGTTGTCATGCTGTCTGAACCACAAGCTTTCTTTGGCACACATACACACACATTCACTCACAAGATACACGCTCACACACAAAGCTGTCAGAACGTGTTTATTTTTTACTATTTGTGACTCTTGCTTTGTGTAAATCCTAGTCAAAAAAACAAAAAAACAAAACAAGACACACAAATATGATATAAAGACAGACTGATATTTTTATTGAATGGGTCAGACTTGGAAAACTAATTGTCATAGACTTTATACTAACAGTAATGTGTAAATCCAATACAATGCAGTCTCCATATATCTGTTATTGTCAACAAATCCCACGAAAAGACCAAAATCAACAATGGGTTGGTGTGGGTTTCAGTATTTTCTGACTTGCTTGTCCCATCTGTGGTAGACCATATCTGTAACTGCTGTCTACTTGGAAAGACTCACAATAAAGAGTAAAATAACTACCACCATGAACTTTCCAGGATTATAAATGTTGTTTCTCACAGCATTATAAACAGCTGTGCAATGTTATGAAAATGACTCCATCCCTTGCATCATTTTTAACACAGTGTTTAATGTATAAATGTCTCGTCATCAATAATTTTAAATAGTTTATGACACCAATGGAGCTCCACGGCACAGATGAATAAGCTTTTATCAGGCTTTGGATATACAGACAATACTTTCATTGCTGATTTTCATGGGATTTGCCTCCAATAGCAAAAATAAAGAATACTGCCAGCCTACCATTTAAGAATTGTTGACTGCCAGCTTGGAGATCTGTCAGAAGTGGTGAAACGTTGATTTGAGAAGGTTTTTTATCATTGACCATGGGCTATTTGATTTCTTTTAGGTAAATCGAGAATCAACAATGTCTTAGTTAACATTGACTTCATTATGGCTGGAGGTGAGGGCTGTGTCAATTCAAAGCATGGGAGCACCAGAGGGGTGTTTGGGCAAGAGTAGTTAGTGTTTCAGGAGTTTCAATGGCCTGGTTGCTAGGTTACCCAGGGGGCAGGTCCCCTATCAGTTCATGCTCATCACAGCCCCTCTCTGTGTCAACATCCTGCAGGCCAGCCAATGGCATATCCGTTTGAATGCCCTCCTCGTCTGACTGCACCAAAGGGTCATCATTTTCCTCACTGGCCGCTTCTGCTTCTTGCTCCCATTCTGCGTCTTGGTTGGACACTTTGTTGTTTGTGGGAGGGGTTTGGTTCATTTGGCTTCTCAAAGATTCATAAGAGCAGGACTCAAGGTCTGGACCTGTTTGAGAAGACAGCTGTTATTTCATGGAGAAACTAAAGCTTACTCTCAGTGGACTAGGATGATCTTGAGACCAAATATCATTTAGGAGTTCACCCAGTCTCATCAGAGTTTTGAATAGTGCCTTCACATGGGAGGTCAGCTATAGGCCTATTCGTTTCTCCAGGGGAAGTGTGGTGATTTTGATATTATATTGGATAGTCACTGATTTTCACTCCTGTTCAGAAAGCATATACTGTATGTGATTTGTCTCCCCAGTAATTATTGCAGATCTTCCCATAGTTTGTATCCCATCCAGATAGAAGTTTTGTATATTAGGTGAATTAGTGAATTTCTCCATTGTGAGATCAATAAAGTCTAATCTAATCTAAAATGACAAATTTACTAAGTGGCTGATGTACAAAGCAAAGCAAAGCATCTAGAGCAGGGGTGTCCAAACTATGGCCCGCGGGCCATCTGTGGCCTGCAGTCCATTTTTAATTGGCCCGCATGAAATTTTATAAATGGAATAGAACATGGCCCGCACCTGAAACTTTTGCCTGAGTGTATTGCACTTCTTAGTTTTAGCACCAGGGGGAGCTACTGTTGAACAAGGCAGCTACGCCACCAAAAAAGGACAATCACAGAACAAGTTTACCCCAGGTTACCAAACATGGCAGAACCAAAGAAATTCGAGGTAGAAGGCTCAAGGCAGCATCACTGCTCTCACTGAGTGCCCACCACTTTCTAATATGTGTGTTTTTTGTTAACACGCAGAGTACACAATGCTGTGCACAGCGCACACACTGTGCAAAATGAGCTGATCTCAACTGATGCAGATTCGATCACTCCTTGATCAAAGTGACATTTGTCCGAATTTTTGGCCCGAGTGGCATCGGATCAGCACCGCAGCTGGATGATGAGCGCCCTGACCGATTTAAATACCCAGCGCAGCTGATACTCACCAGAATAACTTACTAGAATTATATGCACTCCTGTCCAGTCCAGTTCAGTCTGTTAATTTTGATAATAGTTTCTAATGAATGTTAATAGGTGTGTTAATAGGCCTAATAACTTAAATAACAAGCTTGAAATTTACCCATCCCTGTTTATTGTTCTTTCTCTGTACTGTGGGGGATCACCATCCTGACTAAGAAGAAATCTGAGGCTGCTGTTCTGAGAATGAGCTGCCAACCCTTTTTCTGAATAAATTAATAAAAATCCATTTATCCATTTATGGATATCCATTTATTATCCATTTATGGAAAGCTGTGGTGAAGGCAGTTTTTCTGTAATCATATTCAACAATATAACATATTTGACCCACTTTTAATAGATTTTTCTAATTTTAATACACTAAAGGTGAGGCTATATATCTCACCTCTGGAAAGTGGCCCAGCCCCTCCTACATTTTTCAGTATGTGGCCCTCAGTGAAAAACATTTGGACACCCCTGATCTAGAGTCAGTGGCCAAAACAGCACATATCAGCCATTATTACTTCATAAGCCAGTAAAGCTGTGACTGTGTGTGCGTATTTCTTGAGTAGTCTTCAGGTTGTACAGTAACTGTATTGGCGTTACCTGAGGTCAGTGATGATCCAGTGCTGATGTCATCGCTAGTGGAGTTGAGGAAGTCATCAAAAGCCTCCTGGTCTGATATGTTAGTCACTGTCATCTCATCCAGAACACACACATCAGCTTCTGTTGGCTCTACACACACACACACACACACACACACACACACACACACACACACACACACACACACACACACACACACACACACACACACACACACACACACATACACACACATTACAATTTTCCTTTAGGCCAATAATTCTTGTTGATATAAGCTATAGCAAGAAGATGATGCTTCCTTCATTCTGGACCAGTTCCACATCTAAAAAATAACAACAAGCAGTACACTTAACCAATATTGGATGCATGCTAATTGTAATAGCACTTTGGAGCAGCTCTCAGAGCTGTGTATCCCACAATTCATCACGGCCTACTGTACAACACCAGTCAAGTGGTGGTAGTAATGAGCCTACAGGTCGTGACAAAGTTGACAAAACCATGTGCAAACATATATGTTTACAAGAGCAAACATATACAAATGCTCTCTTGTCGTCATATTCATAAAAAAATGTGCACGTAGTTGTGTTTAATAAATCTCACATTGTGAAATCAGCAGCACAGGCAAAAGCCTGATTTCCACTGCGACAGTAACACAGCTACAAACGGAGAATCACTTTCTGGACAATCTAATCAACTCATTACCTTTGTATGCTCCACTGGTTTTTATTGCTGTACTTTTTAATGCAAGGAATGTTAAGCAAGAAGCGTAATTTCAGCCAATCACACTGCACAAGTAGTGTAAATTATTTATTAATAACACACCTGTACCTGTAAAGTATCATTGACTCTAATGCTGTGTCTCAATCATCATTAACACTGAGTGTGATTTTAGTGTGATTGTGTGAGAAGATGTGGTTACAGTACTCATACAGAAACAGACATCACAATAAATGACAGAATGAAATAGGAGAAACAATGAAACATTGGAAACCACTAAAGTCATCAAGATGGCTGTTAGTGTGTGGACTTCTGTGCACAGAAGTCCACACACTCCCTCCAACCACAACCTACTCCACTGCCCCTGACCTCCACTCCTCACAGCCCCACGCATAGTGGAGGTCATATTCTCACCTCTCTTTGTTACCAGTGTAACTGCCCTCACCAATTGGATGACTCCTGCCCTCAAATGTAAGCTTCAAAGGCTGCAGGCCCTGATAGTGTTAGCCCTCGGGTGGTCAAAGCCTGTGTGCCCCAGCTATGTGGAGTGCTTCACCAGATCTTCACTGTGAGCCTGAGTCTTCAAAGGGACATTGTGCCTTGTTTCTGTGCCAAAGATGTTGCATCACAGTGGCCCCAAGGGCTACAGACAGGTGGCACTGACCTCCCACATAACGAAGACCCTGGAGAGGCTTGTCCTGGAGCACTATTGGACCCCCTCCAGTTCACCTACCAGGCCAGACTGGAAGTTGAGGACCTCATCATTTACCTGCTCAACTGCACCTATGCCGACCTTTACAGGCAGCGAGCACTGTAAGGCTCATGTTTTTTTTTTTTTTTTTTTTTTTTTACTTCAACAGTGCTTTTAACACCATCCAACTGGCTCTACTGGGTGAGAGGCTGACAGCAATGCAGGTGGATGCCTCCCTGGTGTCCTGGATTATCAACTACCTGACTGGCAGACCACAGTATGTGCACCTGCAACACTGCCTGTCAGACAGAGTGATCAGCAACAGACGGTGGGGGGATGTTTTTTGAGTCTGTGATGGCCAGTGCTCTCCTGTTTGCCCTTGTGTGCTGGGGCAGCAGGTTAAGGGTTGCAGACGCCAACATACTCACTTAAACAGATTCACACACACTCTGTGAAACCAAAATAACCCTGTTTCCAAAAAAAGTTGGCACACTGTGTCAATGTAAGTAGAAACAGAACGTGGTGATTTGCAAAACACTGAAACCCCACATTTAATTGAAAATTGCTAGACAGAAACTGAGAAATGTCATTGTTTTTGAAAATTGTGTCCTCATTTTGAATTTGATACCAGAAACATCTTTCAAAAAAAGTTGGGACAGGGTCATGTTTACCGCTCTGTTGCATCACCTTTTTTTTTTTAACGACACTGTTAGCATTTTGGAACTGAGGAGACCAATCGTTGTAATTTTTTAAAGTAGGATGTCTTCCCATTCTTGCTTGTACGATTTCAGCTTCACCACAGTTTGTTGTATTTCATGGTTCATAATGCAGTAGGACCTATAGATGCCAACATTTACCCAGTAATATAACTTTGCTCCACTGATTTGCCTGTCCACTCAGAGAGCGACATAAAATGACATAAAAATTAATGTTATTTTAAAAATCTGAAAGATTCAGGTCTTTTGAGAAAACATTCAGGGCCAAGAAGCCGCCCCCTAGCTACTAGCAAACTATACTAAGGTGTAAGGCGGAATAATGATATGCTTCTGAGTTCTTTAAGGGCTAGGGCAGGGGTCAGCAACCCGCGGCTCCGGAGCCGCATGTGGCTCTTTCATCCCTCTGATGCGGCTCCTGAAAATAATTAATGAGCATTTAATTAATTAATGAGCATTTATTTAAATGTATTTTATTTTAGTTTGTTCGTTTTGAAACAAACACCGTGCGCGCTCACAGATGACAGCTGATCCTGCGTAAAGATGCAGGTGACGGCGCACAGCGCTGATGTGCAGACGCTGTGCGCTGAGGTTCAGGAGCAGAAATCACATTTACCACGTTTGATTAATATTTTAATTGCCTATTATTTAACATATATTCATATTTTTTCGTTGTTCAGTGAAATAGTCATTTTATTATTCAGGTTGACAGCTGACTGCACGCGTCAGTAAAAGACTGACGGCACGCAGAGAGTGGACGGTATTTTTACCTTGCTGCCGGTGGAGAATTTAAGTTTGGTGTTTTTTTCATAAATGCAAGAAGCACTCCAATAGACATTGAGAATTTTACTTGAAAGTACCTTCAATGCAACGTCTTTTTGTCCGACTTCAAAATGTTGTTGTTGCATGCAGAAATGTCATTTTGTTTTCTCTGCAGTCGTTCAGTTATTTCATAAATGCAGCACATTATCGTTTGTTTGTACATAGTATAAAGGCAAAAAAAAAAAAAGGGTTTTGTGGCTCCCAGTGTTTTCTGTACTGTGGGAAACGGGTCCAAATGGCTCTTTAAATGGTAAAGGTTGCCGACCCCTGGGCTAGGGTGTTCAACAAAAGAAACATTGTTCGATTTGGGGAGCTGATTGGAGACGTTCCATTGGATACTCAATATACTCTTGATGATGAACTAGCATATCAGTCATTCATACCCTGGTTTACTCCAGGTGTCCACAAGCAACTCAATTGTTAGCTGCTGTAGTTAGCCAGGCCCCTACAGCCAATGTCTACTGACCAAGTGTAGCCTCTGCTCGTCGTCCCTCGGTGGTTCCTGAGCACCCGGGAAACCAGGTAAGCTGGGATGACTGTTCAAAGGAAGCGTAGCCCAAAGCCGAAGCCTACAGTTTCACTTCATAATTCTAACAGGTTATCCCCACTCAGCAACACACCTGCTGAGAAACCAACTTTGATTACTGTCAGCTCGAGTTTGAGAAATGTGAAGTTAGTGACACCAGTGACCATAGTCAAATGTTTTTCTGGAGTGGGTGACGTTGAATCAAATTTTAAACTGCTGGCTAAGGAACTGAAGTTATTGTACTTGGCCCTAAACAACTTAGAAACTCACTAATGATACAGCTACTCTGGCTGACATTGCCCTGTCCCACAGCACTACAGTAAATAAGTGGAACAAGTTATCTTTGATAAGGGTATGCCCTTTGACTCCCACAAATAAATAAATGAATAAAAACTTTTTTCTTTTCACCTACATAGCATTGTAAAAATCCTGTCTGAAAACGATGCAGAAAAACTAGTTCACTTGATAATTAATAGGTGAACTACTGGCTGCCCAAATAGGTTGTGAGATACTCTTCAGCTAATTCATGAAGTTGTGGCACATGTTCTGACAAAAGAGAAGAAGATAATATATAGAAGATAATATTTCTCCTATGTTAGCCTGTCTTCACTGGTTCCCTGTAAAATCTAGAATATAAATTAAAATCCTTCTCCCTACCTACAGAGCCTGATGGTGTCCCTAATGGTCTGGCACCCTTCTTGTAGAATTTACAGTTTGTTGTTCTTCCTGTCTATTAACACAAACACTGTGTTCATATTTATACTCATATTATGCACCTTTAGAAAGCCAAGATTATCATGAATCGACAACAGGAGACACAACAAAGTCCAAAAGCAGACAAACTGCACACATGGCATGGCAGTTCACATACATACAGCACAACTCCCCAAACTAACTCCCTTCATTTCTGATCCCCCCAGACTGCCTTTCAAAAATGATCATTTGTTATCCTTTGAGCCTATGTATGTCTCTTCTTTGTTGCAACCCTTGAGCCAGGGCTGTAACAAAATGGGTTCTCATCCGTTTTTCCTTTTTCTCTTTGATTTCAATGTCTAGTTCCCCTTTGGTGGTAAGTAGCGTGTTTCCACTTTTTGTTGCCTTTTTGATAAGTGGGGAGGCTAAAATTTATGACTAAATTGGTTGGTCAGTGGAGTTCCCCTGCACTGTGGTGACATGAGCAGACAGTGTGGCTATTTTGCTTGGGATTGACTGGCAAGTGCTAAAGCTCGGAGACACTAAGTGAGTTTTCTGTTATTACTGCTTTGTTTTTGTTTTTATGGAGAAGTTGTTTTCAGGAGAGAATGCTGTCTTGGTTCACCAGGTTTTTCGCTGCTGATTGCGGGGCACAGAATCAGGATGCTAAGTACAGGTTGTCTGGTGCACGGATGTAGTTTGTGTAATCTTATCTCCATTTAGGCCTAGGGAGTGTACCCTTTGGATCTTGTTTGGAATGGGTTTTTTGTTGTGTGGTGGTGAAAGAGGTAAGAGCAGCTGTCTTGGGGACACATCCATGGCTAAGAGGGGTGGCTAGCGCACTAGTTTCCTTATCGCGCCATTGGGCTCTAATGCATAAATACCCACCACAAGTAACCACCTGAAATCTAGGGTTCAGTTTAAGAGATTTGGGGTGGGCAGTTAGGGGAATTTGGGCTCGATTTTGATTTGATTTGATGATTTCGATTTTGAGGATAAATGCCTGGGACTCCCCACCAGTCAGTTAGAACTGAAGAAGCCTCTTGGATGAGAGGTGAAAGATCTTCTACAACCACAAGCAATTCAAGATGCCAGGGTCCAGGATCGGCGGGGACAGGTCGACTAAACTCAGGTGTGTACTTACTGCAGAGGTAAGGGGCACTGGAAAGCAGAATGTCCATTAAATAGAGCAAAGCCCAAAAGTCTGAATGGTGGTGCACATGTTAAGTTGGCCACTCTTGCTGCTCCACTGGAGTCACTATTAGGTCCTGCCTTGTCCTGTGTGCAAGTAGAGGTTAAATCAGACAGTGGGCTACTTGGACTCTTCAGCTTTGGTGCCTAGAGGCTTTGTGTCACTGATTAGTAGTGATGTGAAAGTGCAGCTAAAAATTCTGAGGGACATGGAATTCGTTTGTTCTGGGCTCTGTGTTGCCCTTTTCCAGAGAGGGGAATAGCACCAGCATATCAGAACAAAATATTGGAATATGAACGAGTTTCGCTGCAGATTATGCGTTATATAGAGGCTGCGCATGGATGCCCCGAGTACTCACATTATACGGATATACGCGCCGCTCCTCTGGGGCGTATTTAATGCTAGAAATAAGGTCCAGGTTGTAAAAAACTAAAGTTATCCTTTAAGTACTCCACCTTTTCATATATAGTGGTATTCTACATATATATTTATTACTGTGCAATAGTGCAAATGCTGTATTCATATTATCCATACCCACCATGTGCAATTTCAATTCATGTGCAATTTCTGTTAAAACTGTGAAACTATGTTACATACAATTTTTGGCAGTATTTTTGTGTTTGTGGCAATATACATTTTTTACATATTTTTTATATTTATTTTTATAAAATGTACACACACACACACACACACACACACACACACACATATAGTCAGCTTTTATTTTGTGTTTCTCTATTCCGTTGCTATTTTCTTACTGCTTTTGCCTGCTGCCTGGAACACCCGAATTTCCCTGGGTGGGGATTAATAAAGTCGCTCTCCACAGGCAGCAAGAGCCTACCTCTATGTGGACAGTGTGGATAGCAAGCGACAGCAGGAAATATTATAGATGAGAAGAGGAACAAGATGGTCGCCAAACATGCAGAGATGCTTATATTCATATGAAAACTATACCGTTGGTGCTTAAGAAGCAGCAGAGATAGGAATCATACTGATCTCTATCCCCTCTCTCTGTGCTGTGCACTTAATTACCCGTGATCTGTTAAATTCTGATAAAAATCTAGGGTTGACTGACTTCAAACAATACATTGACTGTGGCCTTTTTGCTGCAGTTTTTGTCATCTCTAAAGCTGGAATAAACTGAAAAAGGGCCTGTGTTTTGTTCTGTCTATTGGAATCGACTGTTGTTGCCTCAGTAAATATAATTGTTATACCCTGGTGGCTGCTCCAAATAATGAAGAGTAGGCTGCTATGGTTTAAGTTGTGTATAATGTTACATATGTTACCTACCAATAAATAGTTTTCCATTCATGATACTCATTCATGTCATCTCTTAATCTTATATTCAATATACAATTTTAATCATAGTTTAATTAACAAATAATGCAACACGATAAACAGAAGGCTTCAAATAGACCCAGTGATTGGTGATCAGCAGATGTTGCTTTGTGACTGTATTAACCATTTAACTAGTCATGCTCATTCATGTAGCATGATGGCAGAGAAAGAAAAGTGTGGGATTGAACACAGTAACATTTAATAGATAGTTGAATCATATGCCACACCATTATCTCAGAATGATCTGAGTCATCTGATATGAGATATTTTCAGTAAGATTAGAGGGTGATATGGCTACATCAGTAATGTTACTGTCTTCATTTGATTGGAGAGACCTTGATGTGTTGGCCTCACATTTGATCTATGGCTGTCTGTGATGGGAACTGGGACTTGGGTTACATGGATTGGAATGATCAAAGTTTAAGGACAC
This sequence comes from Chelmon rostratus, assembly GCF_017976325.1. Taxonomy (NCBI): domain Eukaryota; kingdom Metazoa; phylum Chordata; class Actinopteri; order Chaetodontiformes; family Chaetodontidae; genus Chelmon; species Chelmon rostratus. The sequence goes on from NC_055665.1 coordinate 28,787,681, forward strand.
ATTAACATGTTGACACACTTTAGAATTACTTTTTGACATAATAGATGTACATTTAAATATTAAACAACTTTTAACTTAAAAATCTGTATTTCTACTGATAATTTTATTGACTAATAAAAGTGACTTACTTCTGTGTTGCAGGTATCCCGTGGACAGGTATTGCTTCATGTCTTGGTTAAAAGCTTCTTCATAGACTTTCTGTCGTTCTTTCAGTTTCTGCTGCATGGCCTGCTCCAGCTCTGCCACATTCTGAGCATGCTTAGAATTCAGTTCCACTACAAACAGACGACACATCATGTTTAGAATACCCTCTAGTCTCAATATTTCACATTATACCATTAACAGCAGTATCCGTCAGTGTGTCTGCTGCTCACATTTCAAATGACAAACAGCTTTACTATTATTCAGACCAATAAGATTTAAATCATTATTCCAGTCACTTATCACCAACTTGTTAAAGGCATAAGACATGAGAATGGAATAACAAACACACTACAACAACAAGTCAACTTAACTTTATTGATAACTACAGGGAAAAGGTTTTTCACATGTATGTGGGTGTCTTCCTAATGTAACTTCCTGCGGGAGCTAATGCTAAATAAAAGCATTTAAAAAACAAATGCCATATGTTTATGGTAATGTGCCAATGTGACAAATATGCAAAAACAGAGAAATTACAAAGGAGGCAAACAGATTTTCACAGCACTGTAGCAAGGTATAATAGGTAATGTTCAGTAATCACTAATGTGTATTGCACATCAGTAATGCCTAATGACTGCAGAGCAACTCACCTTCCAGTGCCTCCACCTCCCTCCTGTTACAAGACAAAGATCAGACAAGTCCTGATTAAAACCCAGCCATCATCAGACAAGTGAGCATGATGTCATTCTATTTCTCTGACTAAACAAACAGTATCATGTTCCCTTATTAAGCAGGGATGAAGAAACACTAAGCTAATGGTGATATCAAACAAAAAAACATCAAGACAGAATAAACCAAGACAAATGCATGTCATTAATACAAAATAAGATAGTATTAGTGATATCATGAGGTTAAAAACAGAAGAAAAGAGGCTGTAAATTGGATTTGGCATGTTTTTACAACCCTATTTCCAAAAAAAGTTGGGACACAGTGTAAAAAGTAAATAGAAACACAATGTGATGATTTGCCAAACATTGAAACCCCATATTTAATTGAAAATAGTACAAGGACAACATATCAAATCTGGAAACTGAGAACTTTGTTTTTTTGGAAAATGATATACACATTTAGAGTTTAATGGCAGCAACACGTTTAAATGGGACAGTGGCAAAAAAAAGACTGGAAAAGTAATGAAATCCAAAAAGAAAACACCTGGTGGAATATCTCACAATTAATTAGGTTAACCGATTATAAACATGACTGAGTATAAAAAGAGCATCCCAGAGAGCCTGAGTCTTTCTGAAGTAAAGATGGGGAAGGGTTCACCACTCTGCACTGGCAAATAGTGCAACAGTTTAAGAACTATGTTTCTCAATGTAAAACTGCAAAGAATTTGGGGATTTCATCGTCTACAGTACATAATGTCATCAAAAGATCTGAATCTGAAGAAATCAAAGGAAAAGGCCGAAAACCAATATTTGATGGACATGATCTTCAGGCCCTCAGACGGCACTGCATTTAAAACAGATACACCTCTGTAGTGCACGGGCTCAGAAACACTTGCAGGAACCATTGTCTGTGAACACGGTTCATCCCTACATCCACAAATACAAGTTGAAACTCTACCATGCAAAGAGGAAATTCTGAACTCTCTGGTGCAGAGTTCATTTAAGATTGACTGAGGCGAAGTGGAAAATTGTCCTGTTGTCTGGCTCCATAGTAAAAGAGTCAGGGTGCTAAACTTGCTTGCCTGCAGTCCCGACTTGTTACCCATTGAGCATTTTTGGCACATGAAATGCTGTGCAGCTGAAATCATACATCAAGAATGAGAAAATTGTGTCCCAACTTTTTTGAAAGGTGTTGCTGGCATCAGATTCAAAATAAGGACATTATTTTCAAAAGCAATTTTTTTTGCATGTGTGGTTGTGAGCGTGTAACAGTAGATTTAAGAAAGAGAAAGAAAATAATGTTGGAAGGGGTGGCAGTAGAGGAAGACGAGCATGATCCAGCCCACCTCTTGGCAAAAGACCTTAGACAGTGGGGATGTTGCTTCCTTGGACTGCTAACTGACCCCTAGGAGGCAAGTTCCTACAAGTTCAGACTCACCACTCTTCCCTCATTGGGCGCTAGTTGCTTTTGTTTGTCTGTCAGTTTTATATTTTTTCCCCTTTTTTCTTATGTGGGTCAGCAGTTTGTGGTGTTTCTGCATTCTGCGTTATACTAACAGGTGTTTTTATTATTTCGGTCACCTCATTTAAATCAATGAGGCTCGCCTACACAATAGAAACATCTGTGTATAATGCAGTACAGCACCACAATAAATCTTACAAACTCGTTGTGATCCAGCATATCCAAACCTCAGCTGCAGGCTGTTGTGACAACACCAGAGGCTTTGCTGTTAAACCTTCCTCCTGTATGCAGACTCATCATTGTCTCTGATGAGGCTCATAACCATTGTGTCTTCTACAAATGTGGCCATTTCCTGAAAGACCTGAATGGGGCACAATTCTGCACGATAATCTTTAACGTGGTCACATTAACACTTTTTGACTGATTTATTTTCTTTGTCTTATAAACCATAGCCCATTACTTTGTTGATGATGATTCACTCTAGCCCGCTGATGTAACACAATAAAGGACTTGTGGATACATTGTAACAGGAAAAAAAGGTAAAGCTTGGTATTGACACAGTGTCACTTGACATTTTTTGATATTCACTGAAATCAAGCAGTAATGGGGGGGATGTTACTGCAAAGTGGCTACAAATTCTAAAACATGGATGCTGGTCTGTCAGCACCACAGATCTATACAATCACAAGAGCTTTAAGGAGGGCACCCAAGAGTAGTGTTACCAATTTAACCAAATGTGAAAATGGTCACAATCTCCCCTTCTGTTCCAGAGTTATGGCACTGAATAATAAGCTCTGCAGATCATTATGCACACACACATGGATGGATGGACAACCTGAAAATATGCTTGCAGCCACAGCTGTTGCTATTGAGGTCAATGATGAGCTCCACTCATGCATCTATTGTAATATCTCGCACTTAAAAAATAATTGAAAACAATCTACTAATAATAAGTGACTTGCATCTCCATACCTCTTCTTTTTCTTGTAGACGTCTAGTTCATTGAAATGATGTTGTTTAGTTGTCTGTTGTTCACACTGACAACACAGAGTCTCCAGGAATACCAGTCTGCTCTCCATCTCTTCAAAGTCACCTTCCAAATGTGCTGGAGACAAAAAAGACACACACGAAACTGTGATAACTCATACTACAGTAAGTTTTACACAATAAGCCAAGACTTTATTCATCCCCAGCCAGGGAAATGTCAGTGTTACAGGCAGCAGGCAATAGAAGAAGGAATGACAACAGAATAGAAAAATACAAAATAAAAGTTGACTATATAAATGTACATTTCATAAAAGAACTATAAGAAATATGAAAGAAAAAATATATATTGCCACAAAAGAACCTTAAAAAAAATATTGCCCTAAAAAACATATACTGCCAAAAATTTGACGAGAATTTCAGTTTTAACATAAGTTGCACATGGACCGAAACTGCACATGGTGGGCATGGATAAGTGTAGTCCAGTGTTTACTCTATTGAACAGTTATAAATATATATGTGTTACAGTAGGAAAAAAAAACTGCATATACACATTGCTGGGTATGGATAATATAAAATAATATAAATTTGCACTATTGCACAGTAGTAAATATATATGTCGAATACCACTATATCAGCATTTTTTAATTTCTGTAACTAACATTCATATCCACTTCACACATTAGGCAGCTGTGCAGAGGTGAGAAAGGAGCCATCTCTGTCTCTAGCTTTCTTTTTTGGTTCTCCGCACAACTGTTTCTGTTTACTTTTCACTTTATGTGAACGACTTACTTTAAATTATTTTTTAAAATCAATCACTGTAAGTGGGAAAACACAGTTAATCTATGGGGCTTTTATTTAGAAAAAATAGCCTAATTCTGAGCTCCCTGTAAATATACACTGTCTTTCTGTGTCTTTTACTTTGAAAAACAAGGGCCATCCCTAGTTTCCTGTTCTCGAATGGAACAACTATTGTCCTTGAAGACATGAACATTTTGATATTTGAATTGTTTCTGTAGCTGTAAGAACACAGAAGTATTTAGCAGCAAGCTAAGAATTAAAATACATTGTTAGAAAGGCTGGAAGCTAAACAAAGCTGGAAGTTGAAATGAATTGTCAGAAAAGGCTGAAAGAAGAAATGCTTTGTATTAACATCAAACAAATGAACTCAAATATTTGAAATCATTTGCTAGAATTGGAAGCTGAACTACATTACCTAAAGAAGCTGTGATCTTAAGTGCATAGCGTAAAAGGTAGAAAAAAGTTGAATAGAAATATACATATCGCACATTCACAGTGTGTAACTGTATCACATGCTTAGTCACTGAGCAAGAAGTAGAGAGAGCATTCAAAAACCCTAGGTGGTAACAGCTGCCAAAAAGAGCTCAGTATCAATCCACATCAATTGTGGCAGACGAAGACAAACATACAAACACACAAAGCTAAATAGAAGCACAAATGTCCTCATGTATGAGTACGTGTCAGTGTGTATGTGTTCGTGCATGTTCATGTGTTGCATGTCAGTAACAATCCCCACAAAGATAGCTGAGACTACACACAAATTTCAACCAAATTTCAAGAATGCAGAAAATTTTGATGTCTGAATCCTGTTTCCACATTGAATTATGTGGAAGGATTTCACTGTTTAAAATGACGTAATAATAACAATAATAATAATAATACATTTAAAATGTAGGATAACAATAGTGTCCTGAATCAGCATTCACACTAATAAAGAATTCCGTCTGTAGAAGAACAAATTGTGTGAATGTGTCTAGCATTCACACCGATAAAGTCTAGAAGAACAACTGCATCAATACTGAATCAGCATTCACACTATTAAAGGGCTGAGGCAACAACAGAGCTAGAACAAAGCTCTTCCCAGATTCCCGTCATCCTTTGCATGCAAATTCAAGCACTGCTAAAAATAAATGAGAAAATGATGGATGAACGTGGCGATAACGAAAAATAAACTGAGGATGCTACATTGACTTTTAGAGCTGATGTGTGGCAGCATTTCAGTTTCCCATTTCAAGAACTTACAATGGCGAAAAGGAAACTTGCAAATATTGCCAGACAATGGTCAACTACACTACAGGAACCGCAAACATAAGAAACCATTTGTCACATCGCCACCCACAAAAACTCAAACCACAAAAACAGCATACAGTAGGGAAAAAGGCTTGCATAGACTTTAAACCTTTGCCTCACAAGCAGGTTTAAACGTTGGCCACGCCAGCCATCTGCTTGGTCGAGTGAGGCGTGTAGCAGCGTTTTTTACTGCTGTGCTGACCACCAAACAGAGACTGTTAAACCCACCAGTACTGATGGTTCAATCATTCATTGCCAAGGACAATTCATGCCAAAATGAAATGGTGTAGAGTTGAACATTGCCCTCTATGTGGTTTTCTGTCCACTAAAGGAAGCTGATGGTATTCCTTCCACCATATTCTCCTTTCATGAATCCAGCTAAGGAATTCTTTTCTGCCTGCAGGTGGAAGGTGGGTGAGTTATACCCTTTTGCGGGTGAGATATGGTGTTTGAGAAACACTATCTCAAGAAATGAGCCGAGGCAATTGAGATACTGATACTGGTACCATGTGTTATTGTTGGCGGTGGTGCTGGCTGGCTCTATTGGGCAGTAATGCAACAGACTTCATACCTATGTTAGAAGTGATGGCATCAAGTTCACTGATAAAGGCTGACAAGCTTTGCAGTTGTTCTTGTAGTTGTGTCAGAGCTGTTCTTCTTCTCTCCCAGTGTGCTGAGAGCATGACTATGTCCCCATCTACAGCCTGACAAACACACAGAAGGGCAGTTAAAACGGAGCAGAGAGGACAGCTGCAGGAATTATAAGCTGTAACAACACAATCACGAGTAACAAACTCACTCTCTCAAACTCCATTGACAATATGAGTGACAAGTTTTTTAAAATGAATATTGAACATTCCCAATTTTCTCAAGATCCATGGTGAGGTCTTCATGACTTGTGTTATCTTTGTGAGAGTCCAAAGCCCAGACATATTCCGTTTACAATGACACAAAAACATAGAAAAACAGGAGATCCTCAAGATAGAATAGCAATTTTGCTTAAACAATTTTTTTTAAATGGCTGGCAATACAATTTATGTAGATTGGACAATTAATCCTTTCAGCTCTAACTTATTCGCTAAAAAAATGTGTCTGTTTCAAATATTAACATTTGAATATAAAACCAAGTTTCTCCATTACTCCACTGTAGCCAACGGAAAGCCAACACTGGTGTCTGACAGTGTTCTGTGAACATTCTTTGTGTTTTTTCACATTTTGTTTGCTGAAAACATCTACATATTCAAGCATCCATTTACACAGGTTCACCACCGACCCCAGGATGCACTCCTTGTATATTGCAAATCATTAATGGTTTGAAGTGATGTTGCGTGTCTAACAGCAGTGCAGAGAAATACTGAGCTTACCTCTGCAGCCTGAGCACATTCTTTTGTTCTTTTGTGGAGCGGAAACCAACTCTCCTCATACCTACAAAACCAAATTTCATATACATAAACACACCTTTTATCAAAGCTGTTTGTTACATGCTGTTAACTGACTCTGTGTGTGTGTGTGTGTGTGTGTGTGTGTGTGTGTGTGTGTGTGTGTGTGTGTGTGTAGACACCTGCTGAGGATTTCCAGTCCAGCACTGAAATAAGGAAGGCTTTCAAACCTGAAAACAAACAGGAGAATCACACAATGTTCCCGGGGAGGGGCAGCTGCATGATAATTGGTAGTCTGTTAGTGACTAAATAGACTAGTTTCACCAATATGGGAAACCAGCAGTGAATGAAGCTGTCAGGCTAAAGGAGGCTTGTTACCAGACAGGAATGCAGCTGCTGCAGTCATCAAAACAAAAACTGGAGTGGAATGAAGATTAGACGCTCACACGTGCACGCACACAAAACCATATGTTTTCTGCACCTTGGTCGCCTCTTGATTTTGGTGTCTCTTGACTTGTCTCCAAAGGTCTTGAAGCTGGAGGGAGGGGAGAAAGAGAGAAAGATAAATAAAGAAAAGCTGATGACTATCTCCATAGGCACAGTCATTCAAAAAATATTAAGCTTTCCAGCTCATGGAGTCCTTGGCAGAGCCATACTGAAGTCTCAGCTTTCACACCCGGCTGCAGTACAGCCTGTGCTGTAGTAGCTTTTGTTTAGGCATTAGGCATTACAGCAGCATGTAATAGACGAGGGAATAGAGAACTTCGAAAAAACGAAAAACAAAATAAAAAAGTGGACTATGTATATGTACATATTATACAAATATCTTCTAAAGAAGCTCAGCTTTCTTCCGTCATTGTCCAGTCCTGGTCAATTTCAGTCTACGCCAGCAAACCCGGTTGAGACTGCCTATTATCCTGGAGACAACAACAAACCTTCTCAGCCTCAGTGTCCAGGCAAAAAATAAATACATAAGTCGCAGTAAAATCTTCCAATCCTACGCACTGCCAAACAAAAAAGCAGAAGCACAGAAGTCTACTGGAAGTTACTTGGTAGACTGACACAATTTAATCCCATTAACAACAAAACTTGACAGCTTAATATAGATGTAACCATGCCAAAAACTCAAAGTCCAATAATACCTAGATAAAAAGTCTACAATACAATATTTAATGCAATATAAAAAACTTGAAAAATGCTCTTTATTAATAAATTAGTGTATACAGCATTTTTTATTCATATAAAATTTGTTGTTAACTGATAGTGCTTCTGCTTACCTTCTTTCATAAAATAAAAGTAGCCAGCCATGACCTAAGCATGAGCAAAAAATTGGCATGAACTGTCTTTGGCAATGAATGATAGAACCATCTACAATTTCACAACAAAAACAGTGCAGCAGTCAGTGGCAGTCCTTTCATGAAATAATTAAAAGAGCTGTTCCACCGGGTGACCACACCAATGATCTGTTTACCTACTGGTAGGTTCAACTGGTAGGTGGTGGTCACAGCTGTTGCAGTTGAACTGCAGTGAAAACATGCTGCTAGACGCCTCACTCGACCAAGACGGCTGGTGAGGCAAGGTTTTAAGTGTGTGCAAAACACTTTCTGTCTGGGGACAGTTCGTCCTCTCTCACCGCTATATCTATTATCTATCTACTATTTCGTGCATTATCTGTAACGACTAACATGATAATTGTTGTTATTCATCATGTGGAGCTCTCACTCCAAAACACCATTTCTAAACCTCAGCTATGTGGAGTCCAGTGTGTGATTGAAAAAGAGGAAACAGTTGTAGTATGCTATTGTATGAACATGAACTATTGTATGATATGTACCTTTGGACCACAGAGTGCCTAACTACAGAGACACGACTTGAATGCATCTTTGGACCAACACAGACTTTTCAGATGAATTTGTTTAAATACATACATGATACAGCAGCTATTAACAGGGTACATTGTAAACAGAGGCTTTTAAAATTCAAATTGCTGACATAACATGATATGAAGTCGATCATTTTTCTTTTTTCTTTGACATTATTGATACTTTTATTGTAGAAATGATGTGGCCTTAACGTTTTTCATGTATTTACTAGCCCCTGAGTGGTTAAAAGTTCGCTGGAAAAATGAGAAATCACATGATCGTCAGCTGAAAGCCATTAACAGCTAGGACCAGTAGATCAGGACGATAACAAACTGAATCTCAACGTAGCTAAGTTGAAAATTACATATAGCGAAGAACTCCTCAATTGCGGGGAGGGTAATATGACGACGTGTGCGCCACAAATGAACGTTAACTTGACAGCTATCCGCAAACACGAAGGCAGAATGAGGGCTGTCGTTAGCTGTAGCTGCTGCAGATGCTAATCAGAGCTCTGCAGGGGAATTTTCTCTACGTGCTATGCTCTACATCACAAGGTCTAACGCATACATCTAAACTACAATATAAGATTGACATAGCTAATCAGCTTTATACCTCCGGGGGAGGTTTGCCATAGTTAGCTAAAGCAGAGATTATCAGTATGTCAGAGAGTAGACCTACCCCGTTGTGAAATCCTGCTGGACCATGTGAAGTCTTTCTCTGAAGTTTTCAAACATGGTTCCTCTTCGTTTCGTTTTTCCGATCTGATCTATCTCATCTAACACCAGCTTTGACTGACTATCAACACTGACGAGTTAACGTTAACGTGCATAACCTACTGATTTGCTCTGCAGCCCTACACCTGTTCTCATGTCTTCTCTTTCGTCCTAAACCCAAGCTTCCTAAATTGCCGATCTTCTCCTCCGCGTCTACAGAAGCTGCTCTCTCCCACCCAGCAGGTTCGCCCAGTGCGGTAACACACAACACAGACGGTGGGTTTACACAGCTGGAGCAAAATAGTAAGGAGAAGGTCTGCCACAGAGAAGCCTGCCTGAAAGTCCACACTCGGGGATAAATCATTAACAGACTCACGTCATCTCCGCTCTCTACCACTGACTTTTTTAACAGTGATGGCGGATCGTGAAGCCTCTCAATCCCTTCGTCGTTTCCCGTTTTGTACGTCTTCGCCTCCTCCCCTCGCGTCTCAGTTCCTCCCACTGCGAGCGAGGACACAAGAGAGAGACAGGAGAGGGGGCGACTCGAGGCAACAGGCATTTAATAAAATGAGACATTCAATGAGCCATCACGTTTTAAGCCATTTCAATATGACATGTAGCACAACTCCATCACGTGTCCATTGTTTTATTATAGTTTTATGTAAATCTCTGTCAGAAGACCAGAACATTGTTCATGAGAGCATATAATTACTTTCAGTTAAATTCACAACATGACACAATGTGACAAGAATATACGGATGTCATACATTTTTTCAATTTAACAATCACACCTAAGAAAAGTACTATATAAATAGTTAAATGTATGTATGATAGTGATATATATTTATATATCATATGCACCCAAACACACTGTGTACATGCATCATCTTTATCTATTATCTATATCTTTATATATCTAGCTCTCTCATTCTCTCTCTCTCTCTATATATATACACATACACACACATACACACACACACATATATATAAATATATATATATATATATATATATAATGTATACACACACAAACACAATACTATACTACTGCATCAGTACATTTATGAAACCTTGGAGAGCCCAACTGTGCCAACTGTGACCAAGAAAAATTCCCCATCGACTGGAAGATGGAGGTATGACACGATACAGCTTAAAAAAAAATCAGAACCAATGTGCTGACTGAAATACTTTGATATCATGGATATAGCATCAATGACCCCTGGATTACAGATTTAGTCCTTCTGCATTCAAACACATGCAAAATGTTGAGGAATGTTGTGCAGCATTTGATACCATTGACCATGACATTTTAATCAATCTTCTTGAACAGTTTGTAGGACTTTCTGACTGTGTTAACATTTCCCCATGAACAAACACTTGACAGCAGTAGCAAGGTAAATGTAATGTAAAACTCCCCTTCAATTGAAAGCAAAATTTGAGCGGCTGCCCAGAGGTATTTTTGAATGGGCATTGTTTTCTTTTGTATGTAGCCTACTTTTGGAGGTGCAATTTCTTTTTGAGGACTTAAATAATAAAGTATAGATGCGTTATATAATAATTTCATGGAGTCACTCTGTTGTGTTTTGATTGCTAGGACTATTTATCCCCCACTTGGGCCACCCCTGTCAAAAAGTCTCAGCACATGACTGCAAATAAATATATTTGGTAGTTCTATCACGTGTTTACAACTCATGTCCATGATATATCCATTCATCTCCATAGAGTCCATAACAATCCCCACAACTGCTAGGGCCATGTTTTTACAGGAAAAGCATGGAAAACAGGAAAGGAAAGCCATGCCTCCTACTACGTAGTCTGTAGAGGTCTGTCTTCAATTAAAATCAACACATCATTGCTGAATTTTCAATCGATTTTGATGTAAACTGATGTAAATTGGCTGCCATGATGTAATTCTGTTTCGAAATAAAAAATATTTAAATTAAAAAAACACATTACAATATTGTCTTTGTAATTAGGCCTACATTTATTGTGATTGTGTAAAGATATATACAGTGTGTCAGCAGGGTTGTGCAGAGTTGAGGTGTAACAGCTGCACATACTGCTGAACAAATCAAGTGAAAATAAATGACTTGGGGCTACATGTTTATTTAAGTAATTTCATATTAAAGTATTTTTCCTCTTCTTTACCTTACATAAGTAAGCTAAACTTAGTGTAAAGGACAGACACTGAACAATCGAATATTTAAGTGGAAAAAGGATTTCCTTTGGCTACCTTTCGATGAGGAACAGCAGCTCTTGTTCTGTTCCTGGTGCAGGGAGGCTCCCGAAAAGATTTGAATGCCGTTAATTTGCACTGAAACTATATTTTCCAGTATCTTACTGATTCAATTCAGTTTTATTTACATAGTGCCAAATCATAATCGAAGTTGTCTCAGGACACTTTCCATATAAAGCAGGTACAGACCAAACTCTTTATCTACAGAGACCCAACAATTCCCTCAAGAGCAAGCACTTGATGATGAATGGAAGACTGGATATCAGCCTATAGTTGGTGAGTGCATTATCTAATTATCTATGTTGGGTTTCCTTAGTAAGGGCTTTATAACAGCTGTTTTGAAGGCATCTGGGAAGATGACTGTTTGCAGAGATGTATTTATAATCTTTAGGGCATGTTGAGAAACACTGTTGAACACCTGCTTTAAAAATTCTGTAGGTGTAGGGTCAACACATAAGGTGGAGAAGTTACACTTTTTGACAGTCTTGCAGAACTTAGTTAACATAATACAGGATAATTTTCCCATGGTTACTATTTCATAAAGTTTGCAAAGGACATGTGTTTTTACATCAGCAGCATTGCTTCCTGTAATTGGAGTTATTTTCTTATTGAAGAACGATTGCGCGAAAATCCTCCAGTGTTGTGATACAGACGTTTATTGACACATCCAGACGCGTATCTCCTGGCCGCAAGTCCCACTCTGAGCAACAGAGGCATTCCTCCTCTGTTGTCATCGATGAACATTGTCCACAAGAACACCACCAGTTACCGTCTACTCGTGGACGCGCAGCCGTTTGTTGTTGTTTGGCCAGCTGTTCCTCTCTCTGCCTCCGCGTCCTCCTGTCAACGAGCTCCTCGTCCGTGTACTCTGGCTCAAAACGGTAAGGACTTCCATCGTAAACAAAGTCATCGTCCACCACCTCAGAGTCGGATATATTTTCATCCATTTTGTGAAAAATAACAGTCGCGAACTACAGCTAAACTAGCCGACCGCCGCAGAGTTAGCCGTGTTGTGGCTGGTTGCTCGAAAATGACACCATCCGCGTCAGAGGTAGTTGTCTAGAGACGCTGGATGTTGATAACATGCCACCACGGGCTCAGAGGGGAATAGCACCAGCATATCATAACAAAATATTGGAATATGAACGAGTTTCGCCGCAGATTATGCGTTTATAGAGGCTACGCACGGGTGCCCCGATTACTCGCATTATACGGATATACGCGCCGCTCCTCTGGGGCTAATTTCTTCAAAACGACTCCAAATGCCACCAAAGTTGTCTGGGTGAGTAAATGGTCGTATTTAATGCTCCAATTAAAGTCCAGGTTGTAAAAAACGAAAGTTATCCTTTAACACTGCTATTGTTTAACCATGGGTTGATTCTGTCAGTTGACCTAATTTTAACCTTTAATGGAGCAACAGCATTTAAAGCAGATGACAAGGTGTTGTTGAAATTTAGTATAAAGAGTCATAGCTGTGTGACTCAAATGATCTCATAATGTTACAGAACTTTGTTTCAGTCTTGTCATATGGAAATTTATTTCGAACCAAAAATTCCCCTTTAGTCATTGTTAAGATTAGGTTGGTGTGATGTGGTAACTTGTGTCTTAATGTATTGTGTTTTCATAATTGATTATTTCCCACCTGTTTTGTACCATGTATATTATGTACATTAATATATGTGGCCAGCAGGGGGCAGTGTGACGCTTTACTTCACCCATGACATCGTTACGGCACTAGCGTTTACGGTGTTAGCTGATTTCTTCATTCTGCTGAGTGAGGTTAAACGAACACAGGTAACTTTTCCCTGTCTCATTTATTTCTCCTGTTTGCAAAAGCCAGGCGGCACCTGTAACATTCGTATCAGAAAACACACAGTGATGGTCAGAAATATTAGCAGTTGACATCATGTCAATGCATCATGGCACCTGTCAGCAAAACATAAGTAGATGCACAATGTTTTGATTTTCAAGAGAGATGGAAAAACGTTTTTTTTTTTTTCGCTCAAGTAAAAGGCATGCCAGTGTGCCTAAATTTGTTGGTGGGGACCACACAGTGATGAAAAAAGCCAATCTCAAGAATCTTTAAAGCTTGTGTGTTGTTTGGGCTGTTTTTTTGGTAAATAAAGTATTTATTTATTTATTTATTTATTAGCATTGTTTAATACTAGTGGTGCGATTAACTTCCCTGGCTTCAACATAGTAGGCTTCATTGTTTTGCAACTGCCATTACCTGCTTCTTGTAATTTCCCCATCTGGGGATTAATAAAGTATCTTATATTGTCTATAGTATTACCACTTATTTCACTGTTCAGAGTCATTAAGTCATACCTGTTTTGCAATGAGAGTTCAGGTTGTGGAGTGAGCTTTGGTGCCCTCTTATTTAATTTCTTGCTGGATTTGCCTTTGCGGTGGATGGCAGCAACCCAAGTCATTAGGTATGGCTGGTTTGTGAGCCTCAAAAGCTGATCCAGTGGCATTGGGACACATCCAGGGCAACATGTCTGCTAAATCTGTGCCAGGATACTCTACAACTGATGTAATCCTGTGTATGAAAATCTGTCCATTTTCAGCACCTAGTACAGAAGCTGCTACAGAGTCAAGGAATTCCTCATTCTCACATATTTGATACAATGTTTCAATCTTCTTTTCTAGCTGTGCAATTCTCTCAGTCAGTTGCTCAAACTCTGTGCAGCTCGCATATTTTGCCATGTTGTCATGTTGTCTGGCATAGTACCGTGAAGTAATAAAAGTGATAAAAATATGGTGTTGTCTTTCTGTTCCTTTTTTTCTCTGTATCCAGTATTCACTTTCCGCAACTTTTGTAAAAAAACACAACAATATCAGCAAAGGAATCTAAGCAAAGCAGAGTGAGAAGGACAGCTGTCTGCTCTATAAGAGAGCACTAAGTAATAAGTATAGTCACAGTCAAGACAGGGTGTTTTATATTTACACAACTTAAGCAAGCAAGGTCCAACAGTTGATTAGTATGATCATACTGTAAGGAAATGAATGGAAACCAGCTGATGCCTATACACACAAAAATCTAAATCAAAATAACGAGGTTTGTATAAGATACAGCATGACATAAATGTGATTTGTCCAGCAAAGGCACAAGTATGGTTTTGCAATAACCTTCAAGCTACTTAACAAACAAACAAAGGGGGGAAACTATGTGTTAAGACTTAGGGTTGTAATTTTCAGCATGGTATTTTGTTAGCTCTGTACTTGGTGCAATGTGTGGAAATAGCCTCAGTTTAAATTAGGCAAATGCAACTAACACATAAATATACAAAGTGATTTTATTGTAACTTGTTCAAATGATTCACATTTATACAAACTTTTGTAAGGTACTTTACAGTTACCTTACATGTCACTGCACAAATATTTGTCTTTGTATGTGTTAAATGCAGCTGAATGCATCTTACCAAAAAGCCATGAGTACATGATGACAGTGGAGTACAGAGTATTTAACAAAACAACTGATTAACAACGACTGATAACACTTTAAAGTTGCATTAACCAGCATGAGATGACATGAATTCATAGTCATGCATGGATTAATTTGTCATTTATGGCAAAACTCCTTGGCTGTTGGAAAAAATAGAGGAAAACTTTGTTCCCATGAAATGACAGTATCTCCAAGGAGCACAGGCATATTGCACATTTTTGCACTTTCTTTTCTTTTCAAGACAGCTAAATAAAAATTGTGGGAGATGCTCAGTAAAGCGATACTCTCCTGTGTTGTTCAAATAAATTTGAAACCCTGATGAAACACAGTACATTGTAAGCTGTAATATGCTGTAATGTCATTTAGCCAACACATGTGACACAGTAACAAATGTGTTACAACTGTGTTAAGGAAGAATGTTGAAGCTCATTTTATGCTCCAACCACACAAGTTGTAAGGATCATTACTGAAAACACCCTTGATATAATATATGATGAGAGGAGGTGTTGTCACTGTTTCCAGTGATGTTCTATTTGTTTTTGTATGTCTGTAGCTACTTGATAGTGAGCTCTGTAATTAATGATCAATTGCGAGTTAGAAAAAACTTCAACAAACCTGTGGTGTTTTGTACATGACACTGTCACAATGATGAAGAAGCACCATTTCATGGCATAACAATTCTAGTAAACAATTAGTTCATGCTTTGTAGAAAGACCACCCTGATGCATCAGTGTTGTGGACCGATCAAGCAAAGCTTCACATTGACACAAGTGGAAAGAGATTTTACTTCAAGGGAAAGTGAACTCTATTAAGAAAGGATACATTTCTTTTAAGGTGAGTTGTGGTATGGACAGAGTACAATTAACTAATTTACAACACTTTTGTCGATCACTTATTTTTTAAAGCCACTGTGTGTAGAAACGCCATGTGATTACTACAACTTCCAAATTATTTTTATGTTAAGTTTAATGGCAAGACAAGTGAAAGATGGGGCAGCAGCGTCCGTTGCTTTTTTCTTTTCAAATTTTTTTATTGCCGTCACCAAAGTCACTAGATTTTCTTTTAAAATTCTTCACAGAGGAGCTTGACTGTGAGGAAATGTGCAATATTAATTATTGTACTGACTTATTTTATTTAGTACAGTCATAATATTTTACCACTCTTCTATTCAACCTCCCCCAAATCAGCGTAGAAACCAGCTCTTAGTACCTGAGAGCACCCTTTGTACTCCTAACACCCGCTAACATTTCAATAATATCCACAATATTGAGTGTGGAGACATTCATTTATCATGCAGGATGGTGGCCATGTTAACAGTGAAGGTCAAATCACATTACACTATTTATTGAGGCGTTTCTTTGTATTTCTGTTGTTCACTCACCTCACAAAACACATATCCTTCTATTGCTACAAATATAAATCAATCAATCCACACAGACTGTGAAATAAGCATGACACGTGTCAATATGTGGTTTTGTTTGTAGCATGACTAGTGAAGCATAAACAAAAACTTAACAGTACTTCAAGTATGAGCACAAAAGGCTCCAGTGGCCGGGGAGGAGGAAATACAATAAATAAATCAGTAAATCAAAACACCAGCAGTTCTGTTACGGTACACTTCGCATGTAACCAACTTGAAATCTACTTTTGATCTCTGAACAAACTAGTAGATTTTGGAAGGGGGGGGGGGGTGGAGGCTGTCACAGGTGTGGATGGAATAGATGGACGTGTCCATGTGCTTATGATGTGTCGCTGACTTCTGAAAGGCTAGGTTCACATTGTTTCAAGTCTGTCTTAAAACAAGACCCACATTCCCATATGTGCAATAATTATTAATTTGTTAATTATTAAAGGAAGACTTTTGAAGGTATCCACTTGATTTGTCTAATGCCAGGATATGATTACTTGATTTTTTGGTCTCTGACAATGGTCACCATGTCAGATCTAACATCGCTATAAACTCTTGCCATGTCTTGGTCAAGTGACTGGCAAAACTATGCGTATGACCCCAAATAATCACAGCATAATCCATAATCGCGCACAATTTCATCAGATGTCAAGCAACTGACAAAATGACAGAAGCGTTGTGTGTGATGCTGGCGGTCTTGTGAACCGAAAAAAAAGAAAAGAAAAAACATCTGTGGATGCAAAAGTATATGCAAGGGACAGTGTTAACTTCAGCCCTATACATCTACTACTACTACTTTACATCCGAATGACAACTACGACAGGTACAATGAGTTTCACATATAGCAATTTTATTTACATAGTTATTTATTCTACAAGGACCAGGCTTGGCTGTGTTGGCTGCTTCAAACAGCCTACTTTAACGTTTGATCTGGAATTAGTAATGGTAAGCACATTCCTGTTTTGATGCAGGCATGGTTCTCCCTCGAGGAAACATCAAATAGGCAGTGATACTGTTGCCACAAATCAACAAACTTTCCCTCTCTTTCACTGTCCTACCTGACAGCAGCAACCTCAGCATCCCTCCTCCTCCTCTTTGTCATGGTTATCTGACTGTGCTCTGGAGAGAGCACCTGATTGGTAAACCCTCAGGAACACGTTGTGTGAGATGTCACACTAGGCGTGTCAAGACAAAAAAATTCTAACATGCTTGTCTTTTTGTTGACGTCTGGGACACCCCACAACAGTTTAGCATGTCACACTACACTGGTATAGATGCCCCATTGTCATTCATGATCGGCCACGATGCAGGTAATTGGTCGGCAAAATGGTCTCAAAATTGGGTTAGATCTGTGAAGTCTGATCCCGGCTTCTTTAGACATCTTAAGTCTCATATCAACTTCAGCTAAACTTGGATTGTATTTTTGGACCGAACTGTCAGTTTTGGCCAAAATCATTCCTAGACAAAATCCATAGACTTGAAAAAAAATGTAAACCTATAATTTTATTCTGGTGAGAAATTTAGCTGCTTAACCTTTAGGCCTTCTGTTATAGATCTAGACAACCCTGAATGGAGTATTCCAGTTTAAACGAAATGGCAAGAGATATGTTGGAGGACTGTTCTGTAACCGGACTGACAAAAAGTCCAGTGCAATGGCACATAGCCATATGCCTGGTGGCTTTCTCTAAGTGGCTACTGAAAACTGTTCAGTGGACTCAAGTTAAACTATGTGCTCTGATGAAAGCAGTACCTTTTTCATGTGAATATAATAATACAAAAATATCAAGCAGCTGTTTCAGATACAACAGGGAAGCGTCTGCATAAGTGACTTTTCACTGTACTGTCCACTAAATAACAAATCTTCCATTATGCTGTGCCTTCCAATTATCTATTCTACATACAGAATCAAAATTATTCCACAATCGTGGACCAGCAAAGAGAACAGTACAGTCACTACATCACCATCCAACCAGCCAACAACCATCATCATGCATTGCCTATGATCCACAATGTTGAATGTTGTTTTAAATATTTTGCTAACTGTTTTCAACATTTAATGCTCACTGTAGCAAAAAGTGAATCTGATGGTGAACATCAGTGTTTCAGAAGAATTCTAGGGCTGGTCCTGGTTTTAACAGCTGAGGTAGTTGACTTGGTCTGGGTGAGGCCCTTTATGGAGCCCTTAGAAGTCCTAGAATAGCTACTGACAAGGGGACTGTCTTTAGCCGAGACCTCTGTGGTGCCCTCTGAAGGGGCTTTTGCAGCACCTTTGGAATTGTGGATAGAGTAACTGCTGGCTGGTGAAGGATACTTGGTAATGTCCTTAATAGTACCTTTGTTAGTGTCCCTAGAAGTGTGCTTGGCAGAATAACTGGCTAGTGGGTTAGTGTGTACACGTGTAGATGTCACTGACTTGATAGCAGCTTTAGTTACAGTAGTCCTATCAGTAACAGCTCTAGCAAAAATCCTGGAATCAGCATTCCTGGTAATTGGTTTAGGGACTGTGGATGACGCAGACTGATTTCTCTGGAGCCTTTTTTCTCTCACATGTCTGCATATGACCTCACTGACAGGGCTGAGGTCATAGTTTGTGATGATGTTGGTAAAGCTGACCCTTTTTCGAGAGGACTCCACAGCAGTGTGCCTCACCAAACTTGACTTTTCAACATTTACCTTGTCTACTATGTCTTCACTAATACAATTGCCCCTCTCTAATCTCATCTCTCCTACATGGCCACATCTGTCTTGTCTAAGTTCTTCATCATGGCTAGCAGTGATTTTATCAATATGGTTCACATACTCCTCTCTAACAGCTTCATCACAGTCAGCCTCCTTCTGTGGGATCTCACTAATATGGCAGTCATTCTCCAATTGGACATCACCATCATTGTATTGCAATGTCCTGCACTTCTTTGATGAGTTATTGTCCAGGGGAACCCAGTTCAGAGGAGTAGGGCTGGTGTCTGGTGGGAGGCCTCTCCTCCTTCTGGACAATCTCAGGACCCCAGGGTTCTCACCTTGCTGTCTAATGATTAAACCATTAGTCAATGTCATTTGAACTGGAGTCCTGCATGAATTTCTTCCTGAGTCCTGGAGAGTACTGAAGGTCTTGTGGTTGCTATAATAGTTAGACACTGTTTGGCGGTTGATAGGAAGGTGCTGATTGTGAGGCAGCTCTTGGTTGATATGTTGGGAGAGGTGTTTGTTGTTGATTTCCTGGGATCTGCTTTGGGGATGGCCTCTTGGTTTAGAGGTAGGAGGAGGTCTTGTGCAGGGCCTGGAGGATTGTCTGCTACCAACGTCTGTGCTAGGCTTTAAGAGAGGGACTGATCTGACATACGATGTTCTTTGTTCAGACAAACCAGTCACCATGGCAACCTGCAAGAGATCACGAGAGCTCCTTTTAAATCCTGGGAATAAGTACATTAGGGGAGAACAATTATAAGTACAATTCTGTATAAATAAATGGATGACCTACTGTTTAGTACAGGCTGAGTAAAACAGCAGTTAGAGCATATTTCAGAGAGTAAAGAGGAATATGTTGGTTGAGACATAATTAAGAAATCCCAAAAGCAAAGCAACCAGTGCAAAGCAGTCTGCCTTAGGAAGGTTGTGTGAGCCTCCTCCTGTGGTTCTTTTTAAATCTTGTATGGGCTGGATGACAATACACTGACTAAGGACTGACAAGTTTGTAGCTGTAATGTGAATGTAGGCATAACAGAGGAAACTATGAGAATAATATTGACCAGGATTGAACAAATAGTCCTGGAATGATTGTTTCCTGACAGACCAAATCAGGTAAATTAATTCACACAAAATCTAAAAACACTAGGACAGCATTGGTCAGAACTTGGCTTCAGATTATGGTCAGCTGGAGCTCAGCATGGACTGATTACAAAACAGACTCCAGCAGACCTTTGAGGAGCTCTTTGCAAAGGGAGTTATTTTCAGATTATTGAGCTGCATTCAAATGTCACTCATCACATTTGTCACACAGTCCCACTAACCCCTAAATCCCAGTTTCAGAAGCATCCCAGTAGTGTATCTCCACTCTGCTTCGCAGAGAATATTCACCAGATCTATGTTTTACAGACGACGCATCAACCTGCACGGAACAGATCAAGCGTCTCAGGAAGTCAGACAGCAGCCTTAGTGGAATACTTTAATTAAATGGTTAGCACAAGTAACAAACACACACATACATGCATGCATGCATACACACACACACGCACACACACACACACATACACGTGTGTGTGTGTGCGAGTGCATGGCAACTGCTACTGTTATTTTTTTGTCATATTTCTGTTATTATTATATACACATTATTGTTATAATGTACATATACAGTCATATATTAATATATACATATACTATCATACACATTACCATATACTTATACTGTAATATACTATTTCTTATTTTTAGTCATGTTTCTGTTATTATTTTAGGTATTGCAATATGTATCACTGTCAAAATCGATCTTCATTATTGAGGGTACCAGACACCTTTCAGACAGAGAAGCATATAGAAATGATGGTCAGACCTTATTAGCCCTCCTGACCTGTAGGGAGAGCTGGCGTGGTCTCAGGAGGTGTCTCTCAGCTGCTTCTCTCCTGTCCTCCTCCATCCCCTCTCTGCACCTACTCTGCTGTTCCTCCTCTCGCTTCTCTCTCTCTCTCCTCCTCCTTGCCCGGGCACTTAGAGGGCAGAAGGAGCTGACTGCCACAGAGCCTCCACTCCCTCTCAGAGACCTAGAGTCTCGCTGCACTGATGGACAGCAAGACAGATACAAAGGCACAAAGACAGACAGATGGAGGCAGAAATAAAGCATTTTTTTTGATTAATTGATCTACCTATTTATTCAAAGTTACCTCAACCATTGTAGTTTAAAAGAAATATCACACTCACAAAGGCTGATGCAACTGTAAAAAAATCCCCCCCTAAATTGCACTCTTCACAGACAGACACACAGACAGGTCAGTTGATAAGTACCTGTTTTTCTACTGAATGTGCTCATATTCTTCCCCTCAGCTGCAGTCCTGTGATTGGCGGAAAGACAGGAAGTAAGATGCTCTGTGCCAGCTTGCTCTTTTGCTTGTCCACTCACTAAGAAAGCCATGTTGCTGGGCAATGCAGCTGAACCTGAAGTGAAAGAGGAAATGGTTTCAGTGATTTTGACGTGACTTTCAGCGACAAATAAGTACTTCCAGATGTACTAACATGAAATAACATGGACCTGTTTTACTTTTCTATTACACTCATTTACATTAATAACTTCTTTTCAAACAGTTTGCAGTTGCTCGACCAATGTTGTCCATGTGAGAATACACATGGCCCATTTTAATAGGTGACCCTTATTGACTGAGTCGAGGATAAACTGAATGCCTGTGTGTCGGTATGTACTATACAGTATGGTCCCCAGACATTCCACAGGTAATGCAAACCAGCTTAAACCATTGTTTTTTTAGCAGAGGGATGACACCTCAATACATGACTGCATGACCACCGCACTCAACAGTGAATTCATGGGCGCCCTGGTAGCTCACCTGATAGAGTGCATACCATGTATCATGGCCATTTGCTGCAAATAATCATGAAAAGTTTGAAATTATTTGGACCCTGTTTTACTTAATTTGCTGTGTTCAGGCAGCACCACTGAATAAAGCAAAGCCCGTTCCATCCTGACTTGGCCTTGACAGGTTGTGACTCAGGGCATTGTTTCAGCAAAATCCAAGGTATAGCAATGTTTTAACAGACATATAGCTCTCTTCCACATTCACAATGCCTAATGTCTGCATGTAACGACTTAGAGGGAGCAGACAAAATCCTGTTCATTTTATCTAGTTTGGTGAATATTTCAGCACCATGGACAGCGAATGGCGATCTAATTATCATTGGGCTTGTGTTCAAATATCACAGAACATGAAGAAATTCATTGAATTACAATTGCTCGCCACTGTCGCCAAGTGCTTGCTCATGAGGGAATTGTTGGGTCTCTGTAGATAAAGAGTTTGGTCTGTACCTGCTCTATATGGAAGTGTCCTGAGAAAACTTTGGTTGTGATTTGGCACTATATAAATAAAATTGAATTGAATTGAATTGAATTTATTAATTTAATTAATAGAGTAAGGTACTCAGGCCTGACTTGGTCATTGCCAGAAAAAAAAAAAAAAAAAACATTTACAATCACAGACATAATTTTATACAGGCTGTTGGGCAAAATGTTTCCATAACACACTGAAACTCAAGGGAGAACAAACAAGTTCACTCACTGACACTCATTCAATGACAGGCATATTATGGACCAAGAGGTTTTTTCCTTTCATAGACAAATAGGCCTGAATGAGTGCATAGTGAATGTTCTTCCAACAGGAATATCCATTATCAAAGAAGACATGAGTCCCACACCTGTCTCTAGCATTGGTTGATGCACCTCCAAAGTGGCAGTAAATTAAACACAACATTGTAGACACCGCATATTCAAATCACTCATGTTGGTCATCATGGTTGCTGGAAAATCCTCTGCTGTTCTTCGTGAGATACTGGCCAAGGTATGATTGAGTTGCGAGTCGGATTATTGCCTTGATATGTCCCTGACTCTGACTGCAGTTGCTGTTGTTCGGCTAGCAGTAGCTGCAGCTGTAGCTGCTAAGGTTTTATTAGGTTGCAACACTACCCCACGTGACTGCATTTCAGATGTTGTAGATACGTGTTTATGTTTTGTGAAAAAAAAATCAATTAATTTTTGTTTACTTTTAATTTCTTGTTGACACTCATTAAATGCAAACTAACCAGTCTCTGATTTTTCTGATGTTGCCAACAGTTGTCTACTTGATGAAAATCTTTCAAGATTATATCTCCAACATCACAACACCAGTCAAGAACATAGGATAGGCTATACCTTACATCAGTTCAGGTCATACTCACAATCATAAGGCACCTGCACACATACTTTGGAATCAGGTTAGTATGTTATTCATGTATTGTCTAGTGAGAGTCCATAGGGCACAAGGACATTATTATAGTCCTTAAGGGTTGAAACCACACGCTCCATGAGATATGATACCATTTGTTTTAACACAAGCAGTTGGTTCATGATATGGTGCCTTAACTGCATACATGTTGGCCCAAAACCAAATTTAGACAGCGGGTTAAAAAAATAAGGCCACTCTATTCTGTCAAAAGCTTTTTCAGCATCCAGCCATATTACTACTGCTGGATGCCGAAGAGTAGAGGCACTCGACATTACCTGAAGAAGTCACCTGGTCCAGATTTTTAAAGAGGGGAATACCTTCTCCAGGTGCATCACAAGGATCTTTGCAAACAATTTATAATCATCATCCTCCCCTGGCTTTGGAATTAGAGAAATTATAGCAGATTGCATAGACATTTGCACTGACTGTTTTAAGATAATATCATTGTAAAGCATAGTGAGCCAATATGTCCTGAAAACTTTTAGAAAACTCAATGCTGTAACCATCTTCACCTGGTGTTTTCCCGGTTGAAAGAACTTTCATTGCAGATTTTACTTGTTTCCAGAACACGTGTCTCCAGTGTCTGGTATATGTAATTAAAAAAGTATCCATATCCTCATTATTGGCATGGCATTCAGATTTATAAGAATTAGAGTCAGACTCTTGAAAGGCTAGATTAACTTGCTTTTGTTCACATGTCATGGATCCATTACAAACATATATCGCTGGCTGTTTATTTTCCATTTGTTTTAGTCGGACTGCTAACATTTTCCAGCCTTGTCTCCAGATTCTAAATATTTCTGCGTAGTTGAAACAGAGCAAATGCTGCCTGTTCATGTAGGATAGCTTGCAGGTCTGATCTTATCAGAAAGAGTGAAACTCAGTCATTAAATTTATTTTTTTGTCCAACATTTTCTTTTTCTTTTTGCAGTAGAGTAGCTTATCATCCACCCCCTGCACGTAACTTTAAAAGCTTCCCATACTATTTGGACTAATGAATCTGAGTTTAGGTATGGCAATAAATTCAGACATTGTAGCCTATCTTTTATTTTAGCAGTAAATTCTTCATCTTTCATAACTGAGTTATTGAATCTCCATTGTTTGGTCTTGTGTATATTGACTTTTACAGTGACTGTTGAAAATTCTTAAAACTATCATAATGTTATACTGGGAAATATGTACAACCAAATACTGCTAAAATAGGTTAAGATAGACTAAATTATGTCCAGCAACAAAAATCTACTCAGACTGGGGGGGGTCTGTATTCTGATATCAGCGTAGTATTTTGCATCAATAAATGCCCACCGACTGGGCATATAAGTATCAGTTTAGGCTAAAGTTTGCCCTCTGGACTTTCTGCCAGGAAGTCGGCATTTATGCACTGTGTGAAACCAAAGGCTATGTATCTATGTTGTCATGACCCGTGCCATGCACGCCGGTTTTGTTTAGTTTTCCTTGTTTGATCCTTGCCATTGCCTCATTTAGTTAGTGTTGTCTCAGTCTTGCCATGTTTTATGTATGAGAGTTTTGTATTGTCTTAGTCTCTATCTTTGCCCTGTCTTGTTTGTATTTTTGTTAAGCTTCCCATTGTGTCTCGTCTTTGCCTGGGTTTTGTTACTTCCTGTTTTATTTTGAAGGTTCATGTCATGTGTCTTTGTGTTGCTTTACTTCCTGTGCTTTCCCTCCCGTGTGATTGTCTGATTATTTCCACCTGTGTCATTAGTGTTCCCCCCTTGTGTATTTAAGTCCGTGTCTTCCCCTTTGTCCTTGTCGGGTCGTTGTCAGTGCTACCATATTGTCTTGTCCCCTTACCGTCTGCCTCTGCCACAGCCACAGTAATTGTTATTGCCATAGTAAGTGTTTGTCGTGTGATTTCTTTGTCATGTCTGCGTCGTGTTCCATGTAAGTTTGTTTCTAGTTTTGTCATCGTCTCTTGTCGTTACCAGTTTAAGTAAGCTTGTTTCTTTAGTGTTGTCTGCGTTACCTTGCCTTTATGTTACCTTGCCATATTCTTTAGTTTTAATCATAGTTATAGCCACAGCCACTGCCAAGATTACAGCTTTCATTATAGTCCTAGCCTAGTGAGTGCTTGTTGTAGTGATTCCTTTGTTCTGTCCGAGTCGGGTTTCGTGTATGTGTTCATCGTAGAGTTTTCTTAGTTCATGTTCGTGTCATGTCCTGAGTGAGTTTGCGTTTATTGTA
This sequence comes from Chelmon rostratus, assembly GCF_017976325.1. Lineage (NCBI taxonomy): Eukaryota > Metazoa > Chordata > Actinopteri > Chaetodontiformes > Chaetodontidae > Chelmon > Chelmon rostratus. Next base: position 28,813,252 of record NC_055665.1, read on the forward strand.
TTTTCCATAGCCTAGTTTTGTTTCGTAGGTTTTCGCTTGATAGCCGATTTTCTGTTTATTATTGTAGTAATCTCTGTTTCTTTTGTGACTCTTCATAGTGCTTATTTTCCCCTGAGTTTTCAGGCGTGATTTTGTTTCTGTAGTTTTGTCAGTTAAGTTCAAGTTCCTTCACCGTCATTTGTTTCTTCCTCCTACGTTTTCTGTTTACTTTAAGTCACTGATATTTCACTCATAGTCTTGTCTTTGTCTATAGTCTTGCCGTGTAGTGTGTTAGAGTTTCTGCTGTTGCCAAAGTCTTGTCTCTAACTCTAAGTTGTGTTGCGTGTTAGTGTTAGTCTATGTTCCCCGGTGCTGTTCTTTGTGTATGAACCCCATTGCCCTAGTGTGTCAAAGATCTTAGTTCCTCGAGTTTTTGGTTTTGGTTGTACTATCTTTGTGTTTAATAAATTCGTTTATTTTGGAATCTACGTCCCCACTGTGTCTGCATCTGGGTTCAAACCCATAGTTTCCCTAAGTCCCCACTCCCTGACAGAACGACCCGACCAGTATGGACCCAGGAGACTCAGACATCCTGTCTGAGTATGAGCATGTCCTCTATAGCTCAGACGAGGAATACATCCTGGGTGCCCGATACTGGGGACCTCCGCCGATCCACAATCCTCCTCCCGTCTGGAAGAAGCACCAGTCCCCAGCCACGTTCCTTGCAGACTATAATCACAGCTCCGATGACGACGAGCCAATGTCAGCCCTGTTCTGGGGAACACGGCTAGCCTTCAAGCCACCCTCCACCCGCAACAAGCCCGCCCCTGCAAGGAGAAAGCGGACGATCCGACGACCGAAGGTGTCGGCTAGCCAGCAGCTTGCTAGCCTCCCGTCGTCTCCAGTACCCGAGCTGCCCTCGTCTCCAGCAATCAAGCCAGCACCTGCACGGAGGAAGCGGAGATCCCGACGACCGAAGGAGTTGGCTAGCCAGCCTGCTAGCCTCTCGTCATCTCCAGAGCCCCAGCTGCTATCTGGGGTTCAGCCATCGCCTCCTGTGCCCAAGCTATCCTCGTCTCCAGTGCCAAAGTTAACTATGCCTCCGGTGCCGCCACCACCCGGATCAAAGCCACTGCTGCCACCAGAGCCAGAGCTACTGCTGCTACCGTCGCCGCCAGAGCCGCCGCTGCTGCCCCTGCTGCCGTCACTGCTGCCGCCGCTGCTGCCCCCGCCGCCAGTTCCAGAGCCGCCGCCAACGCCAGAGCTGTTGCTGCTGCCGCCGTCTGGGCTGGTGCTGCCGCCAGAGCCGCCGTTGCCGCCAGAGTTGCCGCCTGAGCCTGAGCTGCCGACTCTGTGGCCCGAGCTGCCGATGCTGCTGTCTCCTGAGCTGCCGCTGCTGTTGCTGCCGCCTCCTGAACCTGAGCTGCCGCTGCTGTTGCCGCCGCCTCCTGACCTCGAGCTGCCGCTGCTGTTGCCGCTGCCGCCTCCTGACCTCGAGCTCCTGCTGCTGCTGCCGCTGCCGCCTCCTGACCTCGAGCTCCTGCTGCTGCTGCCGCTGCCGCCTCCTGACCTCGAGCTGCTACTGCCACCGGCGCCGCCACCTCCTGAGCTGCTGCCACTGCCACCGCCTCCAGACATCGAGCTGCCGCCGCTGCTGCTGCCGCTGCTGCCGCCGCTGCTGCTGCCTCCTGACCTCGAGCTGCTGCTGTTGCAGCTGCTTCCTGATCTCAAGCTGCTGTTGTTGCCGCCGCCGCCGCCTCATGATCCTGAGCCAGGGCTGCAGCTACCGCCTCGGCCAGAATCACAGTCTTCCTCGACGCTGGCCCCCTGTCCTGTTGCCTCGACGCCGGTCTCCTGCCATGCTGCCATGTTGCTGGTCTCCTGTCCTGCTGCCATGTTGCCGGCCTCCTGTCCTGTTGCCTTAACGCTGGCCTCCTGCCATGCTGTTTTGTTGCCGGTCTCCTGCCCTGTTGCCTCGATGCCAGCCTCCTGTCCTGCTGCCTTGTTGCCGACCTCCTGTCCTGCGGCCTCGTCACCAGCTTCCAGTCTAGTTGGTTGTCGCCGGCCTCCAGAGGGGTTTCGCCCTCACCGCTGGCCTCCAGAGGGGTTCCGCCCTCACCGCTGGCCTCAAAGGAGGATTCGACCTCGCCGCCGGCCTCCAGAGGGGTTCCGCCCTCGCCGCCGGCCTCCAGAGGGGTTCCGCCCTCGCCGCCGACCTCAACAGAGGTTTCACCCTCGCTGCCGGCCTCCGGAGGGGTTTCGCCCTCGCCGCTGGTCTCCAGAGGGGTTCCGCCCTCGCTGCTGGCCTCAACGGAGGTTCAGCCTTCGCCACCAGCCTCCAGAAAGTTTCTGCCTTGGTCTTTGGCCACTGGCCAGACCACCAGAGAAACTTTGCCTCAGCATGGACTTTAATACCCTGCTCAAATTGGACTTTTGAACTCTTTGGACTATGCCTCAGCCTTGACTTTAAGTCCCTCCTCCAGATTCCCCTCCACCCACCCTGCTTGATTTGAACTTTTGGACTCTTTTGTTTTTGTTTCATGTAGGGACATCTGGGATCTGTCCCTTAAGGGGGGGGGGGGTTTCTGTCATGACCCGTGCCATGCACGCCGGTTTTGTTTAGTTTTCCTTGTTTGATCCTTGCCATTGCCTCATTTAGTTAGTGTTGTCTCAGTCTTGCCATGTTTTATGTATGAGAGTTTTGTATTGTCTTAGTCTCTACCCTTGCCCTGTCTTGTTTGTATTTTTGTTAAGCTTCCCATTGTGTCTCGTCTTTGCCTGGGTTTTGTTACTTCCTGTTTTTATTTTGAAGGTTCATGTGTCTTTGTGTTGCTTTACTTCCTGTGTTTTCCCTCCCGTGTGATTAGTGTTCCCCCCTTGTGTATTTAAGTCCGTGTCTTCCCCTTTGTCCTTGTCGGGTCATTGTCAGTGCTACCATATTGTCTTGTCCCCTTACCGTCTGCCTCTGCCACAGCCACAGTAATTGTTATTGCCATAGTAAGTGTTTGTCGTGTGATTTCTTTGTCATGTCTGCGTCGTGTTCCATGTAAGTTTGTTTCTAGTTTTGTCATCGTCTCTTGTCGTTACCAGTTTAAGTAAGCTTGTTTCTTTAGTGTTGTCTGCGTTACCTTGCCTTTATGTTACCTTGCCATATTCTTTAGTTTTAATCATAGTTATAGCCACAGCCACTGCCAAGATTACAGCTTTCATTATAGTCCTAGCCTAGTGAGTGCTTGTTGTAGTGATTCCTTTGTTCTGTCCGAGTCGGGTTTCGTGTATGTGTTCATCGTAGAGTTTTCTTAGTTCATGTTCGTGTCTCTGTTCAAGTCTGTGTTATCCCTTAGTTTGTCTGAGTTCATGTCTGTGTCATGTCCTGAGTGAGTTTGCGTTGTATTTTCCATAGCCTAGTTTCGTTTCGTAGGTTTTCGCTTGATAGCCGATTTTCTTTTTATTATTGTAGTAATCTCTGTTTCTTTTGTGACTCTTCATAGTGCTTATTTTCCCCTGAGTTTTCAGGCGTGATATTGTTTCTGTAGTTTTGTCAGTTAAGTTACCAGTTACCAGTTTACCAGTTCCTTCACCGTCATTTGTTTCTTCCTCCTACGTTTTCTGTTTACTTTAAGTCATTGATATTTCACTCATAGTCTTGTCTTTGTCTATAGTCTTGCCGATCCACAATCCTCCTCCCGTCTGGAAGAAGCACCAGTCCCCAGCCACGTTCCTTGCAGACTATAATCACAGCTCCGATGACGACGAGCCAATGTCAGCCCTGTTCTGGGGAACACGGCTAGCCTTCAAGCCACCCTCCACCCGCAACAAGCCCGCCCCTGCAAGGAGAAAGCGGACGATCCGACGATCGAAGGTGTCGGCTAGCCAGCAGCTTGCTAGCCTCCCGTCGTCTCCAGTACCCGAGCTGCCCTCGTCTCCAGCAATCAAGCCAGCACCTGCACGGAGAAAGCGGAGATCCCGACGACCGAAGGAGTTGGCTAGCCAGCCTGCTAGCCTCTCGTCATCTCCAGAGCCCCAGCTGCCATCTGGGGTTCAGCCATCGCCTCCTGTGCCCAAGCTATCCTCGTCTCCAGTGCCAAAGTTAACTATGCCTCCGGTGCCGCCACCACCCGGATCAAAGCCACTGCTGCCACCAGAGCCAGAGAGTTTCTGGTGTTGCCAAAGTCTTGTCTCTAACTCAGTTGTGTTGCGTGTTAGTGTTAGTCTATGTTCTTTGTGTATGAACCCCATTGCCCTAGTGTGTCAAAGATCTTAGTTCCCTGAGTTTTTGGTTTTGGTTGTACTATCTTTGTGTTTAATAAATTTGTTTATTTTGGAATCTACGTCCCCACTGTGTCTGCATCTGGGTTCAAACCCATAGTTTCCCTAAGTCCCCACTCCCTGACATATGTATCTGAGAACAAATGATCAATTTTAAGGTAAATTCAATAGAAATTAATCGCTCAGTTTTTGCTTTATTCAGTGGTGCTGCCCCAGAGACAGCAAAAGAATAATATAGTATTTACTCCTGCTCTCTCTCATAAAACCATGGTTATAGTTTTTCACCCTTTTTCACTCAACTTTCAAAGCACACCAAGTAAAACTGAAACTGATTAAGAGCTTTTAACACAAAGGAAGGATCACTGACTCAGAAATCCAGAATTTAAACACAACTGTGCATTGGTAAATTATCTGAGCAGTTCTTGTATACGCAGTTGCACATTATATATAACTTGGTTGCAGACTCAGGCCCTTGGCACTGAATCTGCAACCAACCCTTTACCAAGCTCATTTCAGACCATTTCCAATTGTATATGTGCAGCTTCTGTGCTTGTAGCTTACCTCTCAAACAGAGAAAAGACAGGAAGTCCTCAGTCTTGGGTCGACGTCTGGTCAGGCATGTGACTACAGCCAGGTTGTGGGTGTGGTTATTTCTTTCTGATGTCATCATCATTGGAGGTCCTGGAGAGCTGGGAGGGGACTGGGCAAATTTCCTCTGTGCTTGCAGCCTTGGTCTGTGCATACATGCATGCACACATACACACACACACAGTCAGTTGACAGTTCCAACAGTCCATGAAGGTTTTGTATGTATAAAATCTTTAGTGTATTAGACAGGTGTTAACCATTTTAGGGTTGCAGTATGTGCAGCCGCTGTTAAATTGTTAAATTGTACTGCATTATACTGACAGGTGTTTCTATTACTTTGTCCACCCTATTTATATCCATGAGGGGAGGCTAAATAACAGAAACACCTCTGTGTCTCAAATTCACTACAGTTCAACAGCACTACAAACCTGTTAATTCCAGGACAATTAGACTCCATTAGTTTTAGCTGGTGTACCTGGAGGCTATGGCTAGCAGTAGAGGTGGAGTCTCTGTTGAAGAACAGCACAAATTCAAGCACAATTTTTTTTTTTTTTGGTCCTACTTTGGTATTTAATTGCCTTCAAACAAGCCCACTTATAAAGGCAGGTAGTTTTTTATCAAATCAGACAGCACAATGCAATTTGGGTACTTATTTTGGCATGAAATTGCCACCTTACTCCTTGTCTACACCAACTGCATAACAAAAGCAGCACAAGCTGCAATCATCTATCATTCACTGGTCAGCTACTGTACTGCAGTGTACTCAGACACAATTTGGAAGATGACAGAAAAATATGCTTTGAGATGCAGTTACACACATAAAGCATGAGCTGTTACCAGCTACAGCTGTGCTGAATAAAATGGTAGTGTATGTGTTTCATCAGAAGCAAGTGAGGCAGACAACTAAAAAACATGAACTATGGGTTATGGGTTGACAGATGTCTACACACAGACCTCTCCAGAATCATGACTGCGGTGTGTACATCAGTGTGATCGGTACAGATCGGTCAACTCTCAGCCACTCCCTGTCATTTCTCTACTAACAGTGGGTTAGTGAGGATGAACACAGTTTAGTTCATTTTCAGGGCATGTACTATTCTGCTTCTTTTGTATGTGCCATCTGATGAATAAAATGAATCCTCTGTTCTATTATAATCAGACTTTTACTTTCATTTTGGTGTGTGGATGTATAATGTTCATTGCATCATCATATTTGTCCATTAAATGAGCAACTGCTTATGTAACTCAAGGTTGGGGAGGCACCAGCTCAGTTCAGTAATTACAGACAATGATTAGATACAGTGATTAGAAACCTGGAAAACTGTTTTCATGCCACAGTTATCCTGGTTTCTGGTCCTGATTGTACTCTATATAGCATATTAGACAGGATACGATCCTCACATGTGATACCATAACCTGTATAATGAAGTTCATATAAATACACTCAACTCAACACACTGTGGGTGTGAAAGTAGTAAATAAAAGTGTAGTCATGTGCTTCACTGAACACTAGAACAATACTAGCACACTGAGACTATTACTAATTTGAAATGATATAACAATTTTCTGTGGATTATTATAGTGCTTTGTATTAAATATTTTACTGGCTTGGATCATCTGAACCTTTCCTAATATAACAAGACCAGTTTTGTTGGAGCGTTATCAATTGTTGGATTACTATGAGACTTCGACTGGTGAGTCGCCTCAATTTTATAATCAGTAGTTTGTAGTTTGCACTGATTGTACACGCTGTTGTGATTTGTATCTTGAAATGGTTTGCATTGATCGATTCACAAGAATCTTAGCTTTCCAATTATGAATGGCATGAACACAAATTTAAATGGTTAAAGTTAAAGTTAAATGGTTAGTACTGGAGTCTTCTTGCCAGTGTGGGGTTGGTGGCAGCATATATGCTTTTCCTCAAACGGTTTATAACCCAGTCATACACATAGTAATGAACATGCAAACACACATACAAACACACACCACAGCAGCAGACCTTTTGCGGCAATTGTCACCCTTGTCATGACTGATGCTAGCAGGGCGGCACTGTTGAGGCCGTTTCTGTAAGGACCAGCTCCAGCTTGGACTCGATGACAGGAGGGACTCACACCGGTTGATGCCATTAACCATGGCTCCTTGAGAGGACAGTTATAACTTTAGTTACTCACATGAAGCAGTTCTAGTAGAAATTATCTACACATACAATGTCATATAAATCAAATCAACATAAACAAAACCATAATAAAAACAGTACATGACATACTAGAAATAGTTTTTCAAACATTTTAAACAATGTTGATGGCCAATATCAAAGCTTTCTTTAATGGACACTTCAAGCCCAAATACATGTTAGTGGCAGCTGTGAAAGTTTGTTAAACACAAGCAATCTAACAAAACAAAAAAAAACTTATTTGGAGAGAAAATTAGGGTGAATGGTAAAATAAAAAACTGTAAACCTCCATCACAGCTAAGAGACCCACTTCCTGCCTCAACTTTGACTTCCTCTACTTAATGTTGTTGTATGCACAGTTCTGCTGTGCAATGAGGAGTTCATAGTGACTCTTTTTAGTGATGTCATTGTGTTCCAGCATCTCAACAATTACAACAAACATACAATGCTATAATTACTGATGGACAAAACTGTGAAAATAAGACTGGGAAATAACTAGAATAATCCTTAAAGGAACCTCCACAGTAGTGGCAGTGCCACAGAATTCTGAACAACACAGTCACAACTGTGACTAAGACAGAAGAGAAAAAGAGCAGTGATGATACTGACCACTGAGGCTTGTGGGAGTGTGTGACCTCAGTGTCCTGGCCTCGACTGGAGTGCTCAGCAGTGCTTGCGTGTTTTTCAAGTGCTTGTGCTGACTTCTATGTGTGTATTTTGCAGTTTTTATGTATTTCGAGTTCAGCAGTGAGAGTGTATTTTGTGTTTTATGTGAGCGTAGTGTCCTTGTTGATGCAGAATACTTCTGGAACATGTGTTTATTTTCTTGAAGATGTGTATGTTGTACAGTATGTGTTACTTTCCTAGTACAAATTTTTGGTTGCGTTTGCATACTCTGTAGTCTGTGGGAACATTTATTTTTGTGTGTGTTTGAGCCTTGAGACAATTTAGTTCTTTGCCCTTTGTTGTTGTGTTCATGAGGGCATAGGTGTTTTGAAATGTGCATATTCTGTGCAGTGTGTCTGTTTTTCTGTCTATGTGTGTTTTGTGGTGTGTGCGTGACTTTTTGCTGCGGTGTGTGCACACTCTGTCTTGTGCGTGTGTTTTTCTGCGTGTGTGTCTTAGGCAGTGTCTGTATCTTTCGCGGAGTATGTAAGAGTGTATTTTTTGATGCACATTTGTGTGTGCGTGTGTGTATGTGTGAGTGTTTGTGTGTGGTACGATGTGTGTCTCTGAATTCCCTGAGGGACAGGAAAAGAACTTTTCGGACCAGACGTTCTTCACACCATGGCATGCCATCACTGATGTCCTGCAGAGTCACAGACACAAACACCATTAGTTTTGCTCACGCTACTATCTGAGGTTAATTTCTCCTCAAACTAGACGAATTTCATCAAACGCATCATACATTATACATCATCTCTTCTTAGAGACTGCAATCAGACAAAAGAACCACCAACCACAAAAAGCAGATGCCAGATGTGTGTGTGTGTGTGTGTGTATATATATATATATATATATATATATATATACACCTTCTTTTTATCTGAATTATAAAGCCATGTGTACACATGGTTCTGTATTATAAATCTCGATCAGTACAGAACACAAGCCTCATTTGCACTCCCACATTTGACCTCCCATGGATGTAGACACACCTTGAATCACCTGCGTTTCAGTACTTCTGCCTGTTCCACTACTGATTAGACCCATCACTATAAAGAAAAGAAGCAGTGCAATTCCTCTTGTTCCTCATCCAACAACTCTCGAGCCGCTATCGTGATGAATGACTATGACACACAGCTGTGTGTTTATAGCACAATTATCATGAAGTAATTACATATACAGTACCTGTACACCATCATTGATGGTTGTTGGTTGTCAAATATCGTTATGAATCTTCCAAAAGACAATTAATGACTTAGTGTATAGCAAAATATTGAAGAAGTTTTATAATAAGCATCATAATTATGGGTAAACTGAAAAGAATATTAACACATAAAATAAAATGATGCTTCCACTGTAAAAAAAAACAGGATGATACAATTGATCGCATAATTAAAATGTTATTGTTTTAAAAGTTAATAAATGCAACTTTCATGGACATTTTAAAACGCAGAGTTCAGTAATTCATACATCTGGCCCCTGGTGATTTAAGCAATCACATTATCTCTGTGCAACTGGAAAGCTGATGTGGACTGAACTGCCTCTTCTACATATTGATTTGGAAGCACTGAATGTGTGTGATGTGTATTTCTAAATAATTTAGGCCAATTTGTATAGACTTGATTGTGCTTTAACATTAACTTTTAACATAAAAGTATTTTTCTTCTGATTACATTCATGTTTCATCCACTGTGGTTCAATGTTGTAAAACATAAAATTTGAGAAAGTCACAATGGTGTGCACCTTTTATAGCCAGATTATATAACATGCAGAGGAAAGAAATTTCACTTACATATTTCTTCTTGATGATATTCCGTTTGGGTCTGTCTGTACTCATCTTGCCCAGCCAACACTAAAGGGCACATGAATTATGGATACTTGTTTCTTTTGCTCTGTGTGGAATTTCCACTGCTCTGTCCTGAAAAGAAGAAGTCAAGAAATATTACACAAAACACAGAGGAGGCTGGGGGCGTTCTAAGCCACTTTTCTCTTAAAATGCTACTTTGTGTAATGGCCTGGTCAAAAATAAGACACCAACAAGTTATACATGCACAACAATCGATACAATACAAACACAGATCTGTACTGTATGTAAAGTGTTATTCAGGATAGTAAAAGAAGAGGTTAATATTGCCTAAACCTAAAGGAATATTAACCCGCATATTGTTTACTAACTCATTGTAGTAGCCATAATTTCAGTATTTACCATGACCAGCATCTAACCTTGACCTTAAATAACTCGTCACTAAGCTACCTAACTACTTGGAACATATTTCAGGCAGCAAGCAAAAAATGCTGTCTCTCTCTTGTGAGTGTTATGTCCTCCTGTGTTATGCTTCCTACAAGCACATCCTAACTGGCTCTCTATAAAACACATTAATTTCAGACAGACATTCCAGATTAAGAAACAGTATCCCAAGCACAACTGACTTAAGCATGAAACAGGAAAATAGCATGATGTAAAACAAGGCAAAACACCACACAAATTGAGTGTGTAGCATCATGACTTGGAAACAGATTGAAAAAAGAAGAAAAAAAAAAACCTCATGACAAGTGAACAAACCCCCTCCAATAGGAGTGATTTTAGATATTACATGGTTGTTACTGTGACAACTACAGCAAACACTGACACATTGGAGAAATCTTGGATATTTTCTTTAACTAAAGAAAGGGTTTCAAAGAAATAAATGTTCATACACAAGAAACTAAGATGATTTCCAATAGGAAATATGAACTTGTGTTAGTACTTTCTGGATTTCTGATTCATGTACCATTCACTGAATTTGCCATCTTTGCAGTGGAATCTGCCCTTCACCACCAATCTTGCTCAAGGGCAGCTGACCATTGCACTTTTGTTTTCATGTGTAAAATAATATATGGCAACAAATTAAGAAAACAATCAGAAATAATTGTATTTACTACTAAACATATTGGCTTATTTAATGAATACAAGTTGTCAAATGTTGTTCATGTGGTAAATAACCTGAGGTTGCTTAAATAACCTAATGGGAATGAATATATGGATTTGCCCGTTTAGACCTGTAAGTAAATTAATTTATATGAGTCTCCAGCTCGTTAGAGAAGCACACACGTAAATAAAAACATTGGCAACGGCGATATTTAGTATCGGACCAATCTAATGGAATGAGACCATACCGTTTATGTATTCTGTATGTTACTGAGCCCTCCTCTGTGCCTCTCCTGAAGTCACGGCGTTTATGTAACAGACTAGTGATGACCATCAGTCACATGTTACATCATTAACATGTTTTGTTCCATGATGTATTATGGTCAAAACGTTAATTGTTGTTGTTAATTTTAAGTGCATCTGAGTGTAGTGTCACAAATGAAGCCGACAGCACGTCGGACAAAGCGATGGTAGGACACAGAAACGGCCTGGTTCCGTTCCGTTCAGGAGCGGCTGGGTGATGATCACCTGACAGAATCGGATCCCACATGCTGCAGTCCTGAATGCCGCTGGCGATTTCACTCACGCACATAGCCAAAACCAAGGAAAGACTTGGATGCGAATGTATTGGTTTTTAAATTTAAATGAATTAAATGAACACAAAAACATACAGGAAGACAGTAACGCTTCCTCTTCCTGTTTTCAACACTTGCCTTTACTATACAAGCAACCACCAGCGCATTCACACAATCGCCACCAGTTAATATGATTAAGGATTGATCAGGAATACCGACCAACAACCACCTCCGTCAGCGTCAAAGAACATACGCTATACATTACTGTCGGTCCGGGGTGATCGGGTGGATGGCCCTGCCTCTCTGCGGACAGTCCGCTCCGGTCGATACGTACGGTACTAACGGTGCAGACGGAGAACATTAGAGCGGACATCGCCATTAGGCTCATGTTAGTCATCAGCAAATATGAAACAATGATCGATCACCCACCTCCAGCAGGGTTACCGGCCTAGGCCTACATCATGAGCACACCGAGGAGCTGAGAGAACGGCACACGGACCCCCTCACTCTGTACCGTACCCTGAAGCAATGATCTCCGCGGCTCCGTCTGTTCGCCCCAGACGAGCCGTTTGGCTCGGTGTCCTGCTCGCAGTTGGTACCTGATCGTCTGTCCAGATCAGGATATCTATGGCAAGCCCAAATTGCCAAAGATACCTTCTTAACACGATGCAATAAAAAGCTGTTTTTTTAACGCCCTTTAATCGTCAAAACCACCGGCGGTCTAGTTTGGAGCCATACAACTTCACATTTTACGTCGTTAAAGGCTCTAATTATGTTCATTAAAAGACTGCTGTTATACCGTGACTTTTCCAGGCGCTTTTCTCTGGATGATGATGCTCTTCCTTCTGTTTTGCACAGCCAATACCTTCAAAGTTTTTGTAACCAATTAGTGACGAGCTGAGCTAGACCAAAGCAGTTTATAGACAGAAGTGCCTGCCAGGCTCTAGACCTGTATTATGTTTGTGAATTGTACAGTATTCCAGGTACAGAGTACCAAACACATCAGTTTGTGTAAGAATATAATCACCTTACTTTGTCTTTAAAATGACCTGTATTCATCGTTTTTGTGTCCACATAACTGCACTTGACAGGCAGATAAGTGCTTAAGGCCAAATCATTCTTGCCATGTCCAATCTGGTAATAGCTAGTGGAAAGTATAGTGCCATGGACTGCATGCAGAAGTATTTCAGAGCTATCATGGATTGGGCTCGATCCTGTTTGTTCTAAACTCGTAATTCGCTGTAATGCATACCAGTAAATATACAGTAAATAAATGTGAAGTGGGCCTAGCCAGAGCAAAACTTAGGACCATAGACAAAGAATATGACAAATATGAGGATTTTCTACTTACATAGTTTGAGTAAAGAATCTTGTCTTGTGTAAATTAAAAGTTGTAGATTTGTTATAATTCAACTAAATAATAATGATAACAGTAATAATAATAATAATGAGAGGGCGTGGGACCTGTTTTATATTTAACATAGCTACAACAGCAGCAGCAGCAACAATAACAATAATAAAGTGCAACATAAATAACTTAAGGCATACATTTTAAAATAACTAAATAACTAAAATAAACTCTTCTCTTCCTGAACAGGGCATTCTCATCCTGGACACCACCTCTTTGACCTGTTACCCTGTGGCACATGCTACTGGACCATCAAAGAATGGACCATCAGACTCAAGGACAGTTTCTTTCCCTAAGCCATAAGGAGCACACTTAACTCCCATAACCACTGAATGACCCCCATGTTCACTATGACTGTCTTTCTAGAGCAAACCTACGGTATCTAGTGCAATAATTACATTTCTTCTAGTGCAAAGTTACATAGTATTTATTTGCTGTACGTCATTGTCATTATTATATCGCATCATCTTATTATCATATTAGAACCTAACTTGTAGGTTTTCTTTTTAAATAAAAACAAAATACATAATAAAGATACAAAGAAAAAATTTAAGAGGATGCATGATTTTTATTTCCTGGCTTTTCTTCCCCTTAACCCAATTTCTTCAGCACAGCCCTCCATTTGCTTTAGTCCTGAATCTCAGCCTCTTGCAGTTCCAGCTGCCAAAGTAAATAATATACCAGGGCATTCTACAATAAATCAGCGGTGAAATGGCATTGGCAAACTTGAATGAATTTGTCACTAAAAACAACAAATATAATAGTTATGTACCAGTGTACGTTCTTGGCCCAACATAAGGGATGATCTGCTTGCCCAGAGCCACTTCTGCAAGAGTATTGGCAGCATGACAGAGAAGGTGATGGCATGAATGTGGCTGCTGATCATCAGTTGTTGCTGCCACAGCCCTCATTTCACCGTACAAGTCCATCCAAAACATTCTCCTGGAAAAAGGTGTACTTGTAAAGTAAATTCAGAAATGTAAAAACAAACCAAAAATAAATAAATAAATAATTGTGAGACCATACAAACATTTCCTATAAATACATGAACAGTTTTTTATACAGTAAATTTAATGTCTTAATTTTTTTAATGCTTCCACTGGGGCTTCCAGGTGTCATCCATCCGTGCCAAGTTGATTAGTGGGACTCCTATAGTACCACGATCAGCATCTCCATCAAAGGCCCGGACATCCTGGCTATAAACCTGCATCAGCCATCATTGCTTGAGGACAGGAGGAATGGCAGGTACAGATTGAAATGTCACAGGCAGGATCAGGCCTGATGACAGCGCACACAGGGTTTCACATGCAAACTGTCAGGTACTGGACTGTCTTCTGCAACCAGACCTCAGCATGATGCTCCTACAGTTCCTGCTGAATCTGGCTGCCGCCTGTTTCCAAGCCCTCAATGATTCATCAGACTGACTACCTGAATGACCAGTAATACAATCAGGCAACACTCAACTTCTCATGTGACAATCTGCCAAATCCAATAAACATGCCAGGCTCTTATAATTACTCAGTGTACAATGACAATATGTACATAATATAACACAAACAATGTCTTTAATTGGATTTATTACAAGTACTGATGCACCTTATTTTCACTTGCTGCTCAGCAGCAGCTGCGTTCTCCATTTTTTTAAGGAAGTAGAATGTCTTCTGCTTTCACATTTCACAGCAATGAAATGGGAACGTGTCAAAATGTTGAAATCTTTGGCCTGTGATCAAGCCCAAACTTCAAACCTCAGGAATGTATACAAAGTGGCTTCACAAACACTGCAGCATTTTCTAATATGTCATCATATGCCTCAGAACTGTATTCCATATTTGTATACAGTATAGTTTGGGACATAATGACTTTAACAAAGCATGTTACACTTAGTTTGTGGTTTAGCAACATTAATGGAGGGTCACATGGTCCAAAAAAGACATTTTACAACATAGAACTAATTACAAAGAAAAAAAACATATTAGTGCATATTAGAGTCTGGGGGTATTTTGTGACGTACAGAATGCTGTTGAAGGAAGAGGGAGCCATCCAAGGTGGAGACTGCAAGGCAGTTAACCCCACACCCATCAGCAGGATGCTATCAAGCCAACTTGGCACACTTGCACCCAATTACTACCTGCAGGAGGAGACATACAGTACATAACAAGATAGAACATGATTGTTATGGTCTGAGTTTTTGTTTTGCTTCTGTTTGTTTGGAGGGTGTCTGCATCCTGGGCCTCTGTTTCTCTCTCCAGCACTGCAGGCTGTGACTGGGGGGCGTGGCTGACCTACTTTCTGGCTGTGTGCAGGGGGCACACCTGATGGCACTCTGCAATCAACTCACCTCTCCATAAAGACCGGCTCTTCCTCCACTACTCTGCCAGATAATTCCGTCTCACTTGGTAGTGCCAGGTTCAGGTGGCTTTGTCTAGGTTCTCTGAAAGTTCTTCCTGTTCTGATCATTTTTTCTTTTGTGCGCTTTCAGATTGGTGCCTCGTCGATACACCTCTCTTGGATTTTCAGCCAGCCTCCAGCAGCTGCAGCCTGCAGGGATTTCTTTTTTTTCTTGTTTGATTTTGTGCACCTTTTCTGTGTCTCTGGTGAGGCAATAAAGACCTTGTTTAACTGCCTTGATGTCTCCTGCCTTTTTGGGTCCAGCCTAGAACCCAGGCCTTAACAATGATGCAGGCGCGAAGGGGAAGGTCCAGCTGGGCCAACACAAGCAATCAGTCTAATGAAGTAATATATAGTATTTGGTAGAAAATGTGTTTTTTCAAAAAACACAAAGAAACTGTAATACATGTACACTATCCTGAAGGACCCTAATATTCTGAATATGAATTATTACCTTCAGGTAGATGTTTTCTTTGCTCCCAACACTACTCAACAAACAACCAGGTAAATCCCTACTTCTATGCATTATTAATGATGATTTTATGGTTTTTAAAATGTCTATGTAGTTATATATTTGATCTCAGAAAGCATGTGCAATGTTTTACATGTCTTTTATTTTTTGGATACAATTTATTAAAAGCCACTGCTACAGCTGAGTGTTGCCATGAACAACAGAGGTCTCCACTTTTTATTACGAATGGGCACAGTCGCTGCTCATTCTGTGGGTGCCGTGGCAGTGCAGACAAATTTCACATGTCTAATCAAACCACTGCCACAGACTGTTACTCAGCAACTGATTATTCTAAAGCAGATGAAAGGAAGGCTTCAGGATGCATGGGGATTAGGGAGGAGAGGGCTGTAGGGTGACAAATTATATTGCTACGAGATTAAAAATATCGGAATTTAGTCAGAAAACATGAATAAAAGACTTGCTTTTTCATTCTGAGGTTAACTGCATTGCATTAATACAGTATTTTGTTTAAATTGTGTACTTTAGGAAACATTGGACTTAGGTAATATCTGAAAGCAAATTGAAATAATATTATTAGTTCCAAATGAGAAAGACACCATGAAGCGGGGCGTGATAAGAAGGCAACTGCAGATTGAAGTGGAATGGCAGCCTGGGTAGCAGCAGGGGCAGATGAGCACAAGTAATGTGCACATCAATTGAAAGTGGAATCCTGGCAGTATTAAAGTTGCAGACTGTGGAGTGGCTAGGTGGGAGAAGATTGCAGGGTGAAAATGTTTATAGATAATCAGCATATACATGTAGATGTTAGACACAAACAAAATGCTGACTAATTATTTCAACACTTACAATGGGGCCAAATTACAGCAGTCAGGAAAGTAGCACAAAGTAAAGGATTCCAATTCTTATGTGTTTGTCATAGCACTGTAGTTAGGAGGCAAAGGAGGGGTTGCTACATCACCATCAACAATCAATCAATCAATCAATCAAAACCTGAATTATAGTAACATAAAGAAGTCTGCTACTTTCAAAACTATTTCATTTATTTAAATTTTATTTATATAGCGCCAAATCACAACCAAAGTTGTCTCAGGACACTTTCCATATAGAGCAGGTACAGACCAAACTCTTTATCTACAGAGACCCAACAATTCCCTCATGAGCAAGCACTTGGCGAGGAAAAACTAGGAGGCAGAAACCTCGAGCAGAACCAGGCTCTGGGTGGGCAGCCATCTGCTTCGACCGGTTGGGTGGGTGAGAGAGAGAGAGAGAGACAGAGAGAGACACGCACACACACACACACAGAGAGAGCGATAAACTAGAGGTCTATAGGGAATGGAACACTTCATTGTGTGCTACAGTTCTTAAGGCTAATGTAAGGTTACTTACATTAAAAACTGAAGAATGAAACTGAATGCCCGATAATGAAATGATGAGCCTAATGCAGCATTTCTCAAATCTCTCCTAGACTGCCCCTGGTCCTGCATATTTTAGGACAAGGGTTTTTCCTGGAGAGGCTTGGGAAATGTTGGTCTAATGGATAAATACAGCATTTAGTCTTTTGTCTCAATTCGGAAATTAGTTGTGTACTATTATTAACAATCAGATGATATCTAGTCTATGGAAGGACCAGGATGGAGAGGGCAGCAGGATGTCAAATAACATTGTCCAGACAGCAATGTTCTCTGCAAGACTGTTGTTCATCGACTTTTGTTTTGCATTCAACACCATCATTCCCCAGAAATTAGTTGAAAAACAAGCCCAACTTTGTTTGAATGCCCTGATGGTCCAACTGGATTCTGGAATTTCTGACAGAGACCTGCATGGGGTACTTTGTTTCCAGCACCAGCACACGGAGCCAGCCGGTGTTCACCCTAACAACTCTGCTGCCAGAGCCAGCTCCAATAACATCTTGGTTGCTCTACAATCAGAACATCATAGGCTACTCCCTCACCCCCATCATGAGTATGTACCATGGGTAGAGCAATAACAGCTAAAAACATCTCATAAGCAGTGCACCTGGTTAGCCAGCAAGTAGCCTACGAAGAACCCACAGAGCATGTTCTGTAAAACTGCTCAATCTTAAAATTTATTTTTTCAAAACACTTTCATTTCCAAGCATTACTGAAATGCTTTTAGCAATTTAAAAGGCATATTGAGACCAGCCTTTATTACATGTGAGGTGTGAAAACCTGCAACAGGACAGCCCCGGCTCCAACGGCAGAGGCATCCACCTCCAGTTTAAATGGTTGTGAGAAGTCGGGAGCAGCGAGGACGGGGGCATGGCTAAGAAGTGTTTTAGTGCTATCAAAAGCATGCTGGCAGCGTCAAAGAGGCACGCACAAGACGATTGAACACCTGTCCGAGGATGTGGAGATGCTCCTCCCACGTCGGGGTGTACACCATCAAATCATCCACGTATGCGTTACAGTAAGGCAACCCACACAGAACGGTGTTAACCAGCCGCTGAATGGTAGCAGGGGCGTTACACATACCAAAAGCCATAACTGTATATTGTAGAAAACAGTCAGGAGTCACAAAGGCGGAGATTTCGGACGCACGCTCGGTTAATGGGACTTTCCAGTACCCCTTTAGCAAATCTAATTTGCTGACATACTTTGCGGAGCCAAGAGTGTCAACGCAATCTTCCATTCTAGGAAGAGGATACGAGTCTTTGACAGTTACTGAATTAACTTTACAGAGATCGGTGGTAAAGCGAGGAGTACCGTCTGATTTGGCCTCGATTAGACATGGAGAACTCCAAGCACCGCTAATTCATGTGCTAACAGGTAATCAGTTTCTTTTTTCATCAGTTCCCACTTCAATGGGTTGACTCGGTATGGATGCTGTTGGATGGGCTTTGCTCCTTTGACATCTACAGTTAGGCCCGAAAATATTTGTACAGTGACACAAGTTTTGTTATTTTAGCTGTTCACAAAAACACATTCCGAAAAACAATAATATAAATAATATGGGCTTAAAGTGCACAATCTCAGCTGCAGTTTGAGACTTTCCACATCCAAATCGGAATAAGGGTTTAGGAATTATAGCCCTTTACATTCTTTATACCCCTTTTTCAAGGGACCAAAAGTAATTGGACAGTTGACTCAGAGGGCTTCAATTGACTCAGAAGACTTCTCCCTCGTTAACCTGTCATCAATTAAGTAGTGAAAAGGTCTGGAGTTGATTCCAGGTGTGTGGTTTTGCATTTGGAAGCTGTTGTTGTGACCACACATCATGCGTTCAAAGGAGCTCTCAATGGAGGTGAAGCAGAAGATCCTGAGACTGAAAAAAAGAAGAAATCCATAAGAGACATTGCTGAAATGCTTGGAGAAGCCAAATCAACAGTTTGGTACATTCTCAGAAAAAAAACGAATGCACTGGTGAGGTTGACAATTCAAAAAGGCCTGGACGTCCACGAAAGACAACAGTGACGGATGATCGCCGAATACTCTCCATGGTAAAGAAAAATCCATTTACAACATCTACTGAAGTGAAGAACACTCTCCAGGAAGTGGGTGTATCTGTCTCTAAGTCTACAATAAAGAGAAGACTGAATGAAAGTAAATACAGAGGGTTCAGCACAAGGTGCAAACCATTAATCAGTCCCAAAAATAGACAGGCCAGACTTGACTTTGCCAAAAAACACCCCAACAAGCCAGCCCAGTTCTGGAAAAGTGTTCTATGGACAGATGAGACAAAGATAAACCTGTACCAGAATGATGGGGAGAAGAAAGTTCTGAGAAAAAAGGGTTCCAGACTTCAGGTAGTGATTGCCTCCAAAGGATTTGCAATAAAATATTGACAACAAACTTTTTTTGTTTAAATTATGCTAAATTGTTCAATTACTTTTGAGCCCCTAAAATGTGGTGTGTTTGTAAAAAAATGTATACAATTCCTTCATTTTCAGTCAGATGTTGTTGTTCAACCACTTGAGTTAAACATTACAGTCTGCACTTCGAGCCCAACTTGTGAAAATTGTGTGTCTGTCCAAATATGTTCGGGCCTAACTGTATATCATGCTGCAAAACAGTAGTGCGAGTTGGAACATCATTAAAGAGACACATAAAACGACCAATTAACGCAGCTATGTCACTTTGTTGCACGCAGGTTAAGTGAATTAACTGTGAGGGCAGCGTTTTGAGCATCTCTGAGTTTGGCAGACGAGCAGTTTGAGATGAGGGACGCATCTTTAAATCATCCTCATCAGTGATACAAACGGGAGGTTCAGTAATTATCAACGTGTTGACAGCGACAGTATCAGGCTTTCGAGGAATTACGAGTGGAGCGGCAACTGGATTTAGATCATGCGTGAAATACGATTTTAATATGTTTATGTGACAAACACGCGTTTTACGCCTCCTTTCTGGTGTAGAAATAACACAATCGGTGTCACTAAGACATTCACGGACCTCATAAGGACCGGTAAATTTGGCGGAGAGCGAAGAACCAGGAATAGGCATTAAAGCCAATACTTTATCACCGACCCTAAAGCGGCGAGGGATGGCAGAACGATCGTAATGACGCTTCATCACGGTCTGGGAGGACAGAAGACACTCTTTAGAGTGAGTTGGCATGATGCACGTTCACGTTCAACGTTCACAGAATTTACTTACAAAATCAAGCACATTTTCTTCACTAGAGGTTTCAGAGGAGAGGAATTTCTCCTGCAGGGACTTAAGTGGGCCGCGGAGTGTGTGTCCAAAGACAAGCTCTGCAGGACTAAATCCTAATGATTCCTGGACGGCATCACAGGCAGCAAATAACACAAATTGAATTCCCTCATCCCAACTCTTACCTGTTTCTAAGGAGTATTTGCACAGCATAGACTTTAAGGTCTGATGCCAGCGTTCTAACGCTCCCTGGGATTCAGGATGATAAGGACTGGACACAGAGTGTTTCACATTCAGGATTTTAAGGACTTGTTTGAAAAGTTGCGACTGGAAATTGGTACCATGGTCGGTTTGGATTACACACTTTTTTAATGTTTTCTGAAAGAAAACACATTTCATTTGCAGGGGTGTCTTCCAAATGAAATGATCTGTGGTGTCACTATTGATGTGTGATTGATGGTGCGTGCGTGCGTGCGTGCGTGTGTGTGTGTTGGTAAATGTGTATTAGCAGGACAATTTGTCAGAATACACACCACACTGCTAATTTTGAAAAACTTCTAAAAATGTAGAAGTGTTTCTATTGGTCTATTAACCCCCTAAAAACAAAAAAAACAAACAAACAAAAAAAAGCACAAAAACCTGACTTTTATGTGTATTTGTGTATCACCACAGTGATCCCTGTGGTCAAGTTGTGTAACACTGTTTTACTGTTTTCTGCAAGAAAACACATTTCATTTGCAGGGGTGCCTTGCAAATGAAATGATCTGTTGTGTCACTATTGATGTGTGATTGATGATGTGTGTGTGTGTGTGTGTATTTGTGTGTGTTTCCAACTTCAAAAGTCTTCAAAAGCTTGAAGGCCACACACACTGTTACATGAGAGGCCAAAGTCCAATTTCATTTTGGCTACCGCTCAGGTTGTTTACACAGGCGCACTTGCATCCACGGTTATAAATGTGATCAGCAGTGAGGAGCAGTGATTTTGGAGATGGCAAGACGATACAGCACACAGGCTCTGGACATTATAAAACAGTCTGAGTGTGAGGACAGCTCCTCATCCTCCTCTGGGGACTCTGAGGGCTTGGAGACTGACATGGAGGAAGCCTAAGAGGTAGAAACAGATCCGCTGGCTGACACATCTGAAGATGAAAGTGAAGGGAAGATGGATGAAGCAGATCAGCACGAATGGTCATCAAGAAATGGGAAAATATTTTGGTCTCCCACAAACTCTGCAACACTCCGCTATGTCTCAACATCCACAGGTTTGATTCCAGGACCGACACACGATGCTGCTGCCTGAATCAGTGACCCGACGTCCAGCTTTGCTCTGCTGTTGACGGATGAAATCCTGCACCATATTGTGGCCATGACAAACCTGCATGGGAAACGCTCAGTGGCAGCCTGGAGAGACATGGACACAGAGGAACTGCAGGCTTACATACGGTTGCTCAAAGAAGAGGAAGCCCATCATCATCCAGGATTACAACAGATGTAAAGGCCGTGTTGACAGTCTTGATAAGGTAGGTGCCATTATGCATCAATCACACACACATTCATTTATTCTTACTCTTATGTACTTGTCAAAAATATATGTAAATTCTTTATCAAATAAGACAAATATGTGTGTCATGAGAAAGAATAATTGGATAATTTATTCATATTGTCTTGTTTTCTGTTTTGGGGGTTTCTTAGGTTGTTAGCACCTACTCCTGCAGGAGGAGAACCAATCAGTGGCCACTTGCCCTCTTCCACAACCTGGTTGATGTGTCACTCTACCAACGCTTTTGTCCTGTGGACATCAATTGACCCATCCTGGCAGCAGCAGAAACCACACAGGAGGAGACTCTACATCGAAGAGGTGGAAGACATGCTGCATGATGCTGACGTGATGCCACATATCCAGAAATATCCAGAAAAGAAGGCATCCTCCCTACTCATCAGCTGCTGCAGGATTAGTTGCAAATCTGCAGGCTGCTGCTGCAGGTCCCTCTCTCATTGGCAAAAGTAAGAGCAGGAGGCAGTGCGAGTTTTGCAGAGACAAAAAGAGAAAAGTTGGGAACACCTGCTGCAAATGTGGGAAGGTCACCTGCGAAGACCACAGTCTGTCCAGCAACCTCTGCCCCACCTGAGATGGACTCTCACACTCTCTATTTCTCAGGTTTTCTGGTTCAAGCTGATCTTGTTTGTTTGGAATTTCTTTAGAACAGTGTAATCACCATTTAGTAGGAAAGAAAATGTTTACCTGTTGTAAGACAAGGGCTTGTGAAAATCGTTATATAGCAATATAGTCTTAGATGATTACCTTAAATCTGACACTCCAAAAAAATTAATTATGCATCAAATTCAATGTTGCTGCCAATCATTGACCCATCCCAGGGCCTAATAATAACAATGATCAAATACTCATTGAAATGTATATTATTGAAATTATTTACTTTTTGGTTTTTTACACTGAAAAAGATTTAATCATTTAAAGTGGAAAAAATATTAATGTATGATATTTTTATAGCAGTTTTTGTGAAAGGGACATTTTTTGCCATGAGGGACAAATCAGGATGAATTTTTAAGGGAAGACCCTGGCTTAACCCAGGCCAAAAGAAATATTTGAGAATAAGCTTATAAGTTTTATTTACTCCCAAATGACCTGACCATTTACTCTCATGGGCAATCAATAGCACATTTGCTTTGTTGGCACTCACCACGCTCTCCGCGTCTTTCGGAAACAGAGTTAAAGAAGCTTCTTCCGTCACAGGTTCAATACCATTCTCATCTGAAAATGCAGACATGAGCAGGGTGTCCGACAAAGAAAATTCATCCCGTTTACGAGCTTGAGCACGAGTCATAAAACAAGATGGGAACAGTTTCAAGTAAGGTTCATTTACGTTACCCATCTCGACGCTCTGAGGAGACTCCAATACTTCAAGCGCGGGGGTTACTTTACCGCCAGCTATGTCATTACCCATTAGGAGTGGAACCACACCTTTTATGGGCAGAGCAGGGCAAACAGCCACAGGGAAAACACAGCTTACCAATTTAGATGTAATGTGGACATTGTGCACAGGCAATGCCTCGCAAGACAACACTGTAACCACAGGAGGACTCGGCAGAAAACGGCAATGCACTAGCCAGAATGAC
The DNA here is from genome assembly GCF_017976325.1 of Chelmon rostratus. NCBI lineage: Eukaryota > Metazoa > Chordata > Actinopteri > Chaetodontiformes > Chaetodontidae > Chelmon > Chelmon rostratus. The sequence continues at coordinate 28,836,423 of NC_055665.1, forward strand.
AAATTGAGAGCCACCGGCGTCTCTCAAAATGCGCAGTGGACACTGATCAGCAGACTCACCTGACAGAGATACATAACCATCGAAAATGAATGGCTCAAAACAGGGATCTGGGCAAACAGGAGAAGCAGTGTTAGATTTAACAGACATTTCAGATTTAATGAGTCCAAGGCCTTTAGGAGGCGACCTGCAATGAGGTGTCCAGAACGATGACAATAGTAACAATTTCTCTCATCACTTTTGTTAACCACCTTAGTCGGTACATTTTGCGGTGCCGGAGCACGAGGCTTTTCAGAGATAGGCTGAAACAGAGATTTATGTGTAAGCACATACTCGTCAGCCAGTACAGAGGCAGCAGAGAGAGATGAAACTTTCTGTTCATTTAAATACACCTCTGGCAGGCATTTCTTGAACTCTTTAAGAAGAACAAGCTCACGGAGTGCATTGAAATCAGTTGCTTTGCAAGCATTACTCCATTTATCAAAAAGAGTTCCCTTTTCCCTTGCAAACTCAACATAAGTCTGTGCTGGGGCTTTTTTATGGTTCCTGAATTTTTGCCTATAAGCTTCAGGGACCAATTCATAAGAACGTAAAATTGCCATTTTTACACAATCATAATTTAAGCTGTCCTTTAACGGAAGAGCAGCAACAGCTTCTTGGGCTTTCCCATGAATTTTGCACTGTAGCAGAAGTGACCACATATCATAAGGCCACTGAAGTGCAGAAGCAATGCGCTCAAATGCAGCAAAATAACTGTCAACTTCAGTGTCTCTAAATGGAGGAACAAGAGAAATGTTTTTACCAATATCAAATGAGTCACAAGCTGAGTAGAGCTGGTGGAAGGAGGGATCATACCTGCTTCAGCAGATGCGCTCAGTGCAGGAGCTTTTCTTTGCTGGGCTTCCAGCTCCAGTTGACGTAGGCGGACGGCCTTGTCGGCCTCAATCTCCATTTTTCTGATCTCCAGCTTCAGCCTGTCTTGCCTGTTCTCGGCTTTCTCTTGGGCCTCAATCTGGAGTCGTGCCAGCCTAACTTTCAGTCTGGCCTCACCCAGAGAATCCGTGTTCACTGGGGAGAGAGGATCATAGTGAGGCAAGGTGAATGGAGATTTGGTCTGCTCCCTCTCCTCACTGGTCTCCTTTTGTGCAGCGTCATCAGCAGCTTTCCTCTCAGCTGCAGGTGCACTCACAGGTGACTCAGGAAGCACTGGCAACCCAATCAAACCTAATTCCACTAATTTACCAATGACTAAGGGTTTTAGGTCCTTCTTTAAAATTGTTTTTGGAAAAGAGACATTGAAGTAGACAGCTATCGCCATCAAATCATCTTTTCTATATCTCTTAATTTGTTCAAGCGACGGGTTTGCCAGGAAGCTTTCTAAGTGAAACGACGCCATTTTACAGCTTCCACTTACCACACGCTTACCAATCTTACCTTCAATTAATAATAACTTTTAGCTTCCGGGTCTCCTTTATTGGATTTGATCCCAGACTAGCCCCCATTTATGTTACAACCAGCTCGCCAGGGGGGAAGGGAAGTAACATAAACCCAGGTGTAATGAGGGTAAATTAAAGCTATTTATTAACAAAAGTAAGTTTTGATTACAAACAGGCAACTAAGGACTGCTGAGTGCTGCAAAACGCGAACAAAAAGAGTCTCTAACCTAGCGTTAAAGGATAACTTTCGTTTTTTACAACCTGGACTTTATTTGTAGCATTAATTACGACCATTTAGACACCCAGACAACTTTGGTGGCATTTGGAGTCGTTTTGAAGAAATTAGCCCCAGAGGAGCGGCGCGTATATCCGTATAATGCGAGTTATCGGGGCACCCGTGCGTAGCCTTTATAAATGCATAATCTGCGGCGAAACTCGTTCATATTCCAATATTTTGTTAATATATGCTGGTGCTATTCCCCACTGAGCCCGTGGTGGCATGTTATCAACATCCAGTATCTCTAGACAACTACTTCTGACGTGGATGACGTCATTTTCAAGCGCCGCGTGCTGCGAGCAGCCAGCCACAACACGGCTAACTCTGCGGCGGTCGGCTAGTTTAGCTGTAGTTCGCAACTGTTATTTTTCACAAAATGGATGAATATTTTTCCGACTCTGAGGTGGTGGATGATGACTTTGTTTACGATGGACGTCCTTACCGTTTTGAGCCAGAGTGCACGGACGAGGAGCTCGTTGAAAGGAGGACGCGGAGGCAGAGAGAGGAACAGCTGGCCAAACAACAACAAACGGCTGCACGTCCACGAGTAGACGGTAACTGGTGGTGTTCTTGTGGACAATGTTCATCGATGACAACAGAGGAGGATATGTTCATCGATGACAACAGAGGAGGCATGCCTCGGTTGCTCAGAGTGGGACTTGCGGTCAGGAGATACGCGTCTGAATGTGTCAATAAATGTCTGGATCACAACACTGGAGGATTTCCGCGCACTGATAAACTTCTGGCAAACAAAACCAAGGCAAATAAACAATCTATGCATGTGTGTAAGCTACTTACTCAATCGAAAGTTGCCCATTTGGTCCTGCAGGCTTTGGCTGGCTCTTCCAGTTCACTTTAGGGACACGAAAAACGTCTCCTCCAGTGTTGTGATACAGATGTTTATTGACACATCCTCCCCTGTTGTCATCGATGAACATTGTCCACAAGAACAACACCAGTTACCGTCTACTCGTGGACACGCAGCCGTTTGTTGTTGTTTGGCCAGCTGTTCCTCTCTCTGCCTCCGCGTCCTCCTTTAAATGAGCTCCTCGTCCGTGCACTCTGGCTCAAAACGGTAAGGACGTCCATCGTAAACAAAGTCATCGTCCACCACCTCAGAGTCGGAAAAATATTCATCCATTTTGTGAAAAATAACAGTCGCGAACTACAGCTAAACTAGCCAACCGCCGCAGAGTTAGTCGTGTTGTGACTGGCTGCTCGCAGTGCGCGGCGCTTGAAAATGACATCATCCACGTCAGAAGTAGTTGTCTAGAGATACTGGATGTTGATAACATGCCACCACGGGCTCAGAGGGGAATAGCACCAGCATATTAACAAAATATTGGAATATGAACGAGTTTCGCCGCAGATTATGCTTTTTTAGAGGCTACGCACGGGTGCCCCGATAACTCGCATTATATGGATATACGCGCCGCTCCTCTGGGGCTAATTTCTTCAAAGCGACTCCAAATGCCACCAAAGTTGTCTGGGTGTCTAACTGGTCGTAATTAATGCTACAAATAAAGTCCAGGTTGTAAAAAACGAAAGTTATCCTTTAAGGTAGTTACAATTTAGGCAAAACAAAAGCAAAAAAAAGATCAAGACAATAACACAATTAACTAATGCAATCTAATTACAAAAACACACTAACAGTACTCAACATCTTGGGTGGCTAACAGACAGCTTAAGATGTGTGTAATGGGTCTACAAAACTAGTGCCTCAGTAAATTTACAGAGTTTCACAATCACAAAGCACAAAGAGACACACGAGCAGGGCCGACAACAGCTTGCCTCTGGATGCTGGTCTGCTGGCTCTTTATCCTTCCAGGTGGCTCCTGATTGGTGGATCAGCTCCTCAGCACAGGTGGACGGAGTCAGGAGATCCAAGCCTCAATCAGCTTCCGCCGCAAGGCATCCTGGGAACAGTGGGGCTGGGGCAGACTCCAATGCACACACACACAACCACACGCAAACACACACAAACACTCATACATACTAAGGAGAGGGGGGTAACTTCTCCAGAATACGGCGGTGGCCGTCACAACAGACAGAGCAAACCAGGGTATGCAGAAGGGAATATAACAACAGAAAGCAGTCAGGCCAAACACAAGCAAGACCAAATTAAAGATGCAAAAATGCAAAATGCCAATATAAATACATACAAATAATAGCACAGCAATGGTAAGCAATTAAAGCAATAGAAAGATCACATAAAAGCAAATAAATACAAAAGAAAGAAAAGCAATATACAGATGAGATCACACTAAAGCAAGTCTATAAAAGAGGGTTTTGAGAAGTGATTTAAAAGAAGTCAGTGATTCTGAGAGCCTTATCTCCTCAGGCAGGTTTTTCCTAGGGCCCTGATGGCCAAAGCATGGTCACTTTTAGATTTAAGCTTTGACTTTGGAGCAGCAAGAGGGGCCCCACCTAAGGATCTAAGGCTGTGAACTGGTTTATATGGGGTCAACAATTCTGCTGTTTAGCTTGACCAGACTTGGTGATCATCCACTATGCAACAGAACACAGAAATGGGTAATGTCACAGAACAGGTTTCATATTTACAAGTAAGGGCACTACTGGCAACTGATGGCCATTATTGATTATTTCTCATCAAGAAGATGCTGAAAGCATTCTGGGGATTGTAGACATAACAGCATTACGTCATCACTGCAGATTTGTTAGCCAAACATTAAGTAGTGAATTTCTGATTCTACTGCATCCCATAGATTTCATGCTGATACCGATATAGCCAAGATTTGTGTGCCAGTCTAAGTGTTGTATAATGTAGTGGCACACATTTGGGCTTATTATGGCTACAACAAGGATGGTCTGTCTTCAGTAACTCCAATGATGTCAGTGTCAGAGTTGGAATAAATATCTCACATCTCAAAAATATTCCATGCTACCTCTGTAAGACCGAATGGTTTTAAAAGGCATCCAGTAGCTTAATTTCCCTTGAACATATTAATACATTCTACAGCATGCCTTATGGTCGCACTGTCATAAACATATCGGTATTATTGGACCAAAAATATTAAAAAATAGAAAAATTAGGTAAAGGCTACAGAGGGCCAAGTAACAAGTTGAATATACCCATCTATAGACCCATGAATGACCATCCACCTTCACCTAACACCAGATACAAAATATTAAAGCTAGGCACTAATATAGCAACAACAGCAAACACATACAGCTGATGTAACACTGACTTTTTGTCAAATCAAGTGCTGAATAATTATTGTAACAACTTGCTTGTCATTAAAGTCGTTTGAGAGGATGAGGTCCTGTATGTTTGTGTGACGCGCTGCTGCTGGTTCATAAGCACGCTGAGTCCAGGAAAGTTTCAATCATTTAATACTTCAAAACATCACAGCTACTTCAGCGGCTTTCAGGTTACACACGCCTAACGGATGGTAAACGTGCACTGGCGGCGAATATGTAACAAAGCAATAAAACTTAACAAAGGCGATCAACAAAAATTGCGGCTACCTACACTCCTCTCTCTCCTCAGCCGTGCAGGTAAACCAACTCCCTATATCACCTACGGCAATCATCCCCAGTGCCCATGTGGCCCAAGCCCTGTGCATCACCGTGGCAACCATACCAAGCAAATCAAGAGATGAATAATCCAATTTTGTTTCAAAACGAACAAACTAAATTGGATGCTTAAGATCTCTCTACTGCCTTCTCTCAGCCAGAATTAAGATAAATGGAAACCTGTCTCAAATAATTCTCCTTGAAAGGGGATGTAGACAGGGATGCCCCCTTAGCCCCACACTTTTTGCTTTATTTATTGAGTCATTAGCACAGGCAATTAGAGAAACCAGTGATATAGTAGATGTACAGATTGGCGATACACAATATAAAATTTGTTTGTACGCGGATGATATTCTTTTGACTCTAACTAACCCAAATGGAAGCTTGCCCAAACTAATATCCCTTCTCCAAGAATTTGGATCGTACTCTGGATATAAATTGAATTTAAATAAAACTCAAACCATTACCTTTAATTATAAACCACAAAATAACATTAATAGGACATGTAAATTTAAATGGGAAAATAATATGATCAAATACCGAGGGGTTCAAATACCGAAAGATCTTTCTACCATTTATGATTGTAACTATATCCCCATAACCACCAGTATCAAAGCAGATTTAAACCATTGGTCATTATTACCTATGAGCATGTACAATCAAATAGATGCAGTGAAAGTTGCTTTTTCTTTCACTCCCTATTGAAATCCCCTCTATACTATTCAATAATTGCAATAAAATGAAATCCACTTTCATCTGGGGGAAGCAAAAACCCAGGATTAGGTTCCAGACCCTACAGCTTCCTAAAGATAGAGGTGGCAGGGCTCTGCCCTGTCTGGAGGACTATTATAGGCAGCACAACTGCGGTCTTTAGTGTATTGATGTGACCTCAAATGTGAAGCTAAATGGATAGACCTAGAACAAAATCAGAGTGACTTTGATTTGGGCCCTGAAATATTTTTAGGTGTATGTTGGGCCATCGCTGCCTGTGACGGTTTACACTGACCATAACCCGTTGACCTTCTTGAACAGTATGCACAATGCAAATAGTAGGCTCATGAGGTGGCTGCTATTTTTACAGCCTTATCCACTGAATGTGTGTCACATTAAAGGCAGTGATAATGTACTGGCTGATGCGCTTTCTCGGGCACCGGGCTGATTTTACACAAGACCCTGTTAGTGGGGTCTTGTGTTTATGGGGGGGTGTGATGGCCCTCAGCCATTTTGTGTGTTCTTGTTGGCCTGCCTGTGCTCCTCCCTCCCCAGGTTCTTCTTGTCTGGCTCCACCCACCTCATTGGGGGATTCACCTCACCTGCAGCCTCCTCTATATAGGCTTGGCTCTGCCAAAGATGGCCCTCTCTCCAGGATGGCATGTGCCTTCCAGGCACCCCAGTGTCATGTTGTTTGGTTCTTGGTTATGTTCTTGTGGCTCTTTTGCTTCTTTATGATTCTGTTTCTTTATTATGTTCCTGGTGTAATAAATTTTTGGTTAATTCATCTGGTCGCTGTGTAGTCCTCCCTCTTTTTCTTATGCTCCTGAACGAGCTGGGCATAACATGTGGGGGCTCGTCCGGGATTTTGAACCTGGGAGTGTTAGTGTTTTGGTGTTGGTACTTGTGCAGCAGTAAAGTTGGGATGCTCACAGTGGCTTGTTTCTATGAGTGTAATGTTAACTATGTTGGGGTAAATGGAATCATGCTCTCTTTCTTTTGTGACCTGCATGTAAGGTGCATTCAAGGAGAACAGTGGCTTTAAGTTATGCTGTGTATGGCTGTGGGGAGGTTGTGGCTGGATGGCTGGGCACATTGTGCTGTTTGGCTGGAGCATTTGAATCCCAAAGATAGGCTGTAGTGGCAGTCCTCTCACAAGGAGGGGTTGCTCTTTTCTTTCTTCTTTTCTTCTTTTTTTTTCTTTACAGGGCTGTTTGTTATTTTGGTGTGTTGTCCGTGTGGTTAGTAGCAGTTGTCTCGGGAGCAGAGACAAGTTGTCTCCCCAATACAGACGGTTTTTAGGTGTATAAATACCCGCCACCAGTACGCACATGAAGACTATTAATGTCAGTTTGGGTTAGGCAGTGAGGAGGGGGCACTCCTTTATTACTCAATCCCCCTGTGGCTGTATACTGTGTGACTTGTACTCTTTTCTCTTTTGGATGAAGTCCATAGAGTTTATACTGGTTGAAACTTAGGTTAATGGTTAACATGGATACTGAGCACAGTAATACACTGGTTTCAGAGTTCCTTCAGCGGCCATCTTATAGCACTTAAGCTCAATTTGCCAAATCAGATCTGGTTGACATGGCGGTACATTTAGGTTGGTCTCAAGCCGAGGGGGAGCCAAAAAAGGCTGGGCTACGGGGCATTGTTGAGGGGCTAGCTGTGTCTGCCAGACTTCTGGAGGAGGCTCAGGCTCCAGCAGCTTCTGTGGGTCCAGGTGTTGGGAATGGGGCTTGGTCGTTTGAGCAATGTCTGCGGTTAGAGAAGGAAAAGGCAGAGCTGGAGAGGGACAGATTCCAGGTTGAGTTGAAGCAAGAGAGGCTGAGGGCTGCAAAATTTGATGAAAAAGATCCTGACACCTTTTTTTGCATTGTTTGAATGGGTAGCAGATGTTAGGGGGTGGATGGATGCCCATCGCACCTTAATGCTGCACTGTATATTTACAGGCAAGGCCCAGAGAGCTTTTTCTGCCCTCAGTGCTGTTGACAGTGCCAATTATGGTAAAGTTAAAGCTGCAGTTCTTTAAGCATGTGAACTGGTGCCGTAAGCATATAGACAGAGGTTCAGGACCTGGAAGAGAAGAGACCAGCAAAGCCATGTTGAATTTGTTCAAGATATTTCAACCCATTTCAGCCGATGGTGTTCAGCATCCGGGGTAGATTCACATGATGATTTGAGTGATTTGATTGTGTTAGAACAGTTTAAGAATACATTGCCTGCCCACCTGGCCACTTATATCAATGAAAAAAAGGTTAAAACAGCAGCCGCAGCAGCAGTGTTGGCAGATGAGTATGTTTTAACGCATGGCAGTGGCTTGATGGGGGCCAGGCCAATAGAGGGACACCGGAGGGAGAGTTTTAGGCTTAGGCCTAACAAGCCTCCAGTAGCTCATGAAGTTCATCATGCTGCTGTCAGGCATGTTCCAGGGACAGACAGATGGGAAGTTTGATCCAGACAGGATTTGTCATGTCTGTAGGGACAAGGGACACTGGAAAGGGGAGTGTCCACTTAGTAAAGCTGGAGAGTCCTGCAGCAGGACCTGGCCAACTCACCATCATAGAATCCACCATGAATTCTACTGTGTATCAGAGGGTGCTTGAAGAAAATGTGAAACCATCTGTCAAAAAATTAAAGCTGAAGCGTAACTGGATACTGCAACAAGACAATGACCCAAAGCATACCAGCAAATCCACCAAGGACTGGCTAAAAAGGAAGAAGTGGAGAGTCCTGGAATGGCCAAGTCAAAGCCCTGATCTTAATCCCATTGAAATGCTGTGGGGTGACTTGAAACGGGCTGTACATGCAAGACACCCCTCAAACACCTCACAGCTGAAAGAATTCTGCATTGAGGAGTGGGCCAAACTTTCTCCTGATCGATGTCAGAGACTGGTAAAAGGCTACAAAAAGCGTCTCGTTGAAGTCACATCAGCCAAAGGGGGCAACACTAGCTACTAGGGGGTAGGGTGTCCTAACTTTTTCCTCCATTGAAATACATACTTTATTTTTTTTCTTTTTTTGGATTTGTCAAACAATGTTCATTTTTGTTGTTAAATTGCAATCAAATCACTTTCTTTTTGAAAAATACATAAAAACATGACTGGATATTGGTATGTGTACCATTTCTAAATAAAGAGCTGATTATTTAATGGGGTGTCCTAATTTTCTCACATGCCTGTACCTACCCATCAAACAGCGAAACAATGGCCTCACCTAGCAGCAATCACAGATCAGATGCCACCTCTCCTGAGCTGTGATGTGGACTCCTCATCGGGTACAACTGTCCCAGAGCAATAAAACCTAGACAAATGATTGATGGAATGGACAATGAGCCATATGCCGTCCTCACAGACTTGGGGTGGAGTATTGTGGGCTGCTCCACACCTGGCCTCAATGAAAGTCAATCCAGTCTGTGTCACAGAGTTGCAGTAAAAGAACTCCCTCCGGTTACGCCAATGGATGTGATAAGTGTACTGGAGTCAGACTTCAAGGACACTAAAGGAGATGACAAAATTGTCTCACAAGAGGATCTCATGTTCTTGAGCAAACTCAAAGATGGAATAAAGAAAAATGCCCTGGGTCACTACGAAATGCCTCTTCCTTTTAAAGAACGGCCATCTTTACCTGACAACAAAAGGCTCGCTGAAATCAGGCTCAACCATTTACAGCGAAAGTTCAGCAAAGATGAGAAATACAAAAGAGATTACACAACGTACATGAAGGAAATCATACAGAGAGGTGACGTGGAAGAGGTGCCGACAGATGGAGCAGAAGGTGAGCGGTGGTATATTCCACATCACAGCATATATCACCCTCAGAAGCCTGACAGACTGCGTGTTGTGTTCGATTGCTCTGCAAAATACTGTGGCACTAGACTAAACGAACATCTGCTCCCAGGGCCAGACATGGGCCACACAACCTCAAGACTACCGCATGAAAGTACATCTTTTCGGGGCGGTGTCATCGCCTGGGTGTGCGAACTATGGACTCCAATATTTAGCAAAAGAGCACAGCCACTCACACCCAGCAAGTGCCCAATTTGTTGCAAAAGACTTTTATGTGGACGACGAGGTAACAAGTACCGACACTGTGGAGAAGGCCATTCAGTTGGCAAGGGAAGCAACCAGCCACACGTAGAGGCATATTATCAACTGTTGCTTCGATATATGTTCCTCTCGGCTTTCTCGCACCATATGTCCTCAACGGGAAGAGAATCCTTCAAGAAATGTGCAACCAAGGCACTGGCTGTGATGAATCCCTGCCAGAAAGGCTCAGACCACTGTGGGAGAGTTGGAAACATGACTTCATCAGCTCGCAAAAGGTAAAAATAGCTCGCTGTTACTTACCTGCGAACTTTGGGGAAGTTGTTGAAACTGAGTTACACCACTTCTCAGATGCGAGCACCAGCGGATACGGCCAATGTTCTTATCTGAGAGTCAAGAACAAGAAAGGAGAGATTCACTGCTCACTGGTGATGGGAAAGGCTCGTGTTTTCCCCATGAAAGTGACTAGAATACCACGGCTCGAATTAACCGCAGCAGTGATTTCCGTCTCCATCAACAACATGCTCAGAGAAGAATTGAGAATTGTTGATGTGAAAGAATACTTTTGGACGGATTCAAAGGTGGTGTTAGGCTACATAAATAATGATGCTCAGAGATTTCACACCTTTGTCGCCAACCGAGTCCAGAAAATCCGCCACTCCACAAATCCCCAGCAGTGGTGCTACGTCCCTACGGATGAGAATCCAGCAGATGGAGCATCTCGAGGTAAAACTGTGAATGACCTACATGCATCCAACTGGTTCACCGGCCCCATGTTCCTCTGGCAAAGGGAGATACCCAGAGTAAATGATGTAGTACCAGACCTCTCCATCGGGGATCCAGAAGTCAAAAGGGCACAAACCCTGCAAACAAAATCCACAGAAATAAAGAGTCTTGTCGACCGTCTGTCCAAGTTCTCATCATGGTCCCAAGCTACCAGAGCTGGAGCCCGTCTGTTTCGGAGAGTAAAAGGGGTAACATCACACACCCTTTCTACAGTGAGCGAAAGAGAAAGTGCCGAGCATATCATAATCAGAGATCTGCAAAGACAAACGTATGAAGAGGAAGTCAAGTTGTTGAGCAAAGGTAATCAACTACAGCGTCACAACAAATTACACCACCTTGATGTTTTTCTCGCCGCACATGGTCTCCTTAAGGTGGGAGGACGACTCTGCCACTCGTCACTCACTGACTCTTTCAAGCATCCAATTGTCATTCCTAAAGAGCACCATGTGACAAAATTAATAATCGCTCACAACCATGAAAGGACAAAACATCGAGGAAAAGGATTCACAATCAATGAAATCAGAGGCAGCGGATATTGGATTCCAGGAATGAATAGAGCAGTGGCATCATACATCCATCAGTGTGTAACTTGTCGTAAACTCAGAAGAGCTGTAGAGTGTCAAAGAATGAGTGACTTACCTGTTGAATGTGTCGAGCCCTCCCCTCCATTCACATACTGTGGAATGGACTGCTTTGGCCCTTTCACGACTACACAGGGAAGGAAGCAGCATAGGCGATATGGTCTGCTCTTTACTTGCTTTTGCTCACGAGCCATTCACATCGAGATGTTAGAAGATATGTCCACTGAAACCTTCATCAACGCCCTGCGATGCTTTATTGCTCTTCGAGGTGCAGTTCGACAAATTCATTGTGACCAGGGCACTAATTTTGTCGGTGCTAAGAATGAATTCAAAACAGCATTGCAAGAGCTTGACACACAGAGACTGAACACATTCCTGTCACAAAAGCAGTGTGACTTCATCATGAATGCACCCCATGCCAGTCACACTGGAGGCATGTGGGAGCGCCAGATAAAGACTGTCAGAAGTGTCCTGAGCTCTACTCTGTCTCTTTCTCAAGGCAGGCTCAGTGATGCTTCATTAAGTACTGTACTGTACGAAGCTATAGTCAACAGTCGACCCCTCACTGTTGATAACTTGAACTGCCCTGACAGCCTTGAACCACTCACCCCGAATCACCTGATTAACATGAAGTCCAGCGCAGCACTCCCTCCACCAGGCACATTCCCTAAAGAGGACTTATATGGAGCAAAAAGATGCCGTTGTGTGCAGTTTCTTGCAGACCAGTTCTGGAGCAGGTGGAAACGAGAATACCTGCACAATATCGCCACCAGACAGCGGTGGCACACGCCAAAGAGAAATTTAATGGTGGGTGATATAGTGATGGACAAAGATGAACTGTTACCCAGAGGTGAATGGAGACTCACAAGAGTCATAGAGACTGTCAGTGGTAAGGATGGACTTGTGAGGAGGGTGAAAATCTCTGTAGGAGATAAGAGTCTGAACAAGAAAGTGTGGCTACATAAAGACAATGACACTCTTACTGAGAAAATTATTCTTTGTTCACATCATTTGATGTGAAACACTCAATTTTGGTGGGAGTGTAGCAAACCCACTTTGTGTTTTGTGCTTGCTGTTTCTCATTTTGTCCACCAGAGGGCAGCTTGCACTGTATATAAGTTCATTTGGGAGAAACAAATAGTATTTTGACATGATTCCTTTATAAATATATATCATGATTAGAGTTTTGCTAAAAAATGTAATTTCATCTATATGTATGTGTATATTTTGCTCATTTAAGAGCTAAAAGGGTTCATCTTAAGAGTGCAAGATTTTATTTTGAAGGCGCCATGTCGTACTTCCGGTTTAATAGTGTGTCGCCGGGAAAATTCAGCCATGAACACGGAATGAACAATTTGACAGTGAAATTATAAAGTTGGCTGTAAGGTAAACAAAGGTAAACACACGTGAAGCAGCAAAACAGAAACAGTGACGGAAACAAAGTATATTTTAGCAACCCCCCCGAAGAGGCACAAAGTTGGTGTGTGGTTGTAATTATATTTTTGATGTGTCTGTGAAGGTAATTTATGCTAGCTTGTTGCTCATGTGTTTAGCAATCTTACGATATGTTGCTGAGTATTCAGTTACGCTTGCACTGTGATTGTTTACCAGTTATTATATAGGGAAATGGTAATAGAGATGTGATTTGATGTTTTCTTTGTTTTCTTACAAGTTCTCATGTTGGTTTATTGTGAAACTCATGGAAAGGAATAAACACTAAAAACCATCAGTCGAGTCTCTTACCATCTTTCGGAGGGTGCTACAGAGGCCATTCTTAATTATCCAGTACCAGCATCTAAGAGAGAACTGATGCGGTTCCTTGGATTAGTGGGGTATTACCACAGTTTTTGCCCCAATTTCTCCACAGTGGTAGCTCCACTGACAAACCTGCTAAAGAAAAATACACATTTTTATTGGTCATCCCCCAATATGTGAAAAATCTGATGTGCTCCGCTCCTGTGCTCTCACCTCCAGTCTTCCATAAACCTTTTAAAATCCAGGTGGATGCAAGTGAGGTTGGTGCTGGGGCAGTGCTTCTGCAGGAAGGAGAGGGGGGAGTTGATCATCCTGTCTGCTTCTTTTCACGTAAGTTCAATTGTCATCAACTGAATTACTCAGTCATTGAAAAGGAGACTTTGGCTTTGATTTGGGCCCTGAAATTTTTTTAGGTGTATGTTGGGCCATCGCTGCCTGTGACGGTTTACACTGACCATAACCCGTTGACCTTCTTGAACAGTATGCACAATGCAAATAGTAGGCTCATGAGGTGGTTGCTATTTTTACAGCCTTATCCACTGAATGTGTGTCACATTAAAGGCAGTGATAATGTACTGGCTGATGCGCTTTCTCGGGCACCGGGCTGATTTTACACAAGACCCTGTTAGTGGGGTCTTGTGTTTATGGGGGGTGTGATGGCCCTCAGCCATTTTGTGTGTTCTTGTTGGCCTGCCTGTGCTCCTCCCTCCCCAGGTTCTTCTTGTCTGGCTCCACCCACCTCATTGGAGGATTCACCTCACCTGCAGCCTCCTCTATATAGGCTTGGCTCTGCCAAAGATGGCCCTCTCTCCAGGATGGCATGTGCCTTCCAGGCACCCCAGCATAATGTTGTTTGGTTCTTGGTTGTGTTCTTGTGGCTCTTTTGCTTCTTTATGATTCTGTTTCTTTATTGTGTTCCTGGTGTAATACATTTTTGGTCAATTCATCTGGTTGCTGTGTAGTCCTCCCTCTTTTTGTTATGCTCCTGAACGAGCTGGGCATAACACAGGATAACCAACTAACATGCTTCTCATACATGCCGTAACCTGTACAATATTACATTCTTTTATCCTTAAATATTATACCTATGTATATTATAATTTTATTTCCACTTTGACATATACATTCAGCATGTTTATCATCTGTTCAATAGAGCAAATACTGTACTTAACTAATCCATCCCGAACATGTGCAATTTGTTTCTTCAGTCCTTGTGCAATTTTTCAATATCTCTCAATACTTTCCACTGGCAATATATTTTTTTATTATATGTATATATGCTTTTTTATATATATAAAATGTACATATATAGTCAGCTTCTTCTCATATATTTTGTATTTTCCATTGCCTTTGCTATTGCTATATATTATTGATGCTGCCTGTAACACCAAATTATAAATAAAGTTTCTTACCTTGTTGATGTGGGACTTCTAGGATAAGACCAAGACTTGCAATCTTGTAACCTCTGAGTTCTCAGTTCACTAAACAGCATTTCTCTTAATGTTTTAGTGGCAACTAGTAGGTTTTCAGCTTTGTCTTCATTTAACTTCAAGGAATTATTGCTTATCCATTTATGTATTGCCAAAAGACAATTAGTGTCAGGAATGTGGGGTTTTAGGGGTACTAGGAGTCGTTTTGAAGAAATTAGCCCCAGAGGAGCGGCGCGTATATCCGTATAATGCGAGTAATCGGTGCACCCGTGCGTAGCCTCTATAAACGCATAATCTGCGGTGAAACTCGTTCATATTCCAATATTTTGTTATGATATGCTGGTGCTATTCCCCTCTGAGCCCGTGGTGGCATGTTATCAACATCCAGCGTCTCTAGACAACTACCTCTGACGTGGATGATGTCATTTTCCGCGCAATGATAAACTGGGCTGTGGTGGAGACTTTTTTTCGTGTCCCTAAAGTGAACTGGAAGACCCAGCCAAAGCCTGCAGGACCAAATGGGCAACTTTCGATTGAGTAAGTAGCTTACACACATGTATAGATTGTTTATTTGCCTTGGTTTTGTTTGCCAGAAGTTTATCATTGCCCGGAAATCCTCCAGTGTTGTGATCCAGACATTTATTGACACATCCAGACGCGTATCTCCTGGCCGCAAGTCCCACTCTCAGCAACAGAGGCATTTCTCCTCTGTTGTCATCGATGAACATTGTCCACAAGAACACCACCAGTTACCGTCTACTCGTGGACGCGCAGCCGTTTGTTGTTGTTTGGCCAGCTGTTCCTCTCTCTGCCTCCGCATCCTCCTTTCAACGAGCTCCTCGTCCGTGTACACTGGCTCAAAACAGTGAGGACTTCCATCGTAAACAAAGTCATCGTCCACCACCTCAGAGTCGCAAACTACAGCTAAACTAGCCGACCGCCGCAGAGTTAGCCATGTTGTGGCTGGTTGCTCGCAGCGCGTGGTGCTCGAAAATGACATCAGAGGCTCAGAGGCTCAGAGGGGAATAGCGCCAGCATATCATAACAAAATATTGGAATATGAATGAGTTTTTTTATGCGTTTATAGAGGCTACGCATGGATGCCCCGATTACTCGCATTATACGGATATACGCGCCGCTCCTCTGGGACTAATTTCTTCAAAACGACTCCAAATGCCACCAAAGTTATCTGGGTGTCTAACTGGTCGTAATTAATGCTACAAATAAAGTCCAGGTTGTAAAAAACGAAAGTTTTCCTTTAAGAGACAAGGCATGGGATGGGAACTAAGACAACACAAGAAGATGGACGAACATTTACATGACACGTGGCATGGTGAAAGACAAAACAAGAATCACACTTACATGGGCTGTGGCTTGGCTATAGACAAAGACAATACGAGATGTACATTTACATGGATAGGGGACAGGGACATGAACAAGACAACACAAGGAAAAACACTACTGGCATTGGCAAAGGCAAGGTATCACTGGCAACGAGGATAACGCAGACAGCACTAACTGACGCTGGACAAACACAAGATTCTTGGCATGGGAACAAAGACAAATCTAGAAAACACTTTTATGAGCATGGCATGGCTAAGGAACATAGACAACACAACAGATGATGCTGGACAACACTTACTTAAAGAACAAAGACAAGACTAGGAAAAATACTCACAAGACAGCTGACATGACATAGGGAGGTAACGCAGACAACACTAACTGACGCTGGACAAACACTTAGATGAAGCATGGCATGGCGAGGAAACATAGACAAAGACCAGACTAGAAAACACTTACAACATTGAACGTTGCCTGGACATGAACAAAGACAACACAAAGGAAAACACTTACTATTGGCATGGGGCAAAGACAACGTTTCTCAAACAATGGAGGTTAACGTAGACAACGACCTGACAAAGGCAGGGAGGAAGACACAGACTTAAATAGACAAGGGAGGACAACTAATGACACACAGGTGAAACAGATCAGACAATCACAAGGGCGGGAAAACACAGGAAGTAAAGCAAACAAAGAAAATAACATGAACTTTCAAATGTGTCAAAAAAACGGACTATGACAACATACAAGAGGAATCTTTAACAAAAAACAGGCGTGGAAAGCATGGATCATGATAGAACAAAAGAAAAACCAACATAAAACGGATGTGGCAAGCACGGAGCATGACAATTAGTAATGGAGTCTATAGCTGCAGCATCATTTAGTTCAGCAGAGATGCACTCTTGTGTCTCATCTCTATAACAGTGGAAATAAACATTGTGCTCTCTTATGATGTCACCAAGTGGCAGCATGTACAGTGAGAACAGTAATGGACCGAGGCTCCCTTGTGCAGCCCCAAAAGCCATGTCATGTTTCTCAGACACATGATCTCCAACACCGATGTAGAACTTTCTCCTTTGGATGTAGGTGGTTTAAACTAGTTTAACACGCAGTCAGAAAGACCTACCAATTGTTCAAGACGATTGATTAAGATATCTTGGTCAGTTTTAAACAATGCACTTTGACACACAAATTGAGACCTTATTTTTTAATAAGGATGTGTTGTAAAACATTGAACATGGAGTGCAGACCTTGATTTAAACCTCAATTCTAACCCCTGTTAGTGATGTTTGTGTCCCCTGGACACTATCTTACGGTGAAGAAATAGATTCTGGTCTAAAATCAAAAGTCCTATTGTGTTCAATGGTGCTTGCTGTAAACTGTGAAACAATATGTTATGAACATCTAAGGCACAGGTATCAAGGTGGATGGGGCATTCAAGTCTGAAATGGGACACACAAAACCAGTTTAAGAAGGTGGATAGATCAATTGGCATAGCTTGCTTCCACCACAGCATTAAAATCCTGTGTTGGCTTGGAAAAAAAATTGTGTTCATATAGTGATAAAATCAAATCAAATAAAAAAATGATCATAAGTATAAATGAATAAAAAAAATAGAAGAAATTTACTCCCAAAAGCACTTGGAATTTTCTTTAGACTATCCAAACAATGTCAAAGGAGACACAGTTCAGTTCAATTTTACTTATATAGCTCCAAATCATGACAAACGTTATCTCATGACACTTTTATACTGAGCAGATCATACTCTTTAATTTCGAGAGACCCAGCAATTCCCCAGTGAGCAAGCACTTGGAGATGACGGTGAGGAAATACTTGTTTCATTAATCAGTATCTTATTAGTGTGGGCTCTGTCTTCTTTACTGATGATTGTACTGTAGTTCAAATGTACTGGCTGTGAAAACCAGAGATCATCATCAAGCGCCACCAGGCGTTCAAACATGCGTCACGCTTGGTGCTTCAGCAAAGTAACTGTTAAAAATGTGGCGCTTAGTGAATCATTTCGCGTTCGAAACAGGTAGGCCCTAAATAATAATACATATAATTATCTCACGATTCATTTCAAGAAATAATAATCATAAGAAGAAGAATGACTTGCATTACATTTTGGTCCTCGCGTCGGACGGCGCTTGGGCCCGAGCGATTAACATATAACCACCTGGCTGTTCCCACCCAATCAGCGGGGCAGCAGGTGTGATAATGAGGCTGAGACTCACAACGAGGTCAGACCAGGCAGACTCACCACTGGTCGCTCGAGCACTCGCCCATGTTGCTCCTGCTTTCAAATCATGTCTCTGTTGGTGTGGCTTTGGATACTGTTTAGCGGTACAGTGGGAGGTCCGGTTCAGCACGCAGTATGGTCGGAAGGAGTAAATCCGGTAAAGACAAACCAGGATAGAGCCCGACGCCCGTCCTTTTACCGTTTGCCCATGTTCCAGCACTCACCAGGGCCACTTGTAGCACGAGAGATGTTTCTGCCGATTTCTCATAAACGACCGCTTCCTGCCGGACTGGCCGTACTGCTGTTACCGCCAACAAGTCAACACCAGAGCCCCCAACGCACTGGTGCACGCGCTGTGGAGGTCTGGTGCGGCATCAGTAAAATCTCTGTGCGCGTGGACCGCTTCCAGCTGCGCGCTTGGACCCTTCCATCCCTGTTCCGAGTGGGCTCATGCAAAGCCAGCAGAATCAGCCCCCGCTTCCTCTATTTCCATTATAAACTGACGGAGTGCGACGGAGAATCTAAGGTCTGGACACCACTGAATATGAGATGCAAATTACAAATCAAACATCTCCTCACTTACGTCTTGTGGTATGTAGCCATGCTGATACAGGTAGAATTAGTTTGGTGAGTACAGTTTTGAAGTTAAACCAAAGTGTAAAAAAAAAACTGGACTTTTGGACTGGAAGTTGATTGATATAAATTACAGCATAGCCTATGTGGAAACATGAAATCTGATCAGATATGTAGACTTATATTAGTAAAATGATGTAGTGCCATAATTTAATGTTTCATACTGTGAGCAGCACTAAAGTACATTTCTGAGTCAAAGGCAAGTTCAATTTCCCTCACTGTGCACAGAGCAACGTTTTTGTCAGTGGAAAGAAGTGTGTTTTAGCAGGTTGACTAGCACCTGAACCTCAGATTAATTAAAATGAACAAAACCATGAGCAGAATGGCTCTTGTTGATTAACATCACCATGTTCATGTGTCTTTATTTGAACAGGCACAATGCACAAAGAACATTAACCTTGTGCAAAGCAAGGAGAGATATAATGTACCAGATTTTAGCAAATTGCTATTTTACGCCCATCATTCCTAGGCAGGAAGGTAGAATGATAAAATTATGAGAGAGAACAATCATTTTTCAGTTGCCTCTTTTGTGGTTACCCACCCAAATTGGTGTATAACACACATCTAGTGATGCTTGATTTTCAGGCTGATGCTGCAACAATAACATATTTTTAAGATTTTACCTTTTATACAAAATCTACATCTAAAGCATTGAGTAAAACCCCCCAAAATATGACATGTATAAGCATTAAAATAAGGTACCCACCCACCTTAACTACCATTTTAGCTGCTTCTAGAGTGGTCATTTACAGTGTGACTACTCTCCATGGTTGTGTCCAAAATCACTCCCTACTATGCTGGATAGTGCATTTCATTTACAATCCGTATTTAAGTGTTTTGAATTTTGAGCATTCTGACAGAAACAGTGTTATGCATACAATTTTTCTGTAAGTGAGCTGAATAGCTAAGAAGCTGAAACTTCATTCAGAAAGAGAATTTGTGAAGAAGTGCCTTGTTGGCACTGCAGAGCTTCTAGCACCGGAAAAAGTAAAATTCCTTCAGAGTGTCTGGAATAATTCATCGAGATGAAGGGAAAACCTGACGTGAAAACTCAGTGCTGGCAAGTGGCTGTATTTTTTTTGGCATTCAGAGTGAACATTACTAATTACCTTCCAGAGCTGAACCTCAAGCTCCAGCCAGCTTCTCACCTCTCTGCAACACCAATCAACCATAAAAAATAAACAATATGAAATATGTCAACTATGCATTGTGGCACACAAAATAGCAACTGTCTGTAGAGAAATATCTGTTGTGCCAACATTCTACATTAACAAGAATAGAATACTACTACTGCCAATGCTATATAATAACAATATGTACAATAATTACAGTAGTAGTAGTAGTAGAATAATGCTGTACTAATATGCAGTATAAATAATATACATTGCACATGTTGAGATTATTATAATTGCAGCTGCTTCCAGAGAGTCCAGCTTCCGCCTGTACTTGTCTTTTGCCCTCCTGAGCTTCACTTTCAGGTCTCCCTGGATTTTCCTCACCTCCTCCTTACTGCCTACTCTGAAAGCCTTCTTATTATTGAGGATGGCCTTATGGTCCATGTTACCCATGGCTTGTTATTTTAATAACAATGGATGACCTTTTCATGGATAGTGCAGTCCATGCAGAAGTTCATGTAGTCTTTTATGTTAGCCCATCAATGATACCTGCCAGTTAGTCACTTCGAAACACCCCAGTACTGCTTCATAAACCTGCTCCGGCGATCTTCTCGCTGTCCTTGTGGTCATAGGCTGGTGTTTTACCACACAACACATGGTAACAGGGGTTGGGATGCACCAGGTTGTGGTCTGACCTACCCAATGGAGGCAGGGGCAAAGAGTTGTATGCAACCTTAAAGTTGGCATACGTCAGGTCCATGGTCCTCTCCTCTCTGGTGGGACAGCTCACATAGTAGATAAAGTTAGGTAGGGTTTTGGCCATGGTCACATGGTTGAAATCACCAACAGCAATGAGAGCACTCAGAGTTGAAACCGGAGTCGGGCTATGGTAGAGTACTATTGATGGCATAGATTATTAGTTTAAATGGCAGGAACTGAAAACTAATACAGTAAACAAGCAGATACTTTAAGAAAAAAGAGGTGGGGTACTAAAATGTGATTGCATGTAATAATAACCTATTTTAATAACGCCTGTCATTTTTCAATGACAATGTTTTTATTTGTTTTCTTTGTTGACCCCACTCATGTACGAAACTACACATACACACACACTTCTGTTGGCTGTGGGCAATAACTTCTTGGCAAAAAAACAGAACAGACATAGGAGAAGATGCAAACATGGATGTAAACAATGCAGGTTCCAGATTTGCAGACTGCAGATTTTTATTAGATGGCATTGTAAGTGTTTTATGAGAAAGTAAATGGATTCAAATGCATGTTAAATTTCAAAGATACAGTAGGTCTTTCAATGAAAAACACAGAACATAAATATCCTGTTTGTTTACAAGAAAACCCCACATGGTGCCTTCAATAGCTTTTGGTTATACTGTTGAAGAACATCAGACAATGCTGATTGTGAAACCTTTAGCTTATGAAATCCAAGTGGACACTTGCACACCCATATATTACTCTATCATGCTCCTGCTCTTGAATCAGTTCATCGGCATATAACACTCGTTGGCTCGGTGTGAGGCTTATCTACAGTATTTTCATCAGTTTGCTGAATCACTTCTAGCCCAATCATAGCAGTTTAATGTGGTTACATTTTTTTTTGTTATTTCTTAGTGCAAAAAGCCAGGTTTATGGATGATCTAGACTGATTCCAATAGCTTGAAATTGAGATGGATTGGAAAATTTGCTCACATTCAATTTCTCTAATTCCTGTCTCTCAGGTTGTTGGGGGTCGGCTCGTGTATACCTTTTCACTGTATTATTCTCCACCTCCGCAAGGCTCCATCATCAGAGTTCTACCACTTAACCTTCCCATCCACTGCCATTACAACAGGTAACTATTAACACCTCACGTTCATTAAAAATGTTGTCTGTCACTACCCATCCACTGTGTTTTTGGACTTAAGGCAGCATTTAGCTGAGTATTGTCTCTTATTCTGGTTTCTATTCTGTGACTGAGAAGCAGAAGACGTGTTCCTGCTTGTGATCACAGTTAACTTGCTCTGTCACATTGGCAAATAATCAGTTTTTAAAAATCGATGCATATATCACCACTATGCAGCTGTCAAGATTTTTTGAAACTGAGTATGTAATATTTGACAAATCATGAGCATATTTTTTGTCTGTAGAAAACTAGCCAGAACCTGTAAAGAGTTTTAGTACAATAACAGAAACAAGAACAGATTGAGTCAATTTTCATAACCAAGGTACAGTCTCTGTGAAAGGCAGTCTTCTTAAGCAGATCGAGAATAGAATACAATTTTATTCTCCAAAAATTAGAAAATTGGCCCCACCCACTAACTAATTTTTCATGGCACCACGTGGCATCGTTTTACAATGACTCCAGTTGAGTAAAAGAAAATCTGGAATTCTTAAATATTCATTCAAAACTATGCCTTATATTGCAAGGTATGGTTTTGAATGTGTCCTTAACTGTGCTTAAAGGATAACTTTCGTTTTTTACAACCTGGACTTCATTTGTAGCATTAATTACAACCATTTAGACACCCCGACAACTTTGGTGGCATTTGGAGTCGTTTTGAAGAAATTAGCCCCAGAGGAGCGGCGCGTATATCCGTATAATGCGAGTTATCGGGGCACCTGTGCGTAGCCTCTATAAACGCATAATCTGCGGCGAAACTCGTTCATATTCCAATATTTTGTTAATATATGCTGGTGCTATTCCCCTCTGAGCCCGTGGTGGCATGTTATCAACATCCAGTGTCTCTAGACAACTACTTCTGACGTGGATGACGTCATTTTCGAGCGCTGCTCGCTGCAAGCAGCCAGTCACAACACGGCTAACTCTGCGGGGGTCGGCTTGTTTAGCTGTAGTTTGCGACTGTTATTTTTCACAAAATGGATGAATATTTTTCTGACTCTGAGGTGGTGGACGATGACTTTGTTTACGATGGACGTCCTCACTGTTTTGAGCCAGAGTACATGGACAAGGAGCTCGTTGAAAGGAGGACGCGGAGGCAGAGAGAGGAACAGCTGGCCAAACAACAACAAACGGCTATATTTGTGTTCTTCAATGCCCCTGTTTCAGTCTTAAAGTGGCTCAACATTGTTCTGATGATTTGCTGTGTTCTGTTAGCACCATCTATTGAAGTGTGTGAAGCACGAAATGTCATGTGACTTTGTATCAGTTTTTATCAGCCTCTGGAGGGATGTGGTAGAAAAATATCTCATAGCACATGATTCAGGTTTTATTTCCATCTTGTAAAAATGCTTTTTTCTGTCTCAGGTTTCATTACTCTTACCAAGTTGGCTTCAGACCTCAAGTTCAGCACACAACATTTATGAAGAGCATCAGAAGTAAACTCAGCTTCAGCCTCACTGTCTGCAACGGTAACACGCCTACACGATCTACAAATCCAAAAAAGTTGGTGTGTACGCTGTGTAAAACGTGAGCATACTAATCATTTGCAAACAAACCTTGTTTGTGTTCCGGAGTCCTTGCAGCAGTATATTATACCAGCATGTGTCTCAAGTGGTAAATCTCACCCCATCTGTGCTTGTGAATGACTGAGCCTTTCGTGGATACCCCTTTCATTTTTTTTTCTTTGCAAAATATATTTATTGAAAAATACAACACTTCCAATTGCAGGGATACAGTTTTGCAAATATGCATATGTGAACATTCACATATACACATAAACAAATGAAAAAGTGTAAAAGAACAATGAACACCGCCCCCCACCCAAGTTCAACTCGGCTCTTCATGACCAGCATGCATACTACTGGTTATTAATGCAATATAAAATATACCACAGCAATAGGCAGAAATTCAATCAGGCAGTACCTCTAAATTAGTGAAATTGGAAATAAAGGGTTGCCATTTGTGAAAAAATGTGACTGTAGACCCTCTTAATGTATATTTAATTTTCTCAAGCTTTGAAAAAAAAACATGATAGAAGGATATTTAGCAGACTTCCAATGCAACAATAATAAACGTCTTGCAAGTAAGGATGTGAAAGCTATAATATCCTTTTGTGTAGAGTTGAGTGCAAGTGAGGGGTTAGGAATCCCAATATAGCAATCACAGGGCAAGGTTGAAGATTTACACCAAGTTGACAGTCAACAGTCGACATAATAATAAAATAACCTGCCCAAAAATCTTTCAGACCAGGACAAAGAAAAAAACATGTGGCTCAGGTGATAAGGAGAGCCATGGCATTTATCACATTTATCTTCCACTTCCTGATATAGTACAGACAGTCTAGACTTGGAGAAATGCATCCTGTGTAAGACCTTAAACTGAATAAGTCCAAGACGTGCACAGGAAGATGTTGATTTTACCCTCTCTATGGCTTACTCCCGTCACTCATGTGTGTGTAATCCCAGTTCCCCTTCCCATGTACACTTAAGTTGAACTTTTGAGTGGTTGCTAAAAGCCAAAATAATATTGCACAACTTTTAAGTGATTGCTGTTCAAACGGTGAAGAGGGGAAAATTTGGAAACACTGAACTGAATATGTCAAAAAGGATTGGCAAAGTATCATTACTACATTCTGTTTTCATGTTTTGCACAGCACACAGTCCCAGCTTTTTTGGAATAAGGGTTGCGAAAAGGTTTCACTGTTGTGGTCATTTGTGCAAGATGAAATGTTAACTCTTAAATGTCCAAAATGATGTCTTAAAATTGGCATCATGTTATTTCAGTCAAATCAAATATTTGATGTTAAACTGGAAACTGGAAGTCCAATTTATTTTTCTATCTTGACAATGACTTGCAGCTCCAGTGTGAACAGCTGTGTTGAAATTCGACAGTCTACAGTGAAGCCATTCTTAAAACTAATTCAACACATAATAGGTCTTGTTTGTGTAGTTCTACAACTTCCAGTTTTCAGATCAAAATCTATAGCTTCTAATTTGATGCATGTTCAAGCCTGAAGTCATTTGCTGAGTTACCCTATTTAATTTATTTAAAAAGCCGTGGCCCTCTATTGGGGGATCAAGGTGAAAATCTGTAAATATGAAAGCATAAATGAGGATGAGGGATTTGCTTTGTTTGCCTTAGAGTGTGTGTGTGTGTGTGTGTGTGTGTGTGTGTGTGTGTGTGTGTGTGTGTGTGTGTGTGTGTGTGTGTGTGTGTGTGTGTGTGTGTGTGTGTGTGTGTGTATACAGCCCAGTGGGAGACCCTACCTCCAGGCCACTGGTTCTTTTTAGGGGAGCCTGTGTATTTTGTGGCCCAAACAGGTGCTTTGTTGGCTGGTGAGAGGCTTTATGTGGACTCATGCTATGCCACAAGTTCCAAGGACCCAAACAGCATGCCCAAAGTGGATATTATTACAAACTATGGGTGTGTCTCTAGTAAGAACACACAATCACACACTTTTTTTTTCTTTTTTTTTTTTTTTTTTTGCAGTAATTGGTTTGTCATATTGCATGTCTTGATTGATGTTTGTTTTGAGTTTTAATTACAGCTGCATGAGAGACAGCAGGAGGGACGGAAGCAGCTCCCAGTTCCTGTTGAGAGTGGGCAGTGAGCTAAAGTTTTCTGTGGATGCATTTCTCTTCAGAGCAGTCTCACAAGTAAAATCTAAATGAGTTCATATGTACTATCCTACCATAGCCTTGCACACTCACACACAATTTTCACTTATCCTGGTTGAGCTCAAGGATATCTCACAAATATGGCATTAATCAACTATTGGTTAATATAATAACTAATATCACAGTACAAGGTAGTCATAATCCCTCAATGCACAATAGCAACCTTAGCTGCCATTCGAACTGACATGAGGCCTTTATAAGCAATTTAGTCTATAGATTGAGAATACAGAAACACTTTCCCTCTGTCTGATACGCTAAAATATGTGTGGAATGTTTTACAAAAAGCAAAACTTTGACCAAAGTACAGCCTCCAATCTGGTGAGTACACTTCCCACTCACATTCATTCTTCTTATTGGTGGCAGGTTGTGTTTGAATGATTTTTTTGTTGCTAGATGTTACAGCCAATATTCTACATGCTGCCACCTGCTGTACTGGAGGGGAATGTAGCAAACATCAAATAGGAGGATATGCCTCTCATCACCTCATCACCTTTTTCTTTAAAAAAAAAACAACAAAAGTTAAAAATATGAGAGATTTACAGGAAAATGTTTAAACAGAAGGACAGCGGGAGAGAAGGTCAAAATACTAAAAAATCCCAGGAAAAAACGGATTGACAGGTCTGCTCCCTGCTCTACCCTCATCTTTAGCTACTCAGGCATTTTATCTGTACATTTATTTCACATAATTGTTTTAACAATTATTAAAATGTATGCATACAATTTTTTCCACAAGTTGACATACTGCAGTGTATTATGACTTTTCACCTGCTGTTTGTGTATAGATGCTGTACCTCCACTGTTCAATATCAGTGAGTTTTACCACTTACTATGCCGCAAAGTCCTGCAACTACAACAAGGCCTCTGGCAGGTAAGCAACCAAAGTTCTTTACAGGACTTTCTTTACAAGTGTAACATGGTTGGTACTTCAACATAGAATGAGGATGTAGACTGATAATGACAATAAGATGAAAGGAATAACAATATGAAAAAAATGTAATTAACACTTCTCTCATCTGTTTTGCCATATTTAATGAAATTTGGTACATTTGCACAACCACGGATGGCAATAATGTTGGTGGTGTTATCATTTCATGGTAGAATCAAGTCTGTTGTCTCTCTATTGTCAACCCCTATAAAGGAATAAAAATGGCCCAAAATATTTTGCTACTCCTAGTAAACTACTATTACTACTACTGCCAATAATATTAATAATAATAAATACCAGCAGCACACACATGGTGTCTGATGGTCAAACCATCAGAAAACACAGTTAGGTGTGGACAGATGAAGCTACAGCAGTTCTACAAGACTGAGTGCATAATCTGGCTCATGTGATGCTGCTATCCAGCAGAATGAATCAACTGCTCACCATCAGCAAAAAATAGGAGCTGATCACTGATTTTAGAAAGGGGAGGCAAAGACACACCCCTGTCTCCATCAATGGAGCTGAGGTGGAGCAGGTAAGCAGTTTTAGGTTAAGAAAGCTTAGAAATGGCTGTATTTCTCAAAGAAGCTTAAAGTAAAATTCCTATGCCAAGTTCTTGTCAACTTTTACTGAAGAGGAATAGAAAGCATCCAGACTGGAAACATTACAACTTGGTATGGGTTGCGTACAGCCCAGAACAGGAGGGTTCTGCAGCAGGCGATTAAAACTGCCCAGAATATCACTGGTACCAGTCTACCTATTTCTTCACCGTGCTGCCCTCTAGCAAGCTATACAGAAGAATCTGCTGCTGTACCACCAGACTAAAGAAAAACTCTCCATTTCATCCTTCGCAGCATAAGTGTACAACCTTGTGTTGTACAGTGACAAATGAACCTTGAAGATTTATCCGATGAAGGGTTAATCATATAGTTAAAATCTCCAGATAAGATCAACTAGTGGGTATCTGACTGTGGTTCTGCTGTAAACTGATGACTCTAACAATCAATCAACAAATTTGTCATCTACACCCACTTAAATATCACAGGTCTGTAATGGAGCCTCCCAACAGCAATAACAAAGCAACTATTCGGATCTGAAATTCTTCCAGATTTTGCAAATGTTAATGACTTTCAAATCAAAATTACCATCTCCCTGGCCATACTCTGAGTGAGGGAAATACAGCCCATTTCCAAAAAAGCTGGGACACGTAAAAATGCTGTAAAACATAAATAAAAACAGAATGCAATTGTCTGCTAATCCTTTTTTACCTAAATTTAACTGAAAGTGGTACAAAGACATGCTATTTAAAGTTCAAACTGATTGTTTTTTGTAAATGTGGACTCGCACAATTTGATGCCTGCAGCACGTTTCAAAAAAGTTTGGACAGGGGCAACAAAACACTGGGAAAGTTGTGGAATGGTCAAAACAAACCTGCTCGGAACATCCACAGGTAAAAGGTGAACTGGTAACAGATAATGGATTGAGAATGGAAGGTGCATCCTAGGATCCTAGGATGCAGCCAACAAGAACACAGTCAGCAAGGATGGGGTAAGGTTCACCACTTTGTGAAAAACTGTGTGGGAAAACAGTTTGAGAACGTTTCTGAACACACAATAGCAAGAATTCAGGGAGTTGACTATCCACAATCCATAATGTCATGAAAAGATTCAGAGATGTGAAAGCCAAAAATGAACTTTGAATGCCTGTGACTTTTGATCCATCAGGCTGTACTGCAATTAAAACAGATATGATTGTATAAATTATATTACTACATGGGCTCAGAAACACTTAGGAAAACAAAGTTCCTTATGGCATGTACAAATGCAAGTCAAGACTAAAATGCAAAGAAAAAGCCATATATGAACAACATTCTGAAACACAGCCGGCTTCTCTTTTATTTACGTTTGACATGGTCTCCCAACTTTTTTGGAATCAGGATTGTACCTGTTGAACCCAGCTTCATCTCATTCTAATGTACTGTGAACTATGCAAGTACGTCTCAATGAGGAAGGCTTCACCTGTTTTTAAATGCTTAAAGTGGGCAAGTAACTTGATACGCTTAATAGGATGTTTTGATACTTTTACATTCCAGTTTGTAAAGTTAGTTGACGGGCTACTCCCACTGAAGAGCATCCCTGAGTCAGCCATAGTGTCGAAATAAATGTTGTTAATCAGTGATTTATTGAGTGGATTCAAGTGACTTTGGCTAACAGAACAGAAAAAGAAAAACAAATGCGAAGGAATAGAGTAAAGAAACAGAGCACCAAAATACAACATTCAACAAGAAAAAAAACCCTTAACCCCCCCTACCCTTTTTGGTCCCCCACAGGCTGAGTTGGGTTCCTTTTAGCCAGACATGGTTTTAAGACTGTTCCAGACTCTACGGATGAAGCATGTATTTATTTCTTTTGTCACAAGTAATCAAGGGTTGAAAAACATCATACAGTCCTGGTGGGTACAGCATTATCCACACAGAAGTTTATATATTCCCGTACAGTGTGTGAGACTGTCAGTGTGGGCATATCCAAACAGCGCTTGCTGTTGAAGTCTTAACCTGCTTGTAACTGAGTGGATGACATCACAGGCTGAATCAGCCTTGGCAGAAGGGGAATATACAAGTTATGGCAATAATATGCCCGATTCCATTAGTCGATAGCCATTGGCCCGAGAACATACTAACAGTTATATGTCCTTAGTGCAGAGTTATTTTTTAAGTGATCAGAATCTGCTTTATGGGCCAAATATGTGTGCATATACACGGAATTTCACACCAACATTGCACCCAGTGTACATGCAAAGAGAAAAGACAAAGCTCAACGAGGAAAAAAAAACAAAAACAAAGAGTGAACAATAAGTTAAGCAGTGCAAAAATATAAAGAATATAAACTGTACGAAGAATGATGAGGCGATAAACGTATAGAATGAAATTTACAATGCGTAGCGATTTATGGTGACAGTGAGTGATGAATGTACAAGTTAAAAACGGTGCATTATTGGATGATAAATGGCCAGTTAGTGGATGTTTGGTGTCAGGTTTAGTGACACTGTATGACTAGCTAACTGTCCATCAGGGTGACAGCTTACCAGTTTCCTGTAAGTCCTGAATGGAGGTCAGGTTGGCACATTGATTTTCTCAGCAGTTCTTTGTAGACCATTGCAGTCTGTTCTTTTCCTGTTTGGTTGCAAACCCAAACCAGACAATTATGGATGAGCATGAAACAGACTGATCAATTCCTGTGTTGAAATGGATCAGCAGCTTGTGAGACAGGTTGAACTTTCTGAGCTGATGCAGGTTAGTACATCCCCCATTGGGCCTTCTTGATGTTTGAAGTCCACCTGAGGTTGTGGGAGATAGTGGATCCCAGAAACATGGTTTCCAAAGTGGAAGCAATGTTTTTGAGGCTAGTGATAGGGGGCAACTGGAAGTTCACTGTCATCTCGACAGTATTGAACATGTTCAGCTCCCGGTTGTTGTGACTGCACTAGAGGACCAGCTGTTTGACCTCCCGTCTGTAAACTTCAGCGGTGCCCAGTTTTCCCCAACCTCATCTGCTGCTCTTTTCACTGTCTTAAGGTACCTGCCTGTAGGTAGGAAGAAGATGAAGAAGATTGTGCTGTGTGTATTTTGGCAGTTCATGGCTGAGGGTTGTTCCTTTGAGGTCCCCAAGAACAATGAGCAGAGAGTCTCGATGTTTCAGCTGCACGTAGAAGCAGATTTGAGTTCCCCTGGTTTTCACCGAAACCTCTGTTACACAGTCTGCTCGGAAAAGGTGGAAGCTGGGCAGGCATAACCTAGTGTGTGTGCTCACTTACCCAGTTTTCAATAGAGCACAGGATGCCAGATCTGCAAAAGTCTGTGTTTTGTTTAGAAGTAGCAGTTTGTCCATCATGTTTGTCAGTGCTGTAAGAAATCCCTGCTGTCTGGGCTTAGCAAGCACTTAGGGGGGTGGAAAGGGGAGGGGGACATCAACAGGCATACACACATACCCGGTGTGTATGCCAGACAGAGTCGCAGATTTCAACTTAAAATTTCTTTTATTACAAGCTATGATACATTTTCTGGTCACAAGTTTACAATTTAACAATTTCTGCATCATTATGTACTGAAGGACTCAGATACTCCAGCTAATGTTTTATGGTTTAGCGGACATGTGTACCCAATTCCTGTTACTTGAGGTTTATTGGCCCTGCATCTAAATCAGCATGTTTAAACTTTATATTCATTTTATATGGTTAATGACACATAACATACAACATGTATCAACTGATATATATTTCAGATTCTGCATCGCAAAGTCAGGCCCTTTGTTCTTTGTCTCCTGAGTTCACATAGCTGTGTGCTGGGAACACCTCTGGAACATGGAAGTATTCGGTCAGTATGTGGCCTGTTTGTTGTAAATTGGCTACTTAACTTTACATTAGTTCCATCCTTGAATTCTGTCAGGACATGTTTTTTGACCCAGAGTCATCTGAACAAGAGTTTTCGGAGAGTTCTCTGTGAAATATGTAAAATTGTTCATCATCCTTGTCATCATGCTAGACTGTGCGGAACTAATAGTTGTTTGTGGCTCTTGGTAGATGGAGACTATTTCCTTACAGAGAGCAGCTGTATGGGTATCCATCTTCATACTCAACGTTTCAATCCTAGTCATAATTGTCTCGACAGAACTCTGGGAAAGCACATCAACTTTGCGAGGTGCCTCTCAGCTAGCAGTACCTTTAACGATAGCTTGGCCACTTCTTTGGCTTTTTATAAAGTTGTTGTTGTAGTTGTTGTTATTGAGAGAAACCCAAAGTTTCTGCTTTGCTTAGATTATTTCACTATATTTTACACAATGCTAGAATGCTAGAAGAACATATGCGTAAGTCTGAGATATCACATGCTAAAATAACTAAAAAATAGCTCAGGACATTGTAGCCTCATATGTTAATACATTTCTCCTCTCTTACTTACATGCCATTTAGAGATTTTTTGTTTTAGATTAAGCACTGTATTGTGCCTTGAATGAAATGAACCATGTGTGCTAATGTGCATGGCAGCTTTCTTTCTTCTTCATATGTGTAGGTGGGAGGAGCTGGAAGCCCAACCCTCTGTGTGCTCCTGCTGTGATTCCATGTGCCCTGACATACAAGACTGTAAGTTCTGAGAATACAGCCATCTGGTACAAATTACTCTAAGTCACACCACACCAGCTGCCAACTGAAGATTAGTAAACCCATGACAGTAATAATAAATGATAAAAGAACACAGCTCATTAGTTGTGGAGTATCTGACAATCCATCTGTCTATTTAAACCAAGATTTAAAAAACAAACAAACAAGAAAATAAAAACAAGATTGTTAGAAATGTGCACTAACTCTGTCCTTTTTCTCCTCAGCCAACAAGAACACAGTCAGCAGTCCAGGCTGGTTCATTGGGCAACAGGATGAAGAGAAACCAAGGATGAGAGCAGCATCTTTTCAAGCAGAGGAGGAAAGAGACTGGGTGTATCAAGAAAAGAGGAGGGAAGACAGAATAGACAAGCACTTTAAAAAAGTCCAGATTGTTCCACAGGAGAAGGACATTGGGCATGGGGAGGAAAAAGAAGAGGGCATTCCTGAGAAGATGTCTGTGCTCCCTGCTGAGAATAAAGAATGGAGGCATAGCGGTGCAGTCAGCCAGCAGGGAAAGCAACTAAAGGAGGATAATGAGACAGAAATGGCGGTCATGAAAAAGGCAGAGAGCCAGCTAAAAGAATCAGAAACAGATGATATCATATCTGAAAAGACTGGACCAGAGGAAAATGAGATCCCTTGTAACAAAAATAGTTCTGGGAGTGGTTTATCTAATGAGAACAGAAGCATTAATGCTTCAAGAACTGGTTCTACTACCACCATAGTGGCTACAACAAATAATTACAGTTTTTTTGGCATTGATTCTGATAATACAAGTAATCATGGTTCTGCTGAAAATGTTTCCACAGCTGTTATTCCTATCATCAAACTTTGTCCTGATAGTGATAAAAGTAGTTGTAGTGCCACTAACAGGCCAATCAAGCAAGAAAGGGGTAGTAATAGTGCTGGACATGGTATCATGTATACAGCTGCAAGTACTGAGAGCATAACCCCCTATAATGTTAGAGCCACATCTAGTACTAGTAGATCTGGATCTGTTTGGTATTCAAGAGTTCATGAGAGTCTGCTTGGCAATAGACCTGTGACATTAGTTGGCACACATTCTGCCACCAGAAACTTTGAAATTGATCCACCTGGTTTTCTTGATGTCAGAAAGCTTGGAAAAAGCACATTGGAGTCAGATAAGTTGAACACACTTCTGTTGTCAGAACAGATCAAGTCTGTTAATAAATCAGTGGACACCAAGTCTGACAGTACACTAGGGCGATCAGGAGATTCTGTTAAAAGTAAAGGACCACAAGGAGATGATATTCTTCACAGTCTACACACCAGAAGGTTCAAGTCAGACCAGTCTGCTCATCCAGCTGAGTTCAGGGATCCAATCTATGAAGACAGGTTACTTGGTGAGTCTGATTTTGATTCTAGAATTATGGAAGGTGAAGCTCTTGCTCTGAGCCAGTTAACTGGTATAGTAAAGAAAGTACAAGAATTTCCTGGTGCCGTTACAAGACTACACAGTGACCATTCTGGTTCCGTTAGTTCAGAGCAAACTCATCAAGACAGATATAGTCATTCTGCTGTGGTGACAGGTACCACTACCATAGGCTCTGAGAGCAGCCAGATGTCTGAAAGGGAGTGGTCTGAGGTGGTGCCAGGGTGGGGCCCACAGAGTTTGCTGTGGAACAGCCAAAAGAAATGGAAGAGGCAGGAGGTGATTGATGACTTCTATTAAGATTAGATCAATAGACTTGTTCTTGGAGGGACTTGACAAATCAGGTGTTGACATTTTGACAAAGTAATGATGTTGCAAAGTTTTGGTGATGGAGGAATAAATTTAAATACCATGAATACACCTTGCCAACACACCTGGATTGCACACCTTGCAATCCAGCATAACATCCCCACAAACCACAAAACATGCCTGAAACAGAAACAACAAAACTGAGAGATAATTGATGTTGGACTGTTTATTGGAGTACACTGCGTAGTTGAAGATAGTGTCATTGACCTAAATTCATACAATAAGCTTGAGGAAATAAGGCAGTTCCTGATTAGCAGTCAGTCTCATCAGGCTTTTATCACAATTGATTAAAACAACATTGCAACCATTTATTTAAATGCTGGAAGGATCATGAACAGCTGTAGAGCACTGGAACTTCCTATGTTCACATGGAACATGGAGTACTTGAACTAAAACCTGCTCCAGGGGCAGACTTTCAGGCATATGTCAGGATTGGATGTTGTGTGTGATGTTCGTCTAGCTTTAGACATGTTGATAAATAATAAGCTCCTCTGACCAAGCCACTGTCCACTTTTGTTCTGTTTTCATCAACAATATAGATCAAACTATGAAATGATATACTGTACATACAGTATACCATATGGGGACAACATGCTTGTATTAAAATTACTATATTCTCTTATCAGTCTGAGTGTATTTGTTTGCTATATGAATATACAGTTATGTTCAAAATAATATCAGTCCCACATCACTAGCAAGATAAATCACTGTTTTTGTTAGAATTTCAACTTCTACACTGCAAGTAAGTTTCTAGAAGGTTTAGTAAAGGTATTGAAAACCAACAGACCCAACGGGCATGACATGCATGCTGCTGATTCTGTGAGACTGAATCATTAACCCAAAGGGGCGTGTTCAAAAAAATATCAGTGCTGAGTTTACTTAGTGAGGTCATGGATTCTGTGAAAAAATAGGTGTTAAACAGGTGGCCCTGATTTAAGGATCAAGGCAACAGACGCTGCACATGCTCGCTGTGCATTTGTTCTTGGAAAACAGAGTAAAATGGGTCGTTAAAGACACTGTTCAGACGAGCGTTCTTTGATTAAGAAATGAATAAAAGAGGGAAAACCTATAAAGAAGTGCAGAAAATGATAGGCTGTTCAGCTAAAATGATATCAAACGCTTTAAAATGGCAGCCAAAACCAGAAAGGCAAGGAAGAAAAAGAAAAACAATTCGAATGGCAAACTGGCAAAGGCTCAGCCAGTGATCAGCTCCAGGAGGATCAAAGAAGATCTAATGCCTGTGAGTACTGTAACAATCAGACAACGTCTATGTGAACCCCCCACAAAGTCCCATTGTCAATAAAAAGACGTGCTGAAGCGCTTACAATTTGCCAAAGAGCACATTGACTGACCTAAAAAGAAATGGCATAATATTTTGTGGACTGATGAGAGTAAGATTGTTCTTTTTGGGTCTAAGGGCCACAGACAGTCTGTCAGACGTCCTGCAAACACTGAATTCAAGCCACAGTACACAGTGAAGACAGTGAAGCATGGTGGTGCAAGCATCATGATATGGGGATGTTTCTCATACTATGGTGTTGGTCCTATTTATCACATACCAGGGATCTTGGATCAGTTTGAGTACATCAGAATACCGGAAGAAGTCATGTTGCTGAAGAGG
Organism: Chelmon rostratus; assembly: GCF_017976325.1. Taxonomy (NCBI): domain Eukaryota; kingdom Metazoa; phylum Chordata; class Actinopteri; order Chaetodontiformes; family Chaetodontidae; genus Chelmon; species Chelmon rostratus. The sequence goes on from NC_055665.1 coordinate 28,871,340, forward strand.
AAATGTCTTTGAAATGGGTGTTTCAACAAGACAATGACCCCAAACACACCAGCAAGCGGGCATAATCATGGTTCATGGAGAGGCCAGCACAATCCCCAGACCTGAATCCCATAGAAAACTTGTGGGCTGACATAAAAAATGCTTCAAGAAATGCAGAGGAATTGTGGAATGTAGTACAATTGTCCTGGGCTGCAATACCTGTTGACTGGTGCCAGAAGTTGGTCGACTCCGTGCACCACAGATGTGAAACAGTGATCAGGAAACATGGTTATGCAACTAAATATTAATTTAGGATTCTCAGGAAAATTTAATCTTCAAGCATTTCTTAGTTTATACAGTACATTTTTGAGTTTGTAAAGACATGTCAACATTCTATTTCTTGACTTTCTGTAAAATATTAGGGAATTTAATTACTTTTTCCAGTTTTCTTGCTTTGAAATAGAATGTGCAGTGTCCCCAATCAATGCAGAATTTTGATGTTTACTCACCTTTTTAAACACACTGCTATTATTTTGAACACAACTATATAAATGCTGGTTGAGATCAGTTTGCCAGGGTCATCAAGTTAACTATAGCCATCAGAAAACATACTCTATTTTGTCCTAGTCAATACTGAATCATCATTTTCAAATTCTAATTCTAAAATCACCAAGTGAAATATATATATGTATATATATATATATGTATATATATATGTGGCAAGGCGAGCAGTTATACGAAAGTTGCAGTCAAACTACCAGCTTTCAATTTGAAACAAGGGCACGCAGTTCAAGAACTCCACAGGACAAGAGCGTGATTTCCAATTATAAAAGTCATAGAGTCATAGGTTTATTAAACAATTATTTAAAATGAATGACTAAATAAATCCAAATAATGATAATAATGATAAGGAGTGATGTGAGGAGCCACCAAAAAGAAATGAGGGACAGGGCTGGGGCTTACCACGACAGCGGTAACGAAAAAGGGAGGGATCCAAAACTACACTGCACCCGTGACACAGCAAACCAAAAAGTGAAAAGGAACCACCACCAGGGGAACCGCTGCCGCACTGGGCCTCAGCACCTGTCAACAGAAAAACCAGCGAGGCACTGCCACACACGCTGTCGGCTGCATGAAGGAGGAAGAGGAAACGGAAAGGGCGGGGAAGGGTCCCACTTGGTGTATTTATATAGGCGATCGCTCGCAAATTGTCTGCCACACTGCCCCTCACGGTAGGGAGCGGAGCGCTATCCTGGCACATCTACCCCCAGATTTTGCGTCGTCGGCCCAACAATGAGGCAAGGAAATTATTGATATTAACACCAGGACCTAAAAATGGCCATTTGGGCATTAGACACAGGCTGTGGTGGACTTCCATGCTGGCTGGCAGACGAGGGAAGATGATGAGGATTTGAATGGTGGCCAACTGAGCAGTCCGACATGGAACCTGCTGACTGGTGCTGGGTTGATCTGAGGGGGACAAGGAATAAAGGGGTGGTACAGTGCCCTTCGATGTAGGAAGCGCACCTGAACTGGCCTGAACCTCCTGGGCCCTAGGAGGGGCTGCTAGATTCTCGGGGCCAAGAACAGCTTTCGACATGTCTCGATGGACTGTTCGTGCCTGGTGCAAGTTATGCACTGGAGCAACAGTGTAGACTACTACTTGATCTACTGGGGCTGTTTACACCTGGTGAACAACAGAGCTCCAGATATCCTCGATTTTTTTCTTGGAAGCTGGAAGAGTGCGCAAAAGGTTATGAAGCGTTCAATTAAACCGCTCGCACTGCCCATTGCCCGCCGGATGGTATGGCGTAGTACGAGATTTAGCGACGTCGTACAAACAGCAAAGCTGGTGAATCAAGGCGCGCTCAAAACTCCTACCCTGGTCTGAGTGCAGACGACTTGGAACACCAAATTTGTAAAACCACTCATTAAGGAGGACCTGAGCCACAGTGGAGGCCCGTTGGTCTCGTGTGGGAACAGCAACAGTGAACTTGCTAAACACATCCATCCATCCAAGTGACCCATGAAACTGTGTGGAACTGAGCCAGAGTCTTTGGCAACCTGGCAACGCTCGCACTCTTGGACCCACCGTTTGATGTCTGCGGACATCCCCAACCAGTAGCAGCGCTGCCTCACCAAGTCGGTGGTCCGATCAATGCCCTGGTGGCCATGCTCCTGATGTAACCGATTTAGAGTCTCGTGCTTCAGAGCGGCAGGCAAAATCAAACGAAAGGACTCACTCCCACCATCAGGCTGAAAGAACCGTCGACAGAGCACACCCTCTCTTTCAACCAAGCGGTCCCACTGACACAACAAAGCCATTGCCGGCCTTGAAACCCTTTGGTCACTCGGCGGGAGTTGGCTTAGCCTGTCTCCGCCAGAACACCAGGACTTCCCCTATTAGGGGATCTGCCTCCTGCAAGGCATGAATATCAGCAGGGGGATGAGATGGAAAAACTGATACAACACTCTGGGTTGCCACAACTCCCGGGTCTGGATGCACTGCAAGCTGGAGGGCACTGGGGATGGAAGTGCCTGACACAACACCCTCAGCCAAGCCAGAACCAGACATATACTGCCGAGAAAGGGCATCAGCGTTGCGATTACTGCGCCCTGAACGATACTTGATGTCAAAATCGAATGCAGCCAGCTGAGCAGCCCGACGATGCTCAGTGGCTCCAAGCTTTGCAGACTGCAGGTAACTCAATGGGTTGTTATCAGTGAAAACAGGACACTTATGGCCCAACAGATACTCATAAAACTTTTCGGTTATGGCCCACTTCAATGCCAAGAATTCTAATTTCATGGAGCTGTAATTATCCATGTTGTGCTCAGTGGGTCTGAGGCCTCGGCTGGCATAAGCCACAGGCTGAACACCTCTGTCGGTCTCTTGGGAGAGTACAGCCCCAAGGCCACTGTGACTGGCGTCAACCTCCAAAATGAAAGGACGAGAAAAGTCGGCGTAAGTCAAGACAGGGGCTGACACTAACCTTGACTTCAAGGCCTCAAAACTGGTCTCACACTGGGGTGTCCAGGCAGCACTGAGAGCCTGCTCAGACCCTTTCCTGGACTTCTTCAACAAAACGCCAGTAGTAGCTGGTGAAACCCAAAAAGGAGCGCAGCTCAGAAACATGACGAGGCCGTTCCCACTTGGACACAGCCTCAATCTTTTCGGAGTCTGTGGAGACACCCTCACTGGAGATAACATGGCACAAGTACTTAACTTCCTTCTGGAAGAAGGTGCATTTATCCAGTTTGGCCTTCAAGCCTTCCTTCTGAAGGCGACTGAGCACAACCTTCAGCCGCTGGAGATGTTGAGACACAGAGGAGGAGAAGATGACAATATCATCAAGGTACAGGAGGAGAGACTGACCTTGCTGATCTCCAAAACATTCTCTGCATCAGCCGCTGGAAAGTACTCGGGGCATTACACGATCCAAAAGGCATCCTGTTGAACTCAAAAAGCCTGAATGGGGTGCAAAAGGCAGTCTTGGACCAATCTGGCTCCGATACTGGCACCTGGTTGTACCCACTGGCAAGATCAATGGTTGAGAACCAGTAGGCACCACTGAGTGCATCAAGGCTTTCCTCAATGCGAGGCAAAGGGAAAGCGTCCTTCCTGGTCTTACTGTTCAGAAAACGGTAATCTACGCACAGGCGCAAACTGCCGTCCTTGTTACGGACCAAAACAATGGGCGAGGCATAAGGGCCACTGCTCTCCTTAATGACCTGCGCTTCGAGAAGCTGATTGATGTGAGCTTTTAAAGCTTCGTACTCAGAGGGGGGATACGATGGTACCTCTGCCTCACAGGGACATCACCCAGGAGCGCAATGTCACGTGAGATGAGGTCGGTACAGCCCAAGTCACCATCATGGGTTGCAAAGACTGAACTATACTCCAGTAACAAGGACCTCACCTCCCCCTGCTCTTCCTCTGTCAACATTGACAGATCTACTTGTGGAGCAACCCTGGAGGTTGAGCTAGAAGCTACTTGTGAAGAGACAGTAGCTGTAGCCTGCCGCACCTCAGTTACCCCTGTGGGTAAACTCACAACTTGGGCACTGCTGAGAGCGCCCAGACAAGTCCATGGATACAAGAGTATGTCCGCTGTCCCCACATTGACCACCGGGGTATAAGCCATACCCCAGACAACACAAACCAAACAAGGAGACGCCAGCAGCCCATTTGGCAGACCAGAGTCGGGGGGATCGAACAGCACAGCCTGATCTGCGAACTGTGAGGAGCAAGTGCTGGCCACGATCTTCATTACCCCACCAGGGATGCGAAGGGCTTGCTTACCTTGCACCTTGACTGAACCAATAGGGTTTTTAAGACCCTGGGCTGCAGCCTGGTGACATTTCTGAAGGGCCTCAATGACTGGGCCAGGGGCCTGTAACACAGGGGGTGCATCGAACAGAGACCGACCATAGGCCCCAAAAAGATCTTGATAACAACGTCTGATCACGTTCATCCCCAACACTCCAGGGACTGAGGTCACAGCTTCAGGGGGGTCTTTAACAACCAGGATCCCACAACGGGACATCACCTTGTCACAAAGGGTCACATCAAGCTCTAAATAGGTAGGCCATTAGCTGCCTGGAGCCGCAACCAATTACAGGCCTGCAGGCGCTCATGGTCCCAGGGTGCAAAGTGCTCCTGAAAGAAACTTTCTGTGATGGTGGAAACCATGGACCCCATATCCACCAAACACAGCACCGAGACATCGCCCATCAGAGCATTTGTAGTTGGGCAAGAGGACATTAAACCCGCCAGTTTATTTCCTTCAGAGCCTGGAGATGCCCCCACTAAGCTGTGGCTCAAAAGCTCAGCAGGCTTCAGTTTTCCAGCTGCTGAGTGGACAAAGCAGGCCTGGAGGGGTTGGAAGTTAGTCCAGTAGCAGCATGAGCACGAACATGAGGTGGAACACGCTCACCATCACACTCACAGGCAAAGACACCTGCGACATATGACTGAGTTGCGTGCCGACTGACCTTGAGGTCGAGGGGCCTGTAAGGCGGCTACGGTGTGTGTTAGATGGTTAAGCTGCTCTTGTTGATGCTTTAAGGTGTCCTTTATTTGCCGGCCTCCCAAGGTGTACGCTGTGCAAACTATTTACAAGTGACAAAAAAACAGCAAATAAATAAATAAATAAATAAATACCTCCAAACATCAAAATGAGTTCTTCAATAACTCTTGTAGAATAACCAGAAGCTGCAAGAGAGAAACGCAAGTCTCTGCTGATGTGACCTCCTCGTCCCCAAAACACAGACTGACTCTTACAGCCAAAATGGCCCCCTTTTAACCTTATAGCCCCTCCCACTAGGCGTATCATTTTATGGATAAATCACAATTAACTATATATGTAAAACAAAACAAATTCACACACTGCATTTGTTCCCCATATTTTTTCCCACATCCCCTCAGATCCTTCCATCCATTACAAAGGTGTTAATCTCACCAATTAACAATTCTCCACCATAACCCATTAAAATAACAATCATGTGACCTCAAGGCGCGCTGGAGAGGCCCATATAATGGCCCGAATGGTTGCGCCCCTGTTTGGCCAGTCAAGCTTAGGTGTGGACGATGGAGATAGCAAGGCAGTGTGCCTCTGCGACGGGTGAGTGGGCTGATGTGTGTGGGTGTGTGTGTGTGTGTGTGCGGAGGAAGCAAGACGGCCAAGTGTGCACCCTTGGCTGTGCTACTGAATGGTTTAGGGGCTGGAGATTATGATATGCTGTGTAACTAAATCATGAGGACTGAAGAGAGCTGGATAATGTGTGGCGTCTTAGTGCGCGTGCCGCTCGCAGCTCGCGACACAGCGACAGCGTGTGGTGCGGGTGTACGTGTCTGTGTGTGTGAGTGCATCTGCCCGCAGTCTGCCATAGAGCCGCTCCGTCATGTCGGCCGCTCCGTCACAAGGTCCATCAATTCAGTTAAACCGGGCCCCTGGGGGACAACCACCGGAGCCAGGGTGGAGCGACTCTGGACGCTAAACTGCAAACCAAGAGCAGATGGAAGAGAGCAGCCGCGCCCACAAGCACCTCCCGGAAGACCCTCCCGCGCCCATCTAATGGCCTCCCCACGCACCTTTAACAATTCAGCAGTGGGCTCGCGCCGAACCAGTTGTTTTAGTTCATGGTGTAGAGAGCCGTCAAGGACATTCTCCACGAATTGATCGCACAGCAGAACTTCAGAGTTTGGCATCCCATCAGGAGCGCACTGCTTGATGCTCTCCATTAAAGCTAACAAAGCCAATGAGAACTCCTGCAGTGTCTCACCTTCCTGTTGCTGCCTCGAAAAGAAAGCCTGCTGCAGGGTGACATAAGACAGAGAATGGCCATACAGCTCTCGCAAGATGGAAAAAATGTGAGCTGGATCATCACGTTCCACACCCGGCCGAAACCAAATCACCTCCCGCGCCTCTCCCTCCAAATGGTCAGGGATAAAGAGGGCCTGCTCAGCAACAGAGATGTGGTGGGCTCGCATGCATGCCTGTATCTCCTCAATCCACTCCACTTACACCGATACCTGACCTGCCATTAAACACAGGGGCCGAATGAGACGCAGCACGCTCCTGATGGAGCCGCTCGTTGTCTGCCTTAAGCTGCAGCACAAGCTCCTTGAACTACTGCACCTCCTCCTACCCCGAAACCCAAGAGGAAACTACACTAAATCACAAATTATCAAAATCAGAGGAAACAAGGATTTCTAAATAATAACCCCAATAACCCACACTCAACCAATAATAATAATAATTAAAAAAAAAAAAGAAATAACAGAAAAGAAATAAACTCAGGCAAACAAATGTCTGTTACTCTAAATTAATTTAAAGCAGTCTTTAGAGGGGACGACTTGGTGTCCACGAGAATCAGAACGCCCTCTTTCGGCTCATGTCGGCAACTTTCGTCCAGTCTGCCACACACACATATATATATATATATATATATATATATATATATATATATATATATATATATAAAATCTCCTTCTCACCCAGGCGGGGTGGTATCTGTGTCATCCTCAAGCTTGGGTCCTCTACCAGAGGCCTGGGAGTTTGAGGTTTCTGCACAGTGTCTTGGCTGTTCCTAGGACTGCGCTCTTCTGGAGTGAGGCTTCAGATGTTGATCCTGCAGGAGTGTGAGTTGAATTTACTTTAAATATTTAGTTAGACTAAATCAAAAGTGAGTTGAGAATACTTGAGTTTGCAGGGTCACGGGGAGGCTGGAGCCTATCCCAGCCGTCTCTGGCGAAGGCAGGGGACACCCTGGGCAGGTCGCCAGCCTACCACAGGGCTACATATACAGACATACAGACAAACAACCACGCACACCGCTCATTCACACCTACGGACAATTTAGAGTTATCAATTAACCTCAGCATGTTTTTGGACTGTGGGAGGAAGCCAGAGAACCCGGTGAAAACCCACGCTGCACAGGGAGAACATGCAAACTCCACACAGAAAGACCCCTGGCGGGATCGAACCGGATCTTCTAGCTGTGAGGCGACGCTGCTAACCACCGAGCCACCGTGCAGCCCGAGTTCCATTGTTGATACAATAAAAATATTTATTTGACCTAACAAAGAAAGTTCCCACAACAAAGCAATAAGTCACATGAACTTGGTATTTTATGTTGCAGAAACTTAGCTGTGAGTTGAAATTACCTGAAATAATTTGCTAGCTTTAATCAAAATTTTAAGGCAGCCAGGTTACAATTTTTTTTAAGCTGAGTCAACTTGGGATTTTTTACAGTGTGGTATCTGCTGGAGCCACTCTCCCAGTTTGGGGGTTACTGCCCTGAGTGCCCCCACTACCACAGGGACCACGCTAGCCTTGACCTTCTGTGGTATAGTGCAATACACTTCTCGTCCAGCGGTGGCACTGTACTACTGTCTGATGTTATGTGTAACCTTGAACTATGATGGATCAATGTGGCATGAAGAAGTTAAGTAAAGAAGTTATGAATATTACTGCCCTTGTCTGTTTACAATCTACTTGAATCCTTCTACATACACAACATATTGGCGACGAGGATGGCTTGTATCAGAATCTCACAACCCCCTGCTTTACTGAAAACCCCGGGTGAGCCTACGATGTTGTATACAACCTGGATACAGATGTTCGAAAATTACATCCTAGCATTGACTGCTAATGACATGCCGGACAAACGTAAGCGCGCCTTACTGCTTCACTGTTTAGGCACAGAGGGTCAGCGTATTTTCCTTTCCCTCCCTGACTCTGGCACGTCTTACAAGTCTGCCTGTGATGCGCTGAAGAAGTTTTTTGTGCCGAAAGTGAATGTCGTGGTGGAGACAAGTAAATTCCGTCAGCATGCTCAGAGACAGGGCGAAAACAACGGTACAGTACATTGCTGCATTGTCTGTTTACAAACCAATGTGGAAAAATGGGACATTTTAGTAAAGTGTGCCACAGCGCAGTTCCTACACAAACTGTGCAAGAAGTTACTGTTCCAGATCTTACAGTGTTACATGTCACTCCTACAGCTGCAGCCTCAAAGCGCCTTACCTGCACAGTGTCTCTTCATGTTAAAGATGGACAGTCACTTACCACTGACTTGCTTGTTGACACTGGCTCAGCAGTCTCCATTCTTCCAGAGAGTATCTACAGTCCGTCATTCATGCATGTGCCTCTCATAAAGCCTACTGTACGCCTGGTGACTTACACAAAGAAGCCCATTCCTGTACTTGGCTGTCTCCAGCTTACCGCCACATACTACAACCAGATTGCACAAACTGACTTCTACATTGTTCCCGATGGCACACCACTGCTTGGAATGGATCTGTTCACTGCACTTCACCTTCACATCCAAGATGGGCAGATCGCCATACCTGCTTCACCAATGGTGAGTCACACTGTCAACACTACAAGCGCATTAGGCGTTGCTACTGGATTCATACACAAAGTTAAAGTGCGTTCAGATGTGCCTCCAGCCCAGCAGAAACTACGCAGACTCCCATATGCTGTGCGCGACAAGGTGTCGGAGGAGCTGAAAAGGCTTGAAGCCGACGGCATTATCGAGAGAGTGGACTCGTCTGCCTGGGTGTCACCTCTGGTGGTCGTGAGCAAGAAGACAGGTGACATTTGTGTTTGTGTGGACCTACGTGAACCAAACAGGGCTGTGGTGATAGACAGCCACCCTCTGCCACACATCGAGGAAGTCTTCACAGAGCTCCGTGGTGCTACAGTGTTCTCCACAATTGACCTACAAAATGCATACCACCAAGTGCAGTTACATCCAAGCAGCAGAGACTTTACAGCGTTTATAACGCCAGATGGACTTTTTCGTTTCACACGAGTGCCTTATGGGCTGGCCTCAGCACCCAGTGCGTTCCAACGCATGATGTCTCAGATCCTGGCTAGTCAAAAAGGTGTGCAGTGCTATCTCGACGACATCATTGTCTGTGGGGAGACACCTGAAGTGAATGACGCCAGATTGAACGCCGTTCTTCACTGCCTACAGGAGAGTGGGCTGAAGCTCAATGTTGCAAAATGCCACTTCAGAAAGACAGAGTTGTCCTTCCTTGGGCACCTCATCTCTGCCTCTGGCCTACATCCAGACCCTGGCCATGTTCTAGCTGTGCTTCAAGCTCCCCCTTCACACGATGCTCAATCTCTACGCTCCTTTCTGGGCCTGACTGCGTGGTACTCAAAGTTTATTCTCAACTATGCCATGCTTGTGGAACCTCTCCGTGCTCTACTACGACAGTCTACTGCTTTCCACTGGCCAGAGGAGGCGCGAGAGAACTTCTGCAAAGTGAAGGAGATCATCGCTACATGCTCTGCTCTTGCCTTGTTTGATCCTTCCCTGCCAACAGTCGTTACAACAGACGCGTCAGACTATGGCATTGGCGCTGTGCTGACACAGATGAAGGGCAATACAGAACAGACCATCGCATTCGCTTCCAGAACACTTACTGCATGTGAGCGCAATTACTCGACAGTTGAAAAAGAGGCCTTGGCATGTGTCTGGGCGACTGAAAAATGGCGTACTTACCTCTGGGGCCGTCACTTCACTTTACGGACTGATCATAGCCCCCTGACCACTCTACTCACTACCAAGGGCCTTGGACGCGCAGGCATGAGAATAGCTCGCTGGTCTGCCCGCCTGCTGTGTTTTAACTACACCATCGAATACAAACCTGGCCATGAGAATGTTACAGCAGATTGCTTGTCACGCTTGCCTCTACCTATCACAGATGAACATGAGGACATGGAGTTGGAGATGGTGGCTGCTGTGTCCTCTGACTTTGCTGCAGTCACAGCTGAAGAGCTCTCCAGTGCCTGTGATGCATGTCCTGTGCTACAGCAAGTGCGACACTACATTGCCAAGGGATGGCCTCGTACTGCAAAAGGCCTTGACCCCCTCATCGTGCCATACTTCCGTGTGCAGAACGAGCTGGCTGTGCAGAACAGTGTCATACTGCGTGGCACTCACCGTGTAGTGGTACCGCAACAACTACAGGCAAAGATGATCCAGCTTGCTCATGCTACACACCCAGGAATTGTTCGCACCAAACAAAGACTGAGAGATTTGTACTGGTGGCCTGGAATGGATTTGCAGGTTGAGTCTTCCATCAAATCATGCGCCACCTGCCTGCAGCACGATAAAATGGCAACCACCCGTACTGCCCTGTTACAACCTGTACCTACCCCTACTGCAGCCTGGGAAAAGGTAGCTGTGGACATTGTTGGTCCCATTCACACTGCACCTGCCGATTGCCACTTTGCCATCACTCTCATCGACTACTACAGCCGGTGGCCTGAGATTGCTTTCTGCCCCAGTGTTACCTCAGCCTCTGTTATGACATTTCTTGCCACTGTGTTTAGCAGAGAAGGGCATCCACTGGAACTGGTCACTGACAATGGCCCTCAGTTTGTTTCGGCTGAGTTTGAGTCTTTCCTTGCCGACAGGAACATCCAGCACTGTCGCAGCTCTGTGTACTACCCACAATCAAATGGGGAAATTGAGCGTTTCAACAGAGTGTTCAAGGACTGCCTACAAACCGCCAGCATTGAAGGTAAACCACTTAAAGCCTTCTTCACTGAGTTCCTACACACATACAGAGCCACACCACATGCCGTGACTTCAGTGTCCCCTGCTGAACTGTTACATGGTAGACCACTCAATACCAAGCTGCACATCAGAGGTCTATACCCCATGCGCCCCTGCACTGACAAAACAAACATGCTACAAAACATCCAGAAGAAACAAGAAAAGTCAAAACAATACACAGACCAACGGCGTGGTGCAAAACCACCCAACATCCAGATTGGATCTGCTGTCCGCATCCGCAGACCTGGAATCATTGCCAAAGGACACTCAAAGTTTACCCAACCCCTGACAGTGGTAGCCCAAAAAGGTCCTGCCACTTACCTGCTGTCCGATGGAAAAGTGTGGAATGCCTTCCACCTTTCCCCCTCATCTTCTACCTGTGCTGCTGTTCCAGCGTCACAGCCTGCTGATGCTTGCCTCCTGCCAAGCGACCAAGGTGCCGAGCCACCTGAACCTGAAACTGTGCACTCACCGCATCAGTCTCCAAGGGTACCGAGAGTACGACACACTCCTGCATGGCTTGAGGATTATGTGATTTAAAAAAAAAAAGAGATGTGGTGATGTTCAAAGGAGTGTAGTGTCATATCTGAGAGTTACAAGGCAAGATTGTGCCACTCCACTCTGTCCACTCTGTGCTCACTCTGTGCTCACTCTGTGCTCAGGGGCATGGGGGAGACAGGCACATGAAGAGGATTTCTGAACATGTTATCTTTACTCTTAACTCTGTATACTTAAGAAATCACATCTATGTTTATTTAGTGAAATCTCTGTTTACTTAGTACTATCTCTGTTTTGCTTGGCCTATGTTCTGTTATATAAATCTTTTTTTTAAAAATGTCCTAAGAGTTGGCTAGACACCAATAAAAACACTAGAATAGAGATAACTTGCTAAACTTAGTACAAAGCAGTACTCTGGAAAGTTCCTAAGATCCCAATAGATACTGAGGCCAGAGGGATCTCAGTGGAAAATCCCTAAAGGCTACAGTGGAAAATTACCAGTAGAAATTAGGTAAGAGATTATTAATTATGCATTAAAGGGAAAGACCCCCCTCTATGTAAACACCAATAAAATCAGTGTTAAGATGTAACTTGATAAAAAGGATGTGGCCAAACTGTATGGCCAAGCCCCCTGACAAATGTACAAAAGGTGATGCGCAGAACAGAATTTGGGCATTTTTGGCAGGACTTGCCTGGGCTTTTTGATCTGTGAAGAGAATAAAGCTCCCTGGACTCAACTCTTCTGGACTCTGACTCTTTTTCCAGACTCTGTGCATTTTTTTTGAAGAAAAGTTGATTTCTCTTAAGACTTAGAATTTTTAAGATTATAAGTGATATTATTAAGAGTTAAGAATTAGGCAAAGAATTATAATTTGACCCTGATCCAGTCACTATCTGGTCCTTGGCGAGGCAGTAGGAGATCCCCGTCAAAGTTGGCGAGCCAGCCAGGAGGTTGAAGTATTCCTACAGTCTCTACCGGAGCAGATTGCCGCCTATATCTCAGACCCATAGGCCTTCAAAACTAAGGTAAGCAGAGCATTTTTTTAATATCTGGAGTCTGAATGATGGTGCGATCTCGCCCGGGAAGAGCTGACTTCACCTCCAAAAGAACCTTGTATGTATGATAAAAACCTATTATCACTTGTTGATTTAGATAAAAAGTAATTTACACCCTGAAAGTAATAAAAACCCAGAGTCGAGCGGAGAACTAGCGGAGTTGAGTCCAGTTGCATGCTGCTAATCTGTGCTTTCTTTTCTCTTTTCTCTTTTCTCTTTTTTCCTTCTGATCTGTGTCTTTTAGTTTCGCTTTAATATCTGTCAGCTACCACGTGAGTGTGAGGAATGAGTGAGTTTCTGCTAAATGTTGCTATTGTAGGTTGGGTAGTAGTGTGCGTAATATTTCTTGGCAGTCTGGTTTGGCTGTCAGTGCTACAGTAGTGCCTGTGTAGTTGCCAAGGTCACAGAAAGTGTGTCAGAGGTGTCTGCACTGTGTTATCAAAGGTTTGCATGGGAGAGGAGAGAGAGAGGTGATTAAGTATACCCACTCTGCCACTTTCAAAGAGGGAAAGGGTTGTATGAGGGGGCTAGCGTTGATAATTTATAGTACTCGCGGATACCGCTTTCTTATCTGTTAAGACAGGGGAAAGGACTGCACGGGCGAGGTATGGGCCATACCGAAGATACCGCTTTTCCGCTGGAAAAGGCCTGCCTTCGTTCGAGTATGGGTTTAGAGTAACAATACCTTACGATACCGCTTTCAGAAAATCCTAATTACAGGAAGAAAGGTCTACTTGGGTAAGCGTATTTGTTTGCGCGCGCGTCGCTTAGGGACCACCAGTCGTCCTGTGGTGGCGACCTGACTTGCAAGAGACGTCAAGGTTGACGTGTGCAGCTGCGGACTGTTAGGGAACAGTAGCACAGTAGCTGTGTGTAGATAGTGTGAATATACTGCGCAGATAACTTTGTGTGTGTGTGTCTGTCTCTGTGTAATCGTTGGAGCTAGAGGTGTATGTTGTAAATAAAAGGAGCTAGAGGTGTATGTTGTAAATAAAAAGGCTTGTATATTGTGGCTTCATGTACGTCTGTTTGTATATAATCATTGTAATTGTTGTAACTGGGGACGCCCAGATAAGGTTTATGATATGTGTGCGTACGAGGTGTATAATAGCTGGTAAGACAGAAATTGTGTACAAGTTAATAAAGTTGGAATAAATGATAAGATTTATTCATACTAGAAAGGGAGTAAAGAAAGAACAGAATTGATAGTGTAAGAGAGATAGAGGAGCAATCCGCTATCGGACACACTGTGTTTGAGATATTAACAGTGTTGGCTTTTATAATCTTTTTGAGTGGAGTAATGTGGAAAATGATTGAGGTGTATTAATGAATACAGCATAAAGCTGCTAGAGTATTGAATAGATAAAATAGATAACTGTATAAAGCTAAAACAGTTGTTAAGACGGATGGAAGATGATAACAGTGGTGAAGACGAAATAGTGTCATTAGAACATTTTGATAAAGAGGGTGATCCTGAAACACAAGGTATTTGGCTGGAGCGTACATACAGAGATAAAGGTGGTGTTGAACATCAGCAGGACGAGTTTTTGATGTTTTAAATTGTGGAAAATAACAAAATTTATTAATTTGTCTCAAATAAAAAGAGAGTTTCCTGCTATAGATTGGGATCAAACACTGCATAGGCTTTGGACCCTGTTCTCACTATCTCTCCTGTTAGAGAGTCTCTGTAACGACCCCAGAGCAGTAGCAACTGTGCCGCTGAAGCCTTTCCTAGGCCTCACTGAACACACACCCTTAGTAGGGATAGAGAGAGTGTCTGACAATCCACAGCTCTGCATATCTGTTGTCCCGAGGAGAGTGCAGTGGGAGACAGGCCTGTTTGGCTGGTTGATCAAAACACCCAGAGAAGACGGAGCTGAAGATTTAAAGTTTGATTACAGATTGAATAAAAAATTCAAGGCTGGTATTACTGCCAGTAAAATAATTGTGCTAATAAAAACTAAAGCACCTAACGAACCAGAAATTCCTAGATCTACACCTAGTGAAGCTAGACAAGGATTCATGGGGCAAAAATAACAAAGGGAGTCGGTGCATCAACGCCACTAGAGTTGGTAATAAGACAGCAACCAGATCACGAAAAGCAGATAAGACACTGCATGAAAAAATGGCATAAAAGAACTACTGGACGGCTACGGTGGCCTAAAGAAGGAACCTTCATGGCAGCCTGTTGTGATGAAGTGGAAGCAAACATTAAACACCACAAAGCAAGAGATGTGAGTGTAGTGAGGTAGAGCACCTAACATTGTGAGGTAGTGCTTTTGAATGCACCTCCAGACTCCAGTCCTCAGTAGCCACTCCCTTAATTACAGCCAGCCTATATAAGGGCTGAGTGAGCATATGCTCCTTCTTTTGGCTGCTGGTTCCTGTGAGTGGTGGCTGCTGTTTGCTGCACTGGTAGGTATGGGAGCCTTTTTCAGTTTAGTTGTCACGTTTATTTCTTCCCTGCACTCTTATTTAAAACCCCCCTTTTTCCTCTTAGTGAGGCTGAAGGTAGCAGTGGTGTCTGAGCCCTCTCCCTGTTGTAGTGGTCTGGTACTATAGGTGGTAAGTAGGGTTGTGCTTTTTAAACTTTCAAAAGCAGTGTTGTGAACCAGTATTAATCTCATTTGCACTTTGTATAGGTTCATGTTACTGCTGTTTTGCCCCTTTTAGAGTTCTTTTGTTTTGCCCCTTTTAGAGTTCTTTTGTTTTGCCCTTTTTGAATCCTTGTGTTTAGCCCTTCCAGGGCCTTCGTGTTTTGTCCTCGTTTTGTTTGTTTGGTTGTTTGGTTGGTTGTTTGGTTTCCTGTTTTGCTTTCTTGTATTTTGTGCTCAGTTTCTCATTTTGATTTGCTTTTACATCATATTGAGTTATTTTTTTTGAATATATTAAAACATCTGGGTTGCTGTATTTGTTAATTTTGTTATTAGTATTTGTTTCTTTTAGTGAGGTGGAGCGCCATTTTGTTGGGGAGGCTAGCTACCCCGGGTAAGGGTCCTACACATTGCATGTAAGTAAAGGCACCGGGACACGATTTTTGAGATTGCTGTGAGGATTGCTATGAGGTTTGCTGTGTTTCACTAGTGGTGGCACCTTTAGGCAGCCCTGCATAGTCTGCCTCCCCACTGATGGCCTCTGCTCACTCTTACCCTTAGGTTATGTTGGGCTGAGTATTTTTAGGTATTTTATTATATCTCTGGTTTTTAGATCGTATTTGTTAAGGCCTTTTTTTTAGATAATATTGCAATAAAGAAATGTTCATAATCCCTTCCAGTGTTTGTTTATTTAGTTTTAGTTTGACTAGTTAATTTTTCCCTTTTCCTTTGCAGCTTCAGCCCTGCCTGTTTATATAGATTTTCAATAAATACTTCATTCATTTTAAACCATACATCTCTGTCCTGTTTCAGAACGAATCTGTGTGCTTTACTAATCTCCCAACTGTTAATATTCTTGAGGTATTTCCTGGGGTGCAATTCCCCAGGTGGCGTTGTCGGTTCTCCCCCCCTCATACTAGTTTGTGACCTTTCTCCCCTCCCTCCGCCACATGAGCAACAGTAGGTTAGGTAAGAGGGCAAGAGAGAGAGAAGTGTTAAGGTGGTTCAGACAGGAGGGGAGAAAGCAAGTGCTCAAGGTCACACAGCTGCCTGTGAGAGAAGAGGAGAAACAGCCAGATAAGAGAGAGACAGCTGAAGAGCGGCCTGCACAGCCATCAGCACCGCAATGGAATGCTCAGCCGCCTCCATATGCATCTAACACTGCTGCGCCACCACCAGGCCAGTATGTGCTGGGACCAGGACTATGCCATAATGAAACACAAGGTGAAATTAAAGGAGAGCTACAAGGCAAGTTCACCATGACCTGGAAAAACCCTGATGAAGCAGGAGACAGAGCCAGCGATGTGTGTGACTCCAGCATGTCAGAGAGAGGCGTGTGTGGCCAGCCACTGAAGAAACTTAAGGATCAACTGCCAAGACACAGTCAAAGTGCTGAATCAGGCAGACCGAAGAGACTACAGAAAGGCCCAAGAGGAGGAGCTGAGTAAGGAGAGAGAAAAGGAGTTACACCGTATGTTGGAACAGAGGGCACATGAAGTACAACAGCTACAGCAACAAAGAGCAACAGTTGGATTAAAGCAACATGGCCTGCCAGCCCTAAGTGTGCGAGCCACACCAGCACTACACAGCACTCCAAAACAAATGAACCCTGAAGCAAGACTCAGACAACTCTGGCAAGAAAAAGAGATCCATACATGAACGAATGCACACCCTGGTGGAGGAGTTGGACATGCTCATTGATGACTTGTCAAATACACCTGCAGAGCCTGATCCTCAAGCAGTGACAGTGCAATTATCAGGCACTATGACATCAAACAATGGTGTGGCACAAATGCAACAACAACTAAACAACATGGAGAAAGCCCTGCACTCACTGGTGGAGCATCAAGAGCCAGAACAGCTACATAAACAGAAACAACAAACCAGAGGTTTCGTGACGAGACACCACATGAAGCTTCGCAGTGGAAAACGGCTCAGTCTTCCCAGTTACTATGATGAGCAGACTTCAGATGAGCAAGCATCAAATGAAGAGGTGCCACAGCCCATGTGCCCCATAATAACAAAGGCTCCAAACCAACGACAATATGTGCCATGGTCTTTTTGTGACATGATAGGCCTTGCTGATAGGCTACCAGACATCATAGAAGGAGCAAACAAATGGATTACTGCTCTGGAAGAGAGTACAGCTGGAGTGACATTAGCTTTGGGAGACATCAAAGCATTACTCATGCACATCACTGGGAAGCATGCTGCAGAAGAAATTCTGTCAAACGCAGGATTGCAGAACCTGATAACTGGCAATAACGCTGATCACGTTGGCTTCAATGGATTTCGGAACAGAGTGTGGACAGAATTAAGAAAGCAATATCCAGAGAAGATGGACCCATCCAAGCTAGAGGGAGAGACTCTCAAGGCAGATGAATGTCCAGCCAAGTTCCTACATGCCTTCCAACGTAAGTGGCGAGAGGAGTCTGGCAGTGTGTGGAATGCCAATAGCACCACCGAAAGTCTGTTCAAGGTAATGTTGAAGAAAGCCATGCCAATGGAGGTGCAAAGACGTTTGGAGACTGTGGTGGGCCTGATGAAAATGGATTGGCCACTGTTCTCAGAACACCTGATACACCATGTTGAGAATATGCGCAAAGAAAAACAAAGAGAAGAGGATGCACACAGACAGTTGAGCAACAAGTTGACACAGTTGCAGCTAACTGAGCTGAGTTCCAAGCAGAAGAAAGACAAAGCTAAAACTCAAGCTCCAGTGGTTACAGTGGAGCAACCTCGATCACAGCCCACAGTAGAAGCTGCACCTCAACTTCCTGTGACGCAACATGTTCAACAACCACAGTTCCACACCCAACCATCACATTTCCATACACCTGCCCCACAACCTCCAGTTCAACCAACCACAATACCAGTACAGCAGCCACCTGCAATCCATGTGCATGTCAACCAACCTGATCCCAATGCAAACTGTCCCAGAGGACAACCAGGACCCCGACGAGGTCTTTTCCGACGTCCCACTTGGCAAGGACGCCCTCTACAGCAAAATGATCGAGCTCAGTCCCAGTCCACGCCTCAAGTGAATTTAGGACCTAATGAGAGAGGTGTATGTTGGGGATGTGGCCAGAAAGGACACCAACGCAAAGACTGTTCAGACAATCCATGGACTGGACCAGCTAAATATTGGCCATAGGGAGGCCCAGAGAAGCCAGAAGGGGAAATAATGGCACCAGCAGTCTCAATGCAGCCTCACAATGAGCCAACGATACCTGTCACCATACAAGGCCAAGATTATAATTTCATGGTGGACACAGGAGCTACATATTCATGTATAGGGAGCCCTGGCTCCACTCTCCCCCTCTCAGGCTCATCAGTAAAAACTGTAGGTTTCTCTGGGAAGACTCAAATTATTCCCCTCACACAACCTGTCTCTATGTTAATATCAGGAAAGACTGTTGTAGCGCCACTCTTATACTCCAAACACCAGTTAACCTCTTGGGTAGAGATATTTTGTGTCCACTAAAAGCTAAAATTATGTGTACCCTTGATGGCATTTGGTTGGATCTGCCTGATGAACTCTCTGCAACAATGATGCCATCATTGAAAGCTAAAGATGCAACAAAATCAGATCCATCAGCTGCATATTGGATTCGACTACCACAAAGTTCTCACCTGGACCAAGAATGGATTCAATGGAAGGAGTGGACAAAAAGCCAATTACATGAAGCAAGTGAGCCACAATTGCTATTACACTGTACTCTGATGTATGATGAACAAGAAAAACATATGGACTATGATGAATGTTGGCAAGAGATGATCAACAACGGACTCTATTACCTGAAAATCCAAGACATTTACATTGGCCCACAGGGAGCTGCAGCAGCCGTAGCACTCTCACCTGAACTACAACAATGGTTCCATGTTCCAAAGTCAACGCCCCACATAACTCTTTTAGTAGCTAAAGGCTATGAAACTTATGAATTAGGACCAATGGTGAAAGCTGCTTTACAAGTTTCTGAATGGCAGCCAACCAGCAACAAATACTTACCCAGAAAAACAGTATATTAGAATATCACTTAAAGTCACTGATGAGGGAAAGGCAGAAAAGGTTTTTGTAGCTAATAATGTCCCTATGCAGATGTTACTCACTAAAAAACATGAACAATTACTAAAACAGATACCTTCCCATGTATGGTCTCAACACAAAACAGACGTAGGTTTTGTTAAATCAGCACAACCTGTACAAATAGCACTGAAGCCTAATATTGTACTACCATACAAAAAGCAATATCCACTCAAACACCATGCTGTAGAAGGAATCAAGCCACAAATTGAAGGCTTGTTAGCTGCAGGAGTTCTAGATAAAACTAGAAGCCCCTGTAACACTCCAATTTATCCAATTCAAAAACCTCATTCTACTGATTATCGTCTAGTTCATGACTTGCGCGTTATCAATTTTATTGTTGATGCAGAGACCCCTATAGTGCCAGATCCACACACATTGTTGTCGAACATTCCTCCAGATACACGCTGGTACACAGTCATAGACTTGACTTCAGCATTTTTCAGTGTCCCTCTACACCCTGATTCACAGTATTTGTTTGTTTGTTTGTTTAATTCGTGCCACAGGGCAATCAGACTCATCAGCATCCTTACAATGGACTGATGTTGCTGAACAAAGTTTTGAAGCAATCAAGCATCACTTACGAACGGCTCCTGCACTTGGAAATCCAAATTATAGTAAATCATGTCATCTGTATGTTGCTGAGCGTTCAGGTTATGCATGTGCAGTATTGATGCGGGATGCTCCAATTGGGAAACAACCATTGGCATATTATAGTACTAAATTGGACAATATTGAAGTAGGGCTTCCACCTTGCTACCAAGGACTGGCTGCTGCTGTCTTTGCAGTACAAAAAGGATCGTCTATTACAATGGGACATCCTGTAAATCTGTATACATCCCATCAATTACATGCTCTATTAACAAGTCCACGTTTTGTCTTATCACAGGCTAGACGAACAGGATATGAGGTAATCCTATCCTCACCAGAACTGACAGTTCTGCGTTGTAAAACTGTTAATTCAGCAACGCGTATGCCTGATGAAGGAACACCACATGATTGCATCCAAAAAACAACAGCTTTTATGAAACCACGAGATGATATGCATAATGTATCAATACCAGCAGATTTGACTTACTTTGTTGATGGTTCATGTTTTCGTGATGCTACAGGTAACCATGCTGGATATTCTGTGATCCAATTACACCCTGACAACACTTTTACGGAAGTACAAATGACAAAACTTCCTCAACCATGTTCTGCACAATTGGCAGAAATCAAAGCTCTAACTGCTGCATGTGAATTGGCGCGAGATAAACGTTTGAATGTTTATACCGATTCAGCTTATGCTTACGGTGTATGTCATGTTAATGGTAAGATTTGGCAACAAAGAGGTTTTAAGAGAGCAGATGGCACTCTTGTAACTCATGGTGCAGCCATTTCCGCTCTATTGGAAGCTATCCATCTGCCATCCGATTGATAGCCAAAGGTAACAACATAGCTGATGAAGCAGCTAAATGAGCAGCTACTGAAACAAGTATTGGACCTCTGCTAGTAGCAGAAGCCTCTCACCACAATGTCTTCGTTAATTGAAGCACAACGTCATGCTGGTGTTTATGAACAAAGTGTTTGGCTCAAACGAGGTGCTGTCAAAAATACTCAGGACGGCCCTACAAAAGATTTATGGCGCGGACCACAAGGTCATTTTGTCTTACCTACAACATTGCTGCGTGTGGCTATTCTTGATGCGCATGGCCAGGACCATTGCGCAAGGGGGGAAGCATTAAGACGTCTTAGACCTGTTTGGTGGTCACCATTTTTGGCAGTCACAGTGGATAAAACATTGAATGATTGTGTTGTATGTGCTAGACATAATGTCAGGAAAGCTTTTTCAGCGCCTATAGCCCACATACCACCACCAGATTGACCATTTAGACATCTAATGATGGATCATATAGACTTAGTTGAGCATGTAAGAGGCTACAGATATGTGCTTGTGGTGATTGATAGATTCAGCAGATGGATTGAAGCCGTCCCAACAAAAGTACCGGATGCTAACTCAGCAGCTAAGTTTCTATGTAAAGAAGTATTCCCAAGATTTGGTTTTCCAGATACCATCAGTTCAGACAATGGACCTGCATTTGTAGCTAATGTCATGAAAGTAGCGTTGAGAATGTTGGGTATTAAACAGAAGTTTGGTTGTGTTTATCATCCTCAATCACAGGGAGTGGTAGAATGAGCAAATGGAACGCTAAAAGCTAAACTAGCAAAAATAAGAGCAGATAGTGGAAATAAGCTTAATTGGATGGACACTTTGCCGCTTGCTCTAATGTCTATGAGATCTCAAACTAACCAACTAACACATCTAACACCGCATGAAATGATGACTGGTAGACCAATGCCTGTGCCATATCTTAGAGGACCTTACCAAGGGCCTCCTCTGGAGCAATGTGAAAGAGAATTGGGAGCATATTTGAAGCATTTAACTCAAATACATAAAGTTGTGTTTCAACAGACTAAAGAAGCAGCGGAGGACCGAGAGTCACAAATACCACCACCGTTGCAGAAGGTGACACCAGGAGACTGGGTATACGTCAAAGTGTTCAAAAGAAAGTGGGACCAACCCAGACGTGAAGATCTGATACATATGAACGTCTTCACTTCAACTCAGTCAATTCGCCAGAGTATCCCATAATGAAGCCACCATTTGAAGTCCGTGTTAAACAGCTGTTCACCAATCAATGGCAGTGGACAGAACAGAGGACGAGATGGCTGAACCGCAAGGACAATGGTCTGATAACATGTTGCCAAGACAGGAGGACATGCCTTCTACTTCCAACTCAACTGAAATTCGGCCACCTGTCCAAGGCCTTCTACCGCTGGGGAATCGGTTCCGTGACCCACCACCGTCATACTGGACCCTGAGACCACAAGTTCTGGAGCAGCAGCCGCTGCCACCGGGAACCGAGGCTCATTTCCTTCCTCAACCTCCTCCATTCCCATTCCCACCTGATGTCCCGAGAACCCTGCTGTTGCGTCCAGCTACCTTCGTGGGAAGACCACCGCCCTACGTGATCTGCCCCAATGACCACTTTTTTCTTATTGCCAAGCGGACTAACTTTTTCGATCTACATCTACAAACTCACAACACCTGGACTTTCATATAACTTTTGTCTTATCCTGCTGATTCACAACTACTACTGATTTGAAATTTATATATACTCAAGAATGTGTTCTGGTTGACAATCATATATTATGGTGATTCTGTAACATAACATTTAGGTTAATAGTTTGCTGCATACTAACAAGATTGTTAAGAAAAGTGCCTTGTGATGATAACATCTCATATTCACATGCAATTGTGTTCATTTGTTCCTTATATTCATATTGTTTGCTTATTTGCTCTAGTAAAAACACTGGATGATTTTATCATACTACTGATTACTATAGTTACCTCTTACTAAGACTATCTTTTATGTTTAAGACTACTGAATTGTTTTAGTATGCACAATTTACATTGTGTCAAAATACTGCATACCCTCTGCTGTCGTCTCAGTATTTGGCGCATTGGATCTGTGCGGTTAGTGTTTTGGTTGCAGAGGAGGTTAAAACTGCATGTATTATGAACCAATGTATTCTGCTTTTACTTTCTCGTCATGATGCTGTCATCACGAAAGGGGGGAAATGTAGTGTCAAATCTGAGAGTTACAAGACAAGATTGTGCCACTCCACTCTGTCCACTCTGTGCTCACTCTGTGCTCACTCTGTGCTCAGGGGCATGGGGGAGACAGGCACATGAAGAGGATTTCTGAACATGTTATCTTTACTCTTAACTCTGTATACTTAAGAAATCACATCTATGTTTATTTAGTGAAATCTCTGTTTACTTAGTGAGTCATATGTCTGTTTAGTTAGTACTATCTCTGTTTTGCTTGGCCTATGTTCTGTTATATAAATCTTTTAAAAAAAAATGTCCTAAGAGTTGGCTAGACACCAATAAAAACACTAGAATAGAGATAACTTGCTAAACTTAGTACAAAGCAGTAATCTGGAAAGTTCCTAAGATCCCAATAGATACTGAGGCCAGAGGGATCTCAGTGGAAAATCCCTAAAGGCTACAGTGGAAAATTACCAGTAGAAATTAGGTAAGAGATTATTAATTATGCATTAAAGGGGAAGACCCCCCTCTATGTAAACACCAATAAAATCAGTGTTAAGATGTAACTTGATAAAAAGGATGTGGCCAAACTGTATGGCCAAGCCCCCTGACAAATGTACAAAAGGTGATGCGCAGAACAGAATTTGGGCATTTTTGGCAGGACTTGCCTGGGCTTTTTGATCTGTGAAGAGAATAAAGCTCCCTGGACTCAACTCTTCTGGACTCTGACTCTTTTTCCAGGCTCTGTGCATTTTTTTTTGAAGAAAAGTTGATTTCTCTTAAGACTTAGAATTTTTAAGATTATAAGTGATATTATTAAGAGTTAAGAATTAGGCAAAGAATTATAATTTGACCCTGATCCAGTCACTATCTGGTCCTTGGCGAGGCAGTAGGAGATCCCCTTCAGGAGAAAGAAAAAGAAAGATGTGGTGTTGTAAAAAAAAAAAAAAGTTCATTGTTTATGACTTGTGATCATTATACAGTTTGCACACTTACCTATAGTAATTTCAAATGGTTAATATGGTGACATACTTACCTTTGAAAAGTTATGTGCTTGCAGTGTTTACATGGTTGACATACTCATTGCTTTATTGTTATTGATAGTATAAATTCTTACAGTATAAATTGCCTTATCTTTTGTTACATACTTACCTGCCTTTAGGTCATGAATGAGATTTATGTTTGTTCTACAGGTTTTGAGACTTCCCAAAAAGGAATTGCTAATTTCACCGATTCAGGTTACTATATCTGTTCTTTTAGTTGTTAATGAAGTACTAGGATTCTTATGCCGCAGTTTGAGTTGAATTCTAACAAAAGAGGCATATGTGGTATAGTGCAATACACTTCCCGTCCAGCGGTGGCACTGTACTACTGTCTGATGTTATGTGTAACCTTGAACTATGATGGATGAATTTGGCATGAAGAAGTTAAGTAAAGAAGTTATGAATATTACCGCCCTTGTCTGTTTACAATCTACTTGAATCCTTCTACATACACAACACCTTCCACATCCGTTCCAGCTGCTCTTTTAACCCTTGGTAGGGCAAGAGTGCAATTGTGGCCGCCTACATCCCACCGCGGGCTAATGCTAACTTAGCATTAGAGGAGCTGTACTGCCTAATCAGCGGGCAGATGAACGACAACCCGGAGGCGGCCGTGATTGTGGCGGGGGACTTTAATCATATTGAACTGAAGGCGGTGTTGCCCAAATTTCACAAATACATTACATTTCCGACCAGAGACAGTAACATTTTGGATCAGGTTTACTGCAACATCCCTGCTGCTTACAAGGCTGCAGCAGCTCCACACCTGGGCATGTCAGACCACACCTCTGTGAAACTCATTCCTGCCTACAAGCCTCTGGCCTGCAGAACAAAGCCGACCACCAGGACAGTACAGATATGGACTGAGGAGGCCTCCTCTGCACTTCACTGTGTTCAGAGAAGAGGCAGACCTAGAGGAGTATACATCATCTGTATTGTTCTGTGTTCAGTTTTGCACAGATGCTGTCCTCCATGTTAAGACCATTACAGTGTTTCCCAACCAGAAACCATGGCTGGACAGCACATTGCGGTCCCTGCTGAAAGCCCGGGATACTGCCTACAGAGCTGGTGACAGGCTGGCTTATAGCAGGGCTCGAACAGAGCTGAAGAAAGGAATTAAGCAGGCCAAGCTCCAGTACAAAAACAAAATTGAAGATCACTTCAATACCAACAACCCACAGAACATGTGGAGAGGCATCAGAACCATGACGGACTATAAGCCTAACACTCAGGTCGTCAACTTTCCTTTCCCTGATCCACAACAGAGTTGGGTCAGTTCATTAAGTCTGACACACTGTCTCTCCCTGACCCAGTATTTTTATAGACAGAACAGGAGGAAATGCTGATACAGTCGTCGGCTCCTCCTCGTTGCCATCGGGTGCTCTCTCTCTCCTCTGCTTGCTCATCTTCAAGAATCCAACCTCACCGCAGCAACCTGTTTGCAAGGACAAATCTAGAGAGACAACCTTATCCCTGACGCCAACCTGTTCTATCTTAAGTTGAGGGCCCCAAGATGTCTCCCATGCCAGGCCTCTATCTCAACACCTCCTGTTCTAGGTCACACTGGCCTTAGATATATTTTGCACACAAAGAATCACTCCTCGTCTAAATCACTTCTATTAATAATAAAGGAAAAACTTAACCAGGAGAAGTAGAATTTCTGTTAATTATTCATTCACACAATCCATCAGCAGAAAATATGAATAAGATCAACATATCAGGTTCATCATTAATCATCATTTATCATTAATATGAGCATGTGCATGCAATCTAACTATTAGCAATATATATGTGTGTAATCAAACTTACCAAAGTATAGGAATATGACCCAAATATCCATCACTATATAGAGACATAAATATATATGGATAGATCTATATATAGAAGGATCTATGTATAGAGATCTATTTATAGAGGGATCTATATATAGAGATCTATATATAGGGATCTATTAATAGATAGATCTATACATAGAGAACTATTTATAGATAGATCTATTTATAGATAGATCTGTATATACAGATCTATTTATAGATAGATCTATATATATAGATCTATTTATAGAGAGATGAATATATGGATAGATCTATATATAGAGATCTACATATACAAGACTCAAGATTCAAAATTCAAGATTGCAGGTGGAGGTGGAGGTGTTGGTGTGAAAGTGCGGTGTGCAGTGGTTCACAGTTCTCACAGTCTATCACTCCAGTGAGGGGCTGCTGGGGGTGATAGCTCTAACAGCTCTGGGGAAGAAGCTGTCTCTCTGTCTGTTAGTGGTGGTGTGGATGTTCCTGTACCGCTTTCCTGATGGAAGCGGTACAAACAGTCTGTGGCCCGGATGGCTGGGGTCCTTGGCAATGGATCTTGCCCTCTTCCTGACCCGGCCTTCATATATAGAGTCTAGGTCAGGAAGGGGGCAGCCCACGATGCCCTGCAGTTTTAACCACCCGTGCCAGCTGTTTCCTCTCCTGTGCCGTGCAGCTGCCATACCACCCTGTCACACTAAGGCAGAGGATGCTTTCAATTGTGGCCCTGTAGAAATTGACGAGCAACTGAGAGGAGAGTCCAGCCGTTTCAGTTTCCTGAGGAAGAAGAGCCTTTGCTGTGCCTTCTTCACCAGGTGGGAGGTGTTCATGGACCAGGAAAGATCAGATGTGATGTGGAGGCCCAGGAGCATGATGTTGTCCACACGCTCCACCACTTCTCCATCCATGAGGAGGGGGGCGTGATCCGTCTTCCTGGACCTCCGGAAATCCACAATGACCTCCTTGGTCTTCCCTGTGTTTAGCTCCAGGTTGTTGGCTGAACACCACTGGGTGAGCTGGCGTATCTACTCTCTGTAGTAGGTCTCCTTGTTATCTGAGGTGAGACCCACTGCTGTAGTGTCGTCCGCAAACTTCGCGACTGTGTCGGTGGGGTGTTGGCAGCACAGTCGTGAGTAAACATGGTGAAGAGGGCTGGGCTGAGCACACAACCCTGTGGCGTGCCCGTGCTCAGGACCAGAGGGGATGATGTGATGTTCCCTATTCTCACCACCTGAGGCCTGTTGGTGAGAAAGACAGCGCCCCGCTATCTCCACCGCTGCGTCCGGGATGTTGTCGTCCAGCCAGGTCTCTGTGACAACGGTAACACAGCTGTCCATCCGGCAAGAGACTATCCTCAGACGGACCTTGTCGATTTTGTTGGTGAGAGACCTGGCGTTGGTGAGGAAGAGACTGGGGAGAGCCAGTCTGTGAGGGTTAGCTTGTAGCCTAGCACGCACGTCTCCTTGGCATCATTGGGGGGATGGTGGTGGGCTCTGGGGTCCGTAGCAGCTCCGGTGGAATAAAGTCCAATTTAGGGGGAGTGTGAAGTCTGAACTGTAGTCCAAAGTTCCACAGTTCAGACCTGCTGTACTGTGTCAGAGCTTCCAGAAGAGTAGTAAGGGTGGAAACAAGTAAACACAAACAAACAGAAACGTAAACACAGGAGCTACGAGCCGGTGCGTCTGCAGGTGCCGCCATCTTGGATCTATCTATATGTAGATCTCTATATAGAGATCTATATGTAGATAGATCTCTATGTAGATAGATCTATATAGAGACATCAATATATATAAAGATCTATATATAGAGAGATCTATGTATAGAGATCTATGTATAGAGATCTATTTATATAGAGATCTATATATAGAGATCTATATATAGAGATCTATTTATACATAGATCTATTTATAGATAGATCTTTTTATAGAGATATATTTATAGAGATCTATTTATAGATAGATCTGTATATAGAGATCTATTTATAGATAGATCTGTATATAGAGATCTATTTATAGATAGATCTATACATAGAGAGATCAATATATAGATAGATCTATATATAGAGATCTACATATACAAGTATCAAGATTATAGATTCTTTATTGTATGTATTAAAATGTATATAATTTCGTTAAGTATGTGTTGTTATGACCCTGTGGTTCATATTTTAGTTTTGTCTGTTTGTTTCAGTTTTCCCCTCCCTCCTAGGTGTGTGAGTGTGTGTGTGTGTGTGTGTGTGTGTGTGTGTGTGTGTGTGTCCTCAATGATGTGTGAACGAGGAGCGGGTGTGTCCCTTGGGTGGTCTGACTGCCTGCCTGATTGGTCAAGGGGCGGATCCCTCGCACTATTTGAACAGCCAGCGGACTGCGCGTTCCCTCCTCTCCAGCCTTTCCACCACCAGGAAATGCCAGGCCATCATTGTGAACGGCAGCATCTTACGATCTGTTTGTAGCGTGTGTAGTGTCAATCATGGCGATTGTCAAACTCCAGTTTTCTCCTGTTTCCTCATTTATAGGAAGTAGGTTATCAGTTGTCATTTATTTCCCTTTTCTTCTGGTTAGGTAAGTTAGGGCTATCTAGAGTGTTTATTCATTCATTGATTTGGGGGCTCGTCCGTTTTTTTTGTCTTGTCGTTCTTCGCAGTATCTGTTAACTGTGATACTTTTCTTCCTCATTATCTCTGCTTGTTGGTTGGCAGTTTTTCGTTTGTGAGGCGGCGATTATGGAGTTTAAATTAGAGGATTTTGTTACAAATCCAACTGTGGATAAACTTGAGAGATATAATAAAAGTGATCTTGTTTTCATAGCCAATACATTTGATGTGACTGTGCCACTAAACGTTAAAAAGCAGGAGCTAAAAGAGCTTTTGCATAAAAAGCTACGTGAACGGGGTTTGTTCGGTAAGCCAGCCTCCACTGAGGGAGCTGAGCTCGGTGCTGCATCGGGTATTCCTGCCCCACTCCATACCTCCCCCGTTAAACCTGTCATGACGGCAGAGGAGCTCAGATTAACTCTGCGCATAAAGGAGGTTGAAGTGAGAAATCGGGAGTTGGAGGTGGAAGCCATGAGTTTAAGGTTGAAAGCTCAACCTTAAAGCTAGAGCGGGGAGCGGCTGCGGCTGCCAGCCCTTCAACCTCACAGTCACCACCTACTAGTCCGCCCAATGACAGCTTTGACGTTAGTCGGCACATCGCATTAGTCCCGCCTTTCAGAGAGTCTGAGGTGGATTCGTATTTTAATGTGTTCAAACGTATCGCTGCTACATTGAACTGGCCTAAAGGTGTTTGGCCTCTTTTGCTTCAATGTAAACTCATGGGTAAGGCTCAAGAAGTGTGCACCTCTCTGTCGATTGAAGACAGTATGAATTATGACACTGTCAAAGCCACCGTCCTCTGTGTGTATGAATTAGTGCCAGAGGCATAATGCCAAAAATTTAGGAAATGTGAAAAAACTGCCACCCAAACATATGTTGAGTTCGCGAGGGAGAAAAGTGTTCTGTTTGATAAGTGGTGCCAAACCAGCAAAATTCAAACTGACGCCGCTGTGTTGGCAGATGAATTTGCTTTGGCGCACAAAAATGTTTTCTCTCCACTTTTCCGTCGTGATTCGGTCCCCACTGACCGCAAAATCAGATCTCCTAAAATTAACCGCCGCAACCCTGCTGTTGTCTCCACCACTATGGAAACCCGCGAATGTTTTCACTGCCACGAGCAGGGACACCTGATCGGCTCCTGTCCCAGTCTTAAACGAAAAGAGCAAATCAAAAATGTCAAAACACCGTCTCCAATCGGTTTAATTCAAACCAAAACTAAATCACCCTCTGCGCAGAGCAGGAATTTGGCAAAACCAAAAGAAGACCAAATTGACAATGTTTTCAGACCCTTTATTTCAAATGGTTCTGTTAGCTTGGGGGGAAATAAAGCGCCCGTATCCATCACTATCCTGCGGAATACTGGAGCGAAACAATCACTTATTCGTGGTGATGTTCTCCCTTTCTCTGATGAGTCTTATTGTGGCTCCGATGTGTTAGCGTGGGGAGTTAAAATGAGTGTCGTATGCATACCTTTACATTTTGTGCATCTAGTCTCTCGATTTGTGTCAGACCAAGTTAAAATTGCCGTAAGACCACAGCTACCGATAGCTGGGGTCGATCTGATCCTCGGAAATGACTTGGCTGGTGGAAAAGTATTTCCTCCACCTGAAGTAATCAAAAATCCCGGTTGGGCCAGATGTGTTACCTTTGTTCCCTGTGTGTGCAGTGACTCGTGCTCAGACACGAAAGCTTGGTGACTTGGTGGATCTTAGTGACTCTTTTCTGAGTTCCTCTGATCCAACACAAACCTTTTCAGAGTGTAAAGTAAACGGACCTGTTTCTGTCGCACTTCAACCTGACATTGAAAACCTTACACTGTCAATAGACAAAGAACAACTGATTGCTGCTCAGAATTCTGATGTTACTCTGTCCCATTGTTTTTCATTCATGGAAAACCCAAAGTGTGAAAAGTCTGTGTCTTACTGCCTTGATGAAGGTGTCCTGATGCGTCACTGGTCTCCTAGCTCTGGTTTTACGCACGAGTCTGTGTCACAAATTGTAGTCCCACAGCCGTTCCGTCCTCAAGTTCTGAGTTTGGCTCATGATCACTGCATGTCCGGCCATTTAGGAATTAAGAAAACTTATAATCGTGTCCTCCGTTTTTTCTTCTGGCCGGGACTTAAGTCTGATGTGGTGAAATTCTGTCGTTCGTGTCCAACTTGTCAAATCTCCGGTAAACCGAACCAGATGATTCCGGCTGCTCCGCTGAAGCCAATCCCTGTCATTGGTGAACCATTTGAGCATGTGATTGCGGACTGTGTTGGTCCTCTTCCAAAAACGAAGTAACCAGTACATCTTCACTGTGATGTGTGCTGCTACATGTTACCCTGAGGCTGTCCCCTTGTGTTCTCTAAAGTCCCGTGCCATCGTGAAAGTGCTAGTGAAGTTTTTCTCCACATTTGGTCTCCCGAAAAGCATCCAAAGTGACCAAGGATCTAATTTCATGTCCAAAATCTTTGCCCAGGTCATGTCCGAGCTCAAAATAAAACATTGTACGTCAAGCGCATATCATCCAGAGAGCCAAGGTGCATTGGAGCGCTTTCATCAAACTTTGAAAAGCATGCTTCGTAAGTTTTGCACTGAGTCAAACCGTGAATGGGACGAGGGCTTGCCGCTGTTGTTTGCCGCGCGAGAAACTCCACAAGAGGCGCTTGGATTCAGCCCTGCTGATTTAGTCTTTGGCCATACTGTGCGCGGTCCACTGCACCTTCTGCATGAAAAATGGGTCGCCGACAAGTCTGGCCCCAAACTTAACATTCTGGACTATGTCAGTTCTTTTCGTGAGCGACTGCACCATGCCTGTGATCTGGCTCGTAACTCATTGGGTGTCGCCCAAACGAAAATGAAAACGAGGTTTGACAAAAAGACAGTTGCGCGGACATTCCAGTCCAGCGACTGCGTCTTAGTCTTGCTGCCCGTTGTTGGTTCCGCACTACAGGCGAAATTTTCAGGTCCCTATGTGATTGATGATAAACTCAGTGAAACGGATAACTTAATCCAGACCCCCGACCGCAAGAAAAAGACTCGTGTGTGTCACATCAACATGCTTAAAAAATATGTTGACCGTAAAAATTCCGCCGACTCGCTTTCAGCTGTTGCACCTGTCGCTTCTGTGACTGTCACTCAGCCTCCGTACCATCCCGGTGACGATGGGCTGGATGATAGGCATCACTCCTGTGTGCGCCTTCGGAACTCTGAGATCCTGCCAAATTTGGATGTGTATTTGGCACATATTTCCGACTCTTTTCGCTCCGACATATGTGATCTCATTCGAGAATATTCGAGTTTGTTTGGTAATGTTCCCTCTCAGACCAATGTACTAAAACATGATGTTGATGTGGGAAATCACAAGCCTGTTAAGCAGCATGCTTATCGCGTCAATCCGGCGAAACGTGCTATGATGAACAACGAGGTAAGATATTTGATTGACCATGGTTTCGCTGTCCCGAGTTCACTGCTTGTGCCAAAAGCTGATCAGACTCCGCGTTTCTGTAACGATTACTGCAAGGTTAACGCCATCACCAAACCAGATTCATTCCCGCTGCCCCGAATGGATGACTGTGTTGATCATGTTGGCTCTGCTAAGTATGTCACAAAATTAGATCTCCTTAAAGGCTACTGGCAGGTCCAACTGCCAGAACGCGCATCTGAGATCAGCGCCTTCGTCACTCCTGATCACTTTCTACGGTACACAGTCATGCTATTTGGGCTGCGTAATGCACCTGCCACTTTTCAGCGACTGATGAGTACAGTTCTGTGTAACATCAGGAACTGTGAGGTCTATCTCGATGATATCGTGGCATAATCATCAACATGGACTGAGCATGTAGAAACGTTGCGTGAGATTTTTGATCGTTTGCGTGCCGCTTCTCTGATGCTTACCCTGGCCAAATGTGAATTTGGTAAGGCAATTGTTACCTATTTAGGTAAACAAGTCAGTCAGGGCCAAGTTTGCCCTGTTATGGCCAAGGTTCAGGCTATCGCTGACTTTCCAGTCTCCCAGACCCACTGTGAGCTCCGTCGTTTTTTGGGAATGGCTGGCTATTATCGGGCGTTTTGCAGAAATTTCGCTGACGTTGTTGCTCCACTCACTACCTTAGCCATTCTGGTGGTCAGAAACATGTCAAGCCGCATTTGAAGCTGCCAAAGCTCTTCTCTGCAGCGCTCCGGTGCTCGCAGCTCCAAACTTTGCGCGCCCCTTCAAACTGATAGATCTATATATAGAGAGATCTAAATAGAGAGATCTATTTATAGATATATCTACATATAGAGATCTATATAGAGAGATCTATGTATCGATAGATCTATATATAGAAATCTATATATATAGATCTATTTTTAGATAGATCTATATAGAGAGATCTATATAGAGAGATCTATTTATAGAGATCTATATATAGATCTATTTATAGAGAGATCTGTATATAGATAGATTTATATATAGATAGATCTATATGTAGAGATCTACATATACAAGACTCAAGATTCAAGATTCAAGATTCTTGTATGTATTAAAATGTATATAATTTAGTTAAGTATGTGTGTGTACTTAAGTACACAGAAGGTGCAGGTAGAGGTGGAGGTGTAGGTGTGAAAGTGGTTCACAGTTCTCACAGTCTCCCACTCCAGTGAGGGGCTGCTGGGGGTGATAGCTCTAATAGCTCTGGGGAAGAAGCTGTCTCTCTGTCTGTTAGTGGTGGTGTGGATGTTACTGTACCGCTTTCCTGATGGAAGCGGTACAAACAGTCTGTGGCCCGGATGGCTGGGGTCCATGGCAATGGATCTTGCCCTCTTCCTGACCCGGGCTTCATATATAGAGTCTAGGTCAGGAAGGGGGCAGCCCACGATGCCCTGTGTTGCAGTTTGTCCAGTTAACCTGTCACCTTCAGCACCATGCACAGCGCCGCGGATGAGCTATGAGCGTCAGGGCTCATTAGGGCCTGCTGCGCAGCACCTGTTTGACGCCACTGAGACAAAGACACTCTCGCTCAACAGTGAAGTTTTTCCCACCTCCCCTTTCCCTTGAGTTTAGAATTGTTAACTTATTGGAAATAAAGATATTTTTTTCTTGCAAACCGACTCCTCCTGATATCAGCACCTCACCCTGTGCAGTTTTAACCACCCGTGCCAGCTGTTTCCTCTCCTGTGCCGTGCAGCTGTCATACCACACTGTCACACTAAGGCAGAGGATGCTTTCAATTGTGGCCCTGTAGAAATTGACGAGCAACCGAGAGGAGAGTCCAGCCCGTTTCAGTTTCCTGAGGAAGAAGAGCCTTTGCTGTGCCTTCTTCACTGGGAGGTGTTCATGGACCAGGAAAGATCAGATGTGATGTGGAGGCCCAGGAACATGATGTTGTCCACACGCTCCACCACTTCTCCGTCCATGAGGAGGGGGGCGTGATCCGTCTTCCTGGACCTCCTGAAATCCACAATGACCTCCTTGGTCTTCCCTGTGTTCAGCACCAGGTTGTTGGCTGAACACCACTGGGTGAGCTGGCGTATCTACTCTCTGTAGTGGGTCTCATTGTTATCTGAGGTGAGGCCCACTACTGTAGTGTCGTCCGCAAACTTCGCGACTGTGTCGGTGGGGTGTATGGCAGCACAGTCGTGAGTAAACATGGTGAAGAGGGCTGGGCTGAGCACACAACCCTGTGGCGTGCCCGTGCTCAGGACCAGAGGGGATGATGTGATGTTCCCTATTCTCACCACCTGAGGCCTGTTGGTGAGAAAGACAGCGCCCCGCTATCTCCACCACTGCGTCCGGGATGTTGTCGTCCAGCCAGGTCTCTGTGAAAACGGTAACACAGCTGTCCATCCGGCAAGAGACTATCCTCAGACGGACCTCGTCGATTTTGTTGGTGAGAGACCTGGCGTTGGTGAGGAAGAGACTGGGGAGAGCCGCTCTGTGAGGGTTAGCTTGTAGCCTAGCACGCACGCCGGCTCTCTTGCCACGCTTTTGTTTACGGTGCCTTGTCCGTCTCCTTGGCAGCAGTGGGGGGATGGTGGTGGGCTCTGGGGTCCGTAGCAGCTCCGGTGGAATAAAGTCCAATTTAGGGGGTGTGTGAAGTCCGAACTGTAGTCCAAAGTTCCACAGTTCAGACCTGCTGTACTGTGTCAGAGCTTCCAGAAGAGTAGTAAGGGTGGAAACGAGTAAATACAAACAAACAAAAACGTAAACACTGAGCTACAAGCCGCTGCGTCTGCAGGCGCCGCCATCTTGGATCTATCTATATATCGATCTCTATATAGAGATCTATAGATAGATCTATGTATAGATAGATCTATATAGAGACATCAATATATACATAGATCTATATATAGAGCGATCTATGTATAGAGATCTATTTATGGAGGGATCTATATAGAGAGATCTATTTATAGATAGATCTATATATAGATAGCTCTATATATAGAGATTTACATGTACAGATCTATCTATAAATAGAGCTCTATATATAGATTCATCTATAAATAGATCTTTATATATAGATCTCTATAAATACATCTCTATAAATAGATCTATCTATAAATAGATCTGTCTATCAATTGTCACACCGGTGAGGTCTGTCTCGTCATGGGGTTTTTTGTCTTGTCTTTTCCTGTTTTATTTTGAAGGACTAACTCTCCTCTCGTTTCAGAGCACTTGCCCTTACTCATGTGTCCCGTGTGTCCGCCCTGATTACCCATTGTTTCCACCTGTTCCTGATTACCCTCCACGTGTTAAATAATCTGCGTCTCCCTTGTCTTGTGCCAGTGTGTCTTTGTCCGTCGGCGATTCACCCGAGCCTGTCTTCCCCGTTTGTCCTTGCCACGCTCACAGTCTTGTACGTAAGATCTTGTTTCCTCCTCGTGAGTGTTTTTTGTTTTGTAAATTTGATATTCTAGTTTCTGATTTATTTTCCTGTCTTAGACCATAGCCGATATATTTTCCTCTTATTAGAGCGATTTTCTGTTGTTCTGTATTATTGTGATTATATTCTAGTTCCTCCGTTTTCAGGAGTGTGTTTGATTTCATTGTTTTCCTTACCTAGTTTCACTAATCCTAGTTCTTTGAGTTTGCCTCCGTTCGGAGTGATTTTCATTTGTTATTTTATTATCATAGTGTTTTCTATAGTTATCCTCTTAGTGAGCGTTTTCTGTTCCTTGTTATTTTTTCATTATCATAGTGTATTTCGTAGTATTCCTCATAGTGAGCGATTTGTGTTATATGTTTGTTTTTGATATTCATATATATAGCCTTGTGCCTAGTATAACTTCTATAGCCGGTTTATTTGACACTCATTGAAGTGGAACTTGGGCTGAGAACATAATAAAGACCTGTGAATTTAAATCTCTGCGTCTGAATCCTGATCTGAGTCCCGGCCTGACATAAATAGATCTATCTATAAATAGATCTCTATATATAGAGGCCCAGGAGCATGATGTTGTCCACACGCTCCAACACTTCTCCGTCCATGAGGAGGGGGGCGTGATCCGTCTTCCTGGACCTCCTGAAATCCACAATGACCTCCTTGGTCTTCCCTGTGTTCAGCACCAGGTTGTTGGCTGAACACCACTGGGTGAGCTGGCGTATCTACTCTCTGTAGTAGGTCTCCTTGTAATCTGAGGTGAGACCCACTACTGCAGTGTTGTCCGCAAACTTCACGACTGTGTCGGTGGGGTGTATGGTAGCACAGTCGTGAGTAAACATGGTGAAGAGGGCTGGGCTGAGCACACAACCCTGTGGCGTGCCTGTGCTGAGGACCAGAGGGGATGATGTTATGTTCCCTATTCTCACCACCTGAGGCCTGTTGGTGAGAAAGACAGCGCCCCGCTATCTCCACCACTGCGTCCAGGATGTTGTCGTCCAACCAGGTCTCTGTGACAACGGTAACACAGCTGTCCATCCGGCAAGAGACTATCCTCAGACGGACCTCGTCGATTTTGTTGGTGAGAGACCTGGTGTTGGTGAGGAAGAGACTGGGGAGAGCCGCTCTGTGAGGGTTAGCTTGTAGCCTAGCACGCACGCCGGCACTCATGCCACGCTTTTGTTTATGGTGCCTCGTCCGTCTCCTTGGCAGCAGTGGGGGGATGGTGGTGGGCTCTGGGGTCCGTAGCAGCTCCGGTGGAATAAAGTCCAATTTAGGGGGTGTGTGAAGTACGAACTGTAGTCCAAAGTTCCACAGTTCAGACCTGCTGTACTGTGTCAGAGCTTCCAGAAGAGTAGTAAGGGTGGAAACGAGTAAAAACACACAAACAAAAACGTAAATACGGGAGCTACGAGCCGCTGCGTCTGCAGCGCTGCCATCTTGGATCTATCTATATATAGATCTTTATATAGAGATCTATATGTAGATAGATCTCTATATAGATAGATCTATATAGAGACATCAATATATAGATAGATCTTTATATAGAGAGATCTATTTATAGAGGGATCTATATATAGAGATCTATATATAGATAGATCTATTTATAGATGAATCTCTATATAGAGATCTATTTATAGATAGATCTGTATATAGAGATCTATGTATAGATAGATCTATAAATAGATAGATCTATATACACATCAATATATAGATATATCTATATAGAGAGGGATCTATGTATAGAGATCTATTTATAGAGAAATCTATGTATAGAGATCTTTATGTAGAGATAGATAGATATACTTTATTTATCCCAAGCTGGGAAATTGCAGTGCAGCAGCAGCATTACACACAGTGAAATAAGTGAAAATAAGACTATAACAACAACCGACTGGTAGAAGATCTCCAACATTTTGCTGCACACGTTGAAGGATCTGTTTCCTCAGGAGTCTGCTCATCCCCTTCTTGAACACAGTCTCTGTGTTGGATTTCCAGTCCAGTCTGTTGTCGATCACCACTCCGAGGTATTTGTAGTCCTCCACCACCTCGCCTTTGATCCATAGTAGCTGCGAAGGCGTCTTCTTCCTCCTGAAGTCGATCACCATCTCTCTGGTCTTGCTGATGTTCAGCCTCAGGTGGTTCTGTTCGGACCACTCAACAAAGTTGTCTATCAGTGTCCTGTACTCCCCCTTCTCTCCCTCTCTTATACACCCGACAACAGCTGAGTCATCAGAGAACTTCTGCAGGTGACATGACTCATAGTTGTACTTAAAGTCAGTGGTGTATAAGGTGAAGAGGAAGGGAGAAAGCACAGTCCCCTGCGGAGCTCCTGTATCACTGACCACCACATCAGACAGCCCAGACGGACAAACTGTGGCCGGCCTGTCAAGTAGTCAGTAATCCAGGAGATCACTGTGTCGTTAACACCCATCCCCCGCAGCTTCTCACTCAATAGCAGAGGTTGAATGGTGTTGAAGGCACTGGAGAAATCAAAGAACGTGATTCTTACAGTGCCTCCTCCACCATCAATATGCATATGGGCTCGTTGCAGCAGGTAAATGACAGCGTCATCGACTCCTAAATGGGGCTGATTGGCAAACTGCAGAGGGTCCAGGAATGTCTTCACCTGTGGACTCAGCTGGGCTAGGACCAATCTCTCCAGGACTTTCATCACATGGGATTTGAGGGCGACTGGTCTGTAGTCAGCTGGGTCAGATGGCCTCGGCTTCTTGGGGACTGGAACCAGGCAGGACGTCTTCCACAGCCTCGGGACTTTCTCCTGACTCAGGCTCAGGTTGAACAGATGTTCAAGTACAGGAGACAGCTGGCTAGCACAGGTCTTCAGGATCCTGGGTGTGATGCCATCGGGGCCTGCTGCCTTTCGCTGATTGAGTCTTTCCAGCTACCTGGCCTGAAGTCACCGTTGGGTGGTTAATGCTGGTGTCCTCGGTGGGGGAAGGGGAGGAGGAGGAGTAGGGGGGGCAGATGGAGAGGTGTTGTGCAGGAGAATGCTGGGGGGTGGTGCGAGCCATTTGGGCAGTGTGGGTGTGTGGGAGGCAGGGGGCATCTGAGAGGTGGCAGGAGGTGAGCTAAACCTGTTAAAAAACTGGTTGAACTGGTTTGCTCTGTCCAGGCTCCCTGATGTCTGCCTGTCCTTCCCCTTCATCCCTGTGATGTGCTTCATTCCCGTCCACACATCTCTCACACTGTTCTGTTGGAGTTTGGCTTCCAGCTTCCTTCTGTAGTCGTCCTTACACTTCCTCAGCATGTCTCGGAGTCTGTGCTGCACTCTCCTCTGCTCCTCTCTGTCTCCAGACCTGAAAGCCCTCTTCTTCCCGTTCAGCAGTGCCTTCAGGTTGCTGGTGATCCAGGGCTTGTTGTTGGAGAAGCAGCATACAGTCCGGGCTGGCATGGTGGTGTCCTCACAGATTCTGATCTACTCTGTGATGCAGTCGGTCATGTTGTCAATGTCCTCCCCATGTGGCTCACAGAGTACATCCCAGTCTATCGACTCAAAGCAGTCCTGCAGTGCTTCAGTGGCATCATGTGTCCACCTCCTTACTGTCCTGGTGTGCTTGGGTTGTCTTTTCACCAGAGGGACATACCTTGGAGTCATCCTGACCAGGTTGTGGTCTGACCTGCCAAGGGGGGGAGGGCAGTGGCGTCATATGCTTCAATGGCGTTGGCATAAAGAAGATCCAGGGTTTTATTGTCTCTGGTGGGGCAGTCGATGTACTGATGAAAGTTATTTAAGGTGTTGTTCAGTGAAGCATGATTAAAATCACCTGTAATAACCATGAATGAGTCCGGGTGTTCAGTCTGCATCAGCTGACGGGGGGATGTAAACAGCGATAGCAATGGTGGACGTGAACTCCCTCGGTAAATAATACGGGCGCATTCCCACAGCCAGCAGTTCAATGTCGGGGGTGCAGAGACGTTCCTTCACGCTAACATGTCCGGGGTTGCACCACCTCTCACTGACATAAAGTGCAAGTCCGCCACCCTTCTTCTTCAAACTTTTGGAAAAGTCTCTGTCTCCCCGTACCAAACTGCATCCTGGGACCTCAACGCTGCTGTCCGGGATGTGCGAGTGCAGCCATGTTTCACTGAAGCAAAATAAGCTACACTCAGGGTATTCCCTCGGGGTCTTCACCAGCGCTGCCAGCTCGTCCGTTTTATTCCCCAAAGACCTCACATTCCCCATTATAATCGCTGGGACCGCTGGTTTGTGTCTTCTCCTTTTTTCCCTCCTTTTTACTCCAGACCTGCAGCCCCGGCTTCTCCTCCGTAACTCCTCCGGGACCACAGGTCTGTCTCCAGGCAGCAGCACGGGTTTACACAGCGCAATCAGCTGTTCGCGCCTGTAAACAATGCTGCCACCGCTGCCGTCGGCATAGTTCCCAGTTACAAAAAGTAGGGAAAGTAGAAGAAAAACATGGAGAAGGGTAGCAAACTTAAGTCCAGACAAACAGGTTGTGATTGATCAGAAAACAGAAAAAAAAGAACGAACGGACAAATAAACGAAACTTAAAAAACACGACGGGAGCTGCTGCTACAGGCTGCCACCTGGGACGGCGCCAAACGCTAAAATGAAAAAAAAAAAGAGAGATCTATATATAGAGATCTATTTAAAAAAGAGAGATCTATATATAGAGATCTATTTATAAATAGAACTATAGAGAGAGAGATCTATTTATAGATAGATCTATATATAGATAGATCTATATAGAGAGATCTCTTTTTAGATAGATCTACATATGGAGATCTATATATAGAGATCTATTTATAGATCGATCTATATGTATCGATCTACATAAAGAGATCTATTTAAAGATCTATATACAGTTAGGCAGTGACACAAGTTTTGTTATTTTAGCTGTTCAGAAAAACACATTCCGAAATCCAATAATATAGTTAATATGGGCTTAAAGTGCACAATCTCAGCTGCAGTTTGAGACTTTTCACATCCAAATCTGAATAAGGGTTTAGGAATTATAGCCCTTTACACTCTTTATACCCCTTTTTCAAGGGACCAAAAGTAATTGGACAATTGACTCAGGGGGCTGTAATTCACACAGACGGCTTCTCCCTCATTAATCTGTCATCAATTAAGTAGTGAAAAGGTCTGGAGTTGATTCCAGGTGTGTGGTTTTGCATTTGGAAGCTGCTGTTGTGACCACACATCATGCATTCAAAGGAGCTCTCAATGGAGGTGAAGCAGAAGATCCTGAGACTGTACTCCAAGCATTTCAGCAAGAGAGATAGCTGAAATGCTTGGAGAAGCCAAATCAACAGTTTGGTACATTCTAAGAAAAAAGGAATGCACTGGTGAGGTTGACAATTCAAAAAGGCCTGTACGTCCACGGAAGACAACAGTGACGGATGATCGCCGAATACTCTGCATGGTAAAGAAAAATCCATTTACAACATCTACTGAAGTGAAGAACACTCTCCAGGAAGTGGGTGTATCTGTCTCAAAGTCTACAATAAAGAGAAGACTGAATGAAAGTAAATACAGAGGGTTCAGCACAAGGTGCAGACCATTAATCAGTCCCAAAAATAGACAGGCCAGACTTGACTTTGCCAAAAAGCACCCCAACAAGTCAGCCCAGATCTGGAAAAGTGTTCTATTGACAGATGAGACAAAGATAAACCTGTACCAGAATGATGGGGAGAAGAAAGTTCTGAGAAAAAAGGGAACAGCACATGATCCAAAGCACACCACATCATCTGTGAAACATGGTGGAGGCAGTGTGATGGCATGGGCATACATGGCTTCCAAGGGCACTGGGTCACTTGTGTTCATTGATGACATTACAACAGATAAAAGTAGCCGGATGAATTCTGGAGTACACAGGGATATACTTTCTGCTCAGATTCAGCCAAATGCTGCAGAGTTAATTGGACGGCGCTTCACAGTGCAGATGGACAATGACCCAAAGCATACAGCAAAAGCTGGCCTGGCAAAGCATCAAGGAAGAGGAAACCCAGCTTTTGGTTAATGTCCATGGGTTCCAGACTTCAGGCAGTGATTGCCTCCAAAGGATTTGCAACAAAATATTGACAACAATGTTTTTGTTTAAATTATGCTTAATTGTCCAATTACTTTTGAGCCCCTAAAATGTGGTGTGTTTGTAAAAAAAATTATACATTTCCTTCATTTTCAGTCAGATGTTGTTCAACCACTTGAATTAAACATTACAGTCTGCGCTTCAATTCTGGTCAAGATATTTCATTTCAAGTCCAATGTGGTTGCATGTAGAGCCCAACTTGTGAAAATTGTGTGTCTGTCCAAATATTTTCGGGCCTAACTGTATAGAAATCTATATATAGAGATTATGGCATGCCGTTCAGGAAAATAATCTTTGAATATATTGAATGAAACTGTGAATATATTGAATCAAACTTTGAATATATGGAATGAACCTTGAATATATTGAATGAGTCCTTGGAATATATTGAATGAAACTTTGAATATATTGAATGAAACTGTGAATATATTGAATTAACCTTGAATATATGGAATGAAGCTTGAATATATTGAATCAAATTTTGAATATATGGAATGAACCATGAATATATTGAATGAATCCTTGAATATATTGAATGAACTTTGAATATATTGAATGAAACTCGAATATATTGAATCAAACTTTGAATATATGGATTGAACCTTGAATATATTGAATGAGTCCTTGAATATATTGAATGAACTTTGAATATATTGAATGAATCCTTGAATATATTGAATGAATCCTTGAATATATTGAATGAAACTTGACTGACGTCAACAAGGCACTGTCGCCATCTTGCAATTAGTATCGTGTAATGTGTGGATGCTGCTGCAGCAAGAGGTGACATGAGTCAGTCAGCACGGGACCTCGTTGCTGCAATTTTATGCAACAAGGACATGATAAACTCATTAGCAAATGCGTGCCAAAATCCAGATATCCGTAGGCCTACCCAACACCGGACAACCACTTCTGATGAAGAAGTTCAGTCACTTTTTAATCGCGGCAGACCTCCAACAGGCCAGGCAGTTTAGGCCAATCTCATGCCTTCCATCCCACAGGAGTGTCCCTCAGCCCGTGTGTACAATTTTCGCCCGTACACAGGGAGGGGCCCGAGACACAGGAGGTAAGCTGATAGCAAGGCTTTATTTAAAACTTAGTGTAGATCTCCACCAGGCATGAAGTGGTGTAATAAAAGCACCTGCTCTGTGCAGGCTCACATCTTGGACGACCTGTTTATTTACACTTATAGTCTATTTCCGACAATAGTCGTTTAAACGCGAGGTTGATGCTAAAAGGGTACGTTAAACAAATATATTACACAAATTTTATACACATATCAACATTTTACAAAAGGGGGAGTAGTGTGTGTGTGTGTGTGTGTGTGTGTATGTGTGTGTGTGTGTGTTGCTTTGTGGACAGAGAAGCGTGAAAAGAAGCTATGATGAGCCCCGGTAACAGGGCGTCTTCTTTATTTAAAAAAAAAAAAGCAGAGCTATTAACGGAACACTCTGCTGTGTGTAGAGGTCTGTTTGTAGGTCTGTACGGTAGCAGCATGGTATCATTTTCAGGTGATTTAATGAAGGTAAAATACAATGAATGCCTGTGCGTAATGGCACTGCGCTCTGAAACAATAGGCTACTGATGTATTGATCTCTGTAACATAGTTTAATGGTGTATAATACTCAAATGTTGTCTATCAACAACAGAATATATGAATGAATACGGTGTAAAATAAATTCACTGTTAACACTGCCTGTTTTAGTTAAATATTTTGTTTAATTTTTCTAGGTTTCAGGCACAAGGCAATTCACGTTCTGGGGCTCAGTCCTTTTTCAAAGAGGTAATTCTTCTGCCCGACCACAAAACTGCACAAGTGCCAAGGCGTGCCAAAAAAAGCTTGGCTTTTTGAAAATGACCACATCTAGTCTGCCTTGGAATTTGGCTGTGACTGGGATTCTGACACAGTGATGCAGGCAATAACCTTCCAGCCAGCTGTGGAGGGATGCAGGTAAGTTTTGGAATTGTTTTGTCATATTTGTTGCCTCTTTTCATTGGATATTTGCAAGAATACCATGACATGGTATACTATGAAAGCTTCATGTTTAGTGCTTGTGTGTTATGACTTAAAATATATTTTACATTCTCTTTTGCTGCTGATGGTTTCCAACAGGTTTACTGGGATATATAACACGATGCACACTCACACATATTATGTCAATACATTATGGTTGTAAATAGCTAATAACAATTCCATTTAAGTTATACTGAACTGAGGTGTCCTGGCAGCTCACTTGTGCACCCCATGTACTTAAGGCCAAGTCCTTCCCATCTCATCCATTCTCTCTCTACCCCTTCTCCTGTCTGTCTTCAACAAGACTTGCAATCCAGTCAGTGTGCAGCCGTGATTTTTTTACTTGAGCTATCTATGTTCCTGCAGTGACCAGCACATGACCACCCATGGCTGTGCAGGAACACTTATTTCATCAAAGTTAAATTCTTGTTTAATCTGCTTAGCTTCAATAGAAGTTTCATGTACAGTGTGTTTTTCCTTCCCTTAGGTTGCAGATCCTGCTGCCATGCTACAACAAACTAGTTGAGCCATCCCTAACCCCCACACAGAGTGTGAATGGAGACCTTGTGAAAAAACTCTTTCATCAGAAATCCATTTATGTCAGGCCTGACAAGATCATTTTAAGTGGGGAAAAAGAATCTGTAAGTAGCACTGAGGATTTCAAGACATGTTAATGAAAGTGGCAGTCACAAAGGCAATACTGTATTTTATACTTGATTTAAACTGTTACTTGTAGTATGCTCTGAAATAATACAAAAGTCTGTTACAATGATTTGTTGTTAGTATAGTCTATTGGATCCATAAAAGTTATTGTATTCATCTGTTTGCATTGACAGTCATGTTCTGATGGAGAAAGCAGCTTTACGAATGACCTTGGTTTGGCAGAACTATCTGACACTGACAAATGTGGTAAATATTACATCATACCATTACATCTTATGTTATGTCTTTTTCTAAAAATCTGATTTGTTTTAAGTAATATTTTGTGCAGAAATAGATTACACTTAAAAAAAAAAATCTATCACATAATACTTGTATTGTACAAGCCTTAAACGTGTAAGTGTGTCCCATGGTCCCACTCAACCCAGTGCATCTGGCAGTTGTTCATCCAGCACATCCTACAGGTCCATCTTTTCTAAATTTTTCATCTCATACAGTATTTTCAGCAAATAACTATTTGCTACATATAGATTTTGTGGAGTCATGTGTCCTGAACAGAGAAGAAAGTCCCTCTGGATTTGTTTTGATTTGAACCTCTTTGACAAACAAATAAAACTTTTGCTGTCCCATGGATGGGTCTACAGTAGTGCAAGCAAGTCCGTGGGTCCATTCTAATTATTTGTGTTTGTATCAGCCGCCTTGATAAGTTACACACCGTTATCACCACTTCATTGAATGGGGTATCAGAGAGAAAGAGAGAGAACAACAGCAGTGGTAGAGTGACATAGAGAGTGAACAAGGACAGTG
This sequence comes from Chelmon rostratus, assembly GCF_017976325.1. Lineage (NCBI taxonomy): Eukaryota > Metazoa > Chordata > Actinopteri > Chaetodontiformes > Chaetodontidae > Chelmon > Chelmon rostratus. The sequence goes on from NC_055665.1 coordinate 28,916,075, forward strand.
AGCAGTGTGCAGTGGCTGGTGACAACTGGTGAAACAGAGAAATGTAATGTTATTTTCTTATTGTTTCACAGTGGTTTCATAAACATAAATATACTCAAAAACCCATTGGCTGATTGTGTTGCCATATGCGCTGGCTGAGAGCTCTTTAAATGATGTGCAGCCACCGCCTCATCCAAACAATACCCACTCTGTCCTCTCCATGTTAGTTTACAAAAGGCAGCAGTCAAATGGCATATAGTACACTTTTAAATACTGCACTGTCCATTCAAGAAAATTCAAGTAATTAAACCATTGAGGAAGTTCTTTGTCCAGTGGTAATACAACTGCTTGTGTGAACAAACATCATATTTGTACCTTAATTATAGAATATTTTTTGTTTTATTTTGTAGCACATACCTTGGCTTATTTGAGGAAGAGTACTTCTCTGATGACCCTGATCTCCAGGAAGCCATTTCCAGGTCTTTAGATTCCAGCACAAGTGAGAGGTCAGTATAAGATATTATATAAAATGTAAGTCTTGTAGTCCATGATAACAATAAATTATTTTCTAGCCTAGAGAGAAGTCGCAAAAAGCAAGCTATAGCCTCTACTGTCCTTTTTCTGTTATCCAATCATTTCTGTGAATATTTTGTCAAAAATATACAATAGACCTATTTTTTAAATGGTGTAAAACATGCCTGAATGGAGATTACCTGCGCCATAACATACGTTATTTTTCATGTGTATGTTTGGCCCCCTATACACCTGGTATTAAAATATGGTATTTTTTGTCATCAGATTGCAGTCAGATAGCACTTGACCTCATACATCTACACATTCATACATACATGACAACGTATTTCCACTTGCAGAGTTGTTGCATGTACTTTAATGAGGTGAAGCATTATCTGATGCAAACTGATCACAAATGTGCATTTTAACATAAGGTGTGAAGAGGGCTGGTGTGTGTGATTTTGTGGTGTCAGTGCCTCTTTGGACAAAGAGGGGTAAATGTCATGGTCTTTGCATTTTATGTACGATATATCCGTGGATTAAGTACTTCTGGAAAAGCGAGAACAAAGTACATCCCTATAATTCCCTAATCCATCCACCTCATCTCATGGAAAATGGATTTTAATCAATATTAATAACTAATATTTAATATTAATATTAATTAATTACTGCAATTTCCCAGCTTGGGATAAATAAAGCATATCTATCTATCTATCTATAAAAATTTTATAGTTCAGTGTGTGAGTTATTGCCCTGGATGCTAACAATGACTTTGTTTTATTGTTCCAGTGATTTAAAGATGACTTTAGAGAGAATAATGGAGCAGATTTCATGTGGAGTAAATGATGACAGCACTGTGCGCTTCAATATCATAAGAAGTGTGTGGGATGGAGCATCCAGAGCCATGGGAAGATCCAACTTTTCACCTGAGAAGAAGGTAGATGTCAAGTTTATTGATGACTATGGAATATCTGAGGGTGCAGTGGACAATGGAGGACCTACTGGGGAGTTTTTCCGCCTCTGTCTTCATGAAATCAAGGACAAAATTGGCATCTTTGAGGGTCCACCAGATGCCAAAGTCCTCACCTGCAACTCCAAAGGTACTTACGATTAAATTAATTCTCAGTGAGATCTCTATTGGATTTCTTTCTTTGTACCTAATACTTTGTACCTGAAATTATTTATAATGATTAATGATTGATAATGTAAGATTAATGTTAGACATTTCATGTTTTTATCTATAATGTCTTTTTGGAAATGTAATAACCATGATAAAAATCAGCCTGAACATTTCTGATGTAACCATTTGACATGTGATGTTTAATTTCATTTGATAACAGCAATGAAAGACAATGGATACTTAAATGGTGGCCAGATTATGGCAATGTCAATTGCCCATGGGGGACAGAGTCCATGTTTCCTGTCAGAACTCTTGTGTGAGTGTCTTCAAAAAGGGCCGGAAGAGGAAAATGTCTTTATAGTATCCTGAGACGACTCTGTTTACTTCTGCCCGCAATCTTTCAATCCTTTGATTGTGCACACTACGTCCGACCATGAAACTTCCTCTGTTTGTTCCTCAATTCTCAATCATGAACCGTGCAACGTCAATGTTTTCGCTACCAGCATCACCTCTGACATGATGTGGCAGTGCAAATACATCAACAGCACCCTGGAAAAGATGCAAGGCAGTCGATGCTCTGCTGTCTGTGCAACATCTCAGGAAGGTAATGCAGCGACTGTAGCCATCAACTGCACCATGATACACAAATCCCCATGGATTTAACTTGTGGTTTGTGTCAATATGCCTGAAACAAGAAAAAAAATATTATTGTTGTTATTGTTGTTGTTGTTGTAATAAATGACACTGGATGTACATAAATGTAACTTCATTGACTTTGCTGTACAACTGTTTCTCCTTCCTAAGAGAATATATATATATAAGAGAATGCATAAGAATATTTGGTAGAGCGGGCGCCCTGTCTACTGAATCTACATGTCCTCTGCAGTGGCTGCAGGTTCGACTCCTGCCTGCGGCCCTTTGCTGTGTGTCTTCCCCTCTCTTTCTACCCCTTTTCCTGTTTCCTCTACAGCTGCCCTATCAAGTAAAGGCAAAAAGCCCCAAAATGTCATTTTAAACATTGCAACATATTGCATTATTTCACATTTGCAAGTATATTTTACATACATTTTTTTGTTCCTCCTAAATCCCTGCATTTATCTTTATGAACTGCGTCAATGACCAGTGAGAGAGAATTAACTAGTCTTCATCAAATTTATTAAACAACACATACAACACTTCATTTGGGGTAGAAACATTGTAGACCCTTCGTTGAATTGCCCTACTTCCTCTCAAGGCTCGCCCCACTGGATCTACTGTTCTTAAATGCTCCCGTACCCACCAGCGCTGAACTCTCATTCCTCTTCCTCTCAAACTACCAGTGACATAGGTCTCTCCAGAACCAGGTGTTTGTCTGAGAATCTCAGCAATAAGTGGATCCAGACTCACATTTGAAATGTCAGTGAAACTCCCATATTCCACCAGACCAAGTCGGGTCCTGTGGTTGTACAGTGTTCGGATGTTCACAGACAGCATTCGAAGTCCCACATGTGAATCAGCTGAGCAGCAGGTATGCTGTACCTTCAAAGACAAAAAAAAAAAACAAAAAACAAATGTGTTAATTCACACAGTGAATAAATTGTCTTATTACTTTGCAGCCTACAATAATTATAATAAGTTTGTATCTTCTTCATTGTACCATGTACTAAGTAGATATGCTTATTTAAACATTACTTACCTCGGCCTTCCTCTCTGAGATGCAGAATGTGTGCCCATGCCATGCGCGTGTACATCAACCTCCAGCTGAGATGTTATGTCCACCATCTCCCTTAGAGACTCGTAAATTCCTTCCAGAATGACGCATAATGTTCTTTCAGCAATGTTTTGTTGAACATTATTACCCATAAGCACTATGAATGCTGCAAAAATGGAGATATGATCCTCAAGGTGACGCGATATAGTTTCCAAACTGTTAGTGTCATTTGGAGTACAACCAGTTGCAAAAAAGTTTTCCAGTTCAAGAAAGTATTGGAATATTTCAACTGTTGCCATTTTGCAAAAAAAGGCAGTGTTCAGAAGGCTTTGTAGAAACATATTAAAGCTTCATTCAATATGTTCAAAGTTTCATTCATTCAATATATTCAAGGTTCAATAAATATATTCAGGGTTCAATCAATATATTCAAATTTCATTCAATATATTCAAAGTTTCATTCAATATATTCAAAGCTTCATTCAATATATTCAAAGCTTCATTCAATATATTCACAGTTTCATTCAATATATTCAAAGCTTCATTCAATATATTCAAAGTTTCAATCAATATATTCAGGGTTCAATCAATATATTCAAGGATTCATTCAATATATTCAAAGCTTCATTCAATATATTCAGGGTTCAATCAATATATTCAAGGATTCATTCAATATATTCAAAGCTTCATTCAATATATTCAAAGCTTCATTCAATATATTCAAAGTTTCATTCAATATATTCAGGGTTCAATCAATATATTCAAGGTTCAATCAATATATTCAAAGATTAATTTCCTGAACGGCATGCCATAAGATATCTATTTTTAGATAGATCTATATATAGGGATCTATTTATAGAGATCTATTTGTAGAGATCTATATATAGAGATTTATATATAGAGATCTATTTATAGATGTATCTATATATAGAGATCTATTTAGAGATAAATCTGTATATAGAGATCTATTTATAGATAGATCTATATATAAAGATCAATTCATAGATAGATCTATATATAAATAGATCTATATATAGAGATCTACATATACAAGACTCAAGATTCTTTATTGTATGTATTAAAATGTATATAATTTAGTTAAGTATGTGTGTGTACTTAAATTTAAGTACACAGAAGGTGCAGGTGGAGGTGGAGGTGTAGGTGTAAAGTGCAGTGTGCAGTGGTTCACAGTACTCACAGTCTCTCACTCCAGTGAGGGGCTGCTGGGGATGATAGCTCTAACAGCTCTGGGAAAGAAGCTGTCTCTCTGTCTGTCTGTGGTGGTGTGGAAACATGGTGAAGAGGGCTGGGCTGAGCACACAACCCTGTGGCGTGCCCGTGCTCAGGACCAGAGGGGATGATGTTATGCTCCCTATTCTCACCACCTGAGGCCTGTTGGTGAGAAAGACAGCGCCCCGCTATCTCCACCACTGCGTCCTGGATGTTGTTGTCCAGCCAGGTCTCTGTGACAACGGTAACACAGCTGTCCATCCGGCAAGAGACTATCCTTAGACGGACCTCGTCAATGTTGTTGGTGAGAGACCTGGCGCTGGTGAGGAAGAGACTGGGGAGAGCCGGTCTGTGAGGGTTAGCTTGTAGCCTATCACGCACACCGGCTCTCTTGCCACGCTTTTGTTTACAGTGCCTCCTCCGTCTCCATGGCAGCAGTGGGGGGATGGTGGTGGGCTCTGGGGTCTGTAGCAGCTCCAGTGGAATAAAGTCCAATTTAGGGGGTGTGTGAAGTCCGAACTGTAGTCCAAAGTTCCACAGTTCAGACCTGCTGTACTGTGTCAGAGCTTCCAGAAGAGTAGTAAGGGTGGAAACGAGTAAAAACAAACAAACAAAAACGTAAACACGGGAACACCTGTACAGTCAAAGTTACGCAAAGTTACGGAGGTCTAAACCACACAATGAACCAGGGAAAACGAAGTGTACAAACGCGCTTGACTTCAGCTACCGTACAAGCTAACTCTGTTAGCCCCACCTGCAGCGACGTTAGCCAAAGGAATAACATGGGGGATATCCTCGCAGAAATCTCAAAGATGAGTTCGACCCTGAATAAAGTGGCGAGTGATGTATCGTATTAAGTCGGACACAACCGAACTAAAAAATGCAGTAAGTGCTTTGCAAACACGGCTTGAAGAGGTGGAAAGTCGTGTTTCTGATGTGGAAGATAGCAACGCTATCATGATGAACGAAAATAAAGTGCTAAGACAGAGAGTGGAGCAACTTTGGAACCGTTGTCGATGACCAAGACAACCGAGGGAGACATAAGAACATCAAACTGATTGGACTCAAAGAAGGGAAAGAAACAGGAAATGCAATGAATGATTACATAAAGAAAATACTGAACGAAGGACTGGGGCTGCAGGGGGAGTATGAGAGTATGAGATCGAGAGGAGCCACAGAAGTGGGGGACCCAGGCCAGGTGACAACCAGCCACCGCGGGTGATACTGGTAAAATTTTTACGCTACACGGCTCGGCAGAAAGTTCTGGCAACAGCAAAAAAACAGAGAGGGATACGGTGGGAGGACTGTACTCTCTCAATCTACGAAGATATGACCAAGGAGCGCTCCGACCTGCGAAGATGGTTCTCCCCAATAATGAAAGCTCTGTGGGATCATCAGGTGAAGCACACGCTGGCACACCCGGCAAGTCTGAGGTTTACATGGAAGGGGAAGAGACTGAGCTTCACTGATCCAAAGAAAGCTGAGATCTATGTTCGGGAAAACATTCAAAACACGGAGAACGACTGACTGTATGACGTAAATATGAGGGATAGTGGAACTTTTTTTTGAAGGCACGGCGGAGACGGAGACTCTGGGGCGCTGCTGTTACCGGACGGTGAGAGGAGGAGAATGTACCGTCTATAGGACTCGCACGGACCGGAATCATATTGAGCCCAAGGCTTACTACACTGTCATGTTCATTTTAAAGGCAGTGTTTTTTGAGTTACTGTTATTTAGTATTGTACATGTCCCTGTTCTGGGACACTGGTTATGGAGGCATTTTCATTTACTTTTTTATAATGTCAGGAGTGAGACATTAATGCGCGTGGAGGTAGTGAGGGACAGTGTTATGGAAGAGGGTAAAGTAAGACTAATGTTTATTCCTTGGAAGTAATGAGTAGTGGACACATTAATATAGTGACATGCAATATTAATGGTTGTAGCACACCAATTAAACGCAAAAAAATACTCACTTACCTCAAATCTAAAGGCACAGACATTGCATATATTCAGGAAACACATTTCAGGGACCAAGATGAAGCTTTAAAAATGAAACGTGATTGGGTTGGTCATGTCTTTCATAGCTCGGTGTCGAGTAAGAGCTGTGGGGTGGTTATCCTCATCAACAAAAAACTGAGTTTTGCTATGGTAAATCAATATAAGGACTCTCATGGACGGATCTTAGTTGTGGAAGCACTTATTAATGGAGTCAAAGTCGTACTTTGCAACTTATACGCGCTAAACAGAGAAAACACATCTTTTTTTTATAAGGTCAATAAAATATTGGCCGATACAGATGGTCAGATTATTTTAGGGGGAGACTTCAATCAGACATTAGATGATCATTTAGATCACAGTCATGTCAGAACAGGGGCATGCCCCAAAGATGGAGCAGCTTTAGATAATTTACAGGAAGAACTAGGTCTGACAGATATTTGGAGACTTGTAAATCCGGAAAAACGTGAATACACATTTTATTCTCACTCACATAGATCTTACTCAAGAATAGATTTTTTTTGGTTGCAAGCTCACTTGTTGACCTGGTAATAGACTGCAAGATAGGTGTTATAGCAATAACAGATCATGCTTTGGTCGAATTACATGTAAATTTACACTTTACACTTGCGGGAGGTGGAGATTAAATACAAGTTTATTGCAGGATGAACAGTTTGCTACAAAACTTGGTGAGGATATTAGGGTGTTTTTGGATATTAATAGAGGAACAACTGAAAGACTAGCTACTGTTTGGGATGCACTCAAGGCATTTATCAGAGGAAAATGTATAGCTTATAGTTCATGGAAGAAAAAGAACAATAAAGAAAAAGTGCAACAACTGGAAAAAGAAATGGGTAAATCAGAGAAGCAACTTGCTGAACAATATGACGAAGAATACTTCAGAAAAATCTGTAAATTAAAATTTGAATTACATGAATTATACAATAAAAAGGCTGAGTATTCACTATTTAGACTTAAAACAATTTTTTACGAATGTGGGGAAAAGACTGGACGATTATTGGCAAGACAATTAAAAAGGCTAGATTCAAATAACACTATTACAGCAATTAGAAAAGATGATAAACTGTTCACTTCAGCTAAAAAAATTAATGAAGTTCTCAAAAACTTTTATGAAGATTTGTATACGACTACATGTTCAGCTAGTGATGAAGATTTGAACTCTTTCTTCCAAAAAGTTGAGCTACCACAACTGTCTTTAGAGGAAAAGGATAGATTGGATGCTCCCATAACAGAAGCTGAAGTTAGATCTGCAATTAAGGGTATGAAAACCGGGAAATCACCTGGTATAGATGGGTTTCCGGTGGAGTATTATAAGAAGTATGTTGATATTCTTTGTCCATTTCTCACACTCCCAGAAAGTTTTAACCAGGCTATTATATCATTGATACCAAAGAAAGATAAAGATTCAACAGACCCAGCCAATTATAGGCCTATAAGCCTAATAAATGTTGATTGTAAAATACTCTCCAAGACATTAGCACTAAGATTAGATCAGGTTTTACCTAAAATTATTCACAAAGACCAAGTTGGGTTTATAAAACATAGATCTTCAGCCGATAACATGAGGAGACTGTTGCATTTAATTTGGATGAACAGAACTTACTCTCACCCTGATCAGCCATATCACTTGATGCTCAAAAAGCATTTGATAGGGTGGAATGGGCTTTTCTTTCACAACTCTTTTAAAATTTGGTTTTGGTGCAGGTGGATAAAAGTCTTATATTCCAGCCCTAAAGCTGCAGTCTTTACTAATCGGATAATATCTCAATTTTTCAGTATAACCAGGTCAACTAGACAGGGGTGCAGTCTAAGTCCACTATTGTTCACAATTTTTTTGGAGCCTTTTTTGGGTGTCATCGGAGGTGGTAGGGAGCATAAATTATTTCTTTATGCTGACGATATTTTGGTACTGAGTCGGGACCCAGCCAATTCTGTGTCAGTTTTGTTAGAAATTATTGAAGCATATTCTAAAGTGTCTGGCTATTGCATTAATTGGCACAAATCAGAAACCATGCCAGTGTCTCAAATATGTTCACATAGCCAACTGTCAGCCTTTAATTTCAAGTGGTTACCAAAAGGGATGAAATATTTAGGTATAGAATTAGATCAAAATATAAAGGCGATTATGACAACTAATATGGAAAAAGTATTAAAGAAAATTAAAGTTAATTTGGATAATTGGAGTAAATTACACCTGACGTTATGGGGTAAAGTAAATGCAATAAAAATGATCGTGGCACCACAAATAAATTACCTAACTGGAATGATACCCATATGCATCCCAAAAGAACTATTAATTAGATATGATAAAATGATAAAACATTTTCTTTGGGATGGAAAAAAACCACAAATTCGTTTGGATAAATTATGTGAGTCCAAGAAAAGAGGGGGTCTATCATTGCCGAACATAAAATACTATAATGTTGCCTTTGAGATGTCAAAGCTTACAAGACAATGGGATGAAGCTGATGCCGACCTGGACTGGGTCCTGATTGAGCGGGAACTTACCTCCCCTTTCAAACCTATGGAGGCTCTAGCACAAACAATTATGAGGTACATAAGAGATGTAAAATCTCTCAGTATACTCAAAAATATGCATCCATATGGCACAACCCGAAAGTTAAGATAGGAAGACAACCTATCTATTGGGCTTAGTGGTTAAGAAAAGACATCAGAATAATAGATGATTTATTTGAAAACAGCAATTTTCTTTCATATATTAGACTCAAAGAAAAATTTAATTTAGAGGGGAGAGGCCTCTTATGGAAGTATTTACAAATTAGACAATGTATTAAAGAGGTGGTTCCTGTTGTTCAGGATAGAAGTCCGATTGAATGCTACTTACAATTACCCAAAATGCATCATAAAGCTTCGCGATGGTATGAGATATGTCCTTGGACAAATAATAATGGTTGTAGTAATCTCAGGATGATATGGGAGAAAGATCTGTCTTGTACACTGGATGAAAAAACATGGGAGGGGATTCTTTCCAACACTGAAGAATACATAAGAGGAGCCAGAGGCAAATTTATTCAGCACAAAATAATTCATAGGTATTATTTTACACCATCAAGACTTAACAGAATGGGCTTGATAAATCTATGTTGGAAGTACGTAGCAGAAAGTGGCACATTTATCCATGCATTATGGGAATGTTCTAAGATCCTTCCCCTGTGGGAAAAAGTTATAGAATATATGAGCAAATCATTAAATTGTGAACTTCCCAGGTCACCAGGACTATGTCTCCTTGGAGACAGAACTGTGGTACCACATTTGAATAAATACAGTTTTAGAATATTAAAAACTGGCCTGATAACATGTGCACAGATTATTCTGAGGTGTTGGAGGAATCCCCAGGCTCCCACACTGAGTATGTGGAAGACACAGATGATGGGGACTGTGGCATGTGAAAAGATGTTGGGGAGATTAAACTGTGAAAATGAGGTGATAAAAGAAAAATGGAACGATTTTGAAAAAAAAATGTGTTAATTTACCTGCCTTATCTACTTACTTACCTGCCTGTTTTATTTTTATTTTTATTTCTTGTTAATTTTTTATTTATTTATTATTATTATTTTAATACTATTTGACCTCCATTTTGTCTGTTGTGTTTGTTGTTCGTTTGTCCGTTCTAATAATGAAAAAACAATAAAATTTGAATTATAAAAAAAGTATGTGTGTGTACTTAAAGTTAAGTACATAGAAGGTGCAGGTGGAGGTGGAGGTGTGAAAGTGCGGTGTGCAGTGGTTCACAGTTCTCACAGTCTCTCACTCCAGTGAGGGACTGCTGGGGGTGATAGCTCTAACAGCTCTGGGGAAGAAGCTGTCTCTCTGTCTGTTAGTGGTGGTGTGGATGTTCCTGTACCGCTTTCCTGATGGAAGCGGTACAAACAGTCTGTGTCCCGGATGGCTGGGGTCCGTGGCAATGGATCTTGCCCTCTCCTGACCCAGCCTTCATATATAGAGTCTAGGTCAGGAAGGGGGCAGCCCACGATGCCCTGTGCAGTTTTAACCACCCGTGCCAGCTGTTTCCTCTCCTGTGCCGTGCAGCTGCCATACCACCCTGTCACACTAAGGCAGAGGATGCTTTCAATTGTGGCCCTGTAGAAATTGACGACCAACCGAGAGGAGAGTCCAGCCTGTTTCAGTTTCCTGAGGAAGAAGAGCCTTTGTTTTGCCTTCTTCACCAGGCGGGAGGTGTTCATGTGTATGTGTGAAATGAATGACGCCATTGATCCAGAGTCGAGTAGTCCTTGCACCTGAACAGAACCATTTGCGGTCACTGGAGCGTGGAATAATTCACCAAAGGTTTCGACTCTGTGAATGTTTTGGACAATTACTGTACAATCATCAGGCATTGCTTTGCACACATTTGAATACACCTCCTTTAAATCTTCACCACATTCGAGGGTTGTATCTTTAATGCCCACACGTCCCCTCTCCAGATGTGAGCCCTTTAGTTTAAAGGTGCTGTATCTTGTCCTTCTCTGGGTTGAGACTGGTTGGGGTGGAGCAGGGCATTGCGACTTGACCTGCGTTGTCTACATTCTCTCCTCCAGTGACTGGGTCTGAAACAGCTCATACATACATTTTCCTGTCTGCAGTGCATTGTGGTAGGGTGATCAATTGCTTGACAGACTTTACATTTCCTTTGGAAAGGATTTGCTTGCTCTCTGCTTGGTCCTGTGTTCATTGCTGACTGAGTTTTCTGCTCCAATACACGATCTAACAGACCAATGAACGACTGAATGCAAGTGCTCTCAATCATGTTTTGTTCACTAGTGTGCTCCCTCACATTATCAGTAGTTACATCTTTCAGTGTTGAAACCTGAGCATGGGCACCAACCTGCCTGTCATGTGGTGGGCGGCATGTCTTACCCTGATTTTTGGTCTTGGCCTCTTTGGTGTTCAATGAGATGCTCCTGTATCTCATGTGATGTCCACTTCTCCGCTGTTTTACATTTCAGGACACTGGTAAGTGCAGGGTCAGGACAATGCTTTACAAACATCATAGTGACTTCATGAGCAGGGTTCTCAATTTTCCTTCCCTGTCTCCTCAGACACTCATCAGCTACATCCACTGCTTTGTTCAAGCGGGTCCAGTAGTCCATTGGATTTTCTCCAGTCAGAGGTAAGGTGTTGTAGAAGTCTGCTAGAGGCATGGAGGAATATGTTACTTCACTGAAGTGCTGTTTGAGAATGTCAAAGACAAGCTTGGGGTGTTCAGCAGGCTTTAAGGAAGGGATGCTGCAAAAAGTCACCCTTACAACATCTCTAGCTTTCCCCACTAGTTTTGACATTATCTCTTGGGAGTGTTCATGGGGTGGCATACCCCTCTTCTTTAGATAAACATCCATAACTTCCTCCCATTCATGTACTGTGTGTTTGTCTGTCCCATCACCCCTGAAGTGTGGTGGCTCTTTGACATCTGCCTGCATTACAAGCCTCACCCCTGTCAGATTCAACCCTCCCCCACATTTGCACTGGGCGTAGGGACACTTCTATCACTCTGATTACCTGCAGTCTTCTTAATCTGATTTGCAATGCTCTCGCCAATTTGATGCACTAATTGAGTTATTAGGTTTCCTATGTCTGGAGAGCTGTCTTCATTAGACTTCTGTTGCATGGGAGAAGATGTGCCAGTGTGCATGTGAGTGGGAATTGAGGTATGGGGACGTACTGCACTCCTACCTCTCCCTATGCCTGTGACGTTAGTGACTGAATCAGGTGCTTGTTGTTGTGGGCTTGTGATGTCATGGTACATGGGAGTGGAAGATAAAACTGGGTGACCTACTGTACTGATACCCCTAACTGGAGTTGAATCACCCAAAAACCCAAAAGTCACTGCCACAGCACCCTCATTTTAACCAGGTAAGTTGACATTCAAACAAGGATAGTGAAGAAAAAAAGTAAAGTAAAACTTAGCATATACACAATCAAAGAAAAACTTTGAAAATTGAAGTTATAATAATAAAAGAACAGTATCAATTGCAGTCAATGCAACCAAATTGTGACATGTGCATATACCCTTTTTTTTCAAAACCTCTGGAAAGTCCCTACTTGTCTCAACAACCACCGGTGATCACTCTGGCGATGATCTGTGGCGAAGAGATCCGGGTCACGGCACCAATGTAGCCGGAGCAATCTGCACACCCAGACTACACTGCGTTGTGTTCTGGTGCATAAGAGGAGACTGGACACAGAGGGACGCTGTACACAGAGGGTGCTGTCTGACTGGAGGTTTATTCCTGCATCATATTAAATGATATGAAACGGAGTGTGAGTTGTCATGCCATCCAAAATGCCACCTCTCGCAATCAAGATCAACGCGGACTGACTTTACACTATACAGCCATACAATCTTGTGAAAATAAAATAAAACAATAAATGTATGAATAAATTAAATATAAATGATACAACAGTACCTAATGCACGATATCAAAATTATGTAACCCAATTAGCAGAAATAACGAAAAATTTAAAAAATCAAACCAAAGACTTTTTTTTACAGGAACACATAGTCAGCAGTACACTTTAAATTGAATGCTAATTAATGTAATTTCTGAACCCAACCAGCTGTGCACATACCTGCATCATATGAAATCATATAAAAATGGAGTGAGTGGTCATGCCATCCAAAATGCCACCTAACATAAAAATTACAATAGAGATGGATTAGCACATGCGCCGAAGCACACCCCTCCGCACCCACACTCACATACACGCACATGCAGGATGCAGGGAGAACTGCACGGTAAGATAGCTTGCTTCCTCCCTCAAACACAACAACACAGTTCTGCTTACATGAATTAAAACTTTCACAACATGTCACCAAACAACAGTACCCTAACTTATTTTCATAAAATGATTAATAAAACTTGTGAAAACAACTTTTTGTTACAGTGGCCTCGATACATACCTCTAGCAGTCACGATCAACGCGGACTGACGAGAGACTTATCCGAAGTTACAATCACTTCCTTCCACTGGCCTTCAAAATAAAAGTGCTGAGGTTTCAATGGAAATATACAAAAATAAAGCCAAAATAAATAAACGTGTCACGTTGAGGATAAAATAATAATAACAAAAATAATCCAAAACACAATGTGAGCGATTTTGGTGAAATTAATAAAAAAATATTAAAATAATATACCCTCTTTTCTCTTGTATGTTACACATGGACCAGGAAAGATCAGATGTGATGTGGAGGCCCAGGAACATGATGTTGTCTACACGCTCCACCACTTCTCCGTCCATGAGGAGGGGGGCGTGATCCGTCTTCCTGGACCTCCTGAAATCCACAATGACCTCCTTGATCTTCCCTGTGTTTAGCACCAGGTTGTTGGCTAAACACCACTGGGTGAGCTGGCGTATCTCCTCTCTGTAGTGGGTCTCCTTGTTATCTGAGGTGAGACCCACTACTGTAGTGTCGTCGGCAAATTTCACGACTGTGTCGGTGGGGTGTATGGCAGCACAGTCATGAGTAAACATGGTGAAGAGGGCTGGGCTGAGCACACAACCCTGTGGCGTGCCCGTGCTGAGGACCAGAGGGGATGATGTTATGTTCCCTATTCTCACCACCTGAGGCCTGTTGGTGAGAAAGACAGCGCCCCACTATCTCCACCCCTGCATCTGGGATGTTGTCGTCCAGCCAGGTCTCTGTGACAACGGTAACACAGCTGTCCATCTGGCGAGAGACTATACTTAGACGGACCTCGTCGATTTTGTTGGTGAGACACCTGCTGTTGGTGAGGAAGAGACTGGGGAGAGCCGCTCTGTGAGGGTTAGCTTGTAGCCTAGCACGCATGCCGGCTCTCTTGCCACGGTTTTGTTTTACGGTGCCTCTGCATTGCATCTATATATAGAGATCTATACATAGAGATCTATTTATGGATAAATCTACATATAGAGAGATCTATTTATAGATAGATCTACATATAGAGATCTATATATAGAGATCTATTTATAGATAGATCTATATATATCGATCTATTTATAGATAGGTCTATATATAGAGTTCTATTTATAGATAGATCTGTATAAGGAGATATATTGATTGATAGATCTGTATATAGAGATCTATTTATCGATAGATCCATTTAGAGAGATCTATTTATAGATTGATCTATTTAGAGAGATATATTTATAGATAGATCTATATATAGATAAATCTATATATAAAGAGATCTATATATAGATATATCTATATATAGAGATCTATATATACAAGATTCAAGATTCTTTATTGTCATTGAGCATGACATGTCAATGAAATTTTCATTGCAACCCCCATGTAAGAAACAGATAATAAGAAAGATAAGAAAGATTAGAAAGAATAAAATTAAGATAACTACAATAAAATAAACCAACATGCAATAAGAATATTCATCAATGCAATTAAAAATATACAAGACTGAAAATATACTAAGGCAGTAAAATATACTAAACAATAAAATATGCCAGTGAACGTGAAATGTGCCAACAGAATAAAATGTACAAGCAGAATAAAATATACACAGTGTAATGTACCGACAGAATAAAATATACCAATGAAATGAAATGAAATACCAATGAAAATGAAATGTGCAAATATACTAAAATGTATATAATTTAGTTAAGTATGTGTGTGTACTTAAAGTTAAGTACACAGAAGGTGGAGGTGGAGGTGTGAAAGTGCAGTGTGCAGTGGTTCACAGTTCTCACAGTCTCTCACTCCAGAGGGGGGCTGCTGGGGGTGATAGCTCTAACAGCTCTGGGGAAGAAGCTGTCTCTCAGTCTGTTAGTGGTGGTGTGGATGTTCCTGTACCGCTTTCCTGATGGAAGCAGTACAAACAGTCTGTGGCCCGGATGGCTGGGGTCCATGGCAATGGATCTTGCCCTCTTCCTGACCCGGCCTTCTATATATAGATATAGATCTATATATATAGATCTATTTATGGATAGATTTATACATAGAGAGGTCTATTTATAGATAGATCTATGTATAGAGATCTATATATAGATAGATCTATATAGAGAGATCTATATAGAGAGATCTATTTATAGATAGATCTATATACAGAGAGATCTGTTTATAGATAGATCTACATATAGATATCTATATACAGAGAGATCTATATAGAGAGATCTGTTTATAGATAGATCTATATAGAGAGATCTATTCATAGAGATCTATTTATAGAGATCTATATATAGAGATCTATTTATAGAGAGATCTGTATATAGATAGATTTATATATAGATAGATCTATATGCAGATCTACATATACAAGACTCAAGATTCAAGATTCAAGATTCTTGTATGTATTAAAATGTATATAATTTAGTTAGGAGGAGGAACACACCTGGAATCAATTAATCAGCTGATCTCAGTCTTCAGCTGTTAACTAAGTGATCCCTTGATGTTGATTGGTTGGCCTGATGTGCTCCTCCTGGGTTGGAATGAAAACCTGCAGCCACGCGGCCCTTTATGGAACCGGTTTGAGATGCCTGTTCTTGTACGTGTCCACAAGCTTCCTGCATGTCTCCTGTGGGATGTTGGCCCACTCTTCCTTGGCGAAAGCCTCAAGCTGGGTCAGATTGGTCGGTTTCCTAGCCATCACTCTGGTCTTCAAGTGATGCCACAAGTTTTCAATGGGGTTCAGGTCAGGACTTTGACTTGGCCATTCTAGGACGTTGACATCATTGTCTTTGAACCATTTCTTCACTACCTTGGCAGTGTGTTTAGGATCATTGTCTTGCTGGAACGTCCAGTTGTGGCCAAGCTGGAGTTTCTCAGCAGATTCCTTCACATTTTCATCAAGGATCCTGATGTAATCGTCCCTGTGCCACTGGAGGAGACACATCCCCATAGCATTATGTTCCCACCACCATACTTGACAGTGGGCACAGTGTTCTTCGGTCTGTAGACTTCTCCTTTCTTTCCCCAGACATACTGAGTATCCATATGGCCAAATAACTCCAACTTTGTCTCATCAGACCACAGGATGGTTGACCAAAAGCTGGGATCTTGCTTCAGATGATGTCTAGAAAAGGCCAGGCGAGCTTCCGGATGTTTCTTCCTGAGCAACTGCGTCTTCCGAGGTGTGCGTCCATGGAGACCTCTTCTGTGCAAAACTCGCTCGATGTTGGACCATGAAACCTGTGTCCCTGCCTGGTCAAGCATTTCAATTAGGGCCTTGGTTGTGGTCTGTGGGATGTTGTTGACCTCTCGGCATATTTTCCTGGCAAGTCTAGAGGACACCGTATGCTTTCTGCCACGCCCACTGAGGTTTTTAACAGTGTTGAACCTCTTGTGCTTGTTGATGATGCTCTGGATGGTTGACACAGAGACATCATACTGCTTGGAAATGGCCTTATAACCCTTTCCTTCACTGTAGGCACATACAAGTCGACGTAGGTCCTCGCTGAGCTCCTTCTTCTTGACCATGATGACCAGAAATTGAGAATGACCTGAGCACTTTTCCCCTATGTATACTCTTCTGGAAGGATGTTTTGTTTTTTTTTTTTTAAACCAGTGTTTAACAGTGGTCAACAATGTTAAAGGGTTTTATTCCATTGTGACACCTTAAAGTAACTACTGGACAAAGATTACCACATTAGGTACATTTTTGTTGGAATATTGTCAGGGGTATGAATAATTTTGAACATGACATTTTTTGTGAATCCATCAATAAAATACCCCTGAAATTGTGACGGCGGGTGCAGAGAGAGACCCAGGAGCGGAAACGGAGAAGGTTAACAAAAGTTTTATTTTCACAAGAAAGGCAATAACTCAAACAGTCGCTGGCAGCGTGAGGTCCAAACAAACACAAACTCAGAGAGGTCCAGAGGGTGCTGGGCTGTGTGGGCATGGGAGGCACTGGAACGAAAAGAGAAGAGACAAACGATTACTCCAAAAAGGTTTAACGAGATATCAACAAGTACTTTACCACAAGAGACTTGAGACCAACTGATACCACGGTACGTGGAAGTATACTCTGGCGTCGAGGAGCGTCTCCGCAGAGGTTAAATAGGCGTCCTAATTTCAGGAAGTGAACTCAGGTGTGCCCAATCACTCCTCGACGCATCGGGGGGGGAAGGGAGCCTCAGGAAAACAAAACGTAAAGTTACAGCCAACACAACAGAACACAGGAAGTGGACCTTCAAATTAACAGCACAGACAATACCAACCACCACAGTACCCCCCCCTCAACGAACGCCTCCAGGCGTTCTACCCGGCTTGTCCGGGTGAGCGGCATAAAAGTCCCGAAGGAGAGAGTCATCCAGAATGAGCCCCCTGGAGACCCAGGAACGCTCTTCCGGACCGTAACCCTCCCAATCCACCAAGAACTGGAAACCACGACCGCGTGGACGGACATCCAATATCCGTGACACCGTGTAGGCGGGGTGACCGTCAATGAGGCGGGGGGGAGGCGGGGCGGCGGACGGCGGGCTGAGCTCGCTGGAACGCACCGGCTTCAACAGAGAAACATGGAAGGTGGGGTGGACCTTCATAGAGTCTGGTAGTTTGAGCCTGACAGCAGACGGGTTAATGACCTTCAACACCTCGAATGGGCCGACAAAACGGGGAGAGAGCTTACGTGACTCGACATCCAACGGAAGATCCCGTGACGACAACCACACCTGCTGACCCGGTCGGTACTCGGGGGCGGAGACGCGGTGAGCATCGGCCAGCCGTCTGTTCCTCTCCGTGGAGCGAGTGAGAGCAGCTTTGGCCGACTGCCATACCTCCTTAATCCTCCGGAGGTGCTCCTTCACAGAGGGGACGGACACCGCAGTCTCCTGCTCGGGAAACAAGGGGGGTTGATAACCCAGACAGCACTGAAACGGTGACATACCTGTGGCCGAACAGGAGAGGGAGTTGTGGGCATATTCAATCCAAGGCAGGTGAGTGCTCCAAGAGACGGGATGATGAGCAGCCACGCAGCGAAGAGCGGACTCCAGATGTTGGTTTGCTCGCTCTGTCTGGCCGTTACTCTGGGGATGGTAACCAGAGGACAGACTCGCCGTGGCCCCCACCGCCTTACAGAACTCCTGCCACACCTGGGAAGCGAACTGTGGACCCCGGTCAGAAACCACGTCGAGGGGAATACCGTGAAGCTTGAACACATGAGACACGAGTAGACTAGCAGTCTCGAGGGCAGAAGGCAGTTTAGGCAGGGGAACATAATGCACAGACTTGGAAAAGCGATCGACAATAGTTAGAATGACAGTGTTACCTTCAGATGGAGGAAGACCAGTAACAAAGTCCACGGCGATGTGTGACCATGGGCGGCTTGGGACGGGCAAGGGGTGCAGTAACCCCGCAGGGGGATGATGAGAAGCTTTTCCCCTGGCACAGACAGAGCAAGCGGCAATAAACGCACGGGTGTCACGGTACATCCTGGGCCACCAAAAACTCTGGCGGAGGAACTGAAGAGTGCGGTTGAAACCAGGGTGACAGGTAAGTCTAGAGGAGTGAGCCCACTGGAGGACTTGCGATCGGACAGAATCCGGGACAAACTTGCGACCGGGGGGACCGGAACCCGGGTCCGGTTGTTGCTTCTGCGCCTTGAGCACGAGGGATTCGATCTCCCATGTAGCCATCCCCACGATGCAAGCCGGCGGGAGGATGACATCCTGATGTTCCGAGTCCAAGGGAGGAGCAAAGAGACGGGACAGGGCGTCGGGCTTAGTGTTACGGGAACCGGGGCGATAGGAGAGGGTGAAGTTGAACCGGCTCAAGAACAGAGCCCATCTGGCTTGGCGGGGATTCAGCCTCTTAGCGGTGCGTAAGTAGGCGAGGTTCTTATGATCAGTCCAGATCAAAAAGGGAACCGTAGCACCCTCCAGCCAGTGCCTCCATTCTTGAAGAGCCCAAACCACAGCCAGCAACTCTCGATTCCCGACGTCATAGTTCCGCTCGGCCTGGGATAAGCGGCGAGAGAAGAAAGCACAGGGATGAAGTTTGTGAGTCTGAGGGTCTCTCTGGGAAAGGATGGCACCAGCACCGGAGTCGGACGCGTCCACCTCGACCACGAACTGATGGGCGGGATCGGGGTGTTTGAGCACTGGGGCGGAGGTGAACAGTGCCTTAAGCTGGGCGAAAGCCTGTTGGGAATCAGGAGACCACAGGAAGGGGATTTTAACAGAAGTAAGTCTAGTGAGGGGAAGAGCTACCTTACTGTAGTCACGGATGAATCTGCGGTAGAAGTTAGCGAAGCCGAGAAACCTCTGCAGCTCCTTCCGGGTGGTGGGGACGGGCCAATCCGTGACAGCTTGGATCTTGGCAGGATCGGGTCTTAGCTGACCCTTGGCGATGATGTAGCCTAGGAAGCTCACTGAGTCAGAATGAAATTCGCACTTCTCCGCTTTAACATACAGTTTATTCTCAAGAAGTCTCTGAAGCACTAGTCTGACATGCTGCCTATGTTCCTCTAAATCTCGAGAGAAAATCAATATGTCATCTAAATAAACGAAAACAAACCGATTTAACATGTCTCTGAGGACATCGTTAATGAGAGCCTGGAAGACTGCGGGGGCGTTAGTGAGACCAAAGGGCATGACAAGATATTCAAAATGACCTAACGGTGTGTTGAAAGCTGTCTTCCACTCATCACCCTCCTTTATCCGGACGAGGTGATAAGCGTTACGGAGATCTAGTTTGGAGAAGATGGTGGCGGAGCAGAGTGGTTCAAAGGAGGGGTCGATGAGAGGGAGAGAGTACCTGTTCTTAACAGTGATGTCGTTGAGTCCACGGAAATCGATGCAGGGGCGAAGGGAGGCATCCTTCTTTTTAACGAAAAAGAAGCCTGCCCCTAACGGAGAGGAGGAGGGGCGGATGAGTCCAGAGGCTAGGGAATCCTGTATGTATGTCTCCATGGCTTCCTTTTCGGGGCGTGACAGGTTATACAGGCGACTCGAAGGGAGAGGGGCACCAGGGAGGAGGTCTATGGAGCAATCGTAAGGGCGATGAGGAGGCAGGGACAGGGCCAACTCTTTACTGAACACCGGGGCTAGGTCATGGTACTCGGGAGGCACGGAGGTAAGGACAGGGGGCGTGGGAGGTGGTGGAGAAACACGTGAAGAAAAGGGGTTGGCCGAACGAAGACAGTGGGCATGACAGAATGGGCTCCAGGTGGTGATACTGGCAGTAGTCCAGTCTATCTGGGGGTTATGTTTAAGCAACCAGGGGAGGCCCAACACCAGGGGGATCTGAGGAGAAGGAATGACGAAGAATTGGATGTCTTCTCTATGATTCCCGGAAATTATGAGCGTGACAGGGAGCGTACGTTGAGTGACCTGAGCTATACGTCGGCCGTCTAAGGCGGTTACATTTCTGGGCACCGGGAGGGATTCAAGGGGGAGCTTAAGCTGGG
Organism: Chelmon rostratus; assembly: GCF_017976325.1. Taxonomy (NCBI): domain Eukaryota; kingdom Metazoa; phylum Chordata; class Actinopteri; order Chaetodontiformes; family Chaetodontidae; genus Chelmon; species Chelmon rostratus. The sequence continues at coordinate 28,936,981 of NC_055665.1, forward strand.
TGGCTAGTTCGGTGTGGATGAAACTCTCGTCTGCCCCTGAGTCGATCAGAACTCTTATGGGAAGAGACTCACGACCCCAAAGCAGACAGGAGGGAACAGTAATGCGGGAGGGAGAGCTGATATTAGGGGATGTCTGACTCACCAGTGCGCTCTCCGTCACGGGTGAGCCTGCCCTTTTGGCGTCTGAGGGCAGTTAGCGAGATAATGACCTCCCTGGCCACAGTAGATACAGAGCCGCTGGTTGAAACGTCGCTGCCGCTCGCTAGGGTGGAGACGGGTCCGACCCAACTGCATGGGCTCCGAAGGGTGGGAGGAGGACGTGGAGGGAGCAGCGGAATGGCCGGAGGACCCGCCACTGGCTGAAGGGAGGGCGAGGGAAACTGGCTCGTGAACATGAGAGAGGCGAGTCTGGGCTCTCTCTCTCTGTCTCTCTCGCAAACGGTTATCTATACGTATGGCGAGGGAAATTAAAGACTCTAAAGAATCGGGCTCATCTCTGGAAGCTAATTCGTCCTTTAACTCACTAGAAAGACTCCGTAGGAAAACACCTCGTAGCTCCAACTCCCCCCACCCGCTCTCTGAGGCTGCGATACGGAAGTCGATAGAGAAATCTGCCACTGATCTCACTCCTTGCGCCAGAGAGAATAGGCGTTTAGCAGTTTCCTGCCCCTGTCGTGAATGATCAAAAATACGACTAAGTTCCCTCGAGAAACTGTTGAAAGACGAGAGAATGGGGGAGTGCTGTTCCCATAACGCTGTAGCCCACTGCGCTGCCCTGCCCCGTAACAAATTGACCGTATAGGCTATCTTAGCTCTATCAGAAGGGTAACTAAGGGGTTGTTGATCAAATACTAGTGAACAGCGCAAAATAAACCCCCCGGCATTACCAACCTCACCTGAAAAGGGTTCGGGGGCCGGCACATAAGGTTCTCGCTGAGAGACAGACAGAGAGGTAGATTGGGCTGAAGCGGTAGCTGGTGGGGGTGGCGCTGGTGTGGGACTGGAGGAGGAAGGCGAGCCACGGGTGTCCGTGCGGCTGAGGTGAGCGGTGAGGTCACGGACTTGGACGCTGAGATTTTGTACTGCCTCCATTACTCCCCGAAGCATGTCCTCGTGCTGGCCGAGACGTAGTCCTTGATGGGCGAGTGCCGCTCGGAAGGGGTCCGGATCCGCTGGGTCCATGTTGGCCAGAGTATTCTGTGACGGCGGGTGCAGAGAGAGACCCAGGAGCGGAAACGGAGAAGGTTAACAAAAGTTTTATTTTCACAAGAAAGGCAATAACTCAAACAGTCGCTGGCAGCGTGAGGTCCAAACAAACACAAACTCAGAGAGGTCCAGAGGGTGCTGGGCTGTGTGGGCATGGGAGGCACTGGAACGAAAAGAGAAGAGACAAACGATTACTCCAAAAAGGTTTAACGAGATATCAACAAGTACTTTACCACAAGAGACTTGAGACCAACTGATACCACGGTACGTGGAAGTATACTCTGGCGTCGAGGAGCGTCTCCGCAGAGGTTAAATAGGCGTCCTAATTTCAGGAAGTGAACTCAGGTGTGCCCAATCACTCCTCGACGCATCGGGGGGGAAGGGAGCCTCAGGAAAACAAAACGTAAAGTTACAGCCAACACAACAGAACACAGGAAGTGGACCTTCAAATTAACAGCACAGACAATACCAACCACCACAGAAATTAATATTTTCTTAAATTTTATATTGTCATTCTTTCAATTGTTGTTCACATATAACTGATACACAAACTAAATTAAAAAATCACAAGAATTAGCAAGGGTATGAATAATTTTGAGGACGACTGTATATATGTATATGAAACCAAAATCATCATTAGTATCCGGCCTGTGACAATTCTGGTTTCAGTTCACTTTGTGTGTTTTCGTTTGGTCAGACTAATCATGAAAACTCTGATAATTTAAAAGAATGCTTCAAAATTTAGTATAATGAAAGCAAAACCCACAAATATTGTGTCATAGTCTTTGAATTATGTGAGGTAAAGTAAATGGACATTGCTCTGTAATGCCACTAAATCCATTTTCTATCCTCATTTCCCCATGCTCACATTAAGTTTGTATGAATGAAAAGTTAAGTCAACTTAAAAACTGAACTGTTTAATTGAGTAGTAATTTAGCTAAATTAGAATTTATCTGGAGAAATTAACAATGCTACCAAGCTATATTAAAGCTCATGACTCAGAGGTTTAGAAACTATAAAATGTATTAAATTACGTTTTTGGGAAATAACTTGAAAAATGCATCATTCTAAACTTTCCAGGTCCTGTCCTTGCATGAGCTGGAGGCCATCATGACCAATCTCATGCTTGTATTGAAGCACTGGAGGGAGCTGTACTATAAAATAGGAGATAGGAGATTAATACAGTCCAGACTCTAACTATCCTATAACGAGTTCTCAATGCCTGTGGGAACATTATGGGGATGATGCAGACAGAGGTGATGTCATCTCCTGCAGAGAGGCCTACTCTTTTTAAACTAAAATAAGAATAATAAATACTTGAAAATACTGGAGGCTGTCCAGCTGAACCTGTAGAAATAATGGGAATGCATAAACATGGTAACAATGGGAAATTAGAAACACTCTCTGACAAACGCACTGAATGTCCCAAGATTAATTCTTGGAAGGAATATTACGAGACTGCTTTTTGTTCATGTAGTTATTTCGTTTTAACCCTTGTAATGTGTTAGAAAGCTGCCCATGTCCGTTGTGTTGGCGTGTCAAATTTGACCTGTTATTTAACTCAGCCTGAAAATTATTAAAATCACTAGTAAAATCAGTAGCATCATAGCTAACTTAGTATGTATTCATATCCATGGAAACACTTTCCATTTATTTATTTATTTTATTTTTTTTTTTGGCTTCACAGACCTTTTATCTTACAATATACCACTCATTTTCGATTACAAAAACTGTTTAAGTTCACTAATTATATTTCCTATAGTGATAAAATGAGTAATTATATTATCCATGTTGAGCTGTTTCAAGTTTTCTGTCCCTCTGGACTGGGGAAACTTGTCCTCATGTTTTGTTTCTCATTATGATAGAATATTTTAGAAAAATAATATTTTTGTGTCATAATAATGAGAAATGGGGCAGAAAGACAGAACTGTGGCTCATATTTAAAGGACATGTTCTGAACCGCAAGGTAAAAAAAAAAAAAAACATTGCTTAATGCTGTGTGTCCAAAAATAATGATAGGTCTCCTCATATCTTTAATTCATATTTCCTGTCACATGTTTATGATCATGCACAGACTTGGATGCAAAATTGCAAAACTGTCTGTATCAAAGGTGCTATACAAATAAAGTTATTCTTCTTATTATTACCCCAACATAACCAGCAGGAAAATCACTTTCCTTGTCAAGTCTTGGCTTTAGACATACTTAAACCCAACTTAAACCTTGTCTGTGATATTATAAGCAAAATATTTTTTTAAATCCTTGTAGTCGTGACTTCCTCCAAGACTGAGTGTGTGCGTGTGTGTGTGTGTGCGTGTGTGTGCAAGTGTGTGTGTGTAGTGTGTGTGTGCGTGTGTGTGTGTGTAGTGTGTGCGTGTGTGTGCGCGTGTGTGCGTGTGTATGTGTGTGTGTGTGCGTGTGAGTGTGTGTGTGCGTGTGTATGTGTGTGTGAGTGTGTGCGTGTGTGTGTGCGTGTGTGCATGTGTGTGTGTGTACCTGCAGCTTGCGTTCGTGGTCTCCGCTGCAGAGTGAGTTGAGAGAAACCTTGAAAGTTTTTCACACCGGGTTGAGATTATTCATAACAGTCTGAAACAGAGAGACAGAGACAGAGAGAAAGAGAGAGAGAGAGACGGAGAGAGAGACAGAGAGAGAGAGAGAGACGGAGAGACGGAGAGAGGGAATTTTTTGAATTTTAACAATACTTTATTTAAAATTCAAAGTGTTACAAAACAACAAATATAAACAACATCAAGACCAACACAGTCAGTGAAAAACAGGATTCACAGAATCCAGATCATCTCAGTCCTCGGCCAAAGATCAGCTCCTCATCCACAACACAGCAAAGCACGTCTTTATAACACTACACCCTGTTAAAACTGTCCATATCCTTCATCATCCGGTAATAGTTAAAATCCATTTTTAAACAAGCTTTCAACATTTTCAGAAATACAAGAGCAGCATCATCATCCACGGCTTTCTCCATTCTGTTCCTTCTGCTCAGGTACACGGCCATCTTTGACATCCCCAGGATGAAATTGAAAAGCTGGCATTTCTCTTTGTTCTTGTGCGAGTACCTGTAACACAGAATGAACACATGTTTAGAGAAAACCTTCCCAAACAGACCGAGCATTTCTTCCAGCATTGTGAACAGCTGCAGCAGTCGACGACACTCCATAAAACAATGAAACACACTGAGCGTAGAACGGACAGTCGTAGCTAACATCAGAGTTAATGAGACAAATGCATTAACAGCCACAATCCCATGTAAAACCCTCCACTGCAGGTCAGCAGCTTTTTTCACCAGTGGTGGTTTATACAGCGCTCTCCATTCAGGTCCAGCACAGTCACTCAGACCTAAGTGAGCTCTCCATGGGGTGTCAGTTTTACCATTTAATTTGTCCCTGTGCAAGACCTTGACAAACATGTTGTACACCAATTCTCTGTGTGTGTGTGACAAAGAGATCTTAGAGGTGTTCCTGCTTTTTAAAAGAGGCCCTGAACAGTCTTTAAAATCTGGGGAAAAACAGAAGGGAAAACATCGCTCTCATCGGGTTTAACAGAACCATCATAATACTGAACCAGCAGAGTCCGTTCACTGTCTGTAAGAGCTGATCTCCATTTACTGAACAGCAGACCGATGACACGGGTCGATCCCACCTCCAGGCGGGACGCCACAGCAGCTGCATTGTCCATGTTCGCACCTGCGAGCTGGACCACCTGTTTCAGTGTCACCACTTTAGACCTGCAGAACTGCCCAAGCAGAGTCGCCCCCACCTGACAGACTGCACCGATCTTACCATGTAAGACCGGTTCTTGGAGCAGCCAGAACAAAGAGTTGTGGGACCCCCATCTCTCTTTTTTCAAAAAGTTCCACACCTTAAACCGTCCCCGGTAGAATTCCGGTAGTCCAGTGTATTTAGTGTGCTTTAAGTCCATCAGGAACAACGATCTGTCTAGTTCCAGTCCTCCTAGCTGGCTCAAAATGGTGCAAGCCAGTGGCCTCCACATTAGATTAGCAGGACCACACAGAAACCTTTGTAAAAACTGGAGACGGAAGGTGGCCCCTCTGCTGCCCAGGTGGATCAGGCCCTGTCCTCCTTCGTCCCTTGGCAGATACAGCACGTATCATTCTCATTTTCTTTGGAAAAATCTTCATCCACCAACATCTCACTTCCTTCCTGCACAACACACTCTGCTTCCTTCATCACAGTCTGTGTGACCTCTGGGTCACACTGAGGACTGTCAGTGTGAAACTGATCCACAAGATCCACAACAACTCTACCTCCAGAATCCAGACCAGTAGCACCACCAGAATCCAGACCAGCAGCACCACCCAAACCCAGACCAGCATCGCCACCCGAACCCAGACCAGCACCATCACCAGGACACAGAGCAGTACCACCTTCAGAACCAGAACCATGACCAACACCATCTTTTTTACCAGAGCCCAAAGCAACAGCCCCTTTCCCACCAGACAGCAGATTTGCAGCACGTTTCCCAGCAGAGTCCTGACCAGCAGCACTTTTATCCACACAAGGCAGAACAGCAGAATCTGGACCTGGAGATACTGGACCAGCAGTATTCAAACCAGACCAGCGGCAGCCAGCTCAGTGGTTTGAGACTCAGTTTCAGACTGTAGTGAAATCTGAGAATTTTCTTTTGTTAGACTCTGTGGACCCTCTGGTACTGACCTCTGTGGACCTTGCTGTTCGGGGGTCGGTGGTGCAGCCTCATTGGCCTCAGCAGATAATTTCTCAGGACAGGAACGGATGAGGTGTCCGTCCATCCCACAGCCAAAACATTTCATTTTCTCTGAACTTGCGTAAACAGTGTAATCAAAGTCATCCACTCTGAACTTCAGCACTTCAGCATCAGGTTTAACTCCTCAGTATTGTTTTTCAGGACCATGAAAACCTGCCTCCTGAAGGAAACCACGTTTCAAGAGTGGAGACTTACAGCCCAGAGGGTTCAATTTTATGGGGGACATTAACTGTCCATGTCTGGACAGTTCTTTCTTAAGCACGTCGTTACTTATGAATGGAGGGACTTTGGACAAAATGATCTTCTTTGCCGGATTGACCGGCAGCACCACCTGAGCGAAAGTGTCCTGAATCATCAAGCCCTGCTCGACAACCAGGTGGACTTTATCGATGCTGTCCAGAAAAATAACCACACCATTATTCATCCTGGATGCGGACTTGACGCTGTTGTAACCGACAATTTCACCGAACGCCAAACTGCACTCCTCCACAGAACAGCTGACGGTCGGACAGTGTTTCACTCCATGCCAGTGCGTGAGCTTCTCCAGCCCCGCGCCGCCGACTCCCGGAGTCGGCATGACTCCCAGCTGGAACGCCAAAAACCAGAAATGAACCACTAAACACCACAACTATGAAAAACTACATCAATACAAACCAACAATAATCATAATAATAATCATAATAATAATAATAATAATAATAATAGAAAAGATAGAAAACACACTCACTACTTCTTCCGCTCGCTTCCACGCTCATTCCACGCTCAGGCATGCACTCCAGAGAAAGACAGAGAGAGAGAGACAGAGATTTTTGGTAAGTGATGAATTTACACATTGAAAGTAATTTCACAGTAACTTGTTTGCATCACTTTGTGTTGACAGCTCTGATTTGAACAAACAGACAGACAGACAGGTAGCAGTGAGACATGTCAGGGACCAAAAACCACCTAATCAAACAAAACCCAGAATTATCCCTTTTCATGACAAATTATCAATTAAATCATTAAATTCAAAGTCCTTCCGTGTACTGAGGTATCAGGTTTATAGGATACTGATCTGGTTCTGATCAGGTTTGTGAAGTATCCTGACAAACATCATATGGTGATTTGAGAAACCTGGATAAGACCTTATCCTGGTTTTCAGGAACCTGAATGATGCACCTGGAGAACTCCAGGGTAGTCCTGCATACTGTTTTGATCCTGTGTACAGGGAGATGGAAACCAGGTTCCTCATGGTCCATGTAAATCCAGGATACTGGAGCAAATGGCTTTGATCAAGTGGTTCACACCACATCACATCACAACAGATGACATCAGATCACAACACATCAGATCACACCACATTACACCACATCACATCACACCACATCACATCAGATCACATCACATCACAACACATCACATGACACCACATCACATCAGATCACATCACATCAGATCACACCACATTACACCACATCACATCACAACACATCACATCACATCACACCACATCACATCAGATCACATCACACCACATCACATCACATCACATCACATGACAATACATCACATCACATCACAACACATCACATCACACCACATCACACCACTTCACATCAGATCACATCACAACAGATCACATCACAACACATCACAACAGATCATATCACAACACATCACATCACATCACAACACATCACATCACATCACATCAGTGGCTTCAAGGCAACACTGTGTGTCCTCACAGGTAAAGAAACAGGTTACATGTATTACACAAGCAGATAATTATTGTAAACCTGACATCACAGTCTGAACAGCTGACATCACAGAAATTGACACAAAAAGAGTCAGCAGTGTTTAAGTGACACGAATGGCTCTGATTGGTCAGGAGGTTTCACACAGTGTGTGTTTGTACCTCAGTCCTGTATACCAGCTGCAGCGTGGCATCATCGTTCAGCCGGTAGATCTCCAGGAAAGAGTCAGATTTACTGAAGAAGTCCTGCAAACATACACACACGCACACACACAAGTATTGTTGTCTGATCTCAGATCTGTGACCATCGCTTATCTTTTAACAACAACAACATGCTGCTGGTTCAGGATCAGTTTGTGGCTCCGCTCAACCAGGACTAAGTTCCTCAGATCTCTTTCTGATCTGGGATCTGTTATTTCGAGTGTAAAATAATGAAGGAAAGAAAAACAGGACTCATCCCTGTTGAGCTAAAACAACCTTCAACATGAAAGACTAGAAAGAGACGAGACGTAAAGACAAAAGAAAGACAAGAACGCCGAAAGACATGAAAGAAAGCAGGAAGGACAAACATGCAGAGAATAAAAGAGAGACAAGAAGTCGAGACAGAAAGTAAAGACAGACAGAAAGAGAAGAAAGGACGAGCTTAAGATGTCAAACATGCACAGTTAAAATAAGCTCCCTTTTTCTTCCTTCATCTTTCACTCTGAAAACTGTTTAACAATGAAACAGGACACAGAAGGAAACATGTAAAATACACGAATATAAGAAAACAATGGGACTGGAGTCTATGATGGAGGGTGGGTGGAGTCCTTGTCAGTGACCTGGTGGGTGGAGCCTATGATAGAGTGTGGGTGTAGTCTTTGTAAGTGACTGGGTGGGTGGAGCCTATGATGGAGGGTGGTGTAGTCTTTGTAAGTGACTGGGTGGGTGGAGCCTTTGATGGAGAGTGGTGGATTCTTTGTAAGTGACTGGGTGGGTGGAGCCTATGATGGAGGGTGGTGGAGTCTTTGTAGGTGACTGGGTGGGTGGAGCCTATGATGGAGGGTGGTGGAGTGTTTGTCAGTGACTGGGTGGGTGGAGCCTTTGATGGAGAGTGGTGGATTCTTTGTAAGTGACTGGGTGGGTGGAGCCTATGATGGAGGGTGGTGGAGTCTTTGTAGGTGACTGGGTGGGTGGAGCCTATGATGGAGGGTGGTGGAGTGTTTGTCAGTGACTGGGTGGGTGGAGCCTATGACAGAGGGTGGGTGGAGTCTTCAATAGAGTGTGGGTATAGTCTTTGTCAGTGACTGGGTGGGAGGAGCCTATGATGGAGGGTGGTGGAGTCTTTGTCAGTGACTGGATGGGTGCAGTCTATGACAGTGAGTGTGCAGGCGGAGTCTTTGTCAAGTATTGTTGTCTGATCTCAGATGTGTGACCATCGCTTATCTTTTAACAACAACAACATGCTGCTGGTTCAGGATCAGTTTGTGGCTCCGCTCAACCAGGACGAAGTTCCTCAGATCTCTTTCTGATCTGGGATCTGTTATTTCGAGTGTAAAATAATGAAGGAAAGAAAAACAGGACTCATCCCTGTTGAGCTTAAACAACCTTCAACATGAAAGACTGGAAAGAGACGAGACGTAAATACAAAAGAAAGACAAGAACGCCGAGAGACATGAAAGAAAGCAGGAAGGACAAACACGCAGATGTAACCTGTTGAAAAAAAAAGGAGAAATGTTAGTTTTGTCAGAATGTAATGTTACAGTTAAATATTTTATTTTTATATTTTTCTTTCATTGGCAGAAATCGGCGCATGTCCCACCCTCTTGGCGCAAGTTAGTGAGACGCGGACGATACTCACCCAGAGCATTGCGCAGCGGCAGGACGAGCAGAGACACAGAACTCGTAGTAGGAAAAGTTGGAAACTACTTACCGTAGATACCAAGAAAAATACTGTGGAGGAAGAGGAACTTCTGAAGTGATTTTGGAGTGTCTTGTGGACCACGGAAAACAAAATTTCTTTTCCCGGTGAGTGCTGTAAGTGTGTGTTAGCTTCATGAGTTAGCAAGCCTTCGTGGTGTGTTAGCCACCGAGTTTCAGCATTAACTTACCGTGTGTGTTACTTTCATGTCCTGTTGGTGTATTAGCCACGGAGTTGAAGCATTAGCTCACCATGTTGTTTAATTTCTGGTGCTTAATAGGAAAACCCATGTGTGTATGTGTATAAATGGGAAAAAGAGTATGTGTGCTTGTTAAATGGTGTGAGTGAAAAGAGATCATTGTTCATGGGTTATCAGATTGCTAATTTTTTTTTCTGTGTAGTGCAGTGCTGTGCACACAGGTCCAGAATATTACATGTTGCATTGTTTTATTTACTTTCATCTAATGTGGGCATGAACTGAGTTTCATAGGCTCATTCACATGTGGGTTTGATTGTTCATCAGTCATTTCATGATTTTGGTTTCATTATCAGTGAAAGGGTGAAGTTAATTTGTTTTTTTTAATATGTTAAGTTACCTTGTCATAAGTTAACAGTCAAGTTATATGAATGGATATTGATTTATAATTAGAAATTCTAAACTGTACAGTAAATAGAAATGAGTGAATAGTGTGAATTAAACCCTGTTGTGCTATACAGGCTGGGTTTTTTGGAGACTATGGATTCTGGATTCTTTCCCTGGATGGGAGATGGCGAGCCGACCGTGTGATCAGCTAGAGCTGGAGTGACGAGGACCCTCTCTTCTTCACCTGTCCTTTTGCCGGTGTGGTAGGACTCAGGAAATAGAAACTCATTAAAGGAACTTATTTTCCCTTTTCTCGGAAGCAAGAGACATTTTAGACAGACATGCTGCTGGTTCAGGATCAGTTTGTGGCTCCGCTCAACCAGGACGAAGTTCCTCAGATCTCTTTCTGATCTGGGATCTGTTATTTCAAGTGTAAAATAATGAAGGAAAGAAAAACAGGACTCATCCCTGTTGAGCTAAAACAACCTTCAACATGAAAGACTAGAAAGAGACGAGACGTAAAGACAAAAGAAAGACAAGAACGCCTAGAGACATGAAAGAAAGCAGGAAGGACAAAGAAAGAAGAAAGAAAGAAAGAAAGAAAAAAGAAAGAAACAGAAGAAAGAAAGAAAGAAAGAAAGACGGACAGAAAGAGAATAAAGGAAGAGCTTAAGACGTCAAACATGCACAGTTAAAATAAGCTCCCTTATTCTTCCTTCATCTTTCACTCTGAAAACTGTTTAACAATAAAACAGGATACAGAAGGAAACATGTAAAATACACGAATATAAGAAAACAATGGGACTGGAGTCTATGATGTAGGGTGGGTGAAGTCCTTGTCAGTGACCGGGTGGGTGGAGCCTATGATAGAGTGTGGGTGTAGTCTTTGTAAGTGACTCGGTGGGTGGAGCCTATGATGGAGGGTGGTGTAGTCTTTGTAAGTGACTGGGTGGGAGGAGCCTATGATGGAGGGTGGTGGAGTCTTTGTCAGTGACTGGGTGGGTGGAGCCTATGATGGAGGGTGGTGGAATCTTTGTCAGTGACTGGATGGGTGCAGTCTATGACAGTGAGTGTGTGGGCGGAGTCTTTGTCAAGTATTGTTGTCTGATCTCAGATCTGTGACGATCGCTTATCTTTTAACAACAACAACATGCTGCTGGTTCAGGATCAGTTTGTGGCTCCGCTCAACCAGGACTAAGTTTCACTGGGATCTGGGATCTGTTATTTTCGAGTGTAAAATAATGAAGGAAAGAAAAACAGGACTCATCCCTGTTGAGCTTAAACAACCTGAAAGACTAGAAAGAGACAAGACGTAAAGACAAAAGAAAGACAAGAACGCCGAGAGACTAAAAGAGAGAGAATAAAAGAGAGACAAGAGGTCGAGACAGAAAGTAAAGACAGACAGAAGGACAGACAGACAGACAGGAGGACAGACAGACAGAAGGACAGACAGACAGACAGGAGGAGGAACAAAAACCGCAAGAAAGAGAGAAAGAAAAAATAGAAACAGAAGAAAAAAGAAAGAAAGAAGGAATTTTTTGAATTTTAACAATACTTTATTTAAAATTCAAAGTGTTACAAAACAACAAATATAAACAACATCAAAACCAACAGTCAGTAAAAAATCAGGATTCACAGAATCCAGATCATCTCAGTACTCGGCCAAAGATCAGCTTCTCATCCACAACACAGCAAAGCAGCATTATAACACCACACACTGTTAAACCTGTGCAAATCCTTCATCATCCGGTAATAGTTAAAATCCATTTTTAAACAAGCTTTCAACATTTTCAGAAATACAAGAGCACCATCATCATCCACAGCTTTCTCTTTTCTGTTCCTTCTGCTCAGGTACACGGCCATTTGACATCCCCAGGATGAAATTGAAAAGCTGGCATTTCTCTTTGCTCTTGTGCGAGTACCTGTAACCCAGAATGAAACTGTGTTTAGAGAAAACCTCCCCGAACAGACCGAACATTTCTTCCAGCATCGTGAACAGCGGCAGCAGTCGACAACACTCCATTAAACAGTGAAACACGGTCTAATGCTGAGCGCAGAACGGACAGTCGAAGCTAACATCTGAGTTAATGACAGAGACAAAAAATAAACAGCCACAATCCCATGTAAAACCCTCCACTGCAGGTCAGCAGCTCTTTTCACCAGTGGTGGTTTATACAGCGCTCTCCATTCAGGTCCAGCACAGTCACTCAGACCTAAGTGAGCTCTCCATGGGGTGTCAGTTTTACCGTTTAATTTGTCCCTGTGCAAGACCTTGACCCACTACTCCTGTGTGTCTCACTGCATGTTGCATGTGTGTGTTTCAGTAAATCAGTGATGGGTGAAATGCAGAGAGTAATTTCCCAAATTAAAAATTAAAATTCACGCTCACGCATGCGCAGAGAGAGAGAGAGCTTTTCACCATCCTGGTGAACAGCAACGTCACATCGACGTCCACTGAATTCTCAGTTTTCCTCTTCCTGCTGACATAAATTGCCATCTTTGACTGTCCATCCATCCATTATCTATACACCGCTGAATCCTTGCAGGGTCACGGGGAGGCTGGAGCCTATCCCAGCCGTCTCGGGCGAAGGCAGGGGACACCCTGGGCAGGTCGCCAGCCTACCACAGGGCTACATATACAGACATACAACCACGCACACCGCTCATTCACACCTACGGACAATTTAGAGTTATCAATTAACCTCAGCATGTTTTTGGACTGTGGGAGGAAGCCAGAGAACCCGGTGAAAACCCACGCTGCACAGGGAGAACATGCAAACTCCACACAGAAAGACCCCTGGCGGGATCGTCCTAAGATGAAATTCATTAGTTGGCATTTGTGTTTTTCAGACTTTCTATACTTAAAGCCAAGAATAAAGTTTTGTTTGGAGAAAACTTCTCTTAACTTTTTGAATAAACACTCTAACAAACTGAACAGAGGACCAAGACGAAAACACTCTGAGTAGCAGTGGAAGACAGTTTCTCTGTGAGGACAGAAAGGACATTTATCACTTACACTTTCATCAATTACAAACAGGAAAGCATTGACAGCTACGATCCCGTGTAACACTCTCCACTGTAAGTCGGCCACCTTCTTTGTCAGTGGAGGTTTGTATAAAATCCTCCAGGCAGGTTTGACATTGTCTGGCAGGGCCAGATGACGTTGCCAAGGCGTGTCTTGGCAACGTTTGTTTTTGTTTGTTTTTGTTGAGACACTTTACCATCATTTTGTACAAGTCTTTTCCTTTTGTCTCTTCCAAGTTCAAAAAAATGTGACTTTTGTCACCTAAAAAAGAACCAGTACAACCATTAAAACTGGGACAAACACCTAAAACAGGGAAAGGATCATCAGTGTGAGGCACAGTCACACCTTCACCATAGTCTTTTAGCAGAGTCCATTCGTGTCATGTCAGACAGTGTCTCCAGTGCTCCAGCAGCTTGTTGACGGTGCTCACAGATCTGACTCCCAGGCCGGCTGCCAGAGCAGCTCCATTGTCCAGTTTGGATCCAGCAAAGTTCAAAACAGATCCAAATGTCAGAATCCCTGCTCTGCAGAACAAGTCTGTAACCGGTGGCCCGGCCCAGGAGGGGGTGTCCAACCGTCCGCCATACACCACTGGTTCCTGCAGCAGCCAGTGCAGAGAGTCGTTTTCTGCTGTCCTGTCCTTTACCAGCTTATTCCACACAGTGAAGACGCCACGGTAGAAAGGAGGCAGAGTCTGGAACTTCAGACTCTTCAAATCCATTAGGAAGAGCGAGTCATGAAGGCCCAGACCACTACACTCCTTCAGCAATACCCGGGCCAGCAGTCTCCACACCAAGTCTTTTGGTCCATACAGCAGTCTCTGCACATACCGGAGGCGGAAAGTAGCACCCCTGCTGGCCAGATGTAGCAGCCCTTGTCCACCGTCTTCTTTTGGAAGATGGAGAACGGCCTGAGGAATCCAATGCAGTTTATCCCAAAAGAAATCAATTAAAATAGCTTGAAGCTGTGAGAGCAGGTTTGAGGGAGGATCTACACAAGCAAGGCTGTGCCATAACGAGAAGGGCACTAGATTATTGATCACTAGTGTCCTCCCCCTGTAGGACATGCTTGGTACGAGCCATTCCCACTTTTTAAGACGGCCCTTTATTTTTTCCAGCACATTGTCCCAGTTTGTTCTTAGCACAGACTCATCACCCAAAAACACTCCCAAGTATTTTATCCCCCCTTTTTTCCATGTCAGCCCTCCTGGTAAAACTAAACTGTCCAGCAGTTTATTTCCAACCATCACAGCTTCACTTTTTCCCCAGTTCACCTTAGCAGAGGAGATTTTGTTAAAAAGCCTCACATTCTTTTCCAGAATGTCAATGTCCCTTTGGGTACTGGTGATCACCATGACATCATCTGCATAGGCCGACATTTTAACAGCTGAAGCACAACCTGGAAAACAAACACCTGAGAGTTCCTGTCTGAGTTTGTGCAACAGAGGTTCAATGGCGAGTGAATACAACATGCCAGAGAGAGAGCATCCCTGCAGGACCCCCCTCTGCACACTAAAAGGTGCAGCCAAACCACCATTATTTTTAGTATACTCGCAATATCACGGTACAGAACCTGGATCTTGGCTATAAAACCTGGGCTGAACCCAAAAGCACTCATCGTCTGCCACAGATACTGGTGTTCAACCCGGTCAAAAGCCTTTTCCTGGTCTATGGAAATAAGACCAGCATCAATGCCCAATAAGCCAGAGATGTCCAAAACATGCCGAATTAGAGTGATATTATCATTTATTAACCTGCCGGGCACACAGTAGGTCTGGTCCACATGGATGACCTTACTCATCTCCTCTCTCAGTCTGGAGGCTAGAGCCTTGGAGAGGATTTTATAGTCCCCACACAGCAGAGATACAGGCCTCCAGTTCTTCAGGTCCTGTAGATCACCTTTTTTTGACAGCAGGGTGATAACTGCCCTCCTGCAGCTCAGTGGCAGCCGTCCTTTTTCCAAACTGTCTTTGAAGACCTCCAACAAATCACTGACCAAAAGGACTTGTAGAACTCCACAGGTAACCCGTCGATGCCAGGTGCTTTGCCGTTTCCCAGGCCCATGAGAGCAGTGTGCAGGTCGTTCAGTGAGAGTTCTTCGTCCAACACTGCATTGCTGTCAGCATCCACTTGCGGTAGTCCGGCACAGAAACTTCCAGCCAGCTCTACCTCCTCCACATACTCCTTTTTAAAGATTTCTTTGTAGAAGCAGGTGGCATGTCTGCGAATCTCTGGGGTTCCTGTTATTGTCAGTCCGTTTTCAGCACGTAGGGAGTGGATGATCTTCCTCTGGCCGTTCTTCCGCTCCAGACTGAAGAAAAACTGAGAGGGGGCATCCATTTCAGATGAGGTCATGAAGCGCGA
Organism: Chelmon rostratus; assembly: GCF_017976325.1. Taxonomy (NCBI): domain Eukaryota; kingdom Metazoa; phylum Chordata; class Actinopteri; order Chaetodontiformes; family Chaetodontidae; genus Chelmon; species Chelmon rostratus. Next base: position 28,952,550 of record NC_055665.1, read on the forward strand.
GCGGACCAGAGCGCCCTGTGCTGTCAGGCCCAACAGGTTGGCTAAGGCAGCCCTTTTGGAATTTAAGGGCTTCAACATGCCCTTGATTTCCTGTAGACTCCACTAGACTCTGTAGTTCTACTACTTCAGTCTCCAGGTTTTGAAGAGATCTGGTAATGTGCTTGGTGACATTGCAAGTATACTGCTGACAGAAATGCTTGATCTGGATTTTTCCCACATCCCACCATTGCTGCTCTGAAGAAAAAGCAGTTTTGCTTTTTCTGTGTAAAACCCATAAAACTTCAAAAGCCGCTCTAAAACATTTGTCCTGTAAAAGTGCAGTATTAAAATGCCAGTATGCACTGCGTACCCTCACCCTCTGAATATAAAAGGAGCACTGAACTAGACAATGATCGGAGAAGCCAACAGGAACTATTCCACACGATTTAAAAATACTGAAATGATGTTTAAAACAGTAAAAACGATCGAGTCTGGCCAAAGACAGCAGATTGTCTCTGCAGTGACTCCAGGTGTACTGCCGGTCGGTCCTGTTAAAACCTCTCCAAACATCTTTCAGATCGTGGGTTTCAATAAGCTGCTTTAGTCTGGCAGATGAAGCAGGATGGGGCTCCAGGTGATTCCTGTCAAGTTTGGCATTTTCTGTACAGTTAAAATCACCCCCCAGGAACAGAAACTCATCAGAAAAATTATTAAGACTGTCAATCAGAATATTTAAGAGGCTCATTCTTTCAATGTGTGAAACTGGAGCATAAACAACCACAAAAACCATTTTGACATTTTCATGTTGTGCTTCAACTTTTAAAATGTGACCACACATTATACACCTGTACAGCACAGGGACTGAAGCCCTTTGAAAAAAGCAGGCCGACTCCACCACTGTTGGACGTTTTGTGGCTTAGGAAGACGTCCCCAGGCCACTCTGTCCTCCACTGTCTTTCATTATTCGTGTCGCTGTGCGTCTCCTGGACAAAAACCACATCTAGCTTTTTAATTTCTATAAGTTTGAACAGAGATGCTCTTTTCTCATCACTTCTGGCTCCATTTATATTTAAAGAGCCTATTTTTAAATCACACATGAGAAAAGAGAAAAGCGTCAATGCAGCCAAAACACATACATGTAGTATGTGGACAGACATTTCAGGTTTAATAATCATCTTCAATTAACTGGGCTCTGACTTTGGTCACAATTTTTTTAAGCCGGTAAACCTCTTGTTCACTGAACACATCGCTCTCCTTCCTCAGCTGAGTCACAGATTTGACAAAACCTCTCAAATCAGGGAAGTAAAGCTCAGGTTTTACAGCTGTCTGTCCTTTAGTTTCCTGTAAGAACTTTCTCACTTTTTCAAACAGATAAAAAGTGAACTCATCCTCTTGTGATGGCGTCCACTCACATTCCTCCTCATTATCTGACTGATCCTCTGTCACTCTTTTAGCTCGAGCTCCACTCTGTTCTTTGTCACTGCTGTTTTTCCTTTTTCCAGGTTTATTTATTAGACTTACATCATCTGACATATTTTCATCCTTCAGCACCTCATTGATCACACTATCAACCCCCTGACTACTGTTTCCTTTATTTCTGTTAGTTTTCTTTTTCTCTGATTTCTCACTAGTCTGAACATTTCTTCTCTTTTCAGTATTTTCAGTCTCAGTTTGATCTTGATCTACACTCTGCTCCCTGTCCTGCATTTCTGCCTCTGTTTCCTGTCTTTTCTCAGCAGACTGACACACACCAAGCGAGTCTGACCCAGGCCGCGGCGCATCAGCTGACCCCGGCCGGCCCGCGGGCCGCCCCGTGGCTGGCTCGGCCGCCCGACCCGCGGGCCATACCGCGGCGGGCTCGGGCGCACGACCCGTGGGCCACTCCACGGCTGACCCGGCCGCTGGACCCGGAGCCGCATCGGCCCGCTCCGCGGCCTCAGGGCAAGACCGAATCAAATGTCCCTACGCACCACAACCGAAACATTTCATCGTCTCTGAGGTAGCAAACACGATATAATTAAACCCCTCAACCCTAAAACTGAAGGTAAGGTTCAGGTCTTTGGAGCTGTCTTTGAGGACCATGAACACCTGTCTCCTGTGACACACTACGTGCTTCAGTTTCGGCGACTTACAGCCGAGCAGAAGCATCTTGATGGGGGAAACCAGCTGTCCGTAACGCGCCAGCTCTTTCACCAGCTCTTCGTTTTTTATGAAAGGGGGGACGTTAGAAATCATTATCTTTTTGGCTGGGTTCACCAGCGGCAGTACGGGGGTGAAACTTTCATTTATTACAACGCCAGATTCAACCACTTTTTCCACCTTTGCCACGTCATCCAAAAAGATGACGATGGCGCCGTTCATACGAGACGCAGTCTTTATGCTTTCAAAGCCCACCACCTCTTCAACCGCACAGCTGGCCTTCTCCACCGATCAGCCAACATTTGGGACGTTTGGGACGGCATGTCGCTGTGTCAGCTTCTCCAGCTCAACCTCACTGCTGACAACGGGCATAATGCCCGACTGACAAAAAACCCCACCACCAAACCAACCCCACCGACCCACCACCAACTAACACCAAAACCTACACCAGCACACTAACACATCCAAAAAACCACAAAACAGAGTGCGTGTTTGGAGATCTCTTTCGTGGAGTGTAACCAAACAGGCTATGAAATTACTCTAGGAAAACCTAACAAGATAAATCTAGACAAGGAAACAAAGTAACAGAAAACGCTCCACAAGGAGGAAGACAAACTACTATGAATAACAAGAATAATGAACAGAAAACGCTCCCGAAGGAGGCAGAAACAAATGACTATAAATAACAAAATAACGAACAGAAAACGCTCCACAAGGAGGATACGTAAGACTATCTATGAATGAACAATATGAACAGAAAATGCTCTCGAAGGAGGCAGAAAAAAACGGCTATGGAAGATCATAGCTAATGTTTTTCTCGCTAATCTAGAGAGAAAAACAAACAAAACTAGACAATGGAAATTACAACAAAAAACACTCAAGAAGAGGATCAAACGACACGAAGCAATAATCTATGACTGTGGCTGAGATCAAGGGAAGCACGGGTGAAGTCGACCAAGGGACAAAGACACACTGGCACAATACAACGGAGACACGGACAATTTAACATGTGGAGGGTAATCAGGAACAGGTGGAGACAACAGGTGATCGGGGCGGACACACAGGTGGCACATGAGGAAGGGCAAGTGCTCTGAAACGAGAGGAGAGTTAGACCTTCAAAATAAAACAGGAAATGACAAGACAACAAACCCAAAACGAGACAACCTCCCCACGGTGTGAAAGAACCCCCCCCCCCCCCTCCTTTAGGACCAGCTACTAGGCGGTCCAGGCAGGCTCGGATGCTTCTTAGCTTCGTATGGAAGTCCTTGATAAGATCATTGTCTACAATGAATCGGGAGGGAATCCACTGTCTCTCCTCTGGCCAACAGCCGTTTAACTTTGTATACAGGACCCCCGTCTTCCATCTCCGGAGGTGGAGGGGGTGGGAGGGCCGGGACCATGGGGCTTTCCTTGGCAGGTTTGACCTGGCTGACATGGAAAGTGGGGTGGGCACGAAGGGAACAGGGCAGACGGAGACGCACCGCGGCTGGACCAATGATCTTGGTGATGGGGAAGGGTCCGACAAACTGTGGCGCCAGCTTCTTAGACGGCACCTGAAGATGTAGGTTCTTGGCTGAAAGCCAAACTTTCTGGCCCGTTTGGTACTGAGTTTCCGGTTGCCTCTTTCGGTCTGCCGTCCTCTTAACCCAGTCCCACGAACTGGGGCCCCCGGTCTGAAACAATGTCTTTGGGGAATCAATGAATCTTAAAAACGTGGTCTATCATGATTTCAGCAGTACCTCGGGAGACCGGGAGCCCCGTGATGAAGTCCATGGAGATGTTGGACCACGGTCTGGAGGGAATGGGTAGAGGTTGCAACAACCCACTGCGTGAGCCTGAGGACGGTTTATTTCTGGCGCAAACTGATCATGCCTCAACGAACCCCCGGACCTCCGGCTCCATGGATGGCCACCAGAACCTCTGGGAGATGGTGAACATAGTTCACGAATCCTAAGAATTGCTGAACTCTCTTGTGGCTATCAGGTGTGGGCCATTCAACCACAGCGCGAACTTCCATCTGCACTCTTCCAGGGGCTACAATGAAGCCCAGGAAGGAGATGGTTTTGGCATGAAACTCACTGTTCTCAGCTTTTACGTATAACTTGTTTTCAGTAATCTCTGTAACACTGCTGCTACCTGCTTCTGGTGAGTTTCGAGGTGAGAAATGAGAATATCATCTAGATACACGTACACAAACTGGTCAATGAAGTCTCTCAGTACATCGTTAATCATGGCTTGGAATACAGCAGGTGCATTGGTGAGCCCAAAAGGCATAACTAAGTACTCGTAGTGCCCACTAGGTGTATTAAATCCTGTTTTCCACTCATCCCCCTCTCTAATTCTGACCAGGTGGTAAGCATTTCTCAAGTCGAGTTTCGTTAAATACTTTGGCCTGTTGAAGCTGGTTAAAAACAATGTCATGAGTGGTAGTGGGTAACGAACCGTAAAGTTATTTAGCAGACTGTAGTCTATGCAGGGTCTAAGGAAGCCGTCTTTCTTCCGTCTCACTTTGAGCAAAGTCTGAATGTTTTCAGTCATGGCTTTCTTTTCCGGACTGGAGACTGAGTAGAGGCAACCCTTAGGGATAGTGGACCCGGGAATCAGGTTGATGGCGCAGTCGTAAGATCAGTGAGGAGGTAGGGATGTGGCTTTGGCTTTAAATACTTTGCAAAGGTGGTGGTAGGTTCTCCTCTGTGACATGACAACATGATCCTTTCGATCATCCTTTCGAGCAAGGTAAGTATTTACGAAGTTATTTAGGAAATTGGTTGTAGTGCAAAATCCAGACACAAAGAATTCAACAGCTGAAACCACTGAAAATACCTAAGAAATTATTAAGAACCCATTAGACAACCTGGACCTGCCCAAACTATCCAAGAAAGGAGATGACACCTTAGATGCCTTACAAACACTGCACTTCTGGCACATATTATCCCCACTATTTTACAAGCTGCCATCAGCAGAGGTGTCAAAAGTATTCACATTTACTACTTAAGTAGAAGTATAGTTACTGGGGTTTAGAAATACTTTTTTAAAAGTAGAAGTATCAACTGAAGTATTCAGTTTTTAAACTACTTTTTAAGTAAAAAAGTAAAAGTATTAAAAGGGGAAAAATGCCATTGAGGACATTTGCGTAGATTATGGATGACAGGGCAAAATTGACTCATAGTAGATGGTTTGCAAGATAATAATAATAATAACAATAATAATTTTAATAATGATTATTATTATTATTATTACATTTTTTGTACATTGTACAGTAGTACTGTATGATAACATGTGCTATCTGTTTTTAATGTGCATTTATGACTTGAGACCAGTGGAAATTTCAACAGTGCTTCCAAATAAAATACATGAATGAAGAGTAATAATGACTTATTGAAATGGTGTAAAACTTCATACCTCAGAATTAGGTTATCAAACAATTATCTTTTATTGAAAATGTATTAGATTGACAAACCAGCATGGGGTCCACAAATGTAAAAAAAATTCATTAGACTTTATTACACTCGACCAAATGAATGCAACACACAATGGAGTCACAGAGCCCTGGTGGCCACACAGGTGTAGCACAAACACTACTACACTACACGCACACATGCACACACACGCGCGCACACACACACACACACAAACACACACACAGCCCATTCTCAACTCGAACCAGAGCATGCAGCTCATAGAACAGAAACTGCTGGGCACACACGCACACACGCACACACACACACACATTACCAATAGGCCTTGTTCAGTCGCAAAAGCAACAAGTCAAACTCAAAGTTTTTTGCACCAATGCATTCCCTCCTTGGCCTGAAGATCATCCCTGCAACACTAAACAGTATTTCACAGGCAGCGGAGGCAGGGAGTGTTACATTGAGCTTCTGTGAAAGTTGCAGCACAGCTGGGATCGACTTCAGTGCTGGTTCTCCTGGGCACCCCAGGTATGCCTCCAGCTGCTGGGTTGCTTCAGGAGGGCCTGTTATGTCTCGTCGGGTCTGTTGAGGTGTTGTTCACTGTTGTCTATATATATTATTGTGAAAACTAATTCTCCTCTCGTTTCAGGCCCTTGACTTCCTGGTGTTTCCCGCCTGTCAGATTGTCTGACCGGCCTGATTGTCTCCACCTGTTCCTTGTTACCTCGTATATATAATGTCTGCGTTTCCCCTGTCCTGTGCCAGATTGTCTCGTGCCAACCCTGTGTTACACGTCAGTCCAGCGTTTGTCCTTGTGATTACCCACATTAGTAAAAGAGTCTTGTTTTTGCCTACAGAGAATATCCTTAGTGCTTTTTGTTGTACTTTTGTGGGGTTTTTTGTACTTTGCATTTTTGACTCCCTTCATTCTATTTTGAAATCTTTTGAGTTCTGCAATAAATCGACCTGAAGCCTTTTATTGTGATAGAAGTGTCTGAGTCGTGCATGTGAGTCCAGTACTTTGAGCCTTGCCAGCATCACAGGGCCAGCCTTCTTCAGGGAAGAAAAGAAGTCGTCTTCCTCTGATGATGAAGATTTCCCAGCAATGAGACTATCGAGGTGGCTTCTGATGTAGTCAAGGCCTGGAGAACAAATGAAACAGGAAAAAAAGAAAAAATACCAGAATTTAACTACACACAAGATCATGTAATTTTGTGTTGGCTTGTGTGTGTGTGTGTGTGTGTGTGTGTGTGTGTCATGAAATGTCATTTCAGCCTCATTTCACTCCAATTCACAATATTAAAAGCATGGTTTCCCCAAGCACTTTACAGTTAAGCCACCCAACTTTTTTCTGGAGATGGTCATATCGCATTTCATATGAAACTGCACACCATACCCTTTCCAATGATGACAGCCCCATATATCCGTCATTGGCTATCCCTCTACTAAAAATGTTCAGCTGGAAAGGGAAGTTGAAAAGTAAGAAGGAAGACACTTACCAAGTTTGAGGATATTTTGGAATGTTGTCCAGCAGGTCTTGAATTTCAGTACCTTCACATATTCGGTCATAAAGGACAGTTCCACTGGGGTGAGCCTGTACAAGAGAGAGAACAGAGACACAACAAAGCACATTTAGCTTACTTGAAAAAGGCAAGTGTTAACTGAATGCAAATCTTGTTTCAAATGAGAACACAACACGAAGTAGAACCCATTCACAACCTACTGTTACAAAAGTGGCCAGTAGATGGCGTTAACACACTGTAAATAATTCAGGGAAAACCATAACTACAAAATGAATGTTCATTAAGACCAACACAATACCTTTTTTCAAGGTGAAAAAGCAACATGTGACTTAAAAACTAATAAAAGGAAGAAAAACACTTACTTTGTTATGCCAAGTTTACCGCAGACAGCTGTGAGGGCTCCTTCGCCTTGCTCTATTGTGATCCGTTGAAGTCTTTCAACCGCAGTAAAGAAGGAGTTCCACCTGGTGACGATGGGCCTCACAAGTTGGAGCTTGCAGTGGTCTTCTACTACCTCCGCTGCAGTAGTTGATCTTGCACTTTTGTTCCACAGGCTGGAGCATTTTGCAAAGGTGGACCTTGACTCACACTTGTACAGTTAATTGCCCTCCGCTTTTGAAGCATCAACTGTAGACACCAGGTTGAGGAGATGGCATGCACACCGGTGATGCTTGGGCAACTGAAATTCTAAGTGGTCATCCTCATCCAACAGTGCTCCGGCATCAACAAAATCGATCTCCTCTTCGTCACTGTCGTCATTTTCATCCCTACCACCATCTCCATCTTCTCCCTCCTTGTTCTCATCTGTCTGTCCAAACACTCGGAAGGCTTTAAGGAAATTTGAACCATTGTCAGTTGTTGTGCGAACAATTTTCTCTCTGAATTTAGTGTGGACATCATTCAGGGCTCCAGCCAGGGCTGAAAAGCTGTGTGAACCTTTGAGTTGTTTGCAGGCCAGTGCAGCACACGATCTCTGCATGGTCTGTGGGTCAAACCAGTGTGCGGTTTCTCCAATAAACCTCCGATGGTGAGCTGTCCAGCAATCCGTTGTTGTTGCTATCACCTCAACTTCACTAAGTGCAGCTTTGAGGTTTTTCTTCATCTCAGCAGAGGCCTTTGTTACTTTATTAACAACAGTATTGCGTGTCATTACATTTGCGTTCGGCTGAGTTAATTTAAACACAAGATACTTGTGCTCAAAAAGAGGATTCATTCTCAGTGAAGAACCTTGGAGCCCTAATCTGCCTCTATACATGCCAAAGAGCAGTGATTCCTAACACGTCTCTGGAGGTCATCAGGTGGAAACCTCCCTTCAACAGTGTTTCGCCTACTTAGTCCCACTACACCTCCAGGAGGCTAGGCAGTGAGCTCCGGCGTCCCAGAGTCACCCCCCCTAGTGCCAGTTCACACTGCTCCTACACAATCCAAACAGCACTGCCACATTCAACTGACCCAGAGATGCTCCAGGTAGTGGCCAGTACCGATGCTACCATTTAACTATTGCTAATGCTAGTGCTAACCGCTAATCCGATGCTACCATTTAGCTAATGTTAAGTGCTAACCGCTACCTGCTAAGAGGAACAGAAGAAGACAATAAAGCTAGATTCACCTATACTGTTAATGTTAACTGCTAGCTGCCAATACTAACTGCTAAGATACTATCATACTACCACTGCCTAGATGCCACATGTAACTGCTGATTGCCACACTACCATCATCTACCCCTGCCTCTCACCAACTGCACCCATAAAAGCCCTAACATTTCCTTCAAGAAGCAAACAAAACAGGAAAACAACCAAAAAGATCAAAAAACAAGCCAACTCTGTATCTTACAACGGAAACTCACCTGAACAGGCCGCATGGTCCCAAAGAGAGACTCTAGCTGGCCACACCCCCACCTTATCTAAACTTCCTCTTCCTGGTTCTCTTCCTATTGGGAGAGCGAGAAGATGGGGCGGGGAAAGCAGAGTAGAGGAGAGGTGTCTTGTTCAGACTTTAACCCCTCCTCCCGCCGGGTTAGGCATGTATGTCCTCTGCCCCCCCCCCTCCCTCACAGTCCCTATTTCACCCCCCAACTACTATTATTTCTCCTGATCCATATCCACTGACTAGACCTAGCAGCCTCATCTCCCTCATTGTCTTCCTTAAATTTTGCCCATGCACTCCCAGCTCTCTCAACAGTGAAACAGCACAAAACCTCTACACCCCACTTCAACCGGACAAACCCTGGTCTTCCATCCCCTCTGCTCAGATTCTGTCTTTAAATCTGCATACTTAGTCTTCTTCCTTTCATAAGCTGCCTCCACTCAATTTTCCCAAGGGACTGTTAACTCAATAAAATACAGTCTTTTTACTCATGGACCATAAGACAATGTCCACCCTCAGATTACTACAAACTATTTCCTGGGGCACAACTAGCTTTCCTCCCAAGTCGACCTGCATTTGCCAATCATCAGCCCCTACCAGGCAGCCACCTACCTGCCTTCTCCCTGACTTAGCAGCTCTATTCCCCCCCCCCTCTCGAACAAACTGCACACCTAACCTCTCCTTTCTAGAACTTTCAGAATTCACCTGCGTCCTTCTCTCTTCAATGCCTGCGGCTAAGCTTCTCAGCACCTGATTATGCCGCCATGTATACCGGCCTTGTGATAAGCTAATTCTACAACCTGACAAAATGTGCTTTAAACTTGCTGTACCTGAGCAGAGTGGGCACAATTGATCGCCCTGTACCCAGAGACTTAGGTTCTGCGGGGTTGGCAACACATCGTATGTCGCCCCTATCAGAAATTTAATACGGCCTTCCTCCATATTCCACAGGTCCCTCCAACTAAGTTTCCTCTTCTCAACACCTTCCCAATTCAACCATTGTCCCTGTTTGGCTTGACCAACTGCTTTTGCCCCCCTTAACAACTCCTCCTGCCTACGCACCTGTTCCACTACAAGCTTTCTTTTCTCCTTTAGACCTGCTTTATTCCACACTGGTTTGCCTGGGCCAAGCCCCAAGCCTCCCCGGCCAAATTGAACATTTCCTACTATTTCTGCATGCCTAAGCGCTGCCTCTGCCACCTGCACTGCTGCCCTTGGGTTCCATTTCCTCCCACCAGAAGGATTCGGAACCACATTGCTAACATGTCCTTACTCCCAGATAATAAAAGTTCTGTCCTAACCTTAGTGCATTTAAACTCCTCTGTTAGACTGGATACTGGCAGCTGAAGCATTCCTTTCCCATACAAAGCAACATTGCTTAAACACCTGGGAGCACCCAACCATTTTCTAATATAAGAGCTAATTAGCCTTTACATTCTCTCTGCTACAGATAATAGGACTTCATATACTGACATTGGCCACATTAACCTAGGATACAAGCCAAACTGCAAGCACCACAACCTCAGTTTTCCTGGGAGCCCTGATTTATCTATTCTCTCCAGCCCTTCTGCAACATCCTTTCTAAATTGCACAACCTGTTCAGCATCATTCAGGTCCACATTGTACCACCGTCCTAGACTCTTAATTGATTTCTCCCTAATTGTTGGGATTTCCTCACCATCTATAACAAACTTCCTAGCACTTACTTTCCCTCTGTATATTGAAATACTCGTTGACTTACTAGGCTTAATCTTCATACTAGCCCACTTGAGATTCTGATTGACTTTATCTAACAACCTCCTTGTACATGGCACTGTTGAAGTTAGCAGTGTCATATCATCCATATAAGCCCTAATTGGTGGAAGACGCATTCCATTCTGCCGTCTCTCCCCACCTACGACCCACTTGGAAGCCCTAATAATTACCTCCATAGCCATTGTGAAAGCTAGCGGGGAAACTGTACATCCTGCCATAATACCAACCTCCAATCTTTGCCAGCCTGTTGTGAGCTCTGCGCTACTTGCACACAGTCTGATGTCTTGGAAATATGCTTTCACCAAGTTAACAACTATCTCCAGCACTTTAAAGTAGTCAAAGGAACTCCAAATAAGGCTATGTGGCACTGACCCAAACGCATTAGCCAGATCTAAAAATACAACATTCAAGTCTCTTTTCTCCCTCTTAGCTGTCTGAATCTGATGCCAAATCATGCTAGTATGCTCTAAGCATCCCGCAAATCCTGGTATCCCTGCTTTTTGCACTGTCGTATCTATCATACCATTCCTTTCTAAGTAATTAGCCAGCCTCTGTGCTACGATACTAAAGAAAATCTTTCCCTCAACATTTAGGAGAGAAATCATCCAAAACTGGCTAAGGTCCAATGACTCCTTCTCCTTAGGGATGAAGACACCTCCTGCCCTGCGTCATGCTCTTGGAATACTCTGTTTCTCCCAAACTATTCTCAGGTACCTCCATAGTGTCCTTAAGATGCCAGGTGCACTCTTATAGACACGGTAGGGGACTCCATTAGGCCCTGGGGCCGAAGAAGGCTTTGCACGCCTAACCACCTCCACAACTTCTCTCCACCTAGGTGGGCTCACATCTATCTCCTTCTCCACTTCCCCTAATGGTGGCATGTCCGGTGGAAGACCTATGTTCCTATTCTCCTTTGAATCTGAATACGTCGACTTCAAATACTGTTCAATCTCTGATTTAAACAAGCCTTTCACAAAATTAAAGGGGTTCCTAAAAAATGCCCTTTTGAGTACTGCTAACCTGCTTCTCAGTTCCTCCTGCAACACCTTAATTCCCTCCCTTTCTTCTTCTGACGCCTTCCTCCACTGCTTTCTTAACTGCCTCCTTTCCTTTACTAACTTCTCTATTTCTCTTTGCCGCCTTGACTTGCCGACCTGCACCCTCTCGCCTTTCCTTTTGACAAGCACCCCAAATCTCTCTCAACCATAGGAGTAGATCACATCTCCAATTTTATCCAATTTCTCCACTACATCTCCTCTAAGCCTGCTTAATATGACTGATAAATCTCTATCAACTGCCTCCCACTCTTTGCTATCATTTGCCCCCTGAAGATGATGCACAAGGTCAATGAAGCTCTGTTGCTGAACAAGGTGTGGTGGGTGCAAACCGTGGACAACAAACTTGAGGATGGCATCATCCACACTTGTCTGGGAAACTCTTGGTGTCTCCCACAGTCTAATTTGCTTGGAGGGAGGGGCCAGAGATGATAGGGCCCCAGTAGATGACCTCCTTTTCAAAGTCAGCTCTTTGTACCTCTCCATATGGTTGGGGGGTTTCTTCTGTGAAGAAAGTAAAATGCACAGGCAAGGTAAGACAACTAGTTAAGGAGCAGGGGCCACATTACTGAAACTTGAAAGCACAAGTTAGGAGGCCATATACTTTGTCCTAAATTCAAATATCAACTGTTAACTGAAGTGGCAGTTAAACCCTTGGGAACATTAATGAATGTTCCATGAGCCAGTGGCCAACAAGCCAGTGAGCTTGAGCTAGCTTTTCTTAAATGTAGCCCCTAGTTCACTGGTCTGGAATAATGATGAGCAGAACAACATGTTTCCACAAGATGTTTAGAAAGTACTTCTGAACAATAGTAACTGTACTTCTACTTCAGTAATACAATACTTTTGTAATGCAATACTTTTTACTCCTCTGGAAGTACCACCAGGGCTCTGTGACTCCATTAGGACTTAAGGGGAAACTAAAGGAGAACTATGGATAGAACCCAGACGCAGACACAAGGGACGTAGGAATAACTTAACAAATTTATTTATCACAGTGTCATCCAAGGAAAACCAAAACTCAGGAAACTGAGATTTAAGACACACTAGGGTAACGGGTTCACAAACAAACAACCAAGACAACACCGGGGAACACAATATTCTTCAAATGCTGAATGACAGTGAGTTTATGAAATGCTACAGATCGTGCAGGGATAATGTGTGTGATCTATCCCGTTCAAGATGCACTCACACCCAACGCAAGTAACTGCAGAAATTAAAATGATTATAACACTAAGATATTTGGCAAATGGAAAAGTGCAGCAGTGATGACTCGGGTCTGTTGCAGCCTTCATCAGCAGTGTGATGACAAACAATTACAGCACTGTGGCTCAGGAGGCAGAGTGGTTATCCATTTGAGGAAGTTTGACAAGGGCCAAATTGTGATGGCTAGATGACTGGGTCAGAGCATCTCCAAAACTGCGGCTTTTGTGGGGTGTTCCCGGTCTGCAGTGGTCAGTATCTATCAAAAGTAGTCCAAGGGAGGACAACCAGTGAACCAGAAACAGGGTCATGGACAGCCAGGCACGTGGGGAGCGAAGATGAGCTACTGTAGCTGAAATTGTCCAATGCTGAAAGCGCCAACATGAGGCACATGAGCATCAGAACTGGACCACGGAGCAATGGAAGAAGGTGGCCTGCTCTGATCAATCATTTTTTCTTTTACATCACGTGCATGGCCGGTACGTGTGCATCGCTTACCTTGGGGAACACATGGCACCAGGATGCACAATGGGAGGAAGGCATGCTGGCAGAGGCAGTGTGATACTTTGGGGAATATTCTACTGGGAAACCTTGGGTGCTGTTGTCACAGGGTGTGTGTGTGTAACTGAGCCTTTCTTCATTTTTTTTTCTGCACAAGTCTATCTTTTCCCCCTTTCCCTGGGTGCACGGTCTTCATTTCTGACTTGGAACACCTGTTGGCACTTGGAGAGAAGAGAACATTAGACTGGCTGCGTACAGCCCAGTGAGTTGGAAAGAGAGACATGCCACTTACCCAAACATCAAATGCCACTGGACCACACAAACGGCGGCCTTTACGCACTGTGGCGACACTGCAAAAGGAGAGCACATACATGAGGGCCAAATACACACCGCACAAAAACGTTAAGAGAGGCAATGCCGTATAGACTCACCCACAGCGCAGCTGTAATTTACCACAGCCAACCAGGTGTCCACCCCAAAGCCGCCATGGGCACAACACTCAGGACAGGATTTTCCTGGAAATCCCCTGAAGAGCATCATCAATCCATTTTATCTTGGCAGCAAGAATGCAGAACTTAAAAGAGTAGTCAGCTGTGCTCCTGTCTTGCCACGTCTGATTTATGTTGAAGGTTTTCTTTTGTGCTGTCATGATCCAGTGGGCAAATAAGTGGGGCTTCAAGCTGTCAGTGGCCAAGACACAGGTAATATGCTTCTCTAAGAGGCATAAGTCATTATCACTAAAACTGTATGATCAGACCCTAGAACAAGTAAGCATAGTCCGATTCCTTGGCGTCTGGTTTGATGAAAAACTGACGTGGGGTCAGCATATAGGGAAAGTCAAAACAATTAGCAGTATGGCATGTAAAAAGATAAATAATCTGCTGAGATGTCTCTCAGGGCAACATTGGGGGGGTCCAGAACAGCCTTACGCAACATCCACTGGGCTCTTATGAGGGCAGCACTGGATTATGGGTGTTTAGCGTACATGTCTGCTGCTGAGTGTCACCTTAGGAAGCTGGAGGTGGAATAAGTCATGGCCTTGGGAATATGCTGTGGAGCCTTCAGAACCTCTCCAACAGCTGCAGTACAGGTAGAGATGGGTGAGATGCCTCTGCGTCTCAGAAGGATTAAGTTAATGCTATCGTACTGGGTCAGTCTGAAAGGACATAATGATACGCATCCAGGAAAGGCGGTCTTGCTTGACTGTGCGGAACACACAAAATCAAATTTTATGAGTTTTGGGTGGGTATGCAACAACAGGGCAAAGAGTGCAGGCCTGCAAAATATCCAGTACTGTCTTAGGGGCACATATACATTCCCACCCTGGTCGGTTGTTCCAACGGAGGTGGATATGAGATTGCAGGGGGAAATTAAAAAGAGACCGAGGCAGGTGTCCGTGCCATTTGTAGTGCAGAGGTATCTGGAGAAGAAATGTGTAAATAAAGTAATGGTGTTTACTGATGGATCCAAGGATCCCAAAACTGGGCGAACGGGCGCTGCGGTTTATATCCCAGAGGAGAGGGTCACTATTAAAAAGAGAACTACAGACAAACTGGCAGTGTACACCACAGAGCTGCTAGCCATCATGGTTAGTTTGGAATTGGTTAAGACGAATGGGTGCCGAAGCTCTGTGGTGGCATCAGATAGTGTGGCAGCACTGGCCAGCATCAAATCTGGGAAGTCTTGCAGACAAGGCATTTTTTGCAGAATATACAGTATTATTCATGAACTGGACCTGGAGGATATTCAGGTCAGCTTCATCTGGGTCCCAGCACATATGGGTGTGGATGGTAATGAGGGCATTGGCAAAACAGGCTCTCAAGTCGCAGTGTATACAACTAGATGTGGCATTAAGCAAATCGGAGGCAAAAAGTATAATTAAGAACCATATGCATATAACATGGCAGGAGGTGTGGAATTTTTTAGACACAGGTTAGTACAACATCCAAAAACAGGTGTACGGTGGGAGGAGAGTCAGTAGGAGAAGGAGAGAAGAGGCGATTATTACCCGGTTGAGAATAGGGCATACGGGACTAAACAAGACATTGAATATGATAGGCAAACATCAAACAGGAAAGTGTGAGTGTTGTGGGGAATTGGAATCTGTATAACATGTGTTATTGTTGTGTCCAGTTTTGAACATTTGTGTAGTTTTTCCCAGACTCTTTAGCCTCGTTTCTTGTGTTTTCTAGTCTTGTCTTTGTCTTCAGCCATGCTACATTTCATTTTTGTGTAATTCCAGAGTTGTCTTTGTCATATTACGTTTCTTGTTAGTATTTTCCTAATATTGTCTTTGTCTATGAGCCGTGCCACATTCGTTGTGTTAGTTCAGTGTTTCCCTGTGTTGTCTTTGTCCTCTGTGTCTAGCCTATCCACCTATGTGAATAGGTGGATAGGCTAGACACACTGCCAATAGGCTAGACCTACTGCCAATGCCACTGCCCCCCCTTTAAGAGTCCCAACACAGAATGTATCTTTGAGGGGTCCATGGAAAACCTCAGCAGCCGCTGATGAAAAACCACAGCACGCTGGAGGAGAATAACTATCAAGATCTCTGTGGGATGCATCTGGGCCTGGGGCATGACCTTCTAGGAGAGAAAGGTGAGGTGGTGGCATGGAGACCTCGGGAGCCAAGCTGGCAGCAGGAGTCTGGGAAGAGAGCTGGGTGGATAAACAAGAGATTTCGTGAGTTAGACATGGCCCAGTTATAGTTTGACAGAAATTGAAGTATTTGCTTGTGTTGACCAACCTGAGCTACCTGAAGTAACAGAGCTGTGTCTGTGGAGTCCATATTGGCCAGATTGTTCTGTAAAGGTTGAACTCCAAGTGCAGAACTCAGACACTGAAGATTTGAATAATAAAACGTTTTATTGTCCCAAAAATATGGATAATGACCACTGGGAGATCTAGAAAGGAGCAGACAGGTAGGTGAGGTGAGTCAGCAAGTTCTTCAGGTGGTAGACTGGAGCTTGGCAGTCTACCTGTGAATGCACACATTTTATCTTTAGGTTCCATTTTTTTTGACCAAGACCCAGATGACACTGGAATGATGGTGGCATGCTTTTGTGCTTTTGCTACATCCGTCCTGTCTGATCTTTAATGTTTGCTTCGAAAAATGGCTTGTGTTCTTTTTTTTTTATCTGATACTTTCGTAACCACGAAATCACATAGGACTAACGTTCCTACATCAATACGACTGTGTCTACTTGATCCAGACATCTCTGACCTGTTTGCCTGCCTGCTGTTTGCTGCTGCCATCTGTCTCCTGGCTGCTTAACATAGGCTGGATCCCTTGCCGATCTTCGCTGCTGCTGTGTGTGTTGCTGCATCACAGCAGCACCACACACCCACTTCCTCCCAGACATCACATGAGTACAGCCAAACCTCCGAGACATACCCAAATCACTCTACTATATGTATACTACCATACTATATGAAACTTGCTCTGTTCAACACCTGGTCGAAAGTGTCAACCCCGATTAATTCATTACTGACAGTTACCATGCAAAAACCTGGCAAAAATCTCTGGAGTACTTCACACTCAACCAAACTACCCCCAATGGATATTATTATAAGGAGAAACAACGCCCTGATGGTGGAATTGCAACTGCCAATATTTAAAAGCCAGCTTGATTACCATCCAAGCCCCAGCCTTATTTGAACACATTTTAAATCTACCACCTCCTCAAACTTTACCCTGACTTTCTCTCTGGCCTAGCTGAGTTTCTTACCCAGCTCTACTCCATTTCACTTTCCATTCTGCTCCTGATTTATTTCAACATGCACATGGCTTCCACAGACTGCAGAATAGCCACAGAATTTCTGGTCATGCTTAAATGCTTCAATCTCATTCAACACATCACTTTCCCCACTCATTACCATGCGCTCATCCTCTACCTGGTCTGCTCCACTGGTATCACCATCAACCACCTTGCCGGCTCTGACCTTGCCATCTCCGACCACTTAGCCATCATCATGGACGTTGACATTCCTATCCAAACACACATGGCCCATCACTTTGCACATATCAAGTCCATCTATTCTTCTTTCCAATTGCCAATGCAGGACCTGCGCGCAATGCACATTAAGGAGTAGAGACAGTTATTTCCACGCACTCCGTGCTAACCATGCTGCTTGTGGGACCTTGTCCAAACTCTCTTCCATCTTGGTGACATGACCCCAAGGACATATGAACATTTTCTCTGTATTTGAGTGTGTGCTTTAGGTTATTTTCACACCTACAGTTTGTTTGCTGTGGTTCGAATTATTTTTCCATGGTTTGGTTTCTGTTCAGAGAAAAAAATCTAAGCATACCAAAATGCAGCACTAAGCAACGTGAGAATGTTCACTCATTGGTCACACTTGTCTGGAGCAGGAGCAAGAACAGAAGGAAGGTCCTGAAGGAGGTCCACTGCCCAAATTCTTTGTGGTTATTTGGGCCACTCTCCTGGGACACCTTACCCTTCATTGTGTGACACATTTGTCACACAAATACGCAAATAAAAGGGAAACATACAAGAAGCTGAAATGCAAACTAGAAGACTGAAACATTTATGAGCATTAACATTTACTGTAAATAACAGACAGATGACAGATCAAGCTGAGTGCCTGAAGTGCATTTATTATGAATGATCAGAAATCCCAAGATTACAAAAAGAATATGTGACTTTATGTCTACTATTACTAAAAATCAGGTGGGAAATTTAAGGTTTGTGGAGTATTGTCACAACAGTGTTGTCTATATTCTGGTGTTGGAGACATCATCAGTCTAATGTCTCCTCTCAGTTGCTTCCTGGCTGAGAGCAATCATCTGCTGACTGGGCTCACAGCACATGTCTAGGAATTCTTCTGTGGTACCTTGATGGTCACCTGGCAACACAGACAAAAAGTATTTCAAAATGTAAAGATTCACAACAATGTTTAAAAAATCATCTGCCTTTTCCTTGGAGTCTGTATATCCTGGGGGACTCGTTGCTCCTCGAGGACCTCCCATCCCTGATGCAGAATGAGTGCAGACAGAAGGCCCCCTTTGGCCCCTTATAAATCTCGGGCAAGATAAAAACCAAATCCCTAGATTAATATCCAATCCTCTCAATTTTATTTGCATGGCAGGAGATTGGCCGGCACCACATCTCACCATTGTTATCACAGTATTTGTGTCTTTCTTTATCTGTTTTATCTATTTTTTCCTTTCTTTTGTTGGTCTGTCTGTCACAAACATTGTCAGTTTTTATAATGTCGATGTACAAATACCAACAGCAATACTGATGGTTGTCCTATCAACAGATATTTGTCACATGTATGTTTGTAAATGCTTGTTATTTCTAAATGCCAATAAAAACATTAATCATAAAAAAAACAAACACTTCTGATTCAATGTGGTTCGTCTGATGAACATTTTTATTTTGTCTTATTTTAAATAATTACCGTTTTGACTTCTGTATAGTTGTCCAGACCGTACTCTCCAAGCTCTCTGCCATTACCTGAAGCCTTGTAACCTCCAAATGGAGCCTGAGCCCCAAACACATCATAACAGTTAATCCTGCAGAGGAAAGCAAGCACACACACACACACACACACACACACACACACATACACACACACACACACACACACACACACATAAATAAAGTAAGAATGAATTTGGTAAATATATACTTGCTGTAAAGCTTATGGGAACTTCTACACTAATACAGATTCAAAAATAAAGGCCTTTATTGTTAGGTATCCACTCACTATGATTGAATTATTCAGTATCCTCATACTACCCACAGAACCCACATACTGTCATAGAAACAGTCATTCTTGCATTTAATGGCAACTGCAGTATTGTTTCTTAATAGAGATTTGTTTTGTGCTTTTGTTAACAAACTTCCAAAGTAATTGAAAAATTATTTTTAAAAAATTATGGACAAAATATGAATTATGTTAATGGGACATCTAAAATAATGTGAAGAGTGTCTGAGCTCAAGAGTTCGAAAGTGGTGGGGCTATGAAGCTCCATGCAGAAGCACACAAAGTTTCATCCTAATGCAAATGTCCTTTAATGTATTAAGCCACAACCAATAGCTACAGCCATTAAGCCAACTGGTGGTACTGTCCAAGTCTTACAATACTGTATGACAAACCCACACTCAACAACATTGTTTCCACCATGGGAACCTCCAGGTTTCTGGGATCCACTATCTCCCAGGACCCAAGGTGAATTTCAAACATAGCCTCAATCATCAAGAAGGCACAAGAGGATGCACTTCTTGCATCAGCTCAGAAAGTACAAGTTCTGCTGACCCAGTTCTACACTGGAATAATCCAGTCTGTTCTATGCACATGCATCATTGTCTGGTTTGGATATGCCACCAAACAGGACAAGACTGCAACAGACTATAAGGACTGCTGAGAAAATCATTGGTGCCAACCTGTCCTCCATTCAGGACTTACATACCTCCAGACTAAGGAACCTGGGAGGAAGCATCACTGCAGACCCCTCACATTCTGGACACAACCTGTTCCAACTTTCTCCTCTAGTAGGCAGATCACAGATCACTGAACACCAAAACAACCAGACACAACATTTTCTTCCAACAAGCCATCACCATAATGAACAGTTAGTCATACAGTGTCACTAACCCTCTGATGCAATTTCACATCCAATAATGCTACACACTGTAAATTTTATTGTATATGTTGTTTATTGCCTCATCATTCTTAGTTTATATTGTTTATTATGTTTTTGCACTACCTGAACTTTTAGTTTTTTTAGTCTTTTGTTTTCTTTTGTTTTTTTGTCCTCATTCAGTCTTTTTTTCCAATGCAAGAACATTGAGTGCAGTGTTTAAACTGGAGAAAAAAAATTTGTATGTGCCAACATACTTGACCAATAAAACTGATTTTGATATGTAATGATAGGACTGGCTCTGCTCCCAATACAGAAACTGAAAATGTATGCCAATCAGCCTGGCCAGCTCAAGTTCAAGTTCAAGCGCTAATTCTTTTATTGTCACATGCACAATAACTACAGTGAAGCAGTCATTGGCAGTGAAATCCTTAGAACTCAGACTCCCTCCAACTGTGCTTTTACAGATAGACAAACAACATGTTTTTTTTCAACACAAGTTGAACAAAATTACAGCAATTAGAATCTAATACGTAAAATGGCGCAACAACTAAAAATTAGGAATAGGCGCAAAGACAATGGCACCAGCTGAACTGTAGTGAATTTCCAACATTCTCACATGTGTTCCCCTGGTCCAGGTGGAAGAGAGCACTGTGGAGGGCTAGGGCGATAGCGTTCCCATTTTACCTTATCATGTTTGGCCTGCGTGCAAATTCTAGTTTGTCCAGTGAATCAGGAAGAGAAGAGGTGATAATGGTTTTGACTAACTGATCAAAGCCAATTTGTCCTAAGGTGCATTTGTTAGTCCCTGCTTTAAATTGCTTAACTAAAGTTAAACTTAAAGCACAAACTTCCCTGTTAACCCAGGGACCATACAGCAGATCTGAGATCTGATTTGCCAAAGGGAGGATGAGGGAGGGCATTAAATCCTTCCTGGAAAGGAGCATAATGGAGTGTTGCCACCATTGCTGCTGATATCTCAGTAGGACTTTCCTCAGGTTGGCATTGTCAAAATGGCCAGCCACACTAAAAGCAGCTACTGAAGAAAAATGCAAAGTTGAGGAAGACCCTGAGACACTGCCGCCATCCTTGTTGCCATCTTCTCTTATTGTGTCATTTTTACCATTTCAGTAATATAAATGCTGTAAAATGACACAGTTGTGCTGTGAATATCTATGAGAGAGTTTTAGGATTAACTATGAATATCTGTAGCTTGCAGACTATAGTTTGCACAGTAATGATTTTAGTAATAGCACTCTTACCAAACTGTGCCAGCACGGAGTCCATTGGAGACGTAGTTGGCCTTATCAATGTCCTTAGTGAACACAGCTGCTGCAAGACCATATTTAGAGTCATTGGCTCTCGTCACCACCTCCTCCAGTGTTTTAAACTTCAAGATCTGCATCACTGGACCAAATATCTGCAAGAGAAGGAAAACAATAACAAAGATTAATATCTTAAAATAAATTTCAGCAATATTCAACATAAGACATACAAGCTAACCATTTAACAAATGGCAAACATTTTCCTGTTTTATATGCCCATCTCCACCCCTTTCAGCCAAACACCCACAAAAACTGGCAAACCAGCTATTTGAATCAGACAGGCAAAAAAAAGCATAAACTTGAATCAGCAACACTGTATGGTTTCAAATTTAATTAGGACACAGTGAATACATTCATTAAAGGTGTGTTTTTTATTTCACTTCATCTCTTTTTGGGGATTTTTAATTCATGCATTTCTTCCATATTATCCTACCTCCTCCCTGGCAATATTCATGTTGTCCTGGACATCTCCAAACACAGTGGGTTGGATGAAGTATCCTCTATCAGCAGCCACTCCTCCTCCACACATTAGCTTGGCACCCTCTTTCTTGCCACTGCTGATGTAGCCCAGAATTTTGCTGAACTGCTCCTGATCTACCTGGACAGGTCATCACAGAGGGAACAACAGTTGAGAATGTGTGAAACCATATGCCATTTATACTTTCCAGGAGTCCAACACTGAATCCCGGACATATTACTTCCTTAAATATTAAGAATTCAGCAGTTCCCCTGTGGTCTATGAAGCTTTTACCTTGTGTTCTCTATCTTCTACTGTATGTGTGTGTAAGTAGGTGTATGTATAAGCAAGTGTGTGTACATACTGTATATAGATATATTTTTCTGCTTTTGTTTCTATTTTGTTCTTTGAATGTTTATGGTTGTGATCTCGTCCCAAATAAAGCTGGTGTGAGCAACAGAGCACCGGTGTATG
The DNA here is from genome assembly GCF_017976325.1 of Chelmon rostratus. Taxonomy (NCBI): domain Eukaryota; kingdom Metazoa; phylum Chordata; class Actinopteri; order Chaetodontiformes; family Chaetodontidae; genus Chelmon; species Chelmon rostratus. The sequence goes on from NC_055665.1 coordinate 28,974,853, forward strand.
ACAGTAAATGAGTGTCTGTGTTACCTGAGGTCCCTGTTCTGTCTTTAAATCAAAAGGGTTCCCCACCACTCGTCTCTTAGCTCGATCAACACTCCTTTCCACAAACTCATCATAGATGTCTTCTTGGACGTAGGTCCGAGAGCCAGCACAGCAACACTGGCCTTGGTTGAAAAACAGCGCAAAGTGGGACTGCTCCACTGCATCTTCCACTGAATGAGGAAGTGTCAAAGACAACCTTAATCTTAACTGGAAAAATATCCTCATATGTCCTCATAAATAAGCAATACTAAAACACATCTGCCATTTATAATGCGTTTCATAACTTGTCCTCTCTTTAAAGAGCAATTGATAGCGGGTGAAAGTCTTTTTTGCTGACTTCCTGTCTTGCTGTGTTTCATTTCTTCCTTTCTATAGGGATGTATAAGTGTACTCAGGGTGTGACAGTACAATAATCACTGCCATTTATATGAGATAAATATCCCTCCAAATCATGCATCATGTCAGTAGATATTGTGCTTTAGATATAGACATTCCCAAAGAATGTTACAATCAGATTACCACAAATTAATTGCACAAAAGTGAATCTGCTGTTTTAGGGGGGCCCTGAGGCAGTCGCCTGCTTTGCTTGGATGGTAATCAAGCATTGATTAGAATGTGACTGCGGCAGTTATATCTGTAAAAAATACGAACACGGCAGCAAATGGTATCTTGTAGCTTTGGAAACACTGACAGAATACATACTGTTGGCATCAGACAAGATGATATTTGGACTCTTTCCTCCCAGCTCCAGAGTGACTTTCTTCAGGTTACTGCTGCCTGAAGCCTGCTGGATTAGATGACCCACCTGATGAACACATATACGCAAAGAAAGAGATGGTGACGTCTTTGCTTCAGCTGAAATGATTCTATTGGTAGAAAAGTTAGTTGTAGGAAACTGCTACAGTATATTCAAGATGGCATTTCACATTTTAAATGGCCATTACCCAAACTGATGGAAGGACGCTTAGTCTTACAACACAGAATGCAGGATAAGGTTGGTCTAGATGTCCATGAGACCAATGAGAGAAACACAGTGGCCATGTCATATACTGCACTCACAAAACAGTACTCATGCCCCACTCAGATAAAACACAAAAACAATGGACTGGACAAGTCTTCACCCTTTATGTCAATAGTTAGTAAAGGCACATTTATCTGCAATTACAGCCTTCAGTATTCAGTCTACATGCATAAAAAAGGCAAGGACCTGCAGCTAGTTATTGCCCAAGTGGGTTTTATTAAGGGTAGGCCTTCTGCAGACAATGTTCGCTGGTTATTACACTTGATTTTTACGAGATGAGGAATAGCACTGAGCCCAAGATAGCTCTTTGGTAGAGTAGAATAGGGGTTCTTGTTTGGCACACTACACAGGTATGAGGGTTAGGCTCCTCATTTATACCAACCAACCAATAAATAAACTTTATATATATCCCCAGCCAGGGAAATTTGGGCATTACAGCAGCATCTGAAAGCAATAGGAAGAAAAATAGCAGCAGAGGTAGAGAACATTCGAAAAAAATAAACAAAATACAAAATAAAAAGTAGACTATATCTATATGCACACATTATACAAGCAAAGTGGAATTTGACTATATAAAGGAAAAATGAAATATGTAGGAAAAAATATATAAATAAAAAATATAAAAGTAAAATAATAAAATACATATATAAATATGTAAAAGTTGTGTATTGCCCTAGTAGCTGTGGAAAAAAAAGAACAATGTAAACTGCCTTCAGATTAAAAACAACAATAAATAGTGTTACTACAATTGCACAGAAGAATAAAATATACAAAACAGTAAATGCTATGCAATATTGCACAAATAGTATGGATATGAGCGTAATTTGTCAAACAACATCAACACAGTCTTATGTTAAGTAGTGCTGGAGTTGAATAATCTGACATCTGATGGAATGAAGGACCTGCGGTAGCGTTCCTTCTTACACACTGGATGCAGCAGTCTGTTACTAAAGGTGCTGCTAAGGGCCCCCACTGTGTCATGCAGGGGATGGGAGGGGTTGTCTATGATCGATGTCAGCTTGGCTAACATCCTCCTCTCACCTACATCCTCAGTGGTGTCCAGAGGGCAGTCCAAGACAGAGCCATCTCTGCTCCTTTTCACTAATATGCACTGGATTACACCATCTCTTCTTCACAAACATCGCTATGCCTCCACCCTTCCTCTTTCTGCTCTCCATTGCCTGCGTGAGTTAATTCAGCAACGTCTCCATGAAGCTCACTCCCGATACTCCCGCTGCAGTTTGGTTAGCGCCGTTAGCTCTTCCATCTTCCATCCAGGGAGAGATCTTACATAGAGACGGTATGGGTGGTTTATACCGTCGTCACTTGTCTCGGCACTTGACTCCAGCTCTGCATTCCCTTCTCCGTCTCCGTATCTCCGTAGGGATCTCCAGTCTTTCCGCTGGGAGTAAGCCGGTGTTGCACAGCGCTAACAGCTGGTCCCGAGTGTAAACAATGGAGCCATGGCTGAATGGGCACCCCATGTCGTTTTTAAAAGTCCACAAAAGAGTAAAAGCTTCCTGCTGTGTCGAAGTGGGCAAAGAAGCTGTTTAAGGTGTCAGGCAGGGTGGAGTCGTGGCTGGCGAGCTGAGTGTTAGGCTTGTAGTCTGTCATGGTTCTGATGCCTCTCCACATGTTCTGGGGTTGTTATTGTTGTTATTGAAGTGATCTTCAATTTTGTCTTTGTATCGAGCTTGGCCTGCTTAATTCCTTTCTTCAGCTCTGCTCGAGCCCTGCTATAAGCCAGCCTGTCACCAGCTCTGTAGGCAGTGTCCCAGGCTTTCAGCAGGGACCGCACTGTGCTGTCCAGCCATGGTTTCTGGTTGGGAAACACTGTGATGGTCATGACTGGGAGGACAGCATCAGTGCAGAATGAACATAGGACAATACAGATGATGTATACTCCTCTAGGTCTGCCTCTTCTCTGAACACAGTCCAGTCTCTAAGCTCAAATTTTCATTTGGGCATTTCACCGCCAGGTTTTCCAAATCAGGAGAGCAGAATGTGCTGCAGTGTGTGTGGCTGTACACCAGGCATTGAACACATAAAGCGCCGTCCTGTCCGCCCGGAACAGAGAGCGCCCCGCTATCTCCACTGCTGCGTCCGGGATGTTGTCGTCCAGCCAGGTCTCTGTGACAACGGTAACACAGCTGTCCATCTGGCGAGAGACTATCCGTAGACGGACCTCGTCGATTTTGTTGGCGAGAGACCTGGCGTTAGGGAGGAAGAGACAGGGGAGAGGCTGTCTGTGAGGGTTAGCTTGTAGCCTAGCTTGCAAGCTGGCTCGCTTGCCACGCTTTTGTTTATGGTGCCTCCTCCGTCTCCTTGGCAGCAGTGGGGGGGTGGTGGTGGGCCCTGGGGTCCGTCGCAGCTCCTGTGGAATAAAGTCCAGTTTAGGGGGTGTGTGGAGTCCGAACGGTAATCCAAAGTTCAATAGTTCGGACCTGCTGTACTGTGTCAGAGCTTCCAGAAGAGTGGTGAACGTGGGAATGAGTAAAAACAACACGGGGGCTACAAGCCGCTATCTTTTCAGCTCCCTCTGCACTTTCTTCAACTCAGTTCTGCCCCCAGACTTAAAAACCATCTTCTTCTCATTCAATGGGCTTTCAGTCCAGGGGTCACCCAGGGTTTGTTGTTTGGGAAACACCACACCTTCCTTGTACACACAGAAGTTGATGTAGTCCGTGATATATGTTGTCAGACTGTCGATGACTTTCCTGATACAAGCCTGAAACCTTTGCGCTCTGCCTTATACTTATGATATTCTCTATTTTTAACTTTATTTTAATGCTATTATTCAGTGGTTTTATTTTCCATCTTATGTTATTCATTGTCTTAATTTTCTTATTTTAATCTTTAATTAAATCTTTTATCTCCAGTTAATTTTTTTTTTTAATTTGCTATCAAGTAGGCTTGACTTGTTGATTAGAATATGGATTAGAATATGGATTAGGTGTGTGCAGCTTTACAGCAACTTCCTTTAAACCACTGGCCAACTCCTCCTTCTCTTTTATACATCTGTTATTTGTTGTAAGACAGCTATGTACACCAATCAATAAAGTACACCCTACTGTTAAAACTGCTGCATTCCTTGTCTTAATGGTTAATCATAGTGGCACGTTAGAGTCTTATGGTGGCACAAGCTCCAATACCCTCCTCCCTTCTGGACTGTGGATTAGTATTATTTCCCATCACTAAACTCTGTGTGTTAGTCCAGTGACGTCTGGGTTTGGCCATGTGGGTGGAGGTTCAAGGTGTCAAGCGCTTAGGGTCACATGGGAACATGGAGGTCTGACTCGGAGCCCACTGAGGCTTGAGACTGCACACAGACACTTCCAGTGGGCAAGACTGATCAATGTTGCAGCTGCAGATCAACCTCTCAGCACACAGCTCTGCTGTGTACTTAGCAAAGGACTTTGCTCTTTACTCTTTTCTGGACTTTAAAACAAACATTGGGAGATCCATTTGGCCACAGCCCTATTGTTTACACTTGGGAACAGCTGTTAGCATTGTGCAACACAAGCACACTGCCAGCTAACAGAACTAGCCAGACTGCAGCGGGAGTATTGGGAGTGTAGTATCATGTGCTTCACGGAGACATGGCTGAACAAACCCATGCCGGACACACGTGTCTCTTTGAACGGTTTTCATCTGCTGAGAGCAGACAGGTGAGCAACGGAGTGCAATAAGAGGAAGGGTGGAGGCATAGCGATGTTTGTGAACAATGGATGGTGTAACCCAGGGCACATCAGTGTAAAGGAGCAGCGCTGCATGAGAGATATAGAGCTGCTAGCATTCGGCCGTAATACCCCCTGAGGGAGTGCTCGCATGTCATTGCAATGTGTGTGTCTCTGTGTGTGTGTATATTGTGTATGGCAACCACTTGCTTTAAAATAAAAACAAGGATTGGGATCAGTAACGTTTCTACACTATAAGTAAATCTCAACAGAATCAGATACCTGGTTGAAGTGAGACACTGAACATCCTTGCATTATGTATGGAAGTGAGAACACAAAAAGGCATATAAATTCAGCACTTAATTTAAAAATGTATTACTTGAACCATATGTACACATCACTAACACATTATGCTTCAATTGTGATTTGAGAGAGACTACTGGCAAGTGAAACAAATGCTAGAAGAGGGTGACAGAATGAAAGGGAGAGATAGTAAAGGTACAGTCATTAGTGGAGCATGTTTCTGCACCTCTTGGAGTGCATTAATACTTGGCAGATTTGTTGCCTTGCCCTCTGTGTGATACACTAAAATCAGCATGGCATATTTCACAAAAATATGACCGTGACCAACGTTGCTCTTTAATTTTGGGTAAACTTCCTTCCATTTGGTGAGATACTTGCACAAACTTTTAGCCTTTTTGGCACTAAGACCGTCCCTAACACCTTCTTCTTCTTCTCACCTTCTTCTCACTCTTCTTTTTACTCTTGTCTTCCTCTGCTTTTCACTCTTTTTTCTCCTTCTCCTCACTCCCCCTCTTCTTCTTCCCACTCCTTTTCTTCTTCTCCTCACTCCTTCTTCTCTCTCCCTCACTTTTTAAATATTAAAATGGGATTGTTGTTCACTAACAAAATAGCTGCAATTAGAGCCAGCATTGCTGCTGATGTGAACACAGATGGCCTCCCAAAAAATAATACAGAGAGACTTCAGCCCATTAAAAACTTGGCAGCTCAGCTATTAACCAGAACCAAGAGGAGAGAGCAAATTAGTCTGTTAGTCTGTTAAAGTCAGAATTGATTTTAAGGTCCTCCTCCCTGTATACAAAGTTCTTAATGGTCTAGGACCAAGCTACATTGCTAACTCCATTGTTTGTGATTTGACACTGTGATCATCTGCTGCTGGTCTACTGGAGGTTTCCAGCAACAAGGCGAAAGAAAATTGGGGATACAGCCTTTGTACATTATGCCCCAAAGCTCTGGAACACACTACCTATAGATATGAGGGAAGCCACCTCGCTGAATATTTTTAAAAGGAAGCTAAAAACCTACCTCTTCATTTTTACAGCCTTTAACTAGCTATCACTTCTGACTTTGGGAGGACAGCTGAAGAGGCGGTTGAAATACAGGAGTCTTGACAGGTCTGAAGGAGAGGAAAGACAGTTTCTGTCTAATATATTATCTGGTAACTGTTTGAAATCTCCACCAGCAAACTATAGAGTAATTGCCACCATTGGATTATCTATATTAAATGCATATACTGTATATTAGCCATTAAGGGAAATCTCTTCGGAATAGGTATTACTTCCTGTTAGTCAATGGGAGGGAATGAATTGCATTCCCTGTTTATGAAGTTTGTTGTTGTTTGTTATTGTAAACTTTTCACAATCAACCTCCACCTCCTTAATATAGTCTTGAAATATACCTATACAGTGCTCTTTCGAGAGGAGCCTCTTCTTCTCTCTCACTGTGGCCAAATTGACTGAGCATCACAGATACACAGAATCTTAGCAATGATGGTTCTCAGGTGAAGCGCTTTGTCCCTTATGGGTCCACGCGTTTGGTGCATGATCTCAATGACTGGGTTGCTGGGGAGATCGATTCAGAGAAGCCCAGGAAGCACTCACTCAAGGAAGGCATGGGTGTCCCCTCCCTCACTGGTTATTGGGAAGTCCATGAGGGGCAAGTTGTTCGTCTGGCTGCTTCCTTCTAGCTCATACCATTTAGCTCAGAGCCCATCAAGCTTGTTTTTAAATTGCAGGGAATTAGCTTTGGCATCTTCATTACTTTAAGCATTTCAGCAGTCGAGAAATCTCTCACTGGGTGTTTTTGTCAGTAATAATAACAATGAAAACAATACGATAACAATATCACAGACTAGTAGCCTGAACAGTAAATACAGGAGCAAGCTGGCAAAGAGCATCCATGCTACCAGGAGGGCCCTTCATTAACCTATCCAATTATGGGCAATTATAGACTTTGGGAAACATAGGGTGAGCAGGAAATATCTATGTATCACAGACAAATCTTCACATCCTCGGTTTGCCTGATTTGAGAAGCCAGTTTTTCTCTTCACATTTGCTTTGTTTGGCCTCCATCCTTTTTCACGTCCACCTGCAAGAGCACCTCCTCCAATGGCATGTTTCTATCACCTGTGTTGATGATTCATGATTGTCTGTTTCTGTTAATGTGTGTTATCTGACGTGCATCAAATGCAGTGTTCAGAATGACATCCAACTAAACAACAACCTGACAACTTAATACAGTGTGTCAGAGTTGCATGTCTATGAGCTGTTTGAGTGTTTCAGCCCCTATACATCCAGGTTTTTGAATTAATTTTAGTAGAAAACGGAGAACTGTCCTACCTCTGTGGAGCCAGTAAAAGCCACCTTGTCAACATCCATGTGCCTTGCAATAGCAGCCCCAGCTGATGGTCCCATGCCAGGCAAGATATTCACTACGCCTTCAGGAAAACCCACCTGGAAACAGGACCACGTCAACAAAAGCTTGAGAAAATTTGGTCATTATTATTGAGAACGTCTTTGAAAACCACAATATGCTTAAGTAAGAGACACCATGAATTTCTTAAAGTAGAGTACAATTACACACAACATCACAAACCTATGCAACCATAAAACTAAACTTTTGGCTTTGCACTTGTAATAACAAAAGCAGCCTGAGTCTTAATTTTTGATTCTAATAAAATAGTTTTGATTAACAAGTTAGAAGAAGAAGATATAAGCTCATCAAAATTAAAGGTTAAAGGTGTATAGAATTTGCAAATTTGATTCAGTTGTTTTACCCACTTAAGTGTAAACACTGCACTGAAGGAAACATGCTCTCAAAGTACCTTTGCATTCATTTATAGTCATTTATATTTTTCTGATAAAGTAACATTAACTGATGCAGTGTAAAGTATAAATAAAGAAACAAAGTACCTCTTGAATCAAGCTGGCTACATAGAGTGCAGTGAGTGGTGTCTGCTCTGCAACTTTCATCACCACAGTGTTACCAGTCGCAAGGGCAGGGCCAAGTTTCCAGGCCAGCATCAACAGAGGGAAGTTCCACTGCAGGGAGAGAAGGGGGGCGTCAGGAGTAAAGGTATGGTCACATTGCACTGCATTTCCGTTCTATGAATATTTGTTCCATTTCCCATTCACTTCTAATGAAGTCTGTGTGACAGTCAAATTTCAGCATCTCAAGACAACTCTGCATCAGGCAAAAAAAAAGTAACTGGGCTCAACTTTTGCTGCAATGCGAGGTCATCTGCCAATCAAATAAATTCAAAAACCTGGTACATTACTTCATAAAATGAATACTGTAGTTCTCCTATTTACCACGTAACCATGTTAAACTATGACAAAATATGTCCATTAGCAACTGTTTTTTGCCCATGATGAGACGAAGACAAGATGACATGGATGTCACTAAACACTGTGACTAACATGCAATATTGTTCAAGAAAAAAGATGAGACTAAAACATAATTAAAAAAATTTAAAACTTTATATCTCTTTATTTTCACTGACAAAAACACACAAAAATAGGAGATTAAATATCATGGATGTTTTCATTTTCAATGCAGCAGTTCTGTTTCTTGTGCTGCGTGTCAAACCAGGACCAGGGCTACAGAAAAAGAGTTGCAAGACTCCCAAAGACTTCTGCTAAAATTGTGAAATGCAATGGTGCAACGGCTGTGGCTCAGGAGGTAGCGCCATTGTCCACTTATCAGAAGGCAGAGGTAAAGGTAGAGCAGAAGATTCAATCCCTGGCTAAAGTATCCTTGACAGAATTGTTTTAAAAAAGCTCATAATGAGCAGGTGTGAATGTGTGTGTGAATGGGTGATCGTACACTTGGGTTGTAAAAGCGCTTTGAGTGGTTGTCAGATGCTATATAAATTCCATTTTAGGTACAGTCCATTACATTTTAACACATTAGCTTACCTTTCATGAATCTAGTCAATTGTGGCACCTTTTTTAGTAAACTAGTTGATATTTATGGAAAGATAATAGCTAGTTAGATCCTAACTGCAGTTAGCCTGTGTGAGCAACACTTCGCTGCTACCATAACCAGATGTGGGCTGACCCACATTTTCCTCAAATTAACTATCTTTAGTTGTTAGATTTGTGGATAAAGTGAGCAACACTTAGTTGTGACTGTATCAGTGCACCTGATTACAATGACTGGTAGCTAGCTCAAAAAGATAGGGGGATTGACTTTGATAGCCTTGCAAGACAGTTCTCTATAAAGAATCCGAAAAGCAGCACAGTGTGTGATTGTCAGAAACATCTGTCTGTATCCTCGAAAATAATCATAGAGTTGAATCAGGGCCTCTAAACAACAAAAACTAAACATTATAATTTTCACGATGGAATGATTTATTGCAGGACTATTAGACTGCATTAGTTTAAGCTCTACCTACTTAAACTGGCAACTGTATATATGCTTGTAGGCTTCATAGAAACATGCCAACATTATATATATTGCATATATACCGCATATTGCACTCAACTACCCAGCAGGGTAGTGGAGTGCAAATGCCATATCCCTTTATTAATCAAATAAAAGAAAACTGCAACCCAGTACTAAATGTGAGCACTTCACTTAGGTTTTTAAGAACTCCTGTCAAATGGCTATAATTACAACATGGTTCTCAATACATCTGAAAATACCCACAATTTTAAAATGAGAGTTTGAACTTGAAGTCCGTAGTTATTATTAAATTTCAGATTCTATATTAGAATACAGGGACAAAATAACATATCATGCCAATGTCAAAATATGAATGGACCTAACTGGAGATGTGAACATTGACTTTTGTAATCTCATCCTCATGGAAATGTTTGGGAAACATTGACTTTGATGTGTATTATGTCCTTCATTATACAGTATTAACCTTAACACTCTTAAATGTTTCTTTAACTCTCCCAGTTCTCACCAACAGTGACAGGCTTGATTTGACTCAAGGACTGGTCTCCTATGTGCTCCTAGCAGTGAAATGCTGTGAACAAAATCTTGGCTTGGAGTTTGAAATGTTTTTGCTATCATATTAATAAGCAGCTGACTCTTCCTGAGCATGCAATGGTAGATTTGGAGCACATAAAAATAGATTTTGCAAGCACACACATCTTTTTTTCTCTCTCTCTCTCTCAATTTACCTTCTCCAGTTCTCTCTCAGGTCACATTGTAACGCTGTGCCAGGTCGAGCGCGTACAGAGTAAAGAGGTTGAGAGAGAGAGAGAGAGCCAAAGTGAGCTTGTGTGCAGTGATCTGCCTGTGCAGTGGGTGGGAGAGGGCGTATGATTAAAACTACGTGAGAGAAATCATTATTGCACGTTAATATGGATAACAGCAAACATGCAATACGTTCATTGAGCATAGAATGGATTCAAGCAAAATTATTTTTTGCTGACATTTAATTTCTCTTCAAAGTGTTACTTATGTGCTTGCATTTTTCTGTGCTCCAAATCCACCATTGCTTGCTCAGGAATGAAGCACAAATATTACGCCATATGTCATATTGGAATTGTTGGGTTAGCATTCATTAATTCATAATTCATTAAGATTCACTTGTTGTGCATAGTTATGTGAATGTCTTGTTATTAGGATGTAGGCAATTATGTCTTTAGAAGCATGAGAAACATATTAATGAATACATACTGTAAATCAGTGGTGGAGGCAGTACTCAGCTCATTTACTCAAGTAAAAGTAACAATACCACAGTGTAGAAATACTCTGCTACAAGTAAAAGTCTTGCATTCAAAAGTTTACTTAAGTAAAAGTACAAAAGCATGAACATCAAATACCGTCATATTGTACATGTACAAATGTACAGCTGGTAAAGGTGGAGCTAGTTTTGTACGATATAGTGGGTGAGTAACTTATGAATTCCACCCTGGGGATTATCTCAGCCATAATATTACACCATAATTTACTCATCAATCTGAATCTGCAAAGTAACTTAAGTCATAAATCATAAATGTAGTGCAGTAAATGCACTGGCTGATTGCTTAGTTGATCTCAAATCAGCCCACATCAGCTCAACTGATTCTCTGCTGTGCCCCCTATTGGGACATCTCAAACAAGACGCTCTATCAAAGTTCTCATAGCCTGCTTACCCTTTGCTGCTTCCTCTGCTAGCCATTTAAGAGGTGTATATGAAACAAGTGTAGTCAATGACACGTAGTAATCAATACACATCATGCATTAATACTGACTGAAAATTGTTGTATATATGCTGCTACTCTCTGTCCTGCTTGAAACCATTCAATATGATTAAGGCAAGCAGATGTTTGTGGATGCAGAGAGTCAGGAAACCTTTCTGAAAACTTTCAAGGTCTGCTTTCATGACAGGTGGCCAATGAGGTTTTAGTTCTGCTTTGGAGTATCTGTTGTTTTATTCTGGCACTGAGTGCTATTTTGTATTTTCATTGTTTGCATACTAAGTTTATCCATAAAAACAGTTCTCACAGCTTGATTAAGAAATGGATGTATCAAACAAGAAGTGCCTAAGCAATAAACGCCAAAGAACTGATTTCTGTCTGTGTTATCATGAACATCCAGGATGTGAGGGTTCGGCAGTGATGCTTCATGCCTGTTTCTTCGGTCTGGAGGTGTGTAAGTCCTGAATGTGAGGGCATGTTGGCACAAAAGATTTTCTAAGTAGTCCATATAGTCTGTTGCTGATGTTTGATGTTTGTGCATAGAACAAACTGGATTATTCCTGTGTAGAACTGGATCAGCAGCCGCTGAGGCAGGCTGACCTTTCTGAGCTGATGCAGGACATCTTACATCCTCTATTGCGCCTTCTTGACAATTGAGGGTATGTCTGAAGTCCACCTACAGGTCCTGGGAGATAGTGGATCCCAAAAACCTGAAGATTTCCATAGTGGAAACAGTGTGGTTGAGGATAGTAATAGGGGGTGTTGACAGGCTTCTCCTCAAGTCCATTATCCTCTCAACAGTTTTGAGCGTGTTCAGCTCCAGGTTGTTCTTACTCCACCAGAGGACCAGCTGTTAAACCTCCCATCTGTATGCAGACTCATCACAGTTTGGATAAAGCCAATGACTGTTGCGTCATCTGCAAACTTCAAGTGCAACAGATGGGTCTTCTGAGGTGCAGTCATTGGTGTAGAGGGAGAAGAGTAGGGGGGAAAGCATACATCCCCTCTGTGTTTTTCCCTAGCCTCATCTGCTGCTTCCTGTCTGAAAGTTTGCTATCCACTGACAGATGGAGGGTGGCATGGTGAGTTTTGAGTGGAGGATTTCTGGGACAATGGTGATGAACGTAGTGCTGAAGTTCACAAACAGGATACTTCCATATGTCCCTAGGTGGTTGAGATGTTGCAGGATGCAGTTCAGTCCCATGTTGACTGCATCCCCCACCAACCTGTGTGTCCAGTAGGCAAATTGCAGGAGGTCCAGCAGGGTGCCTTTGATGTCTTTCAGCACCAGTCTCTCAAACGATTTCATGTTCACAGACGTCAGGGCATCTGGTCAGTAGGCATTTAATCCAGTGATGGAGGATTTTTTGGCATCGCAGTTATTATGGAGTGTGTTAGTGGGTAGTCAGTAGGGAGAGGTAAGAGTGGTGCAGGGGTGTGAATGGTTGTTTGATGTCCGAGCCGGAGTGGATCATGGCTGTTGATGTAGGCCTATCAAACCTTCAATAGAATGTATTTAGGTCATCAGCCAGTTGATGATTCTGTGTGGGAAGATGTTCTCCTGTAGTTGGTAATGGCCTGCAGTTTTCTACACACTGATGAAGGGTTGTTAACTGAAAAGCTGTCCTCTGTGGTGTATTTGATCGTGCACTCGGTGCTCTACTATGTTGGGCTGTCATGCTATGGGAGTGTTCTAAGATTGATTGCTGGTGTCTATGTTGTGATGTTGGTCCGGCACTAAAATATGGTGTTGCCTGCAGTCTCGTCTCTGTGTGTGTTATTCCTTATAGCATAAGTACCCACAGTTAAGTGACAGTAATAAGGACTAAAGTTACAACATGGTGTCAGAAGACGGAGTTACGTAGTGAGCTGAGGTACTGTGTACAAGCTAAGCCTACAGCTAACGGCTAGCAGCTAACGCCGTGCAGCTCGACGGCGTGAGCATGAAGCAGTTTAAGCCGCCGTCACATCTGATCCTCACCAGCAACATTGCTGAAAACTGGCGCAGATGGGAACAACGTTTTCGGCTGTACATGACTGCTTTAGGTGCGTCGGACAAAGGAGAGGAGGTTAAAATAGCCATCCTGCTTCACACCATAGGCGAAGAAGCATTAGAAGTGTATAACACATTCACAGTCACCACAGCTGATGAGGACGATATAACGATGGAAGGCGTTCTTAAAACTTTCAAAGACTACTGCAGCCCACAAAAAAATGTCGTGTTTGAAAGACATCAGTTCTGCTCACATGTGATGGCACCATTTCTGTGGACAAATTCATTACAGAGCTACGCCAGAAAAGTAAAGACTGCGAGTTTGGCCGATGTGAAGATGATATGCTGAGGGATAAATTAGTGTTCAGTATAAATGACTCACGTCTGAAAGAGAGGCTACTACGTGAAAATGACCTTACACTTCGCAGGGCCATAGAAATATGCAAGTCAACAGAGCTAGCTAAGACTCAAATACAGGCGATGCAGACTTCACCCGCCACACTCGACACTCGAGTGGATGCCATTGAGAAAGCAAGAGGACAAAAACGAGCAGGCAGTGGAAATAAAAGCACCAAGGCGCAACCCACAATGAATTGCCAAAAATGTGGAAGAAAGCACGAGCCTCGTCAATGCTCAGTTTATGGAGTAGTGTGTCACAAATGTGGAAAAAATAATCACTTCTCCAAGGTATGTCGTACACTCAACATCAAAAGTGGCAACAACCGGGCAAAGACTGTGCACAATATAGAGAGTGAAGTGGACTCTGCTCAGTTGGCAGAGATGACGAAGAAGCAGCGCCCCACACAAAGGACAACAAATGGTATAAGACAGCCACCATCAGAGGCGTACCAATAAAATTCAAGCTTGACACAGGTGCTGATGCAAATGTGCTACCCATGTCCACTTTCAAGCAGCTGCCAGGTCCCATTCAGTTGCGGCCCACCAAGACAATGTTAATAGCTTTTGGTGGAGCTCGCCTGCCGTCGAGTGGCATAGCATCTCTACAGTGCAAAACCGCCAAACGCACCGCCATCTTGGAGTTCCATGTAACCAGCCTGACAGAGAAGGCGATTCTAGGTGAAGAAGCGTGTACAGAGTTGGGGCTGGTGAAGAGGGTTCACACAATCACATCCACACAGCCACCAAAGCCTCCATCCCCTAAAAAAGGAACTGATTGAAAAGTATGCTGTGGTCTTCACAGGTCTGGTTGAGTTTCCAGGAGTTCACCACATACACGTCGACCCGTCTGTCCCCCCTGTGATTCATGGCTGCGGAAACATACCCCTCTCTATCATGGACAAATTAAAGGACACTTTACAAGACCTGGAGAAGAGAAATGTGATAAAACCTGTCAACGAACCAACAGAATGGGTGAACAGCCTTGTCGCCACAAAAAAGAAGAACGGTTCACTAAGGGTGTGTCTGGACCCTTGTGACCTGAATGAGGCTGTCAAACGCCAGCACTACTCCATCCCTACTCCTGAAGATGTGCGCAGCAGACTGGCAGGAAAATCTCTCTCCACCATCTTGGACGAAAAAGATGGATACTGGCAGATCAAGCTAGATGAGCCATCTTCAAAATTGTGCACCTTCAACACACCATGGGGCCGATATCGCTTCCTCAGACTCCCTTTCGGGATCAAATCAGCCAGTGAAGTGTTCCAGCAGAAGAACTGTGAGACCTTTGGTGATATCCCAGGTGTGTATGTCATTGCAGATGATATGATCATCGCGGCTCCATCAGAACTAGAGCACAATGAAATCCTGCACAAAGTCATGGAGAGGGCAAAGACAGCGAACGTGAAGTTTTACAAGGACAAAATCCAATACAAAGTAGACACAGTGAAATACATGGGGCACATAATCACATCAGCAGTACAGAGAGCTGATGACACAAAGATCAAGGCAATCATCGACATGCCCCCCCCAGAAGACAAACATGGCCTCCAACGCTTGCTGGGAATGACGAAATTCCTAGCGCAGTACATACAGAATGAGGCTTCACTCACAGCTCCCCAATGTGTGCAGTTCAAGAAGGATGTGGTGTGGCAGTGGTGCCCACACCACAGTGCAGCGCTAGAGGCTTTAAAGACTGCCCTTACACAGGCCCCTGTGCTGTGGCACTATGACCACAAAAAGCCACTGACAAGCAGACTCGTCAAAAGACGGACCAGGAGCATGCCTGCTACAAGAAGGCCAACCCCTCTGCTATGCTTAACGGGCGCTCGCTGACACTGAAAAGCGATATGCGCAAATAGAGAAGGAGCTGCTTGCCGTAGTCTTTGCTGCCACGAGATTCCACCAGTACGTCTTTGGCAGGCCAGTTTCGGTGCAATCAGATCACAAACTTTTGGAGGCCATAGTGCGAAAACCACTGAGTAAAGCACCCGCACGGCTACAAAGTATGTTGCTGCAAAGGTACGATCTGAACATCACATACACACCAGGCAAGCACATGCACATTGCAGATGCACTGTCACGAGCCATAGTCAGCAGAGTGGAAGAAAACATCGATGAGAATCCCTGTGATGAGAAAGTTGTGTACGCCATGGAGGCCACAGGTGCACTGAGTGAAGAGACACTCCACCAGCTAAAAGAGGCTACAGCAGCAGACAGTGTATTACAAGCTGTGTGTAAGAGACATCTGAACGGCTGGCCTGCGAAAAGACACAGCCTGGACAAAAGCCTACACAGCTACTGGCCGATGCGACACAACATCAGCATTCAGAACGATATTGTGATGGTAGGAAACAAAATCATCATACACCAGAGCTTCAGAAAAGTAATTTTAGAGAAACTCAATCTAGCTCACCAAAGAGTGCAGCGCACAAAAGAAAAGTCTTTTAATGGCCGGGCATGACACGAGACATAGAGACAATGGTGGAGAAATGTGTGCAGTGCCAACAGTTCAGCCACAACAGCAGAAGGAGCCGCTCATCGCACATGAAGTCCCAGAGCTTCCGTGGATGAAAGTAGGAGCCGACATTTTCCAGCTGAAAGGTCAGTCATATCTTTTGATAGTGGACTATCTGACAAAATATCCTGAAGTGCTGAACCTGCCTGATCTGACAGCTCATACAGTAATCCAAAAAATTACAGGACCGGCAGAAAAATGTGGGTGTGGTGGAGTATTCCCTCCCCCTCAATTAGCCGGCTGATGTGCCCTTGAGCAAGGCACTTAACCCCCCCGATATGCTCCCGGGCGCTTGATTGCAGCCCACTGCTCCTGTGTGTGTTTCACTGCATGTTGCATGTGTGTGTGTTTCAAGAGAGATGGGTTAAAATTCCCAGTCTCATTCTTGGGATCAATAAAGTAAATAAACTTAAAAACTTAAACTCAGCAGCACGTACAGAGCAGGATACAGGATCTGCAGCAACAGAACGGTCTGAACCCAGACACACATGCACACGCGAATGGGAGCCTGCCACACTGACAAGCCAGAGACGTGAGCCCCGCTCCTACAATGTACTGACGCCAGCAGGAAAGACAGTCAGGAGGAACAGGGGATATCTGAGCAAAGTACATCCCAGTCTGATCAGGGACACTGACCCCGATGAGGATGCAACGCTCTCACCTGGGTCGCACCTGGGCCCAGGTGAATGCAATGTTTACAAAGAATGCTTCATTAGAAGGTTTGATAAGGTCTTTAGTATTGTTTACAGCAGTACTATTTTGCTAATACACGTGTCACTGAAATGGTTTGTTCAGTATTCATCAAGTTACAGTTTAAGGTTAAAAGAGGTGGTGTACCTGGATTTGCAGTCACACTTCATTCTTAGAAAAGGGGGATGTGGTGTATTTGATTGAGCACTCGGTGCTCTACTATGTTGGGCTGTCATGCTATGGGGGTGTTCTATGATTGCTAGCTGGTGTCTATGTTGTGATGTTGGTCCGGCACTAAAAGATGGTTTTGCCCACAGTCTCACCTCCGTGTGTGTTATTCCTTATAGCATAAGTACCCACAGTTCAGTGACAGTAATAAGGGCTAAAGTTACAACATCCTCAAGGTTTTTGGTGTTAGTTTCGTGTGATGTATTTCTGGCTCGGTTATACAGGACTCTGTTTCCTTCTGTAGGCCTCCTATATCTATTTTATTTAACAGGATGTACAATATCACAATCTTTAAATTATTCCCTGCATCCCTCCACCCCCAACCTCCCTCACCGGTATGATCTGTCCACAGACTCCGATGGGTTCATGTCTGGTGTAGCAGAAATAATCTCCATCAATGGGAATGGTCTTTCCCTCCCATTTGTCAGCCCAGCCTGCGTAGTATCTAAACACAACACAGCTGTTTCAGACATGTGTTCGTACAATATCTGTGCTTACATCAAAGGTTTTTTTTTCCACATTTCAAAGCAGAGCTACTTCATCTTACTTATGTCTTACCTATGAGATTATTTTAACCTAGATGTATCGACAGTACAACAGTATCAACCACCTAGACTAAGGCAGCTGAAGCTATCAGTGAAAAAGCAAAGGCAGCGTCATATCAGGGTTGCATTTTGTTGTTTTGTTTTAAAAACTCTGCTTCCCTGTAGCCAAGAGAGGCACACAATGACGCTTTAATTTGCCATAAAACCCTGTGTTGTGTATTTGTTACCTGAGACATTTCACCACATTAGGCAGATCCACAGAGTAGGAAACAGCATATGGCTTTCCATTGTCAAGGGTCTCCAGTTCCTGTGACAACAAAACAATATACATTTTTAATGCATAGCTATTTTACATGCTATGTAACACTGAACCAATCTAAATTGAAAAATACTATATGATACGATGCGTTTTCAAATATCATAGGAAATAATTCGACTAAATTATGTAATTGTTATTAAGAAGCCATAAAAGACCCACATTAAGGAAGTGATGTGTATTTTTGACAATCTAGAACAGGCATGGGCAAACTACGGCGCGAGGGCCATATGCGGCCCTTTACAAATTTTAATCTGGACCGCCGAACTCGAAGAAATTATATCAATAAACCTTGTTAATGTTTTATTTTCCCTGCAATTCTGGCTTTTTCCCCAATAGGTGGCGCACTCTAGATACATTGAGCTTTGTTGAGGTGCAGCGTATTACTCCACGTTTGCGCTTTACTCTTCGACCCTCAGCCCTTCTGTAAAGATGAGTGGAGTTAAGAAAAGAAAAGTGGACAGAGAATGTCCAGTTTTTAATAAGGAGTGGACAGCTAAATATTTTTGACTGAACACCGATCAGCTGCTGTATGCCTGATATGCCAAGAGACTGTGGCGGTGTTTAAAGACTATGATACAGCAAGAAAACTGACTCTAGACTTTGATGCGCTGGATAAAAAGGGAGACCAACAACACTGTTCCCACTGAAATTAAAAGTACGTTTCTCCGTTGTGTTATGTAAAAAATGCCTTTGAAAATAATTTCTTCAATAAGCCTTACATGTTACATGTCATGTCTGTTAAGGGATGCACATATGTGGTGCGCAGGTGCACGTACATTCTCAAAACCAAGTGCGCAAATGCAACGCGAACAAATATAACGCGCTCTGCATGCTTCCGTCCTTGCGCTGCTCATTGTTGAGTTTTGGCGTTAGGGATGATTGAATAGAAGGAGAGGACAAGTAGACCTGCATCTCCTACCGTTTTTTAAATAAAGACAGTCAGGAGGAGAGTGATGATGATGATATCCTGAAGGATACACAACTTTCAGTGCTTTAAAATAATAAACAAAATATTTTATTCATTTAATTTTCAGTGTTTTAAGAGTAATTTCAATAAAAAGCTCAGTTCTGTGGGACTTCAAAGACAGATATTTAGTTGTAATGCTTTTGTTCATTTTCAGTTGAAATTAAAGCACATGTTTGCTACATATCCCGTGATATTTTATTTTCTCTTATGAGGTGAATTACCAAAACACTCCATCCATCTGCTCCTGGTCCGTCCCCCCAGTCAAATTTGAGAACCCTTTAACTTACTCAGTTAAAGCACGAGAGTAAATAGCATCGTTTTATCCACAAAATTGTCTCGGCTCGTCAGTTATATTTTCTTTTTGTTGAATTCTCTAAATAATGTGCAAAAAGAAAGAAAAGGTAATACTAGACAGTCAGTATTAGATATTCAGTACTAGTCTATCGTGGAATTTATGATTAAACGGGTTAATTTTTGTTTTGCATGATAAGTTTTACGTGAACATTGATGTAAATGGTAACATATTTGTGTGCTCATGTGAATATACCTGGTGGGGCAGCAGCATGACACAGATAAAAGCTGCCCTGTTTTTTCCTCAAACGCTGTTCAGTAGTGTTTTGGCATTTAATAATGACTTACTGCTAGGTAGGCAGCATCTCTCTCAATGGCATCTGCCAATCGGTTTAGAAGCAAGCCGCGATGAGAGGCATCCATCCGTCGCCATGGTGACCCCAACCTAAAGGCATTACGTGCTGCTTTCACCGCCTTGTCTACATCTGTCTGGAAATATGACATCACAACATGATTAATTTGATGAGTTGGTGCTTTAAAAGGAGTACTAAAATGAAAATGCTGAACAGGTGTAGTTAAAGAAAACTGAAATTAAATTTTCCATGGATTTCAACAGTGACCTAGAATCAAATCTTTAAATGACATCAAAAGTACAATCCACTTCTCCTATGTTGATTCATATATCGATATTCAAAGCATAGCTCAAAACACAGCCTCTGTGTCATGCCAATGTTATGTGTGGGACATACGGATGAATGGTTTCTCTTCCATCGCTAAATTGATGACATACAGTTACATTTTCATTTTTCACAATTACACTTTCACTCCAGCAATTCCAAAAAATCCAAAATGTAGCTGATTGAACAAAAACAAAATGATTTGACTGGCTTTATGAGAAGAAGTTAATCATCTATGTAGACAGGGACAATACTCTGACAGATTAATGCCATGAAACGAATCTAATGTTACTTTCTAGTTCCAGTCAATGTTACCCAGAACAGAATTTGTTTACCTCATTCGCCTCAGCAACTTGACAGATGACTTCTCCAGTTGCTGGGTTAATGGTAGGGAAGGTTTGTCCACTTGCTGCATCCTGCCACTGGTTGTTGATAAACAGCTGAAACATAAAAATGTATCATTACAAGAGCTGCATTTAGAACATTTGAATATGCATTTAAAACAAAACAGAAATCACGTAATTATATGACCCCCCCCCTTTGAACTACAAGTCTGACCTCTTGCAGGGGTCTGTCTTGGAATTGCCACTCCTGAGGTTGATCTTTTTTCTTTTGCCGATTTTAGGGAGTTTTTTATGTGTTCTTACAGAGCCTGAAAATTTCAAGCATGCAGGCTGCAAACGATGTCAGAAAATTATTATCCCCCCCCCCACAACATTTTGTATAATGCCCCACAGGATAGTAGTTGTAGATAAAACTGACCTAATGTTGCAGACAATGAGGCAGAGACACTCCTATATGAGCTTAAGATAAGCAATTCACTTGGCACCCTCACAAGTTGTTTGTTCCATAAAAAAAAAAAAAAAAATCAGACCATCAGGCGAGATAGAAGGGTACAGTCTGTGAACAAATTAACATGGCCAAGTCATACATGGATTAAACCACAGGACTGCAAGGGCGCACTGTTAATCATTAACGTTATATAACCTCACTTCACTATGTGAAACTTCCAAAGACGATTTCACAATGGGAGTTTGTCTGGATTCCTCACTTCTACAAAAAGAACAGAGATTTCATTTACTTCTCTCCTCAATGCGGCCGGCTGCTCTGTGACAAACCAGTAGCACCACATTACATTAACAGGAACCAGATACATAGAACACTGGTTCCGGATCCTAGACCTCAGGTCGTATCTCGCACGTTTTCCATGCCAAAGAGGGCCTTGGTACGTCACGAGAACAAATTACTAAAATTATTGTCAACAACCGTGAATATTAGCTAATCACTGGTGCATTTACACTGAATAATCAGTTAAATTAAGTTGAATTGTTTATTCGCTACGCAACACACACTTGTTGATTGCGCAGCTGGCCACTGCATGTGATCCATGTAGCTAACTGTACCTTGTTATAGTGGACCTCGGGTCGGGTGCTGGGTGCTGGGATGGCGGCCGCCGAGTAGTGACACACCGATAGTCGGCTCAATCTGGGAAGGGCCCGAAAACACACGGTACGGATCATCGCGGGTCTTCTTCACGGTAAACTCCACAGAAGTGCAGCACTGCCTACGGCTTTCAAACAGACTGGGTTGAACGGTCAAGCACCGTCCAGAAGGTCCAGCACCGCCCACAATTTATCTGATTTTCAGCGATACGGGTGACGCCATCGCGTTTGTTTTGTCTTCCTACTTACGGCTGAAAGGGTACAATGTCCAGTGTTAGATGTTAAATTAGGGGATGCCATAATGATTGGATTAAGAGTAGAGATAAATTACAATACGTAACGACCATAACATTAAGAAATCTGAGTGTTTTGTATGATTTTACAAGTTGCATCCGCCAGAGGTGCTGTTGAGGCAGTTTACTTGAGGCTGTGGCTCGCCCGGATTCACCCGGAAGTGTGTTCCTAACATTTCGTGGACGGGAAGACGTCAGATGAACACACTTAATCCGAGAATGTCCCGGCTACCTTATGGATGTATAGATTCAATTAAAAAAAAAAAAGAGTTAAAGCAGCTTCTCCAACATCGATGGCTTGAAACTTGGAAATTGGAAATTAGTGAGGTGTTAGTGCAGATGCTGATTTTATTTCTTTTTTCTTTTTTTAAACTAAATCTTAAACTTTATCTGCCTTTTGATATTACGGTTTGGGCTATCTTTTAAAACAGAGGACATCCCTGTTTTTGAATGGGAGGATAAAAGGATGAGACTCCTAAAAGTCCACTAAACTGTGTCACAAAGTGACTTACTTAAATAATAAGACTGAACTATATTTTCAAGTCCCTATATTAAATATTGTTTTATCTGTGCCTTGTTGTCCATGTGTATGTCTTCTATCTCTCTTTTCTTCTGTCCTTGAATCTTCTAGTAAGTTGTGTATTCAGTTGCTGCTGTCGTATTACAAAATTCAACTGCAATTTTGAACACTTCTTGAGTAAAGCTCTTCTTCACTTGAAAACTGAAAAAATCAATCACTCAATCTGGCAAATTTTCACAAACAAGCTATACTTTCTTGGATGTTAGTTTGTAAACATAAGTTTTCACGACACAAGTGTCTGATTTGTAATAATCAAAATATTTGATATAAGAATAAATCTTTGTTCTTTAAGAGATGGTTTGATCTAAATATTATGTTTGTGACACAGCTGTTGAATGAAGATGGACATTTGTATAATTATGCTGAGTTCTTAAGAGAGTATGCATTTCCAGTTACACCTAAAGAATTTGCCATAATATTTGATGCTCTCCCTACCGGACTATTGATATTGTTAAGAGGAAATGTTGGACCACAGCTGGATGTACATTTTAAGGCAAATTTGATGCTGGACGGTGTACACTTAACAGATAAAAGATGCAACAATGGATATTTGAAGAAACTTTCCCAAGAAATTATTACCCCAGTAGCTAGGCCATTGTGGAACTCGAGATTTGCGGACATGGATAAAAACTGGAACTTAGTATGGACGTCAAGCAATACATACTGTGTCACGAACAAAATTAAAGAAGTTTCTTTTAAAATCATGTTAGTTAGTTAGTTAGTTAATTCATTTAGTGTGGAGATTTATCTTTGGTCTCATAAAAAACAACCAGCAGAACAACACAACAACAACAACAGCAACAAACAGCAACACTTACACACAGACATCC
Source organism: Chelmon rostratus (assembly GCF_017976325.1). Classification (NCBI taxonomy): domain Eukaryota; kingdom Metazoa; phylum Chordata; class Actinopteri; order Chaetodontiformes; family Chaetodontidae; genus Chelmon; species Chelmon rostratus. The sequence goes on from NC_055665.1 coordinate 28,997,796, forward strand.
TCAGGGCAAAAAGCAGGACAGCGGTGGCAGTTACATTACAACACATCAACGGGACATGGTGTTCAGTGCCCCAATTGGGGATAAAGGAATTTTTAAAAATATTACGATTTGCCCTTGGCACTTTGTAACGTCTACCAGAGGGAAGAAGTTCAAACTCCCTGTTGAGTGGATGAGAGGGATCGTTTGCTATTTTTACAGCTTTTTTACGAAGCACTTCCTCATACATGCAACTTAAATGTTTCTGTCTTATTCCTATGATTTTTGAGGCAAGGTTTACTATCCTCTGCAGCTTGCTTCTTCCTTTTATGTTTAGGTTACCATACCACATTGCCATATTAAAAGTTAGAATTCCCTCTATCAGGTTCTTCTAAACTGTTTCCATAATGTGCTTGCTCACTCTGAAGGAGTTGAGCTTGCGCAGTAGATGGAGTTGTTGGTTACAGGTTTTAAAAATATAGTCTGTGTTTTCATTGAAGTTTAGATTACAATTAATATATGTACCCAGATATTTGAACTTGTCTACTGCCTCTACCATTTGTCCCCTAATTATAAGGGGCTGCACAGGGTCCTTTTCATAAAAAACAAATTCCTGTGTTTTTATTACATTGATCACTAAGGAACTTTCATCGCACCACTTCTGGAGAGATGACACATGTGCTCTATATACTTCCTCTCCGACTACGTCCCCCTTCTTTAATAAGGCAACCAGGGCCATATCATCCGCATACTTAAACAAACGAAACTTTTCCAGATCTAATTGGAATTCGTTTGTGTATATGGAAAAAAGTAATGAGGATAAAATAGTGCCCTGCGGGGCGCCAGTGTTCAGTACGATGATGTTGGACCGAGTATTATTAACCAGAACCTGTTGAGGATGGTCACAGAGGAAGTCCCTAACAAGGTGGATAATACCACCAAATACATTCAATCTACCCTGTTAATCAGGCCATCTATAAATTTAAATATATCAATACCCACTGTACCTTTTGTGAACAGAAGGAGGAAACTATTTGTCACCTTTTTTTTTGAATGTCGTTATACTCATGTGTTTTGGATAGAACTTGAAGTCATGTTTAAACGTTTGACAGGCATCAAGATTAAACTTAAGAAAAAAGATATAATTCTCACTTATGATGAAAAAAAAATAAGGGAAAGGAATTGTTTTTGTTGAATCTTTTTATTTTACAAGGAAAATATTATATTCACAAATGTAAGTGGTCATCCAAAAAAAAAACATTTCTATGAATTTAAAATAGAAATAAGATATTATATTATTATTATTACAAAATATGAAAGACAGAAAAGCTATAAAAACATTAGAATATTATAAATTATTGCAAACAACTATATGATTTAATAACAATTACCCCTTTCAATGTATATATGTATATATTTTTTGTTTTGTGTTCATTGTATGTTTGTGTATATATATATATAAGTTTAAATAAATAAATAAATAATGGTGTTCCAATAAAGACATCCCATAGGGTGATGACGAGGTTGTCAGATTCTGATAAGCTACTTAAGTGTTCAGTCGTTTTCGTTCATGAAGTCTGTGCTCTGAATATATTTAGAGGTCAGTAACAGGTTAATTAAAAACAATGATTTTTGCGTAATTGCTATTGTCACCTTATATATATTCCTAACTAAGATGGTTAAAGACATTATGAACTCCACTATTCAGTCTTACAATAACTCACATTATTCCTATAAGTTACAGATATTGCAAATGCTGGTGGGCTAACTAGCGACATCTCTCACACAGATATCGATACTGCCCTTGCACTGACACAAGGATGATTTCAAGATTGCGTGTATATGGTCTCATTTTTAATGGATGTTTCTGTTATACTGTATTGTATGAATCTGGTTGTTCAATAATTCCCATGAATTAATTCCCATGATGACGATGCACCTTTAAAGCACTTACTTGATTAGTAGGACCACTTGGTTGAATTTTAAGTCCTGATGTGAAAACATGTTTATGGGTATATTATTTCCACAGATACGGCAATGAACATCAGCCATGCAGTGGAGAAATCTGAGGATCAGCACATCCACATGCATGCTCACTGTAATGGAGAAACACAATAGGATCCATCTGTCTTAAAATATGACCAGATGTTACCTGTTTGTAAACAGGTAACATCAGCTGGTGACTTCTCTGAGGCCATTTAAATAGGGCTCATTGGATACAAATGCCCGCAAACGCTACAATGGGAAAGTCAAAGGAGCTCAGCACGGATCTGAAAAAGTGAATCATTCACTTAAACTAGTCAGGAATGTCACTTGGAGCCATTTCAAAGCAGCTGCAGGTCCCAACAGCAACAGTGCAAACAATTGTTTGTAAGTATAAAGTGCATGGCACTGTTCTGTCACTGCAGGAAGAAAATGCAAGCTATCGCCTGCTGCTGAGAGAAAATTGGTCAGGAGGGTGAAGAGTCAACGGAGAACCACCAAAAAGCAGATCTGACAAGCATTAGAAGCTGCTGGAACACAGGTGTCAATGTTCAAGTCAAGCGTATTTTGCATCGCCATGGACTGAGAGGCTGCTGTGCAGCCTTAGCCACAGCCATAGCCACAGCCACAGCCACAGCTATAGCCATAGCCATGGCCACAGCCGCTGTGGCCATAGCCCCATAGCCCCATAGTGAGTGTTATTTGTTGAGTTTTCTTTGTTCATGTCCATGTTGTGTTTCAGGTAATTGTCTCCTTGGTTTGTCTTTGTCCTTTGTTTGCCACAGCCCCAGTAAGTTTGTTTCTTGTCTTGTCTTGTTTTATGTCAGTGGTCCACCGTCCTTAGTGTTGTCTGTGTTTCCCTTGTTAGTTTGTGATTCCATGCCATAGCCATATTGTGAGTGTTTTTGTTTGTAACCTTAATCACCTGGTTTCTGTTGTCTTTTCCTAGTTCATAGCTTTGCCGAATTGTTCTCCTCGTTAAAGAGTGATTTTCTATTTTACTACTTATGTTATTTAGATTCTTGTTCCTCCATTTTAGGAGTGTATTTTGAGTTGTTAGTTTTTCTTATCTAGTTCTTTCAGTTGGTCAGTTCCGTTTCATAGCCCTTTGTGTTTTCCTCCTTCGGGAGCGTTTTTGGTTTTATGTATAGCTCTTGTCCCTAGTGTGTGTGTGTGTGTGTTAATCATATTTCCCGTAGTTGTGCTTTCTCGTTGTGTTTAATAAATTTATTTATTTTGAATCTACGCCTCGTGTGTCTACATTTGGGTTGTACCCCTTAGTTCCCCTAAGTCCCCACTTTCCTGACACCCTTCACTTCAGAGTGATCGCATTCATTTAGTGGTAATAAAATGGATTTGTTCAGATTAATTTTTAAACCTGACACAACAGAGAACTCCTCAATGCAGTTAACAGCTTTGATCACCTCAGACCTATTAGATAGGTCAGTGGTATCATCGGCCAGTTGGGCTAATTTAAATTCTCTCCCTAAGGCTGTTATACCGTGAAATGAATCCTTTTTGATATGCACAGTCATAATTTGAGTTAGAAGGAGGGAAAAAAAAGGACTCAAGGGGCATCCTTGTCTTATTCCCCTACAGATATCAAATAAAATAAAACTCATCCAATATATATTCATTGTAATCAATCATATCTAATACTAATCTTTTATTATTACATGTATTTTTTCCAGGCATGAACCCAGATTGTTCTTCTTCGATAATCTCATCCAGTCCAGACTTTAACCTTTTTGCAAATACCATGGCAAATATCTTTGCATCATTATTCAATATGCTGGTCTCCAATTCTCAATACTCAAATAATCTTTTTTTGGTTTACAAACAGGGCCAATACCTCACTGAAGTCTTTATAAAACTCACATATTAGCCCGTCATTACCGGGAGATTTGTTATCTTTTGGTGACACGTTTGTACCTCTGTGAAGTTCACCCTCAGGTCGCACATAGTCCTGAAGCCTTCATCAATACTGTTAATGTCCTTTTTAATATCTTGAAGAAATAAATCAGTGTTACTTTCATTTTTTAATATCAGCCATATATAATTTCTGGTAGAAATCAGCTACATACTGGGAAATATATTTTTCATCTTCACATACCTGGTTATTAATTTTATGTTTACAAAGAGAATATAAGTCAAAGTTCCTTTTTTTCAAATTAAAAAAGTATTTGGTGCATTTCTCCCCTTGTTTTAGCCACTTCCTTCGAGACCTGACAAAGGCTCTCTGGCCCTTTCCTCATACATTCTGTCCAATTCCAGTTGTGAAGCTGACAATTCTTTTAGTTCTTCACCAGACAGACTAAATTTCTCTGATAGTTTTTTTTAATTTTGTAGTTATCTGATGTTCTCTTTCTCTACTTGCACACTGGCATTTTTTTTCCCAGATGCAATAGCTATCTTTCTAATGTCATATTTCATTCATTCCCAAGATTCCCCAAAACTGTTTAGTGAGTTTCCTTGCCTCCAATATTTGCAACAACTGGTTAATTTTGTTTTGTATTGATGAAAAAATAACTGCATTATTTTGTTTACTGTTGGAGGCATATATGTTTATAAGAATAAACTGTGAATGGTCGACATCTACAAGAAGGACTATCCATCAGTAGCATTAGCAATAGTTAAATGGTAGCATCGGTACTGGCCACTACCTGGAGCATCTCTGGGTCAGTTGAACGTGGCGGTGCTGTTTGGATTGTGTAGGAGCAGTGTGAACTGGCACTAGGGGGGGTGACTCTGGGACGCCGGAGTTCACTGCCTAACCTCCTGGAGGTGTAGTGGGACTAAGTAGGCGAAACACTGTTGAAGGGAGGTTTCCACCTGATGACCCCCAGAGACGTGTTAGGAATCACTGCTCTTTGGCAGGTATAGAGGCAGATTAGAGCTCCAAGGTTCTTCACTGAGAATGAATCCTCTTTTTGAGCACAAGTATCTTGTGTTTAAATTAACAGTATCAGAGAAGTGATTGATAATGTTCCCTTTAAATATCCCCTGTAATATAGCGACCCCTGCTGACCCGTTGCTACCGAAAGAAAACCACACATCACCCCCCCCACTGACTCCTCCAAAATGCCACATCTGTTTCTGAAGCATGAGTTTCTTGGATAAAGCAAAAATCTGCACATTTATTCTGGCAATATAAAAATAAACTCTTTCTCTTTAAATGATTTCTCATGCCCCTGACATTAACAGAAAGAAAACTAACCAAGACTAAAATAACCAAGACTGAAAAAGCAAACCACTCAAAATCCTCTCTTAGGATTTTAGGCTAACTGGTGATCTCTCTGGGTTGGGAGCAGATGCTGCTGCAGCAGATCAGACCGCATTTATACTTCAGATTTACCTCTCCACATTTCTCTCGGAGGAAACAAACAAAAATTATAAACTATATTTTCGGCAGGCAAGCTAATCTATTAGAAATACTCCAGAGACAGAGCAAGGAAGACATGTTGTTATCACCCTCTCAGAGAGACAAAACTAGACGGAAAACAGCAAAAAAACAAAGGTTGTGGGTAGTCTCAAAAGATAGTCTCAAAGATCAGGATGCACAACGGCTGTAGAATTATTGAGGAGAGAAAAAAGCGAAGACTATTGAAGAAGAAGACATGTTACATGTCTTTGGCTGTGACTCTGATTCTGTCAATGTAGGCGTGCGCTCCTCTGAAGCTGGCTTTCTTCCTCTCTTCCTCGCCTTCTCTATCTGCGGCCACAGCTGATTCCTGGATTCATTGATTTTTTGTGTCAGGTCCTCCATGATCTTTATTCTTCTTTCTTTAAGGAACTCTGCTGTTCTGGCATCCTTCTAGATCAGGCATGTCAAACCGTTACTGTGCAGCAACCGCCTCTAAATCTCACTAAGTAACACTAACACATTGGCCTCTCGTCACTTGTTCTGCATGTTATCTGGCTTGTCGGTTTCTCTTCACTGACAGCTCTGCAATCGGTCTCATTTAACAGGGAAAGAGGACACAGCGAGGCTGATAAAGTTCAGGTCAGAAAATGAAATGGCGTCCAGGCATCCAGCCAAGAATGAACTTATTAATTCTCATGTGCGTTCATAAAAGTGTTTCATATTTATTTGCTAGTGCTGGAGGCTTTTTTAAAATTAGATTTGTAGTTGTTAAATTATGGCAAAAAAGGTGCAACACCGCCATCTATTGGCGCAGTAGTCGGCTTGGGTACTGCACAGAGAAAAGAGGACTTCACTGTGGTAAGGCGTCCTGTTGCATGGTCCGGGATAATTAATAATTTTATTTAACGTTTCAGATGTTTATACTTTATATTTACTGTGTCAAGTACTCACTGTGACCTGCGCTAACTGTTTTGAGCACTTACTGTGAGATATAAGACCGTAAAATTATGTTTAGAGATTTGTTAATGATGCTAAACTATCACAACGTCGTGTCCGTTGTTGTTCAGATTGTCCCGAGACTGTGTTGCTAATTTTCCCATGCCACAGCGGTGCTGTATGCTGTGTTGCAGGTAATATTTTGTGTATCTTTTATGTAATTTCTCATGATGTTTCATTTTGTACATCAGTCTGTGTGAGCACTCTTTTTATTTGTTCAGATAAAAGGCTCATTTGTTCATCCAGATGTTGAATGTGTTCTTAAAAGACATTTTATGTCACATAAAAATTATATGAGGATTGTTCACTTGTGACTTACAGAATAACAATATACACTATACGATCACACAAGGATACTTTATTTCAGTGTTCGTTGTACTGCACAGAGAAAAGAGGACTTTACTGTGATTGTCCCGAGACTGTGATGCTTACTTTCCCATGCCACTGCGGTGCTGTATGCTGTGTTGCAAGAAGGAGCGGTAATAAAAACCCCATAATCCACCTGGTCGTTGTCTGTGGTCTGTAGAAGCAACAGTAGCGTGGAGCTGCATCTCACAGATAGCTGGGACCCGTCACACATATAAGGATAAAATATAAATATATCGAGGGCGGGGGGTGGTGGGGGTGTGAATATAACGTTAAATGCAGCAGATCCAGCTGTGTTCCAACGTTGCTTCACGTGACGCTTCAGATGAAAGGACGTCTCAATTCTCATAAAACATGTTTCCTCGTTTCTTCTCTCCTTGCGTGGTTTCCTTGCGTCCTCTCATGCTAAAGACGCAAGTGAGGGAAACGAGGATGTAATTTTGAGAAATGGGATGTACCCTAAGACGCAAGGAACAGACGCAAGTGAGGGAAACGTGGATGCAATTTTGAGAAATGAGATGCACCCACTGTCGTTGCTTCTTCTTCTTCTTCTTCTTCTTCTTCTTCTTCTTCTTCTTCTATTGGCGGTGCCGTTTGAGTGATTCAATACTCCCAGTAGACCTTACAGCAATGTTCTCCATGCTGCCACCTGCTGTACCGGAAGATAATTTAAGCAAACACATCAAATAGGCATTTTGCCTCCCGTCAGCTTTCTTTAATTTTTAATTTTTTTCAAATTTGATTTCATTTTTTAGAAAGATAAAAAATACGGGAGGTGTATGGGGAAAATATGTAAACCGAAGGACAGCGGAAAAGAAGGTAAAATACGTGAGAATCGCGCTATAAACGGAAGGGTTGACAGGTATATATTTGCCACAGTCAAACGCTTGTGGTATGGCGTATTTTCGTATGGCGTATTTTTCTTTTACCTTAAACGACGTTTTTTTGCCGTGTTTAAAAAATGTATTTGAGCTTGTTCCTTACGGTTGATTATATTTCTAACACATAGACACTCCTTACCAGTTGGAGGCGGTAGTGCCCCCTCTGTCGCAAAACATCAAGCTGCAGTAGAAGTAGTCGTGCAGTAGCCCTACATGTGGTAGTGCTGCGACTGTTAGGAGCGATACAGCAGAAGTGAAAGAGAAGAATCCAGCATACAGCCTTGATTTACTGCTTCACAACAGACACCATGAGGCCAGGTACAGTACATAGCATTGCGCATCGCTTACGATGGTGTTTTGAAGTAACGCTAAATTACATATTATAGTTTGTCAACTCCTCCGTCGTGTGTTTGGAGTTAAAGGTACTGATGCATGCTCGGCCTGCACCGCCATGTTACCCAATTATACTCCCAGTAAGCTGTTACTGACAACGGCTGCCAAGTATATGTATTCTTGCTCCATTGTGGCACACAACATTACTCTAAAATGTAATTTTTGAAGTTTAGGTTGGTGTAACTGTTGGAGCGGTCGGTCTGATAAATATCCGTTCGACACGTGCCTCCTTCAGGTCGCCAGACACACGTGTTGAGCTTCCGTTCAACAGAGCAAAACAGCCTAGTTAACCACGATGCCTTACCTGACCAGAAGAATGTGTCACATTGCGTGTATCGACATCGTTTACAGGAAAATCGGAGATTTTTCATGTTTTTTCTCCTTGCCTCTGAAGTTAAAGCTCGAAAATAACTGTAGCTCCTGCTAATATTAGCCCGGGAACCTTTGTCAGTCCCACACCGTCGCAGCTCACAGGGTTGTATCAGATCATTCTTCTTTCATACTTACAATGAATAAAAGACGTATGTATCAAATTTGAGCAGTGTGGAAAAATAAGACTAGTACTCTAGTACGGGAATATCTTATAGTAACATTATTTTCACACACTGCTCCAAACAAGGAGCAGATTGGTTCTTGTGGGCGTATGTGAACATAGCAAGTTTTTAATAGGAACCATGTGGGACTATGTCAGGCACAGTGGATGAGACCTTCCTAAATGGGGCTAATGTGAGCTGTTTTGTCAGCTGTGTTATTTTACGTTGTGATTGTGTAAATATATAATTAAATCTGTACTTAAGACTATACCCTACATACAGCTTACCAGTTTTAAAGATACAATGAGGAGGGTTTTTTTTTAACAATTAGTAGTGCTATGGAGAAATGTTTTTGTCAGCAGGTACATTTTGTTTTGTGTCATATCATTACACACTGCATAGAGTTGGTGACAGTGGTAGCGCGTTTAGAAATGAAGCCAGCCAAAGGCAGGAAAAGGAATTACTCACTGCAAAAGATGGATGTAAACAATGGAAGTGTCAAGATATTGATAGATATCTTTTATATTAACAGCCCTTTCCTGTATGTGCTATATGTAGGTGAGAATAAAAAGCAGCCCAATCTGGCCAATCAAAATCTTAATGCGATATCTTGGTAGCCCCACATATTAGTTTGGAAGAGGTATATTGTAGTTCCATAGGCTACATCTGTGGGCTCTGTTGGTGTTCCATAACTTCCTAATGCATGTCTATAAATACAGATGAGTCTTCTATTTTCTATTTGTTTTTCAGGATTCAGTCCTCGTGGGGACAGAGGAGGAAGAGGCGGAGGTAGAGGAGGATTTGGTGACCGGGGAGGACGAGGAGGATTCAGAGGAGGAAGAGGTGAGACAGGAGGAAGTTGACAATAGTACCAGTTGTTGTAAACATCATGTCATTTGTGTAATCACATCATACACCTTACGAGAACAGATTTTTCAGGCAATTACAGGACATTCAATGTTTGTCATTAAAAAAATCACATCAGTGGTGTGCATCAGTTAACATGTTAAACGTATGACAGTACAACACTGACTGAGCTATGTTATATTGGAAATCAATTTACCTGTATGAACACCACACATTTTCAGTATAAGCTTTTAATTCAAATTAAAGCATGAGTTCAGTGTGTATTAGCAAGGTACAGTTATTGTTCATGATTTTGACCAGAGTAGCACTAAAATGTGTCTGTTTTTCAGGTGGAGGATTCAGGTCCCCAGAGGGTGGAGGATTTCGGGGCCGCGGGTGTGGCAGAGGCACCCCAAGAGGGAGAGGAGGCAGAGGCGGGAGGGGTGGCGGCAGAGGAGGCTTTGGAGGAGGGAAGAAGGTCTTGGTTGAGCCACACAGACATGAAGGTTGTTGTTGCTCTTGTTTGTTTTGGTTACTCTGTTACATATAAGTAATGATTCTAGTAACAACTCTCATCAATGGTTTACAGCATTTTCACTCCACCATTAAGTATTGGCTTAGCCCTTATTGATACCAAAAAAAAAAAAGTTACTAGGCACTATCCGCTAGTGGTAGACTGATTAGATTAACTGCTTGATTAATTATCAGCCAGTTAATCGGGTCGATATCTGTCATTTTGAGAAAACCGGCATCGGCCGATGTCTGCGCTCATGAGTGCATTAAACAACAAATGTCTGCAGACACATGAGACTTGGTGCAGATTCTTTAATTTCATGGTCATGTGAATAATATATTAGTGATGAATAATTGTTCATTGGGATCAGAAACAAAGAGATGCGGCTGGGTTCTACTGTTTGCACTAAAATTGCAAAAACTATGTGAACCTTTCCTTCACTGTCTGGTGTGACCTTCTTGAGCAGCAATAACTTAAATCTAATGTTTTGTGTAACTTGATCAGTCCCACAGATTGTTTTGGAGGAATGTTTGCCCATTCCACCCAACAAAACTGATCTAAGTCAGTAAAGTTGGTGGTGCATGAACTTCTGTCTTCAGGTCATGCCTCTGTGCCGGCGATAGCCGTGGCTTGACGCAGGCTGTCTGTCCGTTTATCCCATTCATCTCAGTAACACCCTAAGGGAATTTCTTGAAATGTGGCACAAACATCCACTTGACTCAATGATGAACTGATGAGAATTTGGTGGTCAAGGTCACTGTGACCTCAGGAAACACACTTTTGGCCATAATTCAAGAATTCATATGCAAATTGTTACACAACTTCACCCAAATGTCATCTTCACTGTGACCTCAATATTCTGCACTTTTCTAGCTGTTAGTGGTCAAAGGTCACTGCGACCACAAAACAGTTTTGGCCATAACTCAAGAATTTGTGCAATAATTCTCACAAATTTCACACATATGTCTGATTGGTTAAAATGATCATGTCATGAGTCAAGTCAACTTCACTGTAACAATGTTCTGCAAAAACTCTTTACTGTCCATTATTCAATGACATAACTCAGGATCAGAAGGAGTAATTGTGACCATATTTCACATTTGGTCAGACATTTTGGTTTGACACTAATCTTGGGTGTCTGCGCTGATTGATTGTACTGCCGGGTTGAAAAGAAAGAAAAAGATTCTGACAACCAAAGCCAAAACAGTGAATTCAGTGCAAATCTGGATATTACACAGTGCTTTTGGCGTATATGGCCTAAATAGAGATAGCATAAATAGAAATATAGACATTTTTCCTTTTTTGGAGAATGCCTAGATAAATTCTCAGAAAAACATTTGTAAAGTGTCAATTTTTTTGGTATTATCAGGTTTTATTGAACTTGGACTAGTTCAACATTGTTATCCAGCAAATAACACCCAGATACAGGCACCTGCTTGCATCAAAAATCAGGTAGAATTCAAAACTTTCTACCCAAGTGTGACATTACTCACTGCCAGTAGCATTTACAATGCTTCTGAATTTTGTGGATAAAACCTCACAGTGCTATTTCAGAAAAGACCAAACCATGTATGTACTCCAATCTTCAGCTTCACGTTTTTCTGACAGACATTTAATGGATCATTTTGAAGTGTTTTTTTTCATTATAGGTCACATTAATGCAGAAATACTGAAAATTCAAAGGGTTCACAGACTTTCTAGTGGCACTGTATGTGGCACTTCTGTCTGATTAGATTTCCAAATAGTGTGTTCATGAGAGACTTAACTCATGTGTCTATGTGTCTGTCTACTCAGGAGTGTTCATTTCCAGAGGGAAGGAGGATGCCCTGGTGACCAAGAACATGGTGGTAGGAGAGTCTGTGTATGGAGAGAAGAGGATCAGTGTGGAGGTGAGATTGTGTTTCATAGCAGCATGGTGGGAACAATTTAGGTAGCACACTGATTCTGCACTACAATCAGGGTTCGAAATTAGCACCGAACAAAGCAGGCATTTAACAGATGATTGCCTCTGTCATGAAAATGTCAACTCAGTCATCAGGTGCATAGTTGGACTGGCCACTGGGAGCACTGGGAGAAATCCTGGTGGGCCGGCCACTCTGTGGGTCAGGTTGACAATCAGATTTCCTGCTGTTACCAGTCTATCATCCTGTGATTTTGCACACCTCTTGTGTCTGACACATCACAATCATAGAAACAAAAGAAACCTCTCTGTGAAAAAGCAGACCACCAATCACATGTTTACAGTCTTAATCATCACAACATTCTACTTTTGCTGCAATAAGACAAATCCATGCTGCACAAATTTAAACAGATAAGGCTACAACCTTGGTATTGCTCATATAAACTCTTGGCCACTGTCAAGAAAGATCAACTCTGATCGATGTTGTATCCACTTATGTTGACAACTGATGATGCTTTACTGTCCAGGGGACACGCCCTTTTGAAACCTTAGAAATAAGTTAATATGTTTGGTTTATTTGTGTTTTGTAGTATCTCATGGTGATGTGACACGAGGCTGTACCGACTTTTGTCAATTGAATTGGATTTGGCAGTTCAATACAAAGATTTGACAATTCGTTCCCTTTTTTACACAAAACTAAACTCTTATATGATCCAATGTGAATCTCATGTTTTACCTATAGGACTCACATTTTAATGCCTGTCTTCATTATCTCTGATGTGAAAACACAGAAGGTAAAAGTGTGCATCCTGCTCATAGTTCAGTTAAAACACCCCACTGCAGCATAGTGTGTCTCCTGCTGGGCTGCTATCAGTTCAGGGCAGGCTCTAGCCATTTTGCTGCCCAAGGCGAAATTATGATGTGGTGCCCCCAAGTTGCCTCCCATTCTGCTTCTTCTACATTGCTCTGTGTACAATGATACAGCTAAAAAACAAGAACCAAAACTTGTTTACCAACCGCTCCACCTCAGGTTCATGCTTTTCATCCTTTAACCATCTTGGAAGTTGGACTGATCGCCAAAACGCATAGTTAAAGATGAAAAATTCTCTTTGATACTTTAAGCAAGACTAGTGTATTTTTTTTTGTTTTGTACAATTCCAAAATGAAAAAAGGAAAGAAGCACCAAGCAAAAGTTTTAGCACCCCAAGACATTTGAGCTCTCATAACCTTTACCAAGGTCTCAGACCTTAATTAGCATGTTAGGGCAATTGCTTGTTTGCAGACATCATTGGTAAAGGCCAGGTGATGCAAATTTCAAAGCTTTATAAATACTGACTCCTCAAATCTTGTCCCAACAATCAGCAGTTTCCTCTTAGCAGCTTCCCACCACTGCGAAAATGAAACTAATTGATGCCCACACAGCAAGAGAGAAACACAGAAATACTCTTAGCTGGGGGTCACCAAAGGGGGTGACCATGCAACTTTGCTTCATGCCCTTTTCCTTTGTTATTTTGAAACTGTAAAAGATGGAAATACAAAAATAATCTTGCTTCCAATAATGACTATATGTATCATCTTTATATTTTTTGGAAATGAGTTCATCTCCTGCTTGCTGAGCTATTCACAGTAACAGAAATTTACATATATATTGTAACCTTGTAACATGTATCATGTATAATTATGAGTATAACACTTGGGCATGTAATTATTTACTGAATCTTGTGATATTGCGATGGAAATATGGCTCGATGCCTTCGCGGGACTCCTATCTACAGTGGCGTTAAATGGTTATTTACGATCTGGCTTTGTCAAAAATTGTATTTTTGTTTGAACAGCAGAGGGAGCAATCAATGTCAAGACAGACTGCTGTTGTCCTTTATATGCAAGCCAAGCACTGCGAAAAATAAAGCCAACGAGAAAATGACGGATGAACGTGCTGATAATGAAAAAGAGATTGAAGATGCTCCATCAACTTTCAGAGCTGATGATGTGTGGCAGCATTTAGGTATCCCCGTTTCAAGACCTGTCAACTATCTCCCACACAAAGTGTTTTGCACATACTTTAAACCTTGCTTCACAAGTGGGTTTGAACGGAGACCGCGCCAGCCATCTGCTTGGTGGAGTGAGGCATGTAGCAGCGTTTTATTTTCACCGCAGTTTAACAGCCCCAGCTGTACTGACCACCAAACAGACTGTTAAACCTCCCAGTACATAAACTGATCATGGATGTGGTCACCCAATGGAACTGCTCTTTAAATGATTTTATAGAAGGACTGCTGCATTGTTTTTGTTTTGAAATTGTACATGGTTCAGTCATTCATTGCCAAAGACAACTTGTGCAATTTTTTTGCACATGGCTGGCTACGCTGTACACACTAATTTATCATTGAAGACATTTGGTTTGATCATTATTGAACTCTTCAAGAGTCTTGATCTGTTAAATCAGCAGCTGTTGCTTTGGTGTTTTGGTGTTTTGGCCTGACTTAAAATTAGGATTCACTGTTTCCTTACTTTGTCTAATAGGAAGGAGAGACTAAGATTGAATACAGAGCCTGGAATCCGTTCCGCTCCAAGCTGGCAGCAGCCATCCTGGGAGGAGTAGACCAGATCCATATCAAGCCCGGTGCAAAGGTCATGTACCTGGGTGCTGCCTCTGGTACCACAGTTTCCCACGTTTCTGACATAGTTGGACCGGTGAGTACTATACACTCTCAGTGGTTGCCCAAGATATAAATGAACTAGCACAGTCCAATACAACACATCCATCAAAGGAACTTCACACAAGGTGTGATGAGGTGTGTAAAAAAAATCTGGCATACCATTGAACAAATTTCCAAAGTTTTTCCCGAAAAAAACGTCGAAATACATGAATTGTACATGAATACATGAACATGAGAGGTGCAAGCTGAAGGTTTGCAATGGCCCTCACAGTCCCCTGACATAAAAATCATCAAAAATCTGTGGGTGGACTTTAATAGATCAGTGCATTGTAGGACCCACATGCTCAAAAGATGGCTCCAAGAATGTCACAGAACTAGAAGCCCTTTGAAAGGAAAATTGGGCAGAAATCCTGCAAACAAGAACTGAAAGAATCCTCACAGCCTTCAAAAAGCCTTTACAAGCTCTAATAGTTGACAAATGGGTGTTACTAAGATCTGTCGACGCATGGTGCCCAAAGTTTTGATTCGGGCCATATATTTCAAAACTGTAAAAGATGGACATTAAGTAATCCCTTGCAATATTAAAGAAATATGTCATCTTTAACTTTATGCTGTTTGGAAATCAGGTCATCTTTTACTCGCTAAGCTATTCACAGTAAAATTAATTTTGACCAGGGGTGCCCATACTTTTGCATGCCACTGTAAATAAAAAAAAACAAAACACTTGTTCAGCTTTCTTTTTTTTGGTTCCAGTGAACATTTAACACTAATGTGTTATTCATGTGAACAGAAAAATGTTCAATCGGCTTTGTGAGCACAGGCATTGGCCAATGCAGTTATCTCAAAATGCCAAATATCAACCCAATTAATCAGTTGAATGATTATTCAGTCTAGCACTACTGAAAATAAATTGTAAAGGAAAGTTGAACTTAAATGTAACATTTAGCTGAGCCTGACAATAATTGAATAATGAGTTTATTTTCCTGAAGGTAAGTTAAAGAAAGTAATCTTTGTGTCTTTGTGTTACAGGAAGGGCTAGTCTATGCTGTCGAGTTTTCCCATCGGTCAGGTCGGGACCTTCTAAATGTGGCAAAGAAACGTACCAACATCATTCCAATAATCGAAGATGCTCGGCACCCACACAAATATCGAATGCTTGTTGGTAGGTAGACCTTAACCACATCAGTAACACTGCCAACCTCAGTGCTCAGGAGATAGAGCGGCCTATTGTATGAAGGTGTATGTGAATGAATCAGTGCTGACTTGTGTTGTAATATTTTGTACTTTTTGAATGCAGTCCATTTACCATTTACACTTAGTTTTGTTGTCATGGTTCTTATACTAGTTCTGGAAAATGACTACAGCGTCACTATTTTTCTAGCCAGGGCTGTACGCCAGTAGGCTTTAAAAAGTCTTTGTAAGCAGCACTGTATGCACCACGACCCCACTAGTGTTGTGTAATTGCTACACACTGAAAGTGTGAGCTCTAGATCTTAAACTGAATCACACTTGAGTTCACCATATAATTACACAGCTCATATAACCCTCTTTTGTTTTTGTGATTCATGTTCACATGGTCATGTTTTTTTTTAAACATCAAGTCTTTTTTTTCTGATCTTCACTGCAATTGTAGACATTGGGTTCATAATTCTGTTCATTCCCAAAACCAATAACGTTAGCATACATGACTGGCAGAGAAGACTGTTACTGAAGTGCAAGCTGCTGTAACAGGTTGAGCAGCTTCAATCAGCTCCTGAAGAAAAGGATATGTGTGAACCTTTTTTGTCTCATTTTTGTTGCAAAAGTCAAATATTTTCCATCATTGTGCCTAATCAGACAGAAAAGTTGAACACTTGCCAAAATTACAACCAGTAGGCTTTCTAAATGTTGTGTTGGAGTAACATGCTGTATGTCAACTTGACATTGCCATGTAGCTTAGTAGATCTGCTTATTGTTCTTTTTGAAAATGGCACTGGACAGTGGAAAAAAGCACAGCACCAATCATCTGGGTCATCTCCAACATGTACATCTCTGAAGTCAGACTAGATTCACAACAAATGTGTAAATATGCGCTGTGTGTCCAGACAGTAATGGTCTGTCCCTCTCTAGGCATGGTGGATGTGATTTTTGCTGATGTTGCCCAGCCTGACCAGACAAGGATTGTTGCTTTGAACGCTCACAACTTCCTAAAGAACGGAGGACACTTTGTTATTTCCATCAAGGTACACTGATGACCGCCTCAACAGATGGCTGTTTTCCAACCTTTAAGTCATTAACTATGAACTCCAGTTATCGTGTGGTAAACTAGCTGTAGTGATGTCCAGAGCTGATTATAAAACCAAGCAAACAGCTGAGATAAGGCTCGCTGGGATAGTCTGGACTGATGGCAGGATCATATTATTGGACTGATATCTGCAATGTAAATGTTCAAATAAGTTTTCAGATGCTGTTTATTTTAACCCATTAATATACCTTTTTTAAAAAGTGTTTGAGACCCTGTTTGACCATCAGTTTGGAGTCATACTCAATAGACTAAATGAATTAGGGGTCAAAAACCTGTCTTGGATAATGCTACTTACACTATAATTTCATATACAGTACTCTGACTTCTGATCAAGTCCACTTTTTTTATGTCAGGCCAACTGTATAGATTCAACAGCGGCTCCAGAGGCAGTGTTTGCCTCAGAAGTAAAGAAGATGAGTGCAGAGAACATGAAACCACAGGAACAGCTCACACTGGAGCCCTATGAGAGAGATCACGCTGTGGTAGTGGGCGTCTACAGGTACACGAATATCAGACTGGTTTCTCTGACCAGCTCTAAGTATCAACCCTTCTTTACCATGCCACAAGTAAATTATCACTGATGCAGCCAATTGTTTTTAGAAGTCACATAAGTTGAACAGAGATCATCTGTGTGCAAACAAAGAACAACCTGAGAACTTGTTGTTCCTTGTATCTGAAAATTATGTGCAAGTTGCATCGATCGTTTTTGCTTGAAATATTGTAATTCAACCGACCCTGTGGTGGTGTTGAAACAGCCACTTTCACACTATGGTCAGTAACTAACAGTACGAACCATAGCTATATGTAGAAACAATATACAGCGGGAAGATGAGTATTGACCATGTCAAAACATTTTTTTCATTAAACATATTTCCAATGCAACTATTCACATGAGACCAGACAACGGCATTAACTCAATTACAATAAGATGCAAAATAAGAACAGTAAGGGTGCTAATCAGAACAATAGGAAGAACAAGAACAAGGTGCAAATAAGCAACAACGGAGCAAAAATAAAGTGGAATGACACAGGAAAAAGCACTAAACCAGTGGCCAGCCAAAGTCAGTGAGAAGAGTGCCCCAAGGGTGACTCAAAGACAGCTTGTTAGACAGCTGTTACAGTCTGAGAAAACGATAGACAATGAACTCGTACGCCACAGTGTCCATGCACAATCACCTCAGAAGACTCCATTTGTGTAAACAAGGCATGTTGAAGCCTGTTTGAAGTTAGCTGCACAAAATTGGAGAAGGCTGTACATTATTTGGAGAATGTATTTTAAGACAAGACAAAATGGAACTTTTCATCACCAATACAATGTGCAGGAGGAGGAGGAGAAATGGCTCTGCATAAGACCCTAAAAATGCAATACCTAGAGCAGGCATGTCCAAACTATTCCATAAAGGGCCGTGTGGCTGCAGGTTTTCGTTCCAACCAAGGAGGAGCACACCAGGCCAGCCAATCAACATCAAGGGATCACTGAGTTATCAGCTGAAGACTGAGCTCAGCTAATTAAGCTGGTGTGCTCCTCCTTGGTTGGAACGAAAACCTGCAGCCACACGGCCCTTTATGGAATAGTTTGGACATGCCTGACCTAGAGTGAAGTTTGGAACCATTCTGTTCCGGAATGGTTTCTCTTATGGTTAGGGGTGGACGATGACCTAAAAATCTATATCACAGTATTGTTTTTGTTTTTAATACAAACATAGAAAGGGATACTCCACTCAAAACATGTTTCTATCTTTTTCACTCTATTGGCAATGCAAGGGAACATATCTTAAACAATGATTAATAAAACGGATGTGTCCATTGGCTCAAAATAGGAATGAAAATGAGGTATATGTGTCTTTTGGGAGGAGTAGACTGCAGCATAATTTAGGTTAATTAGTAAATGTAATGTGATTCTTTCTCTGAGTCAGACAAGCATTAGGGTTAGGAATCTCAACAGCATTTATTTGGCAGAAAATAATGTGCTAAAATATGCTAAAACATTTATCATAGTGAGTGACAAATCCCCTATTCATGGTGCTGACAGAATCCAAAATATCAAAGGCAAGATGACATAATTGACTAAATTCTTTTCTGCAATTAAATTAACAAATTGTCATTAAAAGACACTTAATAATTTGTCCAAAAAAAAAAAAACCCAGAAGGTTCTAGAGAGATAATTGTCTGCATCACATCTTAATAAGTATTTTACACTAGTCTGACTACAGTTTAACATGTTGGAATAAGAATCACTGTCTCTTTTTCATGAAAGTCACAATGGCAATATTACAGGGTGAGACCTGGTATTTTTTGTAACACTTTCACTTTAATAATAAAATTTGAATAAACAAGCAAACAGCGCTCTATGCAGCAGTGGGAATGGGGTTTCAGGAAGAACAGAAGTTACACTGGTGCATATTTACAGTCTGATCTGAAAGATGGATTATAAATAAACCATTTTTTCAGTTGTTCGCAAGTTTTAATAATTCTCTCCATTGCATAAATATCAATTCATGTGTTAACAGTAGGTATTTCTTTCTTCAGAAGATTTCTTAGAAGCCACCAATATTATTCTGAACAATTATTTATTTTTCCTTCTCTATTTAAGTTGCTCAAACTTAATTGGGTACAGCTCAAAACTAGTGATCTTGGTTTGGAAGACAGTTTCCAGGATGCTATGAACTAAAATCCAAAATGGAGCCACAGTGGGATGCCTCCAAATATATGAATATGATTTGCACTCATAAGATCTCTGACAGTCTGAACTTCTTTGAGGCAGGGGTACAGAAATGGCAATATTTTTCTAAATTCTCTCCAATGATGAGAGCTTGTTGTTCTGCACTGTTGCCCTAGTATGTGCTCCCACTTTTCTGAAGTTGCTGCCGGCTGAAATATAATTTTGAAATTACCTGTTTCGAAAATTTGCCCTCATATGCTCGGATAAATATTTAAAGTAGCTCGTTTTCTTGTGTTGCATCTATTTGATAGGTCTAACGGGAAAATTAGCTGAGCTTTCATCAATTTATGTGAGTGTTGGCCAGCTCATATGTCGTTGCGTTAATTGACGTAACTGTACCATAAACATAACTCTTCCATGACTTACACCAACAACAGCAGGGAAGCGTGCTGTGTCTGAGAATGGCCTTTTTGTAAGCCTGCAAGGTGTGGACATGCAGTGGAAAAAAGATCAACTGTGTCAGAATATGAGGCTATGAAAGGGCTATAATTGTTTGCGTTATCACTCTGCTGATGAAGGCAGCGTTTCATTAACTCACCGGTATTCAGTGTTCTTTCCACCATCTTCTCCTCTGCTTAAGAAATGCTTAAGCCTCTTAAAAGTCCTTCTCCCTACTTCTAACAGGTTTTAAACTTAGGAGCGCTCTCAATGCTTTGTGAAAAATTTTCATCTTTACCAGGATCAAGTCTTAACTGTAAGGGGAAATTCTTAGAAAACGTCATAATTTTCTGAGAATTTTGTCACCGAAAGCAACTCTTTTTACTAGCAATCTTTATGAATGCGACCCCTGTGAGCAACATATTGTACCTTGTCTTATGAGTCCAGTATGCTGTGAGACCACTGGAGGTCTAAGCTTAGCTGTACATCATGTATAAACCATTTTAAAATTTCTGCTTTCTTCAGATTGAATTGTAAAGTGGTTTGTCCCATACCTGTAGTGAACTAATCACCCTGGGTTAAGTGTTGTCTAAGAGCTGGTTAGATAGTGAGGGATCACCAATCTAATTGATCTAGCTTGATAGTCAGAGACCTGGAATTAACTCATTTATATGGCAAGGCCAAAAACAGTACTGAGTTCATTAAAATTGTAACCTGAATGTTTGACTTTTCCACAAAATGTTATTTTTTTCAACTCATTTTTATCAATATTTTCATGATAAAATAAAGTTGCCAAATGGGCTGAGGGTGATAAAGATTAATCTGAACAAGCTTCAACAGCCATGCAACTGTTAGCTTTTGAGTCTGAGATAAAAGTGATTACAAAAAACTTAAACACACCAATGAGAAACTCAAGGCGAGACTACTCGTCTGTTGTTGTCACTAGATTCACTGCAGACACGCAGCAGCTGACTGAAAGAGGAGTTAGTATTTTACAGAGAAATATTACCTGCTTCCGGGTGAATAAATGTTAATGTTACTCTACAAAGGAAGCTAAAAAGGCAACAAGAATGCTGAGCTTTCAAGTTTCATCAGGAGTCACTAATAACGCAATCAAGCACATAATTTTTAGGACTTTAAAAACACACAAAAGGCTATCATTTACTGTGTACTGCCATTAGAAACTGAGTCTAGTTAGCTGATAATTGGCCTGATCAGCCAACATCAGTAATCAATACAAACACACAGACTGTAAACCATTTATCAAACCGATGACTAACCACAGTCCATGAATGCCAAACAACGTTTATCATACCTCAGCAGTTACCTAGTGTTTCTGTGGTGGTGACAAAACAGCAAAAAATATACATACCTGCGCTATTTTAGTGGGAATTGACTGAAAAAGAAGCGAAGCATTTCAGAAATTTCAATTTGTCCCATTTCCAAAACTTTTCTATTATTTGAATTTGTGACTAATTTGCCTAATGCTCACATTTCTTCATATGTTCTTCATAGGCCAGAAGGCTTATGTTCCTTTAGTTCCTGAGGCACTTTTTTGTTTTGCTTCTATTTGTTTTGTGAAAGCATCACATTACACCTACAGTTGAATATAGTGGCACTGCCAACACCTTCATACATCCCTTTAACTGGGTGAAACGGCACCATCTGGTGGACTGTTTAAAGAGTTACGTCTTTACCACTCAATGTACTTGCATTGGGGAAAAAGGAACATGCAGCTCAATGAGGACAAAAAGCAAACAACTGAATGATAAGTTAGTAGTGCAACATAAAAATAAATAATAAAATAATCCAAACAAACAATGTGGCAATACACAACATATACAATGAGCTTTACAGTGTGCAGGTATTTATGTTGACAGTAAGTCGTGAATGTGCATGTTAAAAACATAAGTTAATGGATTGTAAATGGCCAGTCAGTTGATGTTTTGGAGTCAGGGGGTTAGTGACACATGAAAATAACATTGCCAATTTTGATTGATAGCAAAGTGTGAGCAATCGAAAGCAAGTGACATAGTATGATTAGAAGACACGTAGCATGTGCTGTCTGGCTATGGTTTTCATCATTTCTCTGGCTCCTCCACTTGGTTGCGTCTCAACTGTGTTTCTTGTAAATGACACAGTGCAGCACAGTCAATTGTTGGATACCTCTTGCAGCATTGTAATATAAGTCTGCATTCAGTCAAAATTGTTGGTTTAAGATAATACTGTTCATAATTCTCATTCCAAAGTCAAACGTTGTACATAGTAATTTGCCTGGATCTGGGAAAGCGATGGCTTAATTGCAAAGAAGTTGATGAATCATGAAACATGAGCACTCAGACATTTGGACAGGTTGGAAACAAAGCAAATTATCTAAGCACACCTGAAATGTTGATAGAAAGTCATAGTCATTGTGAATTTGGTGTGAATTTTGGTATGTATATATATATATATATATATATATATATATGACTGTTTGGGTAATAACTTTACCATTTACCTTTGTTGTCTCTTCCAAATAAGTTTTACAAAACCCGGGGGTTTTTGTCAACCTTTTAACATCTGCTTTTAGTGGTAATAGCTTAGCAGTGTGGCATGTAAAACCCAGGTCATGATTATGATGACTTGTGTGGCATTAAAATAAAGAGGCAGCGAGAGTACACATTAATATAGTGAATTTGAAAAACATTGATGGGAACAAACGATCCCATTACTACTCCAGTGGTCCATGACAGGCATTATAAGCATTGGTTTCCCCTCCCAACTAATGTTCCCAGAGTTGAATTATCGTGATGCTTTGACACTGACATCCACAACCTCCCAAACTGCAGCAGTTAAGTCTCTTGTTACATCTGTGTGTGTGTGTGCGTGCGTGCATGTGTGTCTTTCCTTCTCTTTTTAATATATTGTGTTAACATGCTCTTTTCTTTCCTCCTCAGACCTCCACCTAAACAGAAGAAATGAGGTGTGGAAAAAAGCTCTGGAATTACCATTGTCAACCATCTTTTTGTACTGAGTGATGTCTGTTGCCCTTCTCTCCTAATAATTTGATGCTAGTGGTATAACTTGTGTTGACAGAATGATCAGTATGATGGAATATGTTGTAATTCACAACAGTTTATGCTTGCTTTAGTTTTTTGACATAACTGATAACTTTGTCTTAATAAAATTGTTTGATTCTTGTTTTTGATGGGTTATAATCTTTGACTAAAGTTCCTTGTATGGCTACCCATATACAGTGCATTTGGAAAGTAGTCAGAGCTTCACTTCTTCCACATTTTATGTTACAGCCTTATTTTATCATTTTTCCCACAAAATTCTATACACAACACCCCATTGTGAGAATGTGAAAGTGTTTTTAAAATGTTTATTTTTAATAGATTTGCTAAGAAATCACATCCACATTAGTATTCACAGCCTATGCTCAATACTTTGATGCACCTTTGGCAGCAATTAGAGCCTCAAGTCTTTTAGAATATGATGCCACAAACTTGGCACACCTATCTTTAGGCCCTTTTGCCCATTTGTCTTTGCAGCACCTCTCAAGCTACATCAGGCTGGATGGGAAGCGTTGGTGCACAGGATGTCTCTGTTCATTGCTGCATTCATCTTTCCCTCTATCCTGATTAGTCTCCCAGTTCCTGCCGCTGAAAAACATCCCCACAGCACGATGCTGCCACCACCATGCTTCACTGTAGAGATGGTATTGGCCTGGTGATGAGCAGTGGCTGGTTTTTTCCAAACATGACACCTGGCATGACGTCAAAGAGTTCAATCCTTGTCTCATCAGACCAGAGCATTTTGTTTCTCATGGTCTGAGAGTCCTTCGGGTGCATTTTACTGAGGAGTGGCTTCTGTCTCGCCACGCTACCATACAGGCCTGATTGGTTGATTGCTGCAGAGATGGTTGTCCTTCTGTAAGGTTCTCCTCTCTCCACAGAGGAACGCTGTAGCTCAGAGTGACCATGGGGTTCTTGGTCCTTCTCCCTGATCGCTCAGTTTAGACTGAGGAGTCCTTGTGATTCCGAACTTCTTCTGAGGCCATGCATTGGGACGTTCAGAGCAACAGAAGATTTTCTGTACCTTTCCTCAGATTTGTGCACTTGTGTACAGACAATTCCTTTGACTTCATGCTTGGTTTGTGCTCTGACATGTGCTGTCAAGTGTGGGACCTTATATAGACATCTGTGTCCTTCCAAATCATGTCCGATCAGCTGAATTTACCACAGGTGGACTTCAATGCAGCTGTAGGAACATCTCAAGGATGATCAGTGGAAACAGGATGCACCTGAGCTCAATTTTGAGCTTCATGGCAAAGGCTGTGAATACTTACGTAAATGTGATTCCTAGTTTTTCCATTTTCAACAAATTTGCAAATATCTCAACCTTTTCCAATGTTGTTGGGGTATTGTGTGTACAATTTTGAGGAAATTCAATTTTGGAATAAGGCTGTAACAATGGAAAAAGTGAAGGGCTGTGAATACTTTCTGGATGCACTGTAGCAGGGAAGTTTACCTTTACACTGTAAACAAGCAATAGGTATTCTGAAGAAAAAACATTTCCAGAAATGACTGTCAATTCAGGTCCTTGGTGGCCCAGTGGCCAGCAGGACCACCACCTGGACCTGCATGGTCATATTTCCTAAATTAGTAGTAGTTAAAGATGGATTTGGAACTCAGATTTATGGTTGCGGTCCTCTGTTTTCGGGGATGTGGACTTCCTAGACTGACAAAGTATGTTTGAGATTAGTTTCAAGTAGGCACATTCCGAGGAAATGAACCAGGTGTCACAGTTTGTCAGATGGCGAACTGCCGCGCTCTCTTCCATACCCTTTACAAAATGCCTCGACGTGCGTTCCTATATTGTATTTTACTACACGAAAAATAACAACGCAACCACGTCAATTTCAGTACCATGTTTTGGAAGTCACTTGTGTGACTCCGCGATGGATTTGTTTTGGCAGCCATTTTGTGGGAAATTTCTCTGGAACGCGCTGGGCCGTACTTGCCTAGTGTCGGGAGTGCGCTCTCAATGCAGCCCCTCTCCTTTGACCGATATTAACATCACGGAGGGGCTGGCCAGCATAGACCTAGATGTAGCTGTGCCTCCTTAAGTATATGTAGTTGTTCCATAGTGTCTGCCTGTATTGTCGGGCGACTCATCGGCTGGCCGCTGCCTGCCAAGCAGCCTATAGTGTCGTCCAAATACCAATGGCAGTGTTTTATTAGACCGCTAACGTTAGCTGTTGGCATGCTAGCTGATAGCTAGCTAGCTAATGTTAGCTTCTTGCCTTTA
Organism: Chelmon rostratus; assembly: GCF_017976325.1. Lineage (NCBI taxonomy): Eukaryota > Metazoa > Chordata > Actinopteri > Chaetodontiformes > Chaetodontidae > Chelmon > Chelmon rostratus. The sequence goes on from NC_055665.1 coordinate 29,022,887, forward strand.
AATTAATTGAACAAGCTGGCGGTCTCGCTAATCCAGCTGGCCCACGCTGTAGTTGTAAGGTGGTCATTTGTATATATGAGAATGATTCTCGTACAAGTATATTACTCTTGCTAAACAGAAAGAAGACTCAGTTTGAAGTGTCGGTGGTTCAGGCGGCGGGCTGCCCACCACCCCTTAGGCACGGCTAGCTGTGCCTCGCCGGCAATCTGTCCCCATCGACAAGCCGCTCTCTGAGCTCTGGAAAATAACGCATTTTTACTGGAAAATAATCACACCGGGATTTTATCGGCAAACAGTTCTACAGTTGGATTTCTGCTGTGGAAGTGGGACGACTGACCCGGGGGAGGGGGCTCGGTTCGTGTGGACGGAGGGAGATAGAGGTTCCGAACATGGCTGCTACGCGGAACTTGGTTCGACACACCGCCTGAGGTAAGAAATAGCCGGTCTGCGTCGTATTTTTTAATTCATGTATGAATGTGGGGCCAACGTTCATTGGTCCCTGTCTCTAAAATGTGTGTTAAATGCTCGAGAGTCAATCAGTGGTAACGCTGCTTGATAGCATAATGAAACCCCTTCCTACGTTATTCGTCCGTCACCCGGCCTCATGTCACCATTCCTCTGCCACTGCTGTTAAGATGGCTTATAGGGCAAGGGGCAGGCTTCGATGAAATAGGTGGGTTAACGTCGGTGATAGACAATGGACCCCGTTTTAACAATTAGGGCTTGGCTGTCGCATCTACAGTAGCCGAGGCGTGCAAAATGATGGACATTACAACGTTACCCCGTTTCACTAGTGTGCGATGTCCTCCATGTCTACCGTTATCACCTCCTGCCCTTCTCGTTTAACGTTACTTTGTGACTGAGTCGTTTTTAACCGCTAACAATCTGGCGAGTCCAACAAGTTTTATGTTGGCCATAAAGAGGCGAATGATCGATGCGATCAGTGTGTGTATCTAGGCAAGTTTCAGTAGCAGTGGTATCGCGACCTGCCTTAAGTTGACGCACGACAGAATGGGAGAGAATGCCGGCAGACCAAAACGGACAGAGATGAATGGGTGTGTTGCTGCATGATGGAAACGTGGTGATATCCAACTACAATGCAGTAGATGACTATATCCTGCTGTGTCGTGTGGCTAGTGATGGCTTTAGGTGTCAAAGCAGCCAGCCAGCAACCCACCGATTGTTCTGTAGATCTGCAGCATTTCATCTGCCATGGCAGCTAACGCCAGCCGCTAGCTCAGCTACCGCATCAGCCCCAGCCCCTACCCTGCCCTGGAGTAGAGGGACACAGGCACTCAGTTGCTTGCAGATTGATACCCCTGGATAAGGAGCAGGACTATGATGAGACTAGTGCTTATATACAGCTGGAAGAATCATTGTTGACCTGATCTCCTGTCTGTCTGAATGGGTCTCTGTGGTCCTCTTTTTGTCGTTGTTTAACAGAGATGCTGTGATCTGGAATTGTTGCCGATTCAACAGTGAGGTTACTGTTTTTCTTGTGGTCAACATTTGAGTCTCAAAATGAACCTTTCTCCCCTTCTGCTTTACTCAGTTATTTTAATTAATTATTTGTCTTCTCAAATCACATCATGGCAATATTGAACCACTCTTACGCATGATTGATTAATCATTTGTCCAAAGGCCATATATAGACATAATGCAAAGATGGGAGAAAGGACACATTTCCTGAGACTCAATCTTCTGCAAGAAGTCTCTTACAGTCCAATGAGGATATGTGCAACTACTACACTATATGTGAGGTTCCAGTGGAATTAGGTGCGTAATCCAAGCAGTTGCAATGTCATTGAGCTATGTAGGATTTACGCGATATTGTTTGTGAAATTTTAATTCTGATTCAAACTGGTATAGAAACACGTCTCGAATAGTGTAAAAACATAGGACAAAATGAGTCTAAATGCTTGCATAATGTTGCTGATTGTTTGTTCTGACGAGATTCCTTCAGTCTCAGTTCCACCATTACAGACAATATAATGAGAACATTCAGTTTGTGCGACTACCTGCTAAGGCACTGAGCTCTGTTCATCATGAAGCCTGTTCCAACTGAACCTGCTGCTTGGCTCCAGTCAACCTCTAGTAGGTTTAAGTGGGAAAACACCTGTGCCCGGCTGGGGGATTACTCCCTTTCCCAACATTGTCAGCGTGGCACAACTGCTTAACCATTACCACCACCACCACAAGCAAGATTTCTGTGATTATGTTTACCATCTGTCACCATATTTTCTAAGAGGACAGAAGAAGGCATACAGTAGCAGCGATAACTAGTCTGAGACATGGTGTTTAGTAAATATAAAAATCAATTAACTTCTTGTGTTGTGTTGAAAGATGCTGTGAACATGATATCTTGTGATTATGTATTGTATGAACATATTGAGCATGGTATGAGCACTTTGAAGTACTGTATCATGCAATACAATGCATCGTGGCACAATATGTACGAGGATATGCGTCACCAACTCAAGAATAGATTGTAATATCAAGTCAGGTCTTGTCAATTAGATCCCAGTCTGGGTGCACAGTGGGGGTGGAGCATCAAGGAATGGCTTTTTTGAGCTCCAGATTTTCAGTGTTCTCTCACAAACTTAACATAATGCTCCATCCCACGGGTACAACGTTAAGTACATTTTCGGCTTGTTGTTACCAATGTAGTGGTTTTGCAGTCATTGGATAAATGTAGTCAACAGACAATGGACTTGTTTCCTGACTGACAGCAACACTGTGACCAGTTCAGGCTGTGCATGAAACAGTTTGACACACACATTTCTAAACTAATTCCAAAAATGATCAAGAACTCCAGTCTGTCTTATTTTTCTTTCCATTCTCCACTTTCTCTCATGGTTTTGTTCCTCTCTACTCTTGTCTCTCTACATTCATGTAGTCAACTTGGATTAATGGCACTGTCACTTAAAATGAACCATTTTGAACTTGAGCAGATGCATCACTTGCCTCAGCTACCGCCACCTAGTGTGGATCTGCATGGATCTGTTTCTGTTCACATCTGTCCATTGACTGCATTCATCCATGCCAGCCACTTAATGTTGATGATGTCAAATAATGCAACTGAATGACAGCATTCACCACATTTAATCAGGAAATTTTAATGTGTGTGGAGAATGTCAGTATAGCCAAGTTCAGACATTTGTTCTTTATTGTAAAGTAATACAAAAACTGAAATGCTTGATGTTTTGAGCATCAAATGCTCCATGTAGATGTCAAGGTGGGTGTGAAAAGTTTATGTAAATTTGTACTTATTCCATTTTCATAGCATCTACTACTATTACTACTACTACTAGAAGTGTAACAATATTGTCAACTCACGATTTGGTTCGATAGACAATTAGGGCTCTACTGAATAGGTAATATATTTTGTCATAATGTTGATGTTCAAATTCTAAATCATCATGTGAATGCTGTGCAGCCATCTTTATTTTCTTCCTTTTTTGTCATGTGTATTTGTCTCATTCCCAGGTTGTCAGATGCCAAAGTGTTTTTCATGCCCCTCTGCATCACATACAGGCCGTAGGCTCTGATACAAATGCACAGTTCTGGTACAGATGCACAAGGTATCCTTCAGCACCTGTATAAGACACACCAGGTTGTTCACTAAAAATGCAAAGCCACCTGCAGCAATTTCCTTAATCAATCTTTTCTTAAACCTAACCAAGTAGTTTTAGTGCCTAAACCTAGCCAAACTGCGACCATTTCACAACGTTAACCATGTATTAGAAAGACTCTCTGGCAGGAATGCTTTACACGACGGGCATTAGGTGTTGAGGAGCATGACAAAGCGCTGTCAGTACTTGATGACCTGGGATGAGAACGTGTTTGTTTAAACACAGAATTATTAGGCTACACTAATATTATTTGTGTTATACTGTTTGTAGAATTAGATTCCAGTGGTGGCTGCATAGGATTGTTTCCAAGCCATGTGATCCAATTTCCAGTATCTCAAGAACGTTGTCCAAAAGTCAGAATGTGTTGAAAAAAGACAGATGCAATCATTTCCAAAATGTATTCTTTTATCTCAAAAAAATATTCTGGTTCAATCCATATTATTGGTGTTTAGCCTTTCAGTAACATTATCAATGTGGTTTGAAAACTGTTTTCTCTTTCGCTTGACACACACAAAGGGAGACACGCTCCTGTGCCAATGGGATGGTCTAGCAGAAATAAGCCTAAAGTTGTGATTACTATGTCATGATTATGTTATGCCTGTACTGGATTAGCATGCTGCCTGTATGTATTTATGTTGATGAAACTGGCACGTTATGTTCATTAAAGAAAGCAGATTTAATGAAAAGAGAGTAATTCATTTAATCCATTGAATAATTTTATTCAAGATGAGGAATTTTTTCAACAATTTTTTTAGGATGATTATGTCTTAAAATATGACCGACATTGGTGCCTTCTAATGCAAGTAGTACATTCACTACAGCCCTTACAGAGAATACAGGGCACACGGTTCTATACACTCTCGATATAATCATCAAAGTAAGAATGAAAACAAACTAAGCTCTCTTATTTGTTTCCTGCTACACGATTGGCATGTTTTCAAACTATTTCTTTTTCTTGCAGTTTTTCCCTACGGTGCAAAATGTAAAAAAATAAAATTTCTTTTTTGTAAACAAGCAAATCACTGCCTTCTTGAAACATATTTTTGGCCTAGGACAATGACAAAAATAAGCATGCTAATGTTTTCAGGCAGCATAGACCTCTGACTGTTCACAATATCTCCTGCTCTCGAAAAACCCAACACTGTCTTGGAACTTAGGTTGTTGATGTGGGCTGTAACAGTTATGTCTGTAGTTATATTGGATCTGTCAGCCTTCAGGAGGACTCTTTAACCTGCTTCCTGCAGTAGGTTGGAATATCACTGACAGGCTTTTATGTACTGAAGCATGTATCACAGAAAGGGCCCTAGGCGCCCCATATAAGGTCTATCAATAATGGCCAAAAATCACGTTTGATTATCCCTTTTGGAAAAACACATAGGGTTGAACCAAATATCTATTTTGGTGTGGTATGATCATAAGAGGGCAAACTAATACAATGGGAGACATACTACTTCTATAGGTGTGTTTATTTCAACATAAACATGTGTTTTAAAAGATCGACATAGTTACAGATTACAAAAAACAAAATAATGTCCTATACATAATAATAATTATTATTCACTCATTTCAGCTTGATCTGCATTTCGTTTTCAATCAATGAAAGTAAGAGAGTTTTCAGTTGCCGCCAGTCCATGTGTCTTGGAAGAATTCAGTGTCCTAGACAAGTGGGAGAAATTCCAGTCAAATATTAGTGAACCCTTTTTTCCTCTTTCCTGTGTGTAAGTGACTAATGTGCACAACAATTTTTGAAACCGGTCCTGTATTGAGCTGCAGCTGCAGCCGCAAAGTGGGCTGCAATGTAATGCCACTGGGCTTTTGTGCTCCATCAATGTAGGTACCCTGAAAGTGCTTGTTTCCATTGACAAGCTCATTGTTATTCCAAGTGTGCAACATTATGAAAAAGATCCAGACAGAGAGAGAACCCTTCATTCAAACCTCAATAGAAACAAAGTCCAACTCATTGAAACCTTCTTGGTTCATCCTTCACTGTTCCAATCACCAACTGTGGTTTGGTTAAAATAAAGTTTTAATTCACAGAATCGGGATAGGTGTGTGAGAGAGAGTGGACGTCAAGCAACTGAAGCAGCTAAAACATAGTGTTGAGTGAGAATATTTTTCATCAGGCATTATGGCTGTAGAGATTTAAATGTAAGTGTAATAGAACAAAAAATATGGATGTGTGACTCATGCATTCATGCTGTGCATTCAGTGCAGCAGCCCAAACTGGCACACATGAGGACCGCCCCAGTAAAGGAAGACCAAGAGTCACCTCTGCTTCTGAGGATAAGTTCATCTGAGTCACCAGCCTCAGAAATCACAAGTTAACAGCAGCTCAGATCAGTTCTAGCAGCAGACCCATCTCTAGAACAACTGTGAAGAGGAGACTGTGTGAATCAGGCCTTCATGGTCAAATAGCTGCTAGGAAACTACTGCTAAGGAGACGAAACAAGCAGAAGAGATTTGTTTGGGCCAAGAAAAACAAGGAATAGACATTAGACCAGTGGGAGTCTGTGCTTTGGTCTGATGAGTCCAAATTCGAGATCTTTGGTTCCAACTGCTGTGTCTTTGTGAGATGCAGAAAAGGTGAACGGATCGATTCCACATGCCTGGTTCCCACTGTGAAGCATGGAGGAGGAGGTGTGATTGTGTGGAGGTGTTTTGCTGGTGACACTGTTGGGGATATATTCAAAATTGAAGGCACACTGAACCAGCATGGCTACCACAGCATTGTGCAGCAACATGCCATCCCATTTGGTTGGTTGGTCATGTATTTTTCAACAGGACAGTGACCCCAAACACACCTCCAGGCTGCGTAAGGGCTATTTGACCAAGAAGGAGAGTGATGGAGTGCTGCGGGTAATGACATCACCGGACCTGAACCGGAAATCACAATGGTTTGGGGTGAGCTGGACTGCAGAGTGAAGGCAAAGGGGCCAAATGAGGTTTAGTCCACACCAGTCGACAAAGTTAATGATGACTTCCCTGTATTCCAAATCGTTCCCCTGCGATACACATCCAACGATGGCTGTATCATCAGAGAACTACTGGAGGTGGCAGCTGGTTGTGTTGTGTCTGAAGTCCGATGTGTAGAGGGTGAAGAGGAACGGAGAGAGCACTGTACCCTGCGGAGCCCCAGTACTGCAAACTGCCACATCCGACACACAGTCGTGAAGCCACACATACTGTAGTCTGTTGTAGAGGTAGTCGATGGTCCATGCAGCCAGGTGACAGTCTACTCTGGCTCCTTCCAGCTTCCCCCACAGTAGTGATGGCTGGATCGTGTTGAAAGCACTGGCTCTAGTGGATGGGGGAGGGAACGGGGATAGAATCAAACCTGTTAAAAAACAGGTTCAGGTCATTTGACAATTCCCGGTCTCCAGATTCTGGGCCCCTGCCGTTGCCGCTGCTGTGGCCTGAGATGGTTTTCAGTCCCCTCCAAGCCTTTCTGGCATTGTTCCCTTGCAGGCGCTCCTCCAGCTTCCCCCTATAGCTGTCCTTGCCTTGCTTGATCTCTCTCTTCAGCACCCTTTTCAACTCAGTTCTATCCCCAGACTTAAAAACCATTTTCTTCTCATTCAGTAGGGTTTTCAGTTCAGGGGACACCCAGGGTTTGTTATTTGGGAAACACCGTACCTATCTGGCGGCACAGTGTTGCCCACACAAAAGTTAATGTAGTCCAAGATGCATGTTGTCAAACTGTTAATGTCCCCCCTGTGAGGACTGCACAACACTTCCCTGTGGGTGGTGTCTCAGTGCCATACTGGACTCATCTGACCATGTCTTCATATACCTATAATGGTTGGCCGTTGTTTACTCACCAAAGGTATGTAAGTAGGTTGCAGATGAACCAGGTTGTGATCAGATCTGCCCTGTGGGTGGAGGGGTAAAGAGCTGTAAGCATCCTTGGTGTTTGCATACAGTAAATCCAGTGTTTTATTGTCTCTGGTGTGACATACTGGGTGAAGGTGGGGAGAGTTGGGGACAGGGAAGCGTCATTGAAATGAGTTGAGGAGGAAGGCCTGGGGGTGCGTTGTCTGCAGCTGTGAGACCACAGTGTGTAAGAGCTCAGATGCTGCTGCCGCGTTGGCCCAGGGGGGGGATGTACGCAGTTATCACGCTGACATGTGAGAACTCCCTCGGCAGGTAATACGGCCGGATGCTAATAGCTAGCAGCTCAGTGTCTCTTGTGCAGCGCTGCTCCTTTACACTAATATGCGCTGGATTACACCATCTCTTGTACACAAACATCACTATGCCCTCACCCTTCCTCTTACTGCACTCCGTCGCTAGCCTGTCCGCTCTCAGCAGATGAAAATAATCCAAAGCGACATGCACGTCCTGCGTGAGTTTGTTCAGCTACGTCTCCGTGAAGCACCTGGCGCTACACTCCTGACACTCCCGCTGCAGTCGGTTAGCGCTGTTAGCTCTTCCATCTTATTAGGGAGAGATCGTACATTCCCCATAAAAAAAGGTGGTATGGTTGGTTTATACCATTGTTGCTTGTCCCGGCACTTAACTCTAGCTCTGAATCACCTTCTCCGTCTCTGTATCTCTGCAGGGATCTCTGGTCTTTCTGCTGGGAGTATGCCGGTGTTGCACAGCGCTAACAGCTGGTCCCGAGTGTAAGCAATGGAGCCGTGGCGTGAATGGGTCACCCAATGTCGTTTTTCCGTTAGTCCACAAAAGAGTAAAAAGCAAACCACTAGTCTCACCAGTTGTACATCCGTAGGAACACGGGATCGACCAAGACTAGTGACGGAAAAAAGATGAGAAGCACACAAGAAAACACTTAAACAGAGAAAAATGGTCTGAGCTGCTAGAACAGGCTGCCACTCGTGCGGCGCCATCTTAACTCTTCGACATGTAGGTTGCGGAGGCCAGGGATCGACCACCGACCTTCTGATTAAGTGGATGACCGCTCTACCTCCTGAGCCAGCATGCTGCATGCTTATTGGCTCACTGACAGGCATGACATTTACGCCTTCAGGTAGTGAATGACGAGGCATTTTTGATACTTGATAGGATCAAAGCAGTTTGGTTGGTGCCAGAAAAGTAGCAAAAGTTTGTTGATAGACTTCACTCTCCAGCACAGTATCATTGCAAAGATATGTTCTATATCTAGGACATAAAAGCTTACTTCATTTTTATGAATTGAGTCAGTAACATTAGTCAATGGCACTGATCCCCACTGATAATTCCACCTGTCGACCAGACCTACAAGTAGGCAGTAACATTGAAGTTTCTTTGCCAAAGTTAGATAGCTAGCATTTGCTGCCAATTTGCTCACACAGTTAGCTAATGTGCTTGACCAAATGAGCGTTTCCACTAATGTTACTTACCATAAGCAAATCGATGATGGTTGCTTGTATGGTGACAGTGTGCTGTTTCCTTTTTACGTGTCTGCTTCCTTAAACAAACTCATGATTAGCATTTACCTGTCTGGCTAGGTTTGGGTGGGTGAGCCCGACAGCAGCCAAACTGGCCCCTGCCATGTATTGCAACAGCTGCATAGTGTTAACAGGAGTGCTGTTTGTGTGAGTGTGTTAGAGTCAGAAAATTTAATTAAATGGCTGAATGTGGGATTAAGGTACCTAAACTGGTCATTTTCCCCTCAAAAAATCACTTGGATCACTTAGATAGCACTGACTTGGAATGAAGTTGGTTCAAAAAAAGAAATACCTTGATGTAGTAAACTATTTGTGCAATGTTAAGGTAGTTTGCTTGCTACATATCTCTGGGGGTAGCTGAGATGTAGACGTCGATGTAGAGAATACGTGGAGAGTCTATTTTTGATGGACGATGCGCCAGTCTGCACAGAGCAGATCGAGCCACATTGGAAGTAAGACACTGGAACGATGTCGCGAATCTGGTAAATTTTCAAAATAAAACCCCCTTTGCAGACTGCTGATTCTACATCAGCAATAACCATGTTTAAAACAGACAAAAAAGAAATCATTTAAACACTAAGGCCACGTACCCATGGTAGAAGTACAAAAATCAAGGGGAAATGAATAACAAAGCTCGGCAGGCAAAACACTCTGCTTTTGAAAAGCGACTTGTGAGGATTGGAGATGCGTGGAGGATGGGAGCAAATACGCATCATATACGCAACATCACAGAGGCGCGCTGGTGGAAATCCCATTTACTGCAACTTTAGCAATTTCTGCTGCCTTCACCTCGAAACACATTTCCACTCACTCATTGGAGATGCTCCAGTCCACTATTACTCATAGCATGTAAACAGTCAGATAGTGCAGTGGGCGGGACATTACACAAGACTACAGAGTGGTGACTGCAGACAGACAGGGGTAGTTGCATCAGAACCAAAGTAGCATATTTTTCCATTTATGTATTGCAATTAGATTAAAAAAACAACAATACCAATAACTGTAAAAATGCTGCATATTGGAGCTGAGATTTGGCTCAGCCCCTCAAAGCATTATTCTGTTAGAGTGGGATAAAACAGCTGTATTTGCAGTTCCGTGCCTTCTAATGTTGTGGCGTCTCACACATTTCGATGTGCCCCTATCATATAACCCAGATTTCAAAAACATGTTGATGAATGAATGTGTTCAGCACTTAAATGTTGCAGCTGGAAAATGCAGACCTGAATTTAATGACTTTTCATACTACGGACAGCTTAATCTATAATAATACATAATTATTATTAGTGTTTTGTATTAGTGATCTGAATGTGCAAAAATAACTAGTTACTCAAGTTATCAAATAAATGTGGTGCAGTAAAAAGTATATTTCTCTCCAACATGTTATAGAATGTAAAGTATCAGAGAAAAGAAATATTCAGAAAACAAACAAACACCACAAAATTGTACTTAAGTACAATATTTGAGTAAATATACTTAGTTACCTTCCACCACCGGTTATTCTAAATTTTGAAGTTAAGATTTTCATTTTTACTGCAAAATATATTTGTTACTGTATATCAGTTATCTGTCTTTTTGAGTACTACTAATTGACATTGGTCCTGAAAAAAGGCTCTCTCGAGCCAAGATGGTAGAAAGAGGGTCTTGTACAAATAAGTTAGAAGATAGCCTAAGTATATGATAGCTTGCAGCGCATGTATCAGCTCTTTACAATGATGACTGTGTGCGCAACGTCCCCAGAGCTGACAGTGTCGTTGGTTTCAGTACTGAATGACTTAGAGAAAACACAGATGGAACTGACTAAAAGGACACCTTGAAGCCCATGATACCACTGTCTGTTATTTATACGGAAAGTTCAAGGAAATGCACTATTAAAAAGACATTTTAAAAAGTTCCATCAATGCACAAGGTTTCCAAAGTCAATGAGTAAGGGTGTTAAATAATTGTAATCCCAATATTGACCAAAATAAGTAGGATTTTTGCCTTAATCAAGTAGCCCTTGTCTGAACCATTCCATTTTGTACCTGGGTGGGATCTGGTAGCTGAATGAGCTACCCTGTCAAAGCTGGTTTTGAGCTATCCTTCATCCTCTCATCTGCCACTGCCTCTAGACTTTCCAGTTTCAATCTGACCACAGAACTAGCCCTCCTTACCACCTTATTGAGTCTGCTGGTTTCCCCAGCCTTGGTGCACCACCACAGTACACCACAGTACACCACAGTAGAACAGAACAGTGCACTGGCTACTAGGAATGTAACGATACCAAAAGCTCACGGTACGATAATACCTCAATATTAGGGCCACGATACAATATTTATTGTTATATTAAAAAAAGGAAAGAAAAAATACTTGAAAAATGTGCTTTATTAATAAATTACTGTATACAGAATTTTTTAGTCATAAATGTTTTTAATTTTAATTGCTTCTGCTTTCCTTCTTTCATAAAATAAAATAAAAGTAGCCAGCCATGACCTAAGCATGTTCAAAAAATTGGCACAAATTGCCTTTGGCAATGAATGATAGAACCATGTACAATTTCACAAGAAAAACAATGCAGCAGTCAGTAGCAGTCCTAAAGAGCTGTTCCATCAGGTGACCACATCCATGATCAGTTTATGTACTGGGAGGTTTAACAGTCTGTTTGGTGGTCAGCTCAGCTCTGGTAGTTGAGCTGTGGTGTAAAAAATGCTGCTGCAGGCCTCACTTGACCAAGCAGACGGCTGGTGACTGCATTCAAACCCGCTTGTGAAGCGATATTTAGAGTATGTGCGAACCGCTTAATGTGCAGGGACAGTCCGCCTTCTCTCGCTGCTACATCCATATTTTGTGCATCGTCTATATAACGACAGCAATACCTTGATGATTGTTGTTATTCATCATGTCTAGCTCCCACTCCAAAACAGCAGACTTCACAATCTCAGCTATGTTGAGTCCAGTGTGTGATAGCAAAAAAGGCTGTGTCTGTTGGAAATGATGTAAAATGTCCAACAGACACAGCCTTTTTTGCTATGACATGAGCTGTGACTGTAATATAGATCTGAGTAACTTGTCAGGTCCATCTGTGCCTATTGAGATGCACTCTGCTTCTTTGAGGCTCTGTGTCACTTGAGCTTTTGTCTCTTGGAGTGACTTAAGTGTGGCCTTGATGGAATTGTATATTTTGGCTCCAGCGTGTTTACTAACCTCAGAAATCGTTGTCGCCACAGAAAACAGCCTGCATCTTGTTATTTCTTCTTCTATTTCTGCTCTCAGACTGATGTGCAGAAGCAGGGCTTCAGGTGCTTCTTTCAGGCTCCTTTGGACTGGCTGAAGCTTCTTCTTCTTCTTGTGATTTTAGCTTTTCTTGGTAGCAATGTGCCAAATGGCTCTCACGTTTAATGTGTTTCTCGTAGAATATCTGACAGTGCACCAATTTTGCGAATCAGCTCCACAGTTGTTCACCTACTGTGGCTAGTGAGGTGGTCCATGATCCAGGATGCAGTGTCAGGGTGCAATTGCAACACCAGATCTCGCTTGGTATACCTCTATACCATGGTATGAAAATTGACAGTTAACATACCGTGTATGGCTTATCTATGGTGTTGAATACTACTGTATTGGTGTTATTATTTTTTCTTTCAAGTTTATATCACGTTTCAGGTGTGTCAGGACATACTATTTTGTGAAATTAAAATAAAGCCTTTGCTCAACCAAAAAAAAACATGTTTTCATTCCTTAATAATTATAATCTTATCGTAATGTGTACAAAAATTATAATCAGAATTTGTATACCACGAAACTGTGATATTCTATCATTATCGTGCATACTGTAATATACTGATACATGACATAATGTGACCTATATGACATGCGGTGGCCAGTGAGGTAGTCCATGATCCAGGATGCAGTGTTGGTGCAATTGCCAGGAGCTTATCTTCGGTGGTATACCAGTATACTGTGGTAAATCTTATATTGTTGCAACCCTACTCATAGTGCTTCCCTGCTTCTCCTGGTGTGAAAGGACCTTGATACTGGAACAATGCAGGAGGTCTCCCATAGTTTGGGCATCTTCCTCAACCCCAGGGAAAGATTGAAGAGGTATTGGAAGACAGCTGCAAGCTCCACAGCACATGTTTTGGGTTCCCTGGGACTGAAGTTGGGCCCACTGACTTTGTTTGTTGCTTTTTCCGAGTGATGCCTTTTTTGCATTTTTGCCTTGAATTCTACACTAGACTTAACATTGAATATAGCATTAGTGCAGGTAGCACAACAACAGAAGCAGGAAGGCATTCAGTGTCTGCCTACCAAATCATCAGTCCCTTGTTTTGAAGTGTTAAATAGAGCACTGCAGTCTTATATAAGCCCAGAAATTAATTAGCATTTTTGCTTTTAAGGTTGCCTCGTCTCAAAGTAAATGGATCTTTTTGAATGATTTTTGGTTAGATGTCTGAAATAATGTTTGTGGTTAACACAAGCTTAAGAGATTTTTCTGTTTTGTTCTGCCACATAAAATACAGCAGTAAATACTCCACTCGTGGATTTTAAAACTTTCACTTGTCTTTAAAACAGTGGTTGCTAACAAGTGGATAAATGAGACTGCAGAGGTTGTCAGGGACAAACATTATGCAAAACACAGAAACTCATCTATTCACTAGTCCGCCTTTATAGCCTTGTTTTTATAATCGCACTCTACAATTCAGTTTTATTTTATGTAGGGCGTAGATCACAACAGAATCCAGCCTGTTTTAATAAATACATGGACTTGTCTTTTTGCATTGTTTTTAGATATGATGTACCTAATTTTGAAATTTTAAATGTTATGTAAGGAAAAAAGGCAGTCATTGACATTTCTTTTACTTGGGAGTTAAGGGACATATCCTGATCAAAGATAACTCCAGGTAATGTAAGTAAAGAAAGTTGCAGGTCATCCAGGTCTTAATGTCCTTAAGACATGCTTGAAGTTTAGTTACCTGATTGATTAAATCTATCTTAATTGATGACTATAGCTGGGTATCATCTGCATAGCAATGAAAATTGCAAACTATTCTCACTCAGATTTTTCAACTTGTAGAATTGTCATTTAGAGTATTTTAAATTATTGTTTTTTTTTTTCAAACTCTAGTGTTATAAATTCTTATTATTTATATAAGTTCTTCGTTCATTTGTTAACCTACATTGCTAGGCAGTGTTTTTTGGTTTTTTTTTTGCTTTGCCACAAGGATGTGACCACACATTGTTGGATGGAAGTTGCTTGTTTTATCATTTCCCAACTGATGTTACCCAGTGGACACTCTGGGTTTGTGCTATAAGGTAAGCTCATGTTAGAATAATTTCCATGTCAACACCTCTTTACATGGTCACGGTGAAACATTTGTGCTGTGTGGTGCTTGAAACAACACTAATATTAATGTTGGCAGCCACATGAAGCAGTTAGTTGACTTTTAATTTGTATAATAATTGAAAATTCATATTTAAGTGTTTATGTATTGACTACTAATGTAACTGTTATTAATGAAATTTTATTAGAATTTTGAAATATGGGGGTAAAATCCCTCTTTCAAGATTGAACAGTACTCTCAGGTTTGAGTGTCCTCTTTGTCTCAAGATTTTCTTTCACCTGAGTTAGGCCATGGGCCAACTGTAATCTATGCTGCAAAAATAATAGGTTGATGAATTGCAAAATACCATAGATTAAAAAAAATCAATAGATTATTATGCAACTAGGTTTGTGGAGTTTAAAGTTTAACTGAAGCCAGTACTAAATCATAGCTTAACATTTTGTAAAATGCAGTAATGGACAAATAGTCATTATAAAGAAGTTATAAATAGTGGGAGCATTAAAATGATCATTGATTTTTTGTATACCTTGATATTTGTGCACTTGGCTATTGCAGACTTAAGAATATCTTATGTTTGAGGGTGTTACATCTACGAAACTAACATCTTGTACATCTTGAATTTTTCCTCCAGAGGAGCTTACAGGAGCCAAGTGCAACTGCTCCATTCGCCATCGATGAAGAGGAGAAAGGAGCAGCAGAGCTTATGACTGATAAGGGGGAAAGAGATCCACAATCTCTCTACAGCTGCTGTAGAGAGCCCTCAACCCCTTACCAACAATGTTGAGGAACAATTGAGTCGTAAAATGGTTGAAGAAGAGCTGCAGTCTGGACAAAGCAATAGGATTCAGCTTGAGATCCAGCCAGAGCAGTCCACAGCAAAGTTAAGGTCTCTCAAGGATAAACAGAATTACTGTTGTAACAGGTATTCTCTCAGCTGAGTGAGAATGTTATTTTGATGGAGTTCAAGATAAAAATATATTTCATTAGGGGTGGCTGATCAGGCAAAAATCCTCTATTACAGTATATGTAATTTTACATCAATGTAACAATACATATATACATATACACACAGCATTGTAACTATATAAAGTGTATGAGAATTGAGTCCAGACATTGTCCAGACTTGTCTTTTCACACATGTAGCACATTTGTCCATGTCAGGCGCATTCTCGTTTACTTAATAAACAATGATGACTGTTGTTGCATTGATATCGATAGTACATGTAATTGGATATATCCGCAATCTCAGGGTAGCGGTGCATACACTAAGAATCACAGTGTGTAAACTCAAGGGTTATGGACACAGTATTGCCAAATCTCCCCTGGTGGACACATTTTTACCATTGAACAGCATATGCCGTTGTACTGTCCAACCCTACCTTCAGTGTTGTATGTAATCATGTTGCTCATTTTCAGGGTTCCATTACTACGTTGGTTGGAACCCCAAAGAACTTGTTCTTGATGACCAAATGTTCACGACTCTCATGAAACTCCATCATAACTATACACACCTGCACCTGGTTGCACTACTGGAGTGTAAACACTGTCAGGAATGTGTCAGTAACATTCACTCTCTGAAACGGGGAAAAAAAAATAAAACCAGCTTGCCTACTTCATTTTTGCACTTCCAAAACTGCAGAATGATGTTGAATTGCACTGACATTAAACTCACTTTCCCCAAGCAAATGGATACCCAGAGAGAGATGGCATTCAGGACCTTTTCAAGTCTGAAGAACTGATTTTGGCTGACAAGGGATTTTTGATTCAGAATATTCTGCCTGAAGAAGTCACAGTAAACATTGCCCCATTCCTCAATCGTGGCACACTGACGCACAGCAAAGTGCATGCTATGAAGCTCATTGCACAGACTTTGATGCATTTGGAGAGAACAAATGTCGGTTGAAAGAATTTAAAATCCTGAAATTCATCCTATCTCATCTGCAGCACTTGTTAGATAAATAAGGTATACCGTGCACTAGTGAACATTCAAAGTCCTTTCGTGAAAGAAGCGGCAGCAGAGCAGTGCCAAAAAAGGCTCTTTTCTTCCATCTGGCCACCAATGAAGGGCTGTTCCTCCAGCCAGCCATCAACAACACAAGGCTCCTGTTCTCCATCCAGGCTCCTTTCCTCCTACTGCTTTACTGTGAAGGTAAATGGACTGAATGTACATTGCACTTTTCCAGTCTGGTGACTACTCAAAGTGCTTTTTTATTTTTTGAAAAAAAATCTGCATTCACACACACATTCATACTATGGCACAGAGAATCAGAAGCAATTTGGGGTGCAGTATCTTGCCCAAGGATACCTGGACACGCAGACTTCCGGGGCCAGCGATCAAACCTCCAACCCTCTGATGAGTGGATGGCCACTCTTCCTCTTGAGCCACTGCACTCTTGTCTCTCTCTCTTATTTTTTCTCTATCCTATTTGATTGCACAGAAATTCATGCCATCTCCTCTGCGGCATTTTGCAGATTAACTGGTTCAGGTATACTGTTGCAGTCAATCTCCCAAATCCACTCATAAAAGTGGCAGCAGAACAGTGCAAAAAAGGCTGTCTTCCTTCATCCAGCCAGCAACACCAGGCTCACTTCATCCAGCCAGCCAGCAACACAAGGCACCTGTTCTCCAACCACCCAGCAGCACCGGGCTCTCTTCTGGCCAGGCAGCCAGCAACCTTGGGCTCTCTTCCTCCCGCTACTTCACTGAGAAGGTCAGTACTCTTGTCTTCCTCTTCCTTTACCCCCTTCCACTTTTCATTAGGGGTGTAACGGTGCATGTATTTGTCCGAAACCATGCACCACAGGATGTTCGGTCGGTTTGGGACTTAAATAGATTGAAGGCATGTCCGTCTCCCCATAGCATCCAAGCAGCCTCTCACTGCAGATTCAGACAGCTGTAACCAATGACCAAAGGACTGTTTGTCACTGCAGACGGTTTAAGTATATTGTCAAAGTGCTTGAGTTGCACTACAGTGTGCCTTCACACACATTTCAGTCAGTCTGTGTTGTCTGCCCTGTATAAACGAATGCAGTTAAATATTTCAGATCACTTTCCTATTGACGATATGTCAATATTTAGGTATTGTTACACTAAAAATTATGGCAAAGGAACCATTGCTGAATATTTTTTTAATAGTTAAGTTTATACTTCTCAAAATAAACAACACATTTTGACACTTTTACACTATGTTTACACACCCAATTACATTGCAGTGGTCACAGCTCCAGCATGATTAGTAACAATATAATAACAGGAAAATAAGATTTCTACAACTTTTTGTTTTCACTGGTGTACCAAAAACATACTGAACTATGACCCCAAAACCGAGGTACATACCAAACTACTGTTACACCCCTATTTTTCATAAAATCATATTAATCTATAAAGTATGTTTCTAAGTGTCAGTGTAACACACCTGTATTGACTGTGTTCTCTAACTTTGCTTCCTTTTCTCTGTCCCATCTGTTTTTATTTTACAGCCGATCCCCCACTAAACACACTTGATTCCGGAGCTAAGAAGAAACACTTGTACAACTTATCTGTACCTATGCTATGTTGAATTTGGTTGTTTGATAAGATCATTAGCTTCCCTATACGAAGGTGCTGATGGGAAGCACGACAATGCTGATCCTTTGCCTCCCAAAATAACTGGTTATGATTAACAAGACTCTTACTTACAAGGCAAGCCTGAGCCAACCATAACTGTAAGCTTTATCGAAAAAGAGGTTGCATTATACTGAAGTGTTGTTGGGTAGATCAAGTGAGGACACTAATACTACACCAGTATTGCCACATCAGGCAGTTTTGGTTTGCAATGTGTGGGGTAAAATGGGCTTGTACCAGGGGGCATGATTTGGGCTGGCTAACCATAAGTTGGGCTGGTTATTAAATACATTTAAAATTACAGTGTATTCAAAATATATACCTGAATTGTACTACTCAGTTATGTGAACCCATCCACTCACTCAGTACAACTTGATGATGACAATGTAATTTTTATTCATTCTGCTGAGAGGACATATGAGTTACCATCATTACCCACCCACCTGTGGCTTACCCTATGAACAAACAAGCTGCAGTATTTTTGCACATCTGTTCTTTCATACTAACAGAAACCTCTATGCTTGCAACATCACAACATCATTGTTTGGCTTTTTAATAGCATGGCATTGTATATTTCTCTCTCTTTCTCCTTATCTCTCTCCCTCTCCCTCTCCTTTTATCAATTTTGGCAGATTTTCAGTAATTATTGGGCAGGAAATCATCAAACCGTTCTGGCAACACTGTCTGCTACTCTCTTTAAATTCATATATTAGACAGCTGAACAAAGTAGTTAAATAACTGAAAAATCTTTAATTGACTGCTTTTTTAGTATGCAGATTATATGTATAGAATAATCAATTATATACAATTCTAGAAAAATCAAAACATCAGAATGCTAGTCTGTAATGATAACTTCATAATAATTTGAATTAATACAGTATATTCACTGACTCTCGATAAACCTTTTCCCTGAAGCTAGCCCTGACAGCACCTTTGAGTAGATAAGTAGGCAGCATTGCTCCACAAGGAAAGACATTACCTTTTTGCAACAACTGCTCAACTTTATTGTCTAGAGTAAAATAAAAAAACACATCTGTGTAGTTCAGCAGCTTAGTTTTGGTTTGTGAGCAAAGAAGAAATGGTGACATGGAGACGGTACAAATATAGTGCTGAGAGAAAGTTGGTTGGGTAATGGTGAGTGATAGATTTCCCTTTTCATATATGGTTTGAGGACGTAAGGGAGCTGCTTCGCACAGTTCAACAACACCAACAGCAACACTGAGAGACACAGGCAGAACCAACTATGTGTCTAATGGCCAACCTGTGACAGTCCTCTCCCCTTATCTGTTTCTTTGGTGGCTAAAATCCTGTGTGTTGAGGAATGAGCGATAAAATTAAAATTCTGCAACCGTCAGCCCCAAAACAGTCAGTATTGTTTTCCATTGAGTGTTTGTCAGAAAGGATTAGCAAATTGTCAATTTGTGTTTTATTTATGTTTTACACAGCATCTCAACTTATTTGGGAATCAAGGTTGTGTCAATACTGTCCTTTAAAAATCAGCCTCTTTGGACTAACTTTTCACTGTGGGAGTGACAGCTGCCTGAGTACAAAGGAAGGAGGTTCTTAGGTTGTGATTAGATCATCCCTTGGGGGAGAGAGGTGAGGAGTTACATGCCTCCTTGGTGCTGGCAAAAAATATTTTCAATATTTTATTTTTTGTTTATTTACATTACCAATATATTTGCCCATACTTTCAGCTCGGAGCTGTGGGCGACCGGTGAGTTTCCTACATTTATTGATTAGGCTTATATTCAAAATAAACTCACATAATATCAAGGAATATTCTGAAAGTAGAGTGAAAGAAGAGTCAATCTGTGATGTGCCTGGCAATGTTGGAAGAAGTGAAGAGTTGTGCAGGCTTTGTTCAAACTGCAAAGTCTTGTGCTGCTTTATCATTTTAAGTATAGGTACATGCATAACCCTCAGCTACACTATTTTTATTGTTTAACGGAAAAATATAACTATGTCTTCTGCATTTTTTTTTCCCTTTCTGAACTAAGACTAGCCTAATTGCCACGTTAACTCGTCGTAAAACACACTTCATTCACAGTGGACAGTAACAAAATAAAACTCATCAAAACTGTCTTAGTTAATCTTTCCACTGTTCCATCATCAACTCTAGTTTCCTCAAATTAAACCCTTCATTCACCGAGTTAGATGGGGACAATATTCTGGCTCTACGTGCTGTTTTCCCCACTGCCTTTCTATGTCGCTGCTACTGGGTGTGATCGCTGAACAGTTGGTTGCTGCACCGCAGCCCTGACTCATTTTTCAAAGGTAAACCATTAACTCCGGAAAATATAATGATTCCGCCTCTCAAAAATTAACAAATGATGGTCTCCAAGTCAGTCGCCAATAATTATAATAATGAGAAGAAGAAGAATGACAAAAACAAACTTAATTTGCATAGCAGCCTTCGTACAAGAAACAACAACTCACTTGATAATGATTGAGATAGAATGAGCATCAAAAAACATGATATAAAAAAAGTGAAAGTTAAAAAAAACACAACTTTATTTGAACAACACAACTTTATTTGTGTAGCCCCCTTCATACAAGAAAGTATGTGTTTTACAACAAAGAAATCAATACACCAAGTGCTTCACATGAAAAAGACAGAATGAATATAAAAACAGGTATAAAAAATTATGAAAATCATATATATTCATTATATACAAGATTATAAGAATACTGTTGCCTTGAGAAAGGACGGCTCAGTTTCTCAAAAAAGAAAATCTAATTGCACGAGTCAGATATGGATAAAAAAGTGTTTTTTGTACTATTAAAAATATATAGCACAGTAAAAAATATGTAATATTGCACAAGATATTTGCAAAGATGTAATGGACATGAGAAAATGGTAAAACATAACAGTAGTGCAAAACATAGCTTTGTGATGTGATGTGTGAAACAACATCATTACAGTGCTACATTAAATGATGCTGGAGTTAAACAGCCATTAGAATGAAGGAAATGTGGTTGCGTTCCATCTTACACTGTGGATGCAGTAGTCTGTTGATGAAGTTTTTGATGGCATCTGGGAAAATGTGTTTGTAGAGATGTACCCATATTCTACAGGACATGACTTGAAACAGTGTCGAACACCTGCTTTACAAATGCTGTAAGTACAATTTCAATATGTGAGGTGGACGAGCCAGACTCAGTGGCATCTTGTAGAGGTGAGTTAATGTAATACAGGTTAATTTTCTTGTGATTACATCTTTTTTACTGAGTTTGTTGAGTTCATCTGTGTTAACATGAAGCAATGGTTGCTCTAATTGAAGTTAGTTTGTGATTGAAGAACAATGCAAGTTCTTCACAATTTGATGCAGAGAATTGCAGATGGGCATCCAGTAGCTGGTTGCTAGTGGATAATAATATGCTATGAGTTCTCAACACTGTCTGTAATAATCTTACACCATTTTAAAAGAAGTGTCAAGCATATGTATAAGGCAAAGCGTAAAGATGCCAGACCTGTATCAGTCATAGCTAGTTAAAGGATAACTTTCATTTTTTTACAACCTGGACCTTATTTGTAGCATTAAATACGACCATTTACTCACCCAGACAACTTTGGTGGCATTTGGAGTCGTTTTGAAGGCCTGGGTCTGAAGGTGACTCAGAGTTCACTGGAACTAAAGGGTCTTGCCCAAACCCTGAAAAAGAGCCCCCAGACCATTATCCCTCCTCCACCAAACTTTACAGTAACCACTATGCATTCTGGTCTGTAGCATTGTCCTGGCACCTGCCACACCAAGATAAGTAAAGAGTGATTTGTCACTGGCACTGATACTGTCGCACAGACACACAGACTTAATATCTTGCAAGCAAGCATAGCTCTTATTTTAATCTATGCAGCTGCCTGCACTTGCTCTGTGCAGGCTTGAATCTCACCTGTGTCTTGTGGGTGTAACTGCGAGCTAAAGCATTTATTTACATGTCATGTATTTGTTTGACAATAGGTATGTAAATGAGAGGTGGTTGCCCAATAAAAAGGCACTGAATGAATATATTTATCTACAGTTTGCAACCTAGGCGGAGCAGAGTGTGCTGCTCTCTGAATAAAGCCAGAGACAGTCAGCCCACATGTCCCATCATGCCTAGTGTAAGACTTAGTGCATTTGTTACATGTGTTGTTTTATATTCTACAATACAAATTTTACTTTTTTATATGTTTGTAATGTGTCTTCAGAATTTAGGGGTGTAAATCATGAGCTTCATCATGATACAACATATCAGTTTGAACAACGATACAGTATTTGCTGATATCACAAAGTCTTCTACAGTGCTATTTTGATTTGATTCAATTCAGGGGCTTATGATTGATATGGGACAACACCATATGCCAATTTAATACAATCATTTACATTTATGTCAACTCACAAAAACCGTACAAAAATACCTTATAGTCCAAAATTAGTAAGTCATCAAGCCAGTTACTTGTTATACAGTACATCACAAGCAACTGCTGAGGCTGCTTCTACAGTATCCAAACATCACAAATCATTCACAAACACAATAGCTGGCTGGACTACTAAAAGATGCCAAATTTGAAAAATTTCATGTAGTTTCAAAAACTCAGCAGCCTTTGAAGTCAGCGACTGCAATGTACATGCAAACAAGGCACAACTGATGACTGATGCTCTTTCAAGATTGTACAGACTCTGAATGCAAGTTTCACTGAAGTGCTGTCTCAATGGAATTGTACATTTTGGCTCCAGAGTATGCAGTAGCTCACAAAAACAATCATTCGTAGCAACACTGTAAGGCCTCATGCAACTGAAATATGAAATGGCAGCTGTGATGCTCATTACTGCTTTAGAGTTGTGCTTCAGTTTTTGTAGAAACAAGCTCATCAAAACTGGTGAACAGGCGGCATCTGACAGGTTAACACTAACACCATGGTCAGTCCCTTGTTATTTAGGTGCCGGCCAGGTTCATCATGTGTATTTGATCTTGTAAGGGCTTCATTGCATTGTCTTTTTCTTTGTCTGCTTGCTATTGTCTGCCTGGCTCTAGGACTGTTTGAATGTTTAGGAAGGAGGAAGCGGTGGTACAGACATGCCGTGGGAATTTCAAAATAAAGGTGTAAATTATATATAAGATAATGTTATAGACCAATGTTTTTACTTTCTATCAATGATAGCGAGTGTACGTTGTTAATCATTGAATTGATATATCAATCTAGATGGATGGTACATTACACCCCTCTTTACTTCATTTTTGTGCTGGTTTATAGTTTTAACCGTTAGTGAGGTGGTTGTTGCATTTCTTGACTCCTAACTGTGATTAACCATATTTTTGGAAAGTTGAGTTCAATCACACGACAATTACACAAGAAATCTCTTAAATAGAACCTGTCTGACAAAGTGAAGTAGGCTAAAAGAACAAGAACAGATGAGAAACAAAGTCATTGACATCTATCAGTCTGGAAAGGGTAACAAAGTCATTTTTAAGGCTTTGGGACTCCAGCGAACCAGAGAGCCATTATCCACAAATGGAGGAAACTTGGAACAGTGGCGAACCTTGGCCAGCCTACCAAAATTTCTTAGCGCATCAACGACTCATCCAGGAGGTCACAAAAGAACCCAGAACAACATCTAAAGAACTGCAGGCCTCACTTGCCTCGGATAAGGTCAGTGTCCATGATTCAACAATAAGAAAGGGACTGGGCAAAAATGGCATCCATGGGAGAGTTCCAAGGCAAAAAGAACACAAAGACTTGTCTCACATTTACCCAAAAAACATCCTGATGATCCCCAAGACTTTTGGGAAAATATTCTGTGGACTGACGAGACAAAAGTTGAACTTTGTGGAAGGTGTGCGTTACATCTGGCGTAAAACTAACGCAGCATTTCAGAAAAAGAACATCATACCAACAGTCAAACATGGTGGTGGTAGTGTGATGGTCTGGGGCTGCTTCAGGACCTGGGCGACTTCCCATAATTGATGGACCAGAAAATCCTGAAGGAAAATGTCCGGCCATCAGTTTGTGACCTCAAGCTCAAGTGCACTTTGGCTATGCAGCAGGACAACGATCCGAAACACACCAGCAAGTCCACCTCTGAATGGCTTTGAAGGTTTTGGAGTGGCCTAGTCAAAGTCCAGACTTCCAATTGCGATGCTGTGGTATGATCTTAAACAGGCCGTTCATGCTCGAAAACCCTCCAATGTGGTTAAATTAAAACAATTCTGTAAAGATGAGTGGGCCAAAATTCCTTCACAGCGATGTAAAAGACTCATTGCCAGTTATCACAAATGCTTGATTGCAGTTGTTGCCACCAAGGGTGGCACAACCAGTTATTAGGGTTGGGGGCAATTACTTTTTCTCATGGGGCCAGGTAGGTTTGGATAGCTTTTTTCCCTTAACAGACAAACTCGTCATTTAAAAACTGCATTTCGTATTTACTCAGGTAACCTTTGTCTAATATTAAAATTTGTTTGATGATCTGTAACATTGAAGTGTGACATATGCAAAAAAGTAAAAAATCAGGAAGGGGGAAATACTTTTTCACAGCACTGTACTTTCCCACTGCACAAATTCTGTTCAAACTTCTTGTACACAAGCACCCAGCTTTCACTCGGACACTGAAAAGATAGTCCAAAGACACTGATGAGGCTTTTGAAGGGCTGTATTGATACAACCCTGATTCCCAAAAAGTTGCCATGCTGCTTCAAACATAAATAAAACACAATGTAATGGTTTGTTAGCCTTTTCTTCACACTTTCCAAGAGGAATGGACAAAGGATTTTTTTTTTTTTGTCCAAGTAGAAGGCAAGCTTGTGTGCCCAAGTTACAACACCCTCCATCAATCACCCTATCGCTCATTTACCTTTTGACACACTGATAACACTGATAGACACACCTCCTAATTTTAGTGCTGTACATTTTTGGGTTATTGTATGTCAAGTAATAGACTTATACACTCTTCAATTTAGCTTGCGCCTGAGCTCCACATGATCCAAAACTACTACATCAGCCGTCTGTATGACTCAATTTACATTGAGAGTTCCTAAGGTCATCCTTGAACACAGACATACAAACTGAATTGACAGCAGTCCACACTATACACCTGATGAATACAGTCACCCCAACATATAGAAGGATGCCGCACAACCTTCAACCCAACCAGCTATGCCACTGTAACATCAGGAGGGGGTAATGCACTTCAGCACAACTGACAAATTACAAATGAGCCTTTTATTGTGGTTTTCATCAACTCATTTTTTATATAGTATTGTCTGCCAAAGTAAGAAAAATTACTGCATGTGGGGGTTTTTTTTTGTGCTCTTACTGACTTGAAGGGAACAGGGCCAAGTTGGGTAGTGACACATATTTCTGTGCGACAATCAGCAAAAACAACCTATGAATCCGAAATCTGGTGGCAGGTGTGGGTGTGGGGATGTATTTGAATGTTTAAATCTTAATTGATAACTAAGGATTTTTTCCACACTTGAACTTTGTTGTGTATTCATAATGTGATGGAGAAATAGTTAAATTATGAGTTGTACACGGTTATTATTTGTTTGGGTTGTAGATTTAGAATCTGTTATTCACAACTTATTTCGCTGGTAAAGGTGTTCTCTCGCAATTTATTAGTGTATTTCCAGAAAGTTGAGAGTCACAAGACAAATTAAACAAGACTAGGTAGAAACCCAGTATAGGGCTGGACCTTGTTTGTTCAGTGTGCTCCTGAGGATGAGGCTGAGGACTTTCCAGGCCTCGCTGTAAAGCTTTGTTTATAGTGGATGCAGTGTCCCCAGCATGAGGGTGCACGCTCCAGATCACGCCTCTGTTGTCATGGCGAATAGTCATGCCCCTCACAATTCTTGAGACTAAATGTTCAGTTCAAGCAGGACTTTTCATTTCGAGATGGACAAGTTCATATTTGCTTTTTTTTTCTTACTTTGTTGAATACAAAAGTTCAAACAGGCAGCTGGACAACATGACATTAGTTCATTACAATACAATTTAGAACATGACTGCCACAAATACAGATAAAAGCAAATAAATTAAGAAGCTAAATTAAGAAGAATGGCTTGTGGTGTATGTATTCTATATGAGAAGATATACATTATACAGATATACTGTATGTGTGTTAAGCGTGAACATTGCTGCTGACAGATGTTTCAGATTTGTCTTTCTTGTCTTAAAAACACACACCCCTCATTTTGTTGATAACATCATCACCCTAGAATTGCCATAGACGTACACTGAATCCAAAAAAATAAATAATGAAGTGCAATTGATCCAACAATTGTGTCAAAGGAGGACACACTGCTTTGTAGCACATAGTAAATGTGAACACATCTGACAAAGGAAGATGCAGTGATGGGCAATTTGATTTGTATATAGTGTTATTTTCTGTGAAGTATTTGTTGTGTTTTGCTGCTTTGTTGCTCTGTCATGTAACTATAATTTCCCAGTTTTTACTCACAATAACATATACTGAAAGCATATAACCTGTGGTGTATTGTGGGGGTCTGTTTGTATGCAAATCAACTGTAAACACATGAATAACAATAAATATATTTCTGAAGAACATTTAAGAGTGCATAATCATGTTTAGAATTACAGTTGCAATTGAAGCACTCACAGGTCTTGAAGTGTTGAAGTTGAGTCAAAGAGAGTCAAGTGGCATTTAATGTGTAGGTATCGAAAGGAGGTGTTGATTAAAATGTACGCAGTAAAAGCAGTTGCTGTTTCATTTGAAGTGAAAGCGGAAAAAGTGTTTTGGTTAGTTTGTGTGATCATTGATCTTAACTGCTGTGACCACTAAAGGTGGTTGTAAATGAAATGTGTAAAGGAGCCAGTATACTGCGTCATATGTCAGATGGTCATGTAGCTTCAAAAACTCCCTCCCCCCAGACCTTGGTAATGTTGAATGGAGGAGGGTTTGTGTCTGACCATCTCTGTTGCTTTCTGAAATCGACGATCCAACATTCACAGCGACTTGAGATTATGATACAGTCTATGATACAGTATGATACAGGCTACAGTTTTAAGGTGAGAATTGAGCCAGGGTTTGAATTTCTCTCCAACTTTTTCATTCTTGACACAACTATTTCATTAATTTCTTTCACCTTTCATATGGACAACAAGGTGCAACACTATAAATGTCTTTAAGGAGAGAAAATGTCTGCTGTTAGCTGCTATTATATTTAAACAATACTGTTTGCTGTTTTTTCAATCCACTTTCTAGTGTGGGCATTCAGAATACCTAGAAACACTTAATTTCCCACGTTCAGACAACACATCTTACTAACTAGGGCTGCTGACACTTATCCAACCCTTAGGCTGCGTTCAGACCAACCTCAGTCCTGCATGAAATAAAGCAGCCCTCTCATTCATTTGAATGGAGCCAGTCTGTTGATGCAGTAGGGGTGCCAACACAGGGCTCCAGTAAAACAACTTGTGCTGCAACATCAATCATCAAGGCACTGTGTTGGCCAATCTAATGTATGCAAACACACATTACTTTTGGATTACTTTGTAACATGAATGCCAGAACCATAAGCAGTTGAATTGCAGTTGAAGTGTAAGAGCTAAAAGCTTTTGAACTCTTGGATGAATGTGGAGAAAGTAGTTGAAATGTCAGTTGAGGTGTTGAAGCTGAGAGCAGTTGAGAGCGTCGGTAGCAGATTAAGCAGCAACAGAAGAAATCTCAGAGTCATATCTCAACAGAACTTTATGTGACTTAGTTATCATTAGAGGCCATGTGAAAAATGTTTTTTTTTTTAAATTGGGGGTGAACCTACCTTTAAATGATCAGATTGTATATACATTTGCTTGAAAACATGTACAAAAAATATTTAATAATATGTTCAATAATATGTTTGATATGAATCTTCCCTGCTCTTGTACTGACATAAGGATGGGGTTCAATTCAGTTCAATTCAATTTTTTTATATAGCGCCAAATCACAACCGAGGTTGTCTCAGGACACTCCATATAGAGCAGGTACAGACCAAACTCTTTAGCTACAGAGACCCAAAAATTCCCTCATGAGCAAGCACTTGGTGACAGTGCAGTCAGATGTCATTGTCTCCATGAGAACTGAGCAGATTCCAATGTTGAGTAGGACTGTGAGATATGGTTGAAAGTGCTGGAATAAGTTGGTTAGTGAACCTTAAGCTAAAATCTTTTGTCACTTTATCTTTGTTTTTGAATCATTTTATTGAGAGAGTAAACATTTTGAACCAGTACATACCCAATCCTAACCATTAATCTAAACTTATTCTAATTTGTTCTACCATCATGGTGATGGCAGGTGTGGTAAAATGAAATTTGATGAATTAGACAAAATGTCAAATATTATAAAGTATAAGGGGTTAAATGTGACCAATGACATAACCTCATTCATACACACACAGGAGCTCAAGCTACGAGGAATCATTCATGCTCTGGCACAAAATATTGATGTGTGTATGTCTTGTCTCACAAACATAGTCCAAACATCTGCAACTAAAAGGCAAACTATTTTACTGGTTAATGTGATAGACTTCACCTCCACTTTCTTGTAAAGCCTCTCATCTTGTGTGGCTTTTGTTTATTTCAATCTGTCTTTCTCTTTTTGTATGTGTGGTGGTAATTTGGACGAGGGGGTCGTTGCGTGTGGCCCCTCCACCTGTCCTTACTGGGACTATTTCTGGGTCTCACACTGAACCAGACTATGTCTCGCCTGGCAACAGTGCCTGTATATATATGTATGCACTCTGTGTGTGCGTACATGTTATTCCGGTCTTGACTACAAGCTGTATAGGCTCATATGGACTGGCTGTAACAGCAGAACAGTGACCCAGATGAACCGTTTTCTATAACAGTGATGAAGCTAATGTTGGTACCATGTTCCAGTGTCAATTGGCATGACATGTTGGTCTGATATATGCAGTTTGTTTTCATCATATGCTGGTGTTGAATGATTTTCTAATGCAGAAAGTAGTTTGACTAAACACATGTAAAACGCATCATCAATCAGTACATGACTTCATTCTCAGTAAAAGAAGTGTACCTCTTGTAGTGGATCTTGTCAGATTGTCTCATTAGGTCCACCTGTCATATGACTTTACAGATTGTTGCAGAAGTCACATTAGTTTAGTTGCATTTGTTTACTAAAATATTTATTTAGGTCATAGATCAATGAATCACTGATGTTCTCTACATTTAAGACAGTACATCTTCACATATTGCTGTTTTAAGACCTAAGGGCTTCCAGACTGGCCCCAGAGAGAAGAAAAGCTGGCACACATTTATCAATATGAACACTTGAGTTCATAGAGGAATTCCTCACTTATTTTTAAGACAAACAAATCATGTGACCAAATTCTGTTGGCTGAATGAAGACCATGGGATGTGGTTGAAAGCCAGTAAGTGGGTCTTTGAGCTTAGATTGTTTTGTTACAGATACTATTTCCAAAGGTCATTAATGAACTTCCATGCTTAAAGGAGAATTTGGTTTGCTGGCTCGCTGTGTATGTGATGGTTGGATAATATTGATGTTACATTTACTCTTACTGTAGTTTCTATGTGTTTGTCCTTGGTTTAATGGGAACTGAATTTAGTGTGGTTTTATCATGTAAATCTACATTTTATTGTTTTAGTAATGATGTTTTTCTTTCCTAGAGGTTCATTCTTTTTTCTAATATATGAAGGACCAAGAATACATGCACAAAACATCATCTGGTATTAATTCAACTTCAGATATAGCAGTTCAAATATGTTGGTACACAACAAATGTGCTTTAAGCATGGTCTTAGAGTACTTACTGTATGTATAAATAACTACATTATAAGCCTGTGTATGTGCATGTTATTGACAATGTCCCATACAGTATTAACACGTCACAATCCCCATAAGTCTTCATAACCAATATTGATGGTTATTGGTGTCTTTTGTGAACTAATAGAACACCGAAGTTAAAGAATACAGGGTAGAAGTTTGCAAATGAGAGTAAAAACAACAAATACGGATGTTTCCATACAGGTTAATGAACTCTTTGGGTAAAATGCCTAAAAATGATGCAAATCATATGCTATGGCCTTCACAGTCACTAGTGGTCAACCCAGCTGAACACCTATGGGAGATTTGCGAGTGACATTATTAATTAATTATCATTATCAAATCATTGAATGTTTAGCAGGTATGGTCTTGTTGGCCATCTTAGCATGCTAACATATGTTCACCACATATGTAGCCTTCTGACACAGTAACCATCAAACATAAAGAGCAGCTGAGGCTGATGGGAATGTGATTATTTGCAGGTACTGAACATATTAAAGGATGATGGTCAGAGGATCATCAAGTTATTGTCGTTCATCCTGAGGAGAAAATAAATGTCTGTATCAAATGTCATGTCCATACATCCAATAGCTATTGAGACAGTTCATGGAAAAAACTAAAATGTCAACCTCATAGTGGAAAAATCAGGGGATCATCAAAGTGATGAGGCTATATCGCCTAGAAACCATGGGTATCATGGGTACCAAAATGTATTTCAAGTCTGGACATAAATGATGGTCAGACTATCATTGAGTGTCAGGCTCACAACAGTGTGGCTAAATACCTCACTAAAAAACATTCAATAAGCACACAGTTCTATTATCTGTGGATATGGGTTAGGGTTAGTGTTAGGTAGTGACCAAATCATTTGCTGCTGTCAGGATGAATTTTATATCCCACTGAAATTACTTTCCTATACTTTGGAATTCGAATCAATTTTTTGGATCAAAACATAACGTATTGATTATTCAAATGCCATCTCTGCCCTGAAAAATTCAAAACATGAATAACTAGAAAGCTCTCAGAAACTGCATGAATGTTTTTGTTTTGAACAAATACTTACACAATACAAACAATCATCTATGTTACTTGCATCTGCTTTGATGTATGTTCATTTCGTGACCGTCTCTCCGGGAAGACATTCATAGTGTTGCACTTGGTTGTTCATGTGAAAAGTGTCAGCAGTAGTTGCATAGAGAATAAAAAAAGTGAGCTTTTGAGAAAGACATCTACTGTCTGACCTCCACACAGCTGACCAACCATTGCATGAGGAGGGCGTAAAAGTCAGATTGTCTGTTTCGGAAAGTATGAAAAATTCTGACACCTGAAAGTTATGGGAGGAAGATGAAAACTGTTTTACCATTTGACAAGAACTTTTGTTGAAGAACATTGCCTCCTTTTGGATCATTGTTATTAAGGATAATTAAATTGAAAAAAATTTAAATACTCAAGTTATACACAAATTGTATTGAATTTAACTAGAGTATATGGTATTGAACTAATGTACATTACGTTGTACCACGGGGTAGTGGCAGGCATTTGGAAAAGTTCAAATTTGAGTAAGGACTAGTATGTACGAAGTCTGATATGAATTGGTCAAACTTTGTATTTCTATCCTTTTTTCTTCCAGTTTGGAATGGCCTGTTACCTCTGCTCTGTGCTTCTTGTGGCTGTTAGCTCCCACTGTAGACAGCCGCAGGTCTGCTTTGATCCTTTTGGAGTCACCAGACATTTTTTTTATTGATCACTGAGGATGTTCAGCAGGAGGATGTAATGTGTGTGTAGGTTCACATCACAGTCAGAGGAAACTGGGGATGCTACATAAATATATACTCTATAAACATACAAGTGTGTATGTGTATGGTGTGATACACAGATGTCAGTGAGCTGCCATAGTCCCCAAATAAATAAGAGAAGAAGAAGTTGTCATTTTCTGTCTTTGGATGGAGGGCTTGCTTGCTGCCATTCAGTGGAAGTGCCATTTGAATTAATAAAAGAATACATGTATTTCTTTTGTGTGTATATATATATATATATATATATATATATATATATATCTCACTGAGGATGTTCAGCGGTACTCACACACACAATTTCTATTGATATTTGATATACATTTTTAATACAAAAATGTGCCATACTCAAATTAACGTGAGAACTGAGAATTAATTGCCGGGATCATGCAGTATTGTAGTAACTGTAGGTCCATAAATGAGGTCATGGACAGTTCAGGTTTAGAAAGTGTAAGCTACAGTTAAAACAAAATATTGCAGGGTGCCCACAGGTAGCTTTACTGGTACAGCATGCGCCCTATATACCAAGGCTGTGTTCTCACCACAGTGGCCCATGCTCAGCTCAAACCTGTGGCCCCTTGCTGCATGTCAAGCCCTCTCTCTCTCTCCACTCCGCATTGTGCTGTGTAATGAAGGCTAAAAAGCCTCAAATTTTAAACATAAAAAATAAAAATAAAACCCCAAACATAATTATAAATAGTTTTTGTACTGGATAAGAGCCTATTTTAAATCTGGAGTCATTTTCTTCTCTAATCAGTCATTA
Organism: Chelmon rostratus; assembly: GCF_017976325.1. Lineage (NCBI taxonomy): Eukaryota > Metazoa > Chordata > Actinopteri > Chaetodontiformes > Chaetodontidae > Chelmon > Chelmon rostratus. Next base: position 29,055,160 of record NC_055665.1, read on the forward strand.
GACAGGTAATAATGAACAGCTGAATGAATGAATTGAAGTAACCATATCACCATTACAAACACAGCTACAACAGAGGGTCACACGAGCATGCATGGCACTACTATCACTGATATAATGTACTGTGTATCATGATGTCAGTCAGGCTGATTTTCTTTTCTATTAATTATTCATTTTTTTGTGTATTGATGCTGCTAACTGTAGTAAGTTACCACAGACTATATGTCATTTTACATTAGATCATTTTAAGCTGTTTTGTGTCATTGTGCATATTATTTTTTGATTAATAATTGTTATTTATTTCCATTTATAGGTTGTTGTTTTTTTTTTTAACTGTGGTCAATCAGTTATAGTGTGGAGGCAGCATAGTTGTGTTTTAAGAATTTTCCCTCCTTGCCAGCTTAATGTACATTTCTGGCATTTGTGTGAGAAAAACATCAGCAAGGGCATGGGCAGCACCATTCCCACAGGCTTTAACCCAGTCTTATATTTTATTCCTCTTTGCCTGTGTCATTCCTGCTTCGTTTTGTTTTTGTCTCTCTGGCACCGCCAAGTGAGAAGGGTATCTCGGAGTGTGAAGTGCTCCTCCACTCCTTGCTGAAAGCACCCTGCAGTAGCAGCATGATAATTTTGTCTTCCCTCTGCATCATGTTTACCTAGCAACAAGCATCACCCGCGGCTGGCCATCCCATTGGTCATTTGAAAACGCACCGGGGACCAATGGCAGTACTGTTGCCATGGTACAGTGTATAGTTGCCGGGTGGAATTTTGCTGCAAGGCACGTGAGTCTCAGAGTCTGCTTGCCTCCTCACACTGCTGTTGTAATCTCCGTTGTCTGGTCGTTAGTACAGCTGAACGCAATTTAGTGGAAGCCAGTCAGTAACTCTGTGAGGGGAATTACTAGCGTTTATTCACATGTTTAGTTATATAGCTGTTTCAGCGTTTCACAACTATCAATACACCGAGAAAGAAAATGTGCTGTGCAGACAGCAGGACACGACTGCATCAAAATCCACAGCCTGTTTAAATCCACTGTTAAAGAAGCTACTTTTCTGCCGGTGAAATATAATGCAGCACTTCCTAACAATGTTCTGGAGCAGGATTTGAGGTTATAATGAGGTTTAAAAGCTACTACAATTATCTAGAATATTTTAAATCAAAACGACAAAATCAATAAAAATATATAAAGAAGTCAAAACGTCTTTATTAATCATAATATTATTAATATTAATAATTGAAATAAGGATATATTTCAGAATGAGAACTTTTGCAAAATGTAAGGGCAAAAACTCAGACAAATACATTTTGATACTGATGTTCATGTTGTGACAACTTGCACAAAAGCTTTAAACATATTAAGTGATTATTTAGAATAAGCATATGAATATAAACCTATGTGTATTAATTTATTACTGCAAATTACAGTTGTCCTAAAAATACCTTTAACAATGTAAATAATCTATATTTAAATTCATTTTAAAACGTTGTCATTAAAACATGGGCGTTTAGATTATAAATTCTACTAATGATTTGAAATCATTTGTGTTGTGTTGTGAAACTGAAACTCTTTTGAATTAAATGAGATTTCTATACAGGGCATTGAGTCAACATGGATATCATCTTATAAAGGCATTGGGTAGGTGCCAAAACATTAGTTAAGTGATTTTTAGATAGAACTGTTGCACTTTATTCTTTCATGTCATGTTTATTTGTCTGCTAATATGTATTAAGTATGTAGCGTATATCTCAAGAACTACTGATAATAATGTGTGTTGAAGGGCATTTCATGGGCAACAATATGACAATTTTAGTGAAAAAATCCCCCTTACAACTAGCAGAGAAGTTGTTGTATAGTATGCATGTCACAGTTGGTCAGCCGTTGTCTGTGTTTGTACTATATGAATGTCCTGTCATCCCCAGTATACGCACACACATACACATACTTGTTCACCTGTTACTCATCTGTCTGAAATTGTGAAGCTGAGATAATTGTGGGGTATGCATGGCAGGGAGAGTAGCAATGCATTATACTCCATGTTTCTCCTCAGTGTAAACAGACATATGCTACACAATGGGCTATTGAAAAGTAGAGTTAAGCTATGGCCCCTTGTTTTTCTGTATTTCTGTTCCCACCCACCTTGCATCCAGTTGGTTCTGTATCTGTATCTGTTCTGTATCTGGCATTCCTTCCCATGGAGAAATATACTTGACAGAAAATCCAAATTAGTGTGCATGCACAGGTGAAACGGCCTGTTTTAGCATAAACAATGTGTCAAATTGTCTGGACAGTGCTTTAAGCCATGGGTTCTGCAGCCTGAAAGTTATGTAGACTACCAAGAAAGGCTGCAGAAACTGGTGTCAAACAAACACCACAGAGCCAGAATGCAGTGACGACATTGCCTTCGAATTTTGCTCACTTTTACAAACTAAATACATCAATTGCTTAATTTTAACCAAGTTTGTTTTATGGCATCTTTAACCATTATATGGGCTTTATGTACAGCATTAGTGTGTTGTATCAAAAATTATATCACCTCAAAATAACAAACAAAAATATGGACTGCTTAAAGCATAGTTCAGTATGACAATATGGCAATTAAGATGGAAATTGCAGCAATAGGACAGAGAGAGAGAGAGTTTCAGTCATGTCCCCCAAAATTAATCCAGGATTATCAGGGGAGACCATGCCTTTGTATAGCAAGCAAGCTTCAGTAGAATTTTCAATGTCACAGTTTATTACATATTACTGACTGATTAGTCCGCACAGGTTAAAGATTAAAATCACATTAAAGAAAAAGAACTCAAGTGACACACATTTCCGAGGGCACTGTGAGTTGTATTTGAGGGTGAATTTTCCTTTAAGAGCTGTCAGATGGTTTATGACACTGTGTGTGTGCTGAGCTGTTCCCAGGCAGCATTGTGCCTGATTTAGCTGGAATGCTTGGATAGCAACAGTAACAACTTTTAGCTTTGGCTGGGTTGTGAGGAGAAGACACACATCTCAGCTGCAGAGACTCACTTAGTGACCATGTGCTTACGGAAGCCTTTTGCCCTGCTCTCTTCTCTGCTCCCCGGCTGTATCTCCACCCCCCTAGGTCTCCCCCTCCCTCTTTCCATTTCTACCTGACATCGTCAAACTATTTCCGCGTCATTCCTGCCTCGCGTCGTGTGAAGACACACAGAGAAACTAAGCCAAACGCCCCTCCCACTGATCCATCTGCTACCCAATTACAGCCTGTGATGGGACTTTATGTAGCCAATTGCGTTGCAGCTGCCATAGCGTCGGGTAGCAACAGACCCCATAGAGGGTGTTTGCTGAGTGAAGGTGGAGGCTGTGTTTATGAGTACAGATAAGTTGAAACATTTTGAAGGACTGAGTGAACATACTGAGCCTTTAGCTGTTACATGGTAGCAATAATAAAACCGATTTCAACCGCTCATTTTAGTGTAGGTTTGTCATAGTCACATTAAAGATTATTATATTAAAAACTGCCATAATTAATGTTTGTGTCTGCTTTCTTAAACCTCGTCCACTGAAAAGTAGTTCTATTTATCTGTTTATATTTATCAATATTGACCTCTTCTCTTTCTCATTTCCCCTCTCCCAGGCCCTGGTCTCCTTAGACATGATGATGAGCAGGCCACAATGTATTTTTCAGACCCTGCATTGTATTTGTCATACAAAGCTATAAAAGCTATATTTTTGTAAACATTCGGAAATATGTTTTCAATATATTTTATATTGTTCTGTCAAATTTCAGACTCATAAGTTAAGAAAATACCCATTATTGCAGAAAGTGGCTATAAGTGTGTATCAAACGTATTTTGAGAGAGTTTATCCAACGCAGTTGTATTCAACGGTTTAAGTAAAGGTTGTCTGTGCATGCGTGTATATAAAGTTCCAGTATATATATCCCGCTGTTACTATAAATGGACAGGACAGGAGAGGACTGCCTGGAACAGACCACTGCGGTCAGATGGAGGGTTACTGTTCGCGAACTCACTTGTTGATTACGGTCCATAAAATCAGTCGGCCTCTGAGTGCTGTTTCATGTCAAATCCCTCGTGAAATGTCGGTCATGTCATGTTTCCGTCCTGTATGTGTGTCTTTTCTGGTTTTACCAGTACTATGTGCGGCTGCGCCAGGCTGACCAGCACCGACCCCTGCTACAGGCATATGGTATAGTCCCCATGGCAGGGTGGGGGGGAGCCGTGTGGGAGGGGTGCACGGATTCCGTCTAACGGAGAACCACGGAAAGGGAAACGGGCGAGAAACATGAGTTGAAATCGCCCTTGTGAAGGTTTCCATCTTGAAAGAACAAAAAAATCTCCCTCAATTCTGAGAGGGACGAGCAAAGGAGACGCTGAGTGAGACAAAACGTCGGAATCAGGCGGAAGGAAACTCGCGTGAAGATTCGATCAAAGGCGTAAAACAGCAAGCTCAGGAACTTCATGGGATATTGTTTCCTCAATTTACTTCGAGAGGAGTGTCAAGTTTTGGTTCGTTGCAATTTAGACGTTGTTTGTGATTCTTCTTAAGTGTGATTACCTCAGAGGGGGACTTCTTCTTGGATCGAGTTGCGCTTTGGTAAACAGAGGACAATATCGGATTTTGGAAATACTATACAAACCGTCAGCGGCTTGTCCTGTATATTTCTTCAACATTTCTTATTTCATCAAGATACTCGTTTTACAGCCAAGCTAAAGAGGTGTGCAACTGAGCACCCGTGTCCATGCTTGTAAAAGTCACTTTGTTCCTACAAACGGTGTGTGGATGTCCAGTTGGGGGAACTTTCTTTGAAATTGCACGTCTGTGTGAAATCGAGACGTTGCAGTGGACTGTTTTGTTTACATGTGTTTGTGCAACTGTTTGTTGTCACAGAGATAATCTGTGTAGTGTATAGCGAATACAGTATTGTCTGGCTTTATAAAAGGGCTTCTTCTCGCCCTGGCAGAGGCCAGCCACCTTCTGCTGTAGGCGAGTGAAGGGGGGGCTGAGTGACCAGAGCACACACAGGCATCGTGAGGCTCTGGCTCTGTGACATTGCCAGTGGAGAACTGTGTGTGTCACTGGATTAATCTAAGTGATAACATCAGTCTACACTGTCCTGCTCTGTCCAGTGACGACCCCCCCAAGTGCCAGTAATTGGAGCTATTTTTAGCATAAGGGATGGGGTAAAAGCAGGCAGCTGGAAGCCCAACTCCCCTCCACCTCCTTCTCTTCAACCCCTTCTATCACACTACCTCGCTCAACACACCTGGCAGTATGCTGGGCGAGCCTGGTTAGCACAGACTTCACTTAAAGCTAGTTAATTAGTTAATGTGTTTTACATATAGTCTTGCAGAAAAAAATGAGTAACATGATATTTCTTGGAAGCATACTGACCATGGAGTCTTAGTAATGGGAATATGTGGAAATACTAGCTGCACTCTACATTGCACATTCAACTCTGAGCTGGATTACTACCAACTGAAGAACTACTAGCATAAGCAAGTAGAGTCTATGCCCTCACCCCTTGGACATTTTGCTTAAACTTTTAATCAAAGTAGCCACTTGTTAACACACTATAGAGGAACGGCCTACTTTTGACTTCTTAGAATATTAGTCACCAGCGATCTGGAGTGGTACAAACCTCCACCACACAGACAGAATGCATGAAACTGCCAAAACCAATGTAACAAAAAGCTAACCTTATTAACCAAATATGCTATTTCCCCCCACTCCCTAGACCCACAGAGAAACAGAATATATATGTAGAATGAGAGATCTTTATCTATTGTGTAACTCCACAGAAGACAGAGCTTACATCCTTTATATTTTTACTTAAGAAAGACAAGCTGCCTGTACACCAGTTGGTTGCCTTAGAAACCACAGTCACAAAATAATAAAAAAGAAACAAGCCAGAGAAGACGGTGCCTTTTGATTGGTTGGTCAGTTTCCCACCATTACAAGATTCATTGATTTAGTTGGATGTAAACATTTGAAGTGAACTCTGGGATTGGAGACCCATGTGATGACAGTTACGTTAACCCCCACAAGCTCCACACATTTGTCAAAGTGTTTTGATTGATACTATTTCCACGCTGGATTGAACAATTGGCAAGCATTTCCATGGTGATCACATCGTCATCTGTGGAGGACAAGACTGTGCCCTCTTGCAGGATGGTCCAATCAGAACCCTGGATCACCTCCGCCCTGCTGCGCAAGAACAAGAGTCAGTACACACACACACACACACACACACACACACACAGACACAGACACAGACACAATCACACTGATGAAAACTGTAAACTTTTTCTTACCTAATAGTTTAGCCACAAGTCTGTGTGAGTCAGCTGTCATGGCAGTCTGTGTGTTGATACTCTTGTTAGTGTGTTTGTGACATAGGATATTTTAGGGGACAAATTTCAGACTAAAGACCAGATAATTGGGGACAGCTTGTCCAATAGGAGACAAAAACCATGTCTCCAATCTGAAAACAACTGAATTTTGGGTTAGTGGGTAAGGTTAGGGTTAGATTAAGGTTAGAGGTAGGAAAGTAGTGGTTATGGTTAGAGTTATAGTAAGGCTTCAGGAAATAAATGTAAGTCTATGTAATGTCCCCAGAAGTGACTGAAATCATTGCGTGTGAGTATATGTGTGTTATGTTTGTCAATATAAAGTGTGTTTGTATGTCAGTATGATGAACAATACAATGTGAACGTACTGCGATGGCACTGTGCATGTCGGTATGTACTGGCACTGAGTGGTGATGTTGGAACTTGCATGCATTCTGGCTGATCTGGGCCTGAATAGGCTCAGGCTCCATGCCTGTCAGTGTGACCCGAAGCATCTATCTTTTTCTGCTGTGCTGCAGGAGTTGTGCACCACCATGGTCAGACAATTTGGCATTTGTGGTCTGTCAGTCAGGTACACTGAGCTGAGGGACAGGATGTGAAGATGCTGTTCATGCTGAAAAACCAATCTTTGACTATGGTCATTTATTTACTTATTTTTGGATTATCTATGTCAGTGGTTTCTGGCAGGTGGGTCAGTGTCTAGCGTGGGACACAGGTCCATTTTGAGTGGGTCGTTAACATGTGAATCAACTTTGTCAACTTTGTCACTTTGCTTTGTCGTGTAGTGAATATCAGAGCAATTATTTTATTAGTGGTGCTTCAAAGTACCACAAGTAGACTGTCAATGCTGGGTCTGCTACTTGTAAAAACAAGTAGGAAAAAAATCCTGTTTGGGACACTTCACAGAAAAAACAGGTTAGTAACAGGTGATAGTGTCATGATTGGCTATGAAAGGGACATCATCAAAAGACTTGGTCGTTCACAAGCTAGGATGGGGAGAGGTTCACTGCTTTGTGATATTCATGATCGTATAAAGGATATTACTACAAGGGCTTGGGAACACTAAACATAACCATTATTGGTAAACACAGTTCCTTTGTAAATGATTGTAATTCTGTTTTTATGTACATTTTACACAGCCTCACAATTTTTTTGGAATCAGGGTTGTATATACAGTAAGTGAAAGAAATCCAGTTGTTGACCTAATTGTTACACCAGGGTTTGCCATTAAACACTTACATCAGTGGCAAGTACAAGTTGCTTTTTATGGTTTATCTTCACTGATAAAATATACATTGTCTGTAACCATACGATGACATATGTTCGTGTGACTGTGTTGTGACTCTTTTTGTGTCTGTATGTCTGTGATAGAAAGCATGAGATTATTTGAGATGAACTTTACTGGTCTTGCAATTTTTTTCCTCATGACTGGACTTTACTCTTATCTAAAGATGTCTGTGGTGATATTTGTTTCTTGTGTTTTGGGAATGAATATGCAAAGAACAAATGTGAAATCATACCAAATTTATAGTGGTTCCTGTTACATGAGCCTTATCACTGCCGTGTCCTCGATTACTTCAGTGGAAACAGATCTGTGTTGTTTTGTCTGTTGTTATTAGAATACCTATTCATGTTTAATGATAGAATATCTGTAGTGGGCTATGCATTTCTGGTGTCATTCCTCAAAGGCTAGTTAGAATGATTTAGTTATTTCACACAATGCTTGTTCCTGGGCAACAAAGGTGTTACATTCAAATTCCAACATCTCTGACATCCCTGTGTCCTTATTGATGGCAACGCATGTACACAGACACATCTCTGTGAAAGAAAATAAGAAAGAATTGACAGCAGTCGGGATGCCCCCGTGGCCTAGTGGTTAAGAAGCCAACCATAACCCGCAACGTTCAAGGCTCAAATCCATTTCGGGACCTTTAATTATATCCCTCTCTTTCCTTTTTTCCTGTAATTGGTAATAAAGGCAAAACAGTAATATTAATAATAACAATTGATAGAAGTCTGTGCTGCATCACTGTCTAAGCGCTTGTTTTATCATTTAGGGACTGACATCCCAAGTCATCTGAAGCTGAGGGCTGTATGATTGTTATAGCACAGATTGTGTAAAAATCATCAAATTAAGACTTTGAATTAAGTTTTTTTTAACTCATGAATACAAATTTGGATGCTAGACTCAAAGAAATTTACATGTCTGTTATATAATGTAATATAATGAACCATAAACGAGTTAATTGTTGTAGCCTTTGCCGCTTTAAGATAAGATAAGACTCCATTGATCCCTAGAGGGGAAATTCAGCTATTACGTACTGCATTTTTCTGGGCTTAAAGTTGATTACTATACAAGTCCACCCGACTCTGTGGATTCCCTATATTCATTGTGGGATCCCTCATGTTCAGGCCCTGTTTTAACGTTCTGTTGGGAATTAAGTTTAAGCCCTGACATTCTGTGGCTTGCATGTTCAGCTTTCTCTACCTGCACTGTTGCTCACTCATTACATGCCTTTCTGCCTTGTTTATCAGTTTTATTCATTTCAAACTCTGTGGTCTAATTAATCTTGAATCAGTATAACTCTGGTTAGACAGCCTGATAGATAGATAGATAGATAGATAGATAGATAGATAGATAGATACTTTATTCATCTCCGAAGAGAAATTTGCGACCCATGATAAAAGCCTGTTAGTCGAAAATCAATAACTCCTTGAAATAAAGATGTGTATATGTTATGAATACATCTAGAACTTCTACAGAAAAATGTGACTTCACACAAGTCTTGTTAAATGTTTTTTTAATGTTTGCCAGAAATGCATGTCCTTGCTAAGCACTGAGCCCTCACAGACTTTAATAGGCTTGGGAAGGGCTTCGTAGGTAGGGCTTAGCCGCGTATCCTACGCAGTAGCTTACGCTGTAGTCTTGCCTCCCTGAAATGTAACTACACATCACAGAAACGCAGATGTGGTGGAATAGTAGTAAAGTGCAATATTTGTTGTTTGCACATTTGGCACGTGAAACAGTATTGTCAGACTAAATCAATATATTTGAAGTCAAAATCCTGCTATTGTAAGAGAAACCTACACATGCTGTACCAGTCTTTGTTTGAACACACCCTCTCATTCAATAGTTTTTCTTTATTTTTGTTATTTTCTACATTGTAGATTAATACTAAATACATCAAAACTATGAAGTTATGTGTAAACAAAGCAAATTTTGTTTTAGATTTTAGATTCTTCAAAGTAGCCACCTTTTGCTTTGAATACAGCTTTGCATACTATTGCTCAGCCATCTTCATGAAGTGGTTACCAGGAATGTTTTTCCAACAGTTTTGAAGGAGTTTCCATATATGCTGAGCACTTGATGGCAGCTTTTCACTCTCTCTGCAGTCCAGGTTTTCCCAAAACATCTCAGTTGGGTTCAGGTTGGTGATTGTGGAGGTCATAGCCTGAAGGTATGATTTGGATCATTGTCCTGTTGAAATACAAATTATGGGATGGCATGTCACTGCAGAATGCTGTGGTAGCCATGCTGGTAAAGTGTGCAAAGCACACAGCACCATTTCAGCTGATCCTCCTCTAGGCTTCACAGTAGAAACCACACCTGTAAATGCAGTACCATTTGTTTATCTTCCTTGTGTCTTACAAAGACATGGTGGTTAGACGCAAAAATCTCAAATTTGGACTCATCAGACCAAAGTACACATTTCCACTGGTCTAATGTCCATTCCTTGAGTTTCATGGCCCAAGAAATTCTCTTCTTTCTTCTGTTGGTCTCCGTCAGTGGTGGTTTCTTTGCCGCAATTAAATATTGAAAGTCTGATTCAAGCAGCCTCCTCCAAACAGTTGATGTTTAGATTTGTCTGCTACTTGAACCCTGTGAAGCATTCATGTGGGCTCTAATCTGTGGTGCCTTCAATTGGCAATTTCTGAGACTGGTAATTGTAATGAACGTACCCTTTGCAGCAGAGGTAGCTCTTGGTCTTCCTTTCCTAGGACTGTCCTCATTAGAGCTAGTTTAATCATAGTTTGATTTGATGGTTTGTACGATGGCTCAGTTGATGAAAGAAAAGTATTCCACTAATTATCCTTTGACAAGGCATATCTTTTGATTTGAAACCTTTCTGGGTGACTACTTTATTAAGCTGATTGAGAGAATGCCAATAGTAGGGATACACCAATCTGACACCAATATCAGTCCAGTACTGACTCAAATAACTGGGTCTGTAATCTGACAATTTAATGACAGTGTATTCCATTGAATTTAATGTTTACGTCTACATGCCTATTTGCACTAAACATTTCAGAAGAATTTTGATTCCTGATTATTTTGAATGTTGTTTATACTACTTGTGTGATTTGTGATTTATCAAGTTTGTTTGTTCTAGTTTGTGACAAAATTGTGATTTAATGTTTGCATTTTTTCTCGTTTGATGCAGTTGTATTGTTTAATACTGGAATTGTAATTCCTGACCATTTTGTTGCTACGTTAAAAGTTTTATATTTGAATTGTAATTCCTGTAAATTTTAAAGATTTTTTTCCCAGATGCTGGTGCACGATTATCTATTATTTAATAAATAACAATTCAGTCAATTTATAACTCTATAATTATTTATTACGTTTTCTTTTACAAAGTTAAGAAAGCATTGTTTACTTACTTAAAAGAGTGATCCCAGTCTCTTCCATACAGTAAGGCATACAACTTATGAAACAGACTTCAGATCAGTATTTTACCGATATCCAAATCCAGGAGTTGGATCAGAACTGAAAAAAGTGGATTGGTGCATCCCTAGTGAATAGTGTACAAAGCTCTCATCAAAGAAAAAGGTGGCTACTTTGAAGAATCTAAAATACAAAACATAGCTTTGCTTTGTTTACACTTAATTGTTTGCCACATAATTTCAGGTGTTATTTCATAGTTTTGATGTATTATTTGATGTCATATTGTTCTACAGTGTAGAAAAAAGAGAGGGTTTGTCCAAACCTTTGACTTTAAATCTCTTCAGTTATTTTGTTGCACCACACCGATAGAAAAATACATTTGTGAGTGATTATCTTAACTGCATATTATTATAATATATTAAGATAAACATTATAATTGTAATGTATAATGTATTTACAAATAATTAAGTTGTAAACTATTAATTTTCAAATTAATTGATGAGTTAAACATACATGTAACAAAATCAGCCAGGAAGGCATCAGGCAGGCTTACCTTCCTAATGCCGCCTTATGTAAAATCAGATGTGATGATGCTGCCTTACTGGCCGTACATCACTGCCAGTTGATGCAAGTTTGACTTTCAGTGAAGCTAGCTTGCAAAGTTTAACAAAATCTGCAACACCAACACCAACAGATCTACCACTTTAAACTCAAAACCACCATCAGTTTCCAAATCCCAGGCAACCTTTCAAGTGCGATCGAATATGTTTCTCTCCCTGCTACACAGCAAAATAGCCCTGCTGACATTAGCGCCATAAAGGAATATTTCATTTGGAAGCTTTTATAAACATGTTCTTCACTTCTATCATTTGACGTATGAGGCCATCTGGAGGGAGCAAGAGAAACATTGCATTACTGACACTGAGATTTACATGTTGATTAACACAGAGCAACGGGGTAGAAATTGCAACTGCATGTCCTCCATGGTTTCTGGCAACAAACCAGTAGGTTTTGAGAGGTAAGCTGGATGCATTTGGTAGCATGACAGAGGGGGAGTGTGCGTAACAAATAGTATCTATTATTATTAGAAATATCATAAAACGGCAGTGACATGGAAATTAGAGTGATGATTAAAAGACTGAGTGATTGAATTCAATGAATTATTGAGACAAGTAAAAGGTAAATTAATTGTTCAGTTCATAAAACAATGTAAAAATCTTTAGAATAACTGATAAATTACTTGTTAGATTAATCGACTAATCGAAAAGTAATTGTTGGTCGATTGTGAAGATAATTGTTAGATGCAGCATTGACATTTTGATAAACCTCTGCAGCTGATATCAAGTGTAAAGTAGTTTGGATAAGCAGTTTTCAAGAAAGGTCAAACAATTGGGAAAACATGCCTGTTCAGAGTGCGGCACTAGTGTAGTAAGTAAAAACGAGTGAGCTCTGCTTTCATGCACCTTGCATCATGCATCATGCTTTTGTCACTGGTGATAAGTGAATTAAACATTCTGTCAGCAGGCTCATGGAAAAGTAATTTTCTTACCATGTAACAGTATGTTACCTGTGGTTCTTTCAAAACCTGACTCCATCCATCCATTTTCTTACCCACTTATAAGGGGTTGCAGTAGCAGCAGAATAAGCAGTGTATTCTAGTCATCCCTCTCCCCAGCAATGTTTTCCAACCCTCTGTTGCGTGTCAATACATGAGGGGTGAAAGGTGCTGACTGTCCTGTCCTGTCCTGTGAATTACCCCTGTGCAGGCTGAAGGTCTGATGAGGCCAACAGAACCACGTCATCTGCAAAAAGCAGAAACACTGTTCTGAGCTTCCCAAACCACAAATTCTCCTCACTCCAGCTGTGTCTTGACATCCTGTCCATGACTGTCACAAAACAGGATTGGACACACACTCTTACCCACACCTCTGGTTTGCAATGCACAGACACCGGCCTGTCCGACCCCGACTCTTTTTCCTGTTTCTCTGTATGTTTTATAAAGTTGCCCAAAAAACACAACTCATGTATTTGTTGTTAATTACATAGCCTCCCCTCTCAGCCTATCGAAAACAACTAAAACTAACGTGGTGCACTTACAGGCCTTCTGTTAACGATAATGGGGGAATTGTCCGCTAGCTATTCGATCACAGATGGCTTCATGTCAACAGGTAAAAAGATAAAAAGGAAAAATGCTAAAAATCTGACAGACAGACAAGTCTTATGTGTGGAAAGCACTGCACCCCATGTAAGGCAATACAATTCAAGAGCACGGCGAAGTCTCCAAAATGTTGAGTCCATGCGGATTTATTGGAGGACTGCTCTATTAGACTGCATCAGCTTTAGCTAGTTATAGCTAATCAACTGGCAACTGAAGTGTATATCGGAGTCTGATAAGGATAATGTTATAGTCAATAGTAATAAAAGATAAGTTTATGTTTACAGTGGCTCCATGACTTAGTTTGTGTGCCTAACAGCACTTTTTTTATACACTGTAAAATGACCAGCTCACTACATGTCTTTGTCACAGTTCTTTACTAATCACATTAAGAGATCCTTACTAAACATATGTTTTAATATGATGTGTATGTTAAAAACAAATACTGTACATACTACCTGATATTATTATGTAATGTTATTTAATTGTGAACATGAATCCTCACACTACAGCTTCCTTGGGCAATTTAATAGGACAATATCCACAAGTGATGTCTTGAGCTTAGAGCTTGACCGATACAGGATTTTGGGGCCTGACGCCGATACCAACATATGTATATAAACAGAACTTGAACTAGAGCCAAACTAGTTTACATTGCTTGTTATCGATAAATAGCTTAGTCTTCACTCTGATGAGGTGTGAAAGTAGCTATATGGTTAGCCAGCTAGCTACCAGAGCAAATAATTATGATGAGCATGGGTGACATGATGGTTGTCACAGGAAAGTAAAATATAAGAATATTGTGTATTTACTGTATGCACTGCATCTCACCAACTGGGTAGCAATATAGCATGAAGTCAACACATAACAGACTCATGCATTTCACTAATTAGTCAGCAACTTGTCAGTAAAGACACCGCTTGACTCCACCCCACCGTCTGCTCAGCTACCCTGTGTTGAAAGCTATGGTATGGTTGACGTTGCTGAGATGTGCTTCTTGTAGTTGCAGCATACTCTGCTAAACAAAGTATGTGATGACAGGTTTTCTAGTTCACCCCAAGTATATTTCACTGTACTATGGACTGAAATAAAAGATAATAACAATTAAAATAACAGGATGAACCAGACTGAGGCATGCTCTGTGTGTGTCCTGTACTTGGGCACACTTGGTAATAATTGCTATTACTACTGTGATTTATGAGAATTTAGTTTTGCCGGTAATTTGTCAAAGGCCAAAGATTTTGACCTGATGGTGTTGCTAGACCAAAAGTCAAACAATCACCAAAGATAGTCCAATTCATTTGTACGGGGACATGAATGTCTGGACCAAATTTCACGGCAATCCCTGAAAAGATATTCTTTGTCTTTGTCAATCATAGTCTTGAATTAGTGGTCTCGACTGTCTCTGTGCAAGAGTGATTATTTTGCTGTGGAAGTGAAATTGTTGTTATTATTTAATTTGTATTATTATTATAATTTGTTTTCTTTGTTGGGGGTTTAACATGTATTTAAGAGCACTGACTGACTGTGGGATGAGACTGGGTCCCAGGTAAACTTTAAATAGGGCTGAACAATATACGTTTTCAGCATATGGCATGTTTTCAGATGATATGTTTTTGTCCAAGTGTGTATGTTGTCTAGCTAGGTCAGTAAGTTTTATGTAACAGCCTCAATATGCTTCCAAACACACGCATTCACTTTGCAACTCCAACACAGACATTTTTCACGTTCAACACGTACACATACAATGATTAGAATCACCGTGACAACTTCTTTGAAAGAATCCTTTTGGTCTGTGTTGCTACATTAGTTAGTTATCATGTTCAAAACTGAGTGTAACTGGACCAGCCATGGTAGTGGGTGGGGCATGACGCCAAAGGTAGTTTACAAATGAAAAATGAAATGAAAAATTAAAGGATTTGTTAATAGTTATTAAACCACTTATAAAGTACAACTTCAACTCCAAAACAGCTAGGACACAGTGTAAAACAAATGAAGCAGAAAATAGCACAAAGACAATATATTAAATGTTTTACCTCATCAACTTAATTGATTGTTGTAAATAAATGCTTATTCTGAATTTGATGCCAACATTGAAATGTTGCATTATTTATATTATTACACACTGTATTTGTTTATATCACACAAACTGAGAATATCAAACTAATGCTCTTGGCACTGTTTTCTTTTGTCGAACTTGGTCTTGACTTGATCTTGAGACTGCTCAGACTGGGACTTGTCTCTGACTCATCTTCAGTGGTATTGACTACAGTTGAGTTTAAACACTTTTGTGTGTCCACACTGTTGGTAAAGACACCTATTTTCACAGCAATATTGGCATCAGTTGATTTACTCTGATACTAACACAGTTGGCTTAGTATTGCACTTCATCATTTAGCAACTTGTTGTGAGCAGGAAGCATTAGTTTCTGCCTGTTCTCTGTGTGTGGCTGTGCTTCCTGGAGTGACACCTCACTGTTACCCTAAATATTATTTTATCATTGTGTATCAATGCAACACTAATGAATAGACGAAACAGTTGGCAGAAAAAGAGAAAATGTCTTTAATGAGACATACTTAGCAGTCATCTGATTAAAGTCAGGAAGGAGGAATGATTGGATTGAGGGAAATATGGATGAAAGACGGATACATAGAAATAATTTCAGAGGTAGAGAGGTTTGAGAAAGCAGGAAGGATGATGAAGGAAAGGGGAGGGAGATAGTGGCTGGTAGGGTGGGTTGGGTTGCTAGGGGAGAGTGTGTCAGACTGCTGCTGCTGTGAGCTAGGCCTGCTATTGGAAGCTACTTGCTTAGCAGGAGAGAGGTGGAAGAGGAGAGAGAGAAGTAGCTAATGAGTATTGTGGGCTGGTTGCTGAGACAGCACTAGGTTTATTTATAGAGTGCTGGCCAGCCTGCCCTTAGATACAAACAGCGAATCAGCTGACAGAAAAAGAGGGTGCATCAACCAATGGCAGTGTAAGAAGGGGGATGCCAGATTGAGGAAGTGCTGTGCGTGCCTCTCAGTCTCTTAAAGAGACGGTGCTGATTTTTCAGTACTAGGCAGATATTCTCCCTCTCCAGCAGTGTCATAAGAGTAGGCACGCCAGGACCCAGAGCATCACAACATTCCCAGTGACAATGCTTGGATTACTTTCTTGTACTGGTGTCAACTAGTGTTGTCACAATACCAAAATTTTGTTTTACCAAGCTTGGTATCATGACACTTGATAGCAAAACGATACTTGAAACTGAAACAAGACTGATTCAGTACTTGACACCTAACAAATCAGAAATGATGATGATGGTCATCCCATCTTTCAGTCAGTTGAAGGGTGGTGTGAATGGTAGGCTGACTGGCTGGTGGGCTGGTATCACTTGAACTGTGTAATTAAACAAGAGGTCAGATGAGCAACAATGACATACAGAATGCTGTTGCTTGTATAAAATACATTACGCTATTTAATTTTATACATATCAGGTCAAATCTATGGTTATATTTATTGGGTAAAATGTGAATATATTATGTATTATAAATCTGCCCTGCGCATGTATTATTTTTTGAACAGTTCCAAAATGGCAAACCACAGTTATACGGACAGGCCATTTCCACAAATAAGGCACACTAAAATAAGTGCCTTATTTTACTCGCTGTTCTGTCTGACACTATAGAGCCACGTTAGTAGAAAACTAGAGAAAACTGTAGATCCAGCTTAAAACTGACACATAGCAATTATCCCTATGCTATTTAGTGATTTAACCTTTTTTAAGACCATCAAAATGAGGCCTCTAGATAACTGTAGCTTAATACATTTGTCATTTTGGAACTACACTTGTTATGCTATTTACACTACGTATCTCATACAGGTTGTTCCCTCATCACCAATCGGCCAGCAGATTAGCCAGCTAGCTTATTCGCTAACCTCTTGCGTTTTCTACTCCTTGGAGAGGTCTTGGTGTCAGTCACTGAGATGCTTGGCCAGGTTTGAAGTGTTTCCTCCCTTACACAACACTGTTTTATATCACCTTTTGCATACAGGCTACATTAAGTCAGTGGGCCCACCATCAGTGCCAGCTCTGTAGACAAAGTGGGCCCACTGTAAACTGTGGCAGCCCATTTTGTTAACCAGCACAGGGCAGGGGGTATTGTTTCTGAAGATGGCATGCTGCTGTCAGTCATAGACATGTTGAGGAAGACACATTGCTTCTCTCTCTCCCCCTGACCAAAGATGTACAAGCCTTTGATTTGGCTACCTTGCCAGTACTTCCACCTAGTGGAGGTCCAGACAAATTAAACATTTCATCCTCTACACTGACACATTTGACCTACAACAAGTACTGAACATTGGGCCATTGTAATATAGTTTTTAACAAAAAGTATTGGAAAAGAAACAAAATTTTGGTATAACTGTCCAACACGACACACAACAGAACTCAAGTAAGCACAAGCTGTTCAACACAGAGGTTAAAAGCCACTGAATGTTTCTTAAGTTCACAAAAAGAGCTTCATTCAGCATAGATCAAATGAAAATCTCAGGGAGCCACTGAGTAGGAGAACTGTCTATACTGTATATGGTAGATAGTCGTGCTGAGGAACCTATAATTACAAAAGTTATTCTTACATGTGCACTGAGAATGTCTGCCCTGGATTATGTTATAGAGAAAAAAAGACCTAATTTTGCAACCCTGAAAACTCTTTGACTGGTATAGAAGTAGTGTTGTCCTTGTCTGTCTGTCTGTGTCCAGCTCTCAGAATGTTAGTAGCTTGTAAATAAATTTCTGTGGTTTGGACTTAAGTTCATACTTTCTGTTTTTACTTTCATCTAATTGAGTTAAGAAGCTTCTCTGTTTTCTAATGTGCCCTTCTCCTACTTATATCAAACTTTATTTCCCGATGCTTTAGAAAAGCTTTAGATGTGCATATATAGATAATGTATTTTATACTGTAGTGACATTTCTGCCTTTAAGATAAGATAAGTTAAGATAAGATAAGATAGACTTTATTAATCCCCATCTGGGGAAATTTGGGTATTACAGAAGCAGGTAATGGCAGTTGAAAAAAAATAGCAACATAAATAGAGAAATGCTAAATAAAAAATAAAAACTTACCATATATCTGTACATTTATACAAATGACTATGTAAAAGAAAAACAAATATATATATATATATATATATATATATATATATATATATATATATATATATATATATATTGCCGCCAAGGACTATGAGAAGAATTGCTGTAATATTATACTAACAAAAATGCTATGGAATTGTTTAGGAGTTTTGTGACATTTGCTACTTATTTTACATAAATTGGCCCAATTTTTTTTCACAACATGGGTTCTTGTTGCTGATCGCCTTGCATTTATATTTATACAAACACCATCACTCTTGGTGGGTAAGAAAATTCATTGTGATGTTTTCTCACTTTCAACAGCCAAACAGTATTTCTCATTTCTCACATTATGCCATTGCCTTCTTTTGTTATTGCTGCCTTATTCTTGACTAAAACTAGAGCATTGCATTCATTTAAGTTTGAGTGATATAGATGTCAGCAGTGATTCATTTGCATGTGCACCTTTTGAGGTTCTCTTTCATATAGATTTGCATGTAAGAGGTAGGAAGAATCAGAGTATATTCCACATCTTGCCTCTGTTTGGTCTTTTGATTTGTCCAATTACTTGCTTGATCAGGACAAGATTGGCTTTGAAAACTTTTCTGCAGAGTTTGTCAGTGACCCCACAGATAAAGGCTGTGTACTGGTACTGGACTCATGTGGTCCGATTTTAAAGAACTCCAGAGCTTTGTGCAGTCCAAAAGACAAAATGTACTGAAAAAGATGACAGTTGTCATTTACAAAATTCATATTTTTATTTAATGAAATGTTTTGTGTCAGTCCAATTTTGCCATTTATCCTTTCAAAGACAACATTTTCACTGCAGTCAAAAAACAGTTTGCTCCACCACTTGGCACAGTGTATTAACAGGTTGGTCACTTTCAGATTAAGATTTTTTTTAAAGGATTTTTTGATGATGTCATAAAATGTGACAATAGACATTCAAAGCTTCATTTGTGCTGAGTGTAAAAACATGGCATTCAGTGCAGCTTTATGTGGCTGCAGTAGGTGCTTAAGATGCAATAGCTGAAACACAATTTGACCAGTATAACAAAGAGTCAATCCAGCTGTAGTTTAGCATTATTCATTTGCCCAAAGGCATGATGAGAACAAGAACTCCCTGGTGTACATGTGTCATCAGAGGTCTATCAGCATTTGTTTACATTGAAAGATCAAAGAGCAACTGATACTGCACATTGATTGATTCCAAAAACTTGCACTGACTGTCCGTGGATTTTTTCCCCACTTCTCATAGAAGAAGAAATGCTGTGTATGTATATTTGGTTTGGCATCTACAGGATGAGACTGACAGATGCATATTATTGTGCTGACTGCCAGCTGAAGCTTTTGGAATGTACATGTGACATCAGCTTGGTTGGCTTGCTTGGTTTGCTGGGCTCAGTGTTGGCTCATATAATAGCTGATAGAGCATGCTGAAGTGAAATCAGAAATTGGATTACTTGTTGTGAATCACTGATTCACCAATTTAGTGCAGATTTGGGATCTCTGCAGTTTTTCATTTTCCTCCAGTAGCAAAACACAGGTTGACCAAAGGCCAAAGTAAATTTGTAGTACCAGTTGCAGTTTAAAAGTCATGTCAAACATCATGTCAAACTGTTTAATTACCAGATATATGACTCCTTAAACAGAGTTAAAAATCAAGGAGTCACAGAAACCCAGTGATGGAAAGATGATGAGAGTCAAAAGTACCCATGTTACTTTGCAAGCAAAAGTGACATTGCAAATTTCTACAACTAGCTTAAATGCAACAAAAATGTCGGGAAAAAGTAAATAGAAAATCTCTATCGCCCAAGCAGACAAATATCCACAGCCGGTGTCGTAAAAAGACTACAGAGGCTAGGACTTACTACCGAGATTTTCTGAAGATATGCCTCTATTCAACACTTCAAAATGAGTGATTGAGGCTTTGATTTGTTAGGCAGTCACTACTCAAGGCCTTGTTGTTGTAACAAGTGGAAGAGGCCCAGTCCAACCGAAGAGTGATCATTGATTAGCTTGCCAAACCCATGCTGGCCTTTCCCTGGAACCAACCACGGCACACTGGCCAGACTATGAGAGTTAACCTTGAGGTAACTCTGGATTTGTTAGAGAACCACTATGCTTATTTATTAGACTCAAGTGGCATTACTTGGGTTTATTTTCGTTGGCCAGCTGTTGTATTGATTCTCTCAGTATTTTTGGTTGCTTCATGGGATCTCAAAGAGAAGTTTGCTGTTGAGATAAAGACTCATTCATGGGTAGTTGGACTGTGCATTTGTGTTGAGCACTGACTGCCCGAAGGTCTGAGAGTATTTTCTAGTTAAGTATCTAGTTGTCATGTTGGCTTTCCTATGTTTTATAGTAGACTGTTCATACTGATATAGGCTAATATAAATCACATAAAATTTATAAGATTTTGTAAGAATTTTGTAAGTGTCTGCTTAGAAAAATTCTGGTTATTGGACAAATGTAGTTGTAGCCACCACCCTTACCATGGTCAATAGACCTCATACATGTAGACAAGGGTACACACAGTGAATCCTAAAATTACGGCTAAGCAACCACTTTCTTTAAAATATCAGAGCAACAAGGATTAGGTTTCGCTAGTTCCTACATTAAGCAACTACTGCCAGGTGGTCAGAATCAGATACCTGGTTCAGCACTTATGTGTGAAGGATATCTAACCGTCACTTACGAAGTATGATTCACTGATTTGAAGAGAGGCTGCGGGCATGTGAGACAATTGGTAGGACAGGTTCATTATGAAAATGGATGACAGAGATAATATAAATTCAGTCATTGGTTGAGCATGTTTCTGCACCTTTGGGCATGTTTTTGCTGGGCAGATTTGTCCCTTTTCCCTCTGTGTGACACACTAAAATTCTCGTGCCATATTTAACAAAAAGCAGGACCTTGACTGATGTTCTTCATTAAGGATACTGTAGGTAATCCTCTTTCCCTTCGGTGAAATACTTCCTCAGTTTTTTCTTCATGGGTGCTATTTGAGTGAATGATTCCTCATCAATGGATGTTACAGCAAATGTTCTACTCACTGCCACCTGCTTTACTGGAAGGGAATGTCAAGCACATCAAATAGACCCTTTGCCTCCTGTGAATTTTTTTTCATTTAATTATTTATTTATTAAGAAAGGTTAAAAACAGACAGATAAAATGCAAATAAAATGGGAAAAACAGGAGGGTTGATAGGTCTGTGTCACACCTTGCAGATCACACAGGACTGAAGCAGGTTCTTCCCTGTTTCAGCCTGGAGGTGAAAAAAATGGTCACAAATCTAACATTCTGAAACTAGTCTTCCTTCATAACCGAACAGGGCCTTCATTTTGGGGGGGCAGAGTCTATAGCTGGCTACAGGTGAGCTGTGTATTGTACGATTTTTAAAAAACACTGAAATACTGAATTTTTTTTCCAAAAGTGTAATCAAGTAGAGAGTGGACTTATATATATATATATATATATGTCTAATAGATTATACTTGAATTTGCTGTTTCATGCCGTTGCGTACAAGCTGTCTGTTTTTTTTTTTTTAAGAAAGTGTCCTAGTGTCCCAGTAGCTAATGATTATATCTACATCTGTCTACATAGACATATTGTGTATATGCTTGGATGAAAACAACACAGATAGCAATTCATATTTTTTCATAAAAAATCATGATGTCTCCTAGAGTGGAAATCATTTTCATGTGATTCATGTGGTTCTTATTTTGACCAAATCATGCAGCCTGGTTATATAGTAGCAAACCTGAATGTTCTTTTTTGAACTGCAATTAAAGGGAAAGTTGCCTAAAAGAGATGTTGAGAGATCGCTCTACAGTTATTCATGCTCTATGTGCATTGGTGAGATGGTCAGCCTTGTATAATTCCCTGCTGAAAATGTGGAAATAGATTATTACTTGTACAAACATGGTATGTAGGTCAATAAATTGGCTGATAAGTAATAGGAAATGTCAAAGATATGTCTGTGGTCATTTAGAAGCACTGCCTCCATGTGACAAAGTTTGTACACCACAGAGCACCGTTTTACACTGTAAAACATATCACATACCATATTGTCTTACATGTTGATATTTGAAAAGATTAGATTGGATGTATGATCAACAGATGTTTTATACTCACTGTAGTGACCCCTTTTGCCAATCGATCAAGGGCACCTGGTTGCTGATGGTGATGATGTTTCTACGTGTGTAAATGACATGTCCACTCCACTGAAATGGCTCTTCCACTCACAACTATTCATATTGTTATAAGCCTCAAAAACCCAGTATCAGTTGGGCTCTTACTTACTTTTTCAACAGTTCTTGAGGCATATCTGGAGGTAAAAGTAATAATTTGCGACATTTTCATCAGAAATTGCACAAATCTGACAGTGATGTGTTTAAAATGTTTGGGGCATTTTGGTACTTGGTAACGAATAACTTCCAAACTTGGATATGTACAATGCATAGGACAGTATGTATGACCAATTTGGAAAGTTTAATTTATGACTGTGGTGTGATGGACATATGGATTCTGATCAGTTGCGGTGCAGCAACAAAACAGCAGTAGCCATGTTGTATCAAAGATAAAGGCAAAGAAACAGACTTGAATGTAGGGGTCTCTCTCTTTAATCATCTCTCTCTCTCCCCAGGTGTAAGCAGCTCAGGATGTCCGCCCACCTCCTCCTCCTCCTCCTCCTCCTCCTCCTCCACTGCCCAGGGCTTCTCCCTCGCTGAGCCAGCCATGACCAGCCAGCACACACATACACACCCCTCCTTCAGCTCCATCCACTCCATGGCCGAGCAGCAGCAGGTGAAACACGCACACTCCCACTCACACACACACACACACACACACACACAGTGTTACAGGATCTGCCATACATGCCTTTGTCACAGGAACTGATATGTTTCACCTGCTCTCTGCAACACCAGAGAGATGTGTTGCATTCTTTCATTCATTTTTTGATATAGATTCTAGTCTTACTACAAGGAGCAAATTACTGAGCCCTTACTCAGCATTCTTGAAGTTATGTTCACAATCAACAATTTAACAATCTCAGAAACTTTTTGGGGAAAACAAAAGCACACAAGCTGACCAATTACAGTTTGTCACAGTTCCCCACATGATACCTCTGTAGCCATTCTGTCGTTTACACATAGCTGTATTATCCCTTAAATGTGAGCATGTCTGAGACCTATTCACAATAAACTGTACATTTGCAGTAATGTCAAGAAATGTCTTATGTACAATTGAACAATACTTGGAGTTTCTTCCTTTTTCCTTTCGATTGTCTTTGAAAAGTAAGCATCCTTGTATACATGGCATACTCAAACATGCGGTGGAAAAGTGCATACATTATACAAACGGCACCCTATAACAGTTTAACCTTATTCAGTCCCTCTTGGCAGTTAAGTATCTATGAACTCAGCTAATATTTCCCTAAGCTGGAAATCAGAGCAGAATTGCTTGGGTCAGAGTTCCGGCAGCTTATCTAAGAGATGACAAATACAAGAAAATAAAAAAGAGTGATTACGACAGCAATGGCAAAATGCTGTTCACTGTGGAGACAAGCGGATACCTATATTAACCATAGTATACTACTTTTACAAATGGCAAATGAACGGTTTGAAATAGAGAGAGGGTAAACTTCTGTGGAAACTTTCTTTTTCATTTCTTTACTGGTTGTTTGGTAAGTTGTTTCATTTATTTGTAGGTATTTAGCACTATATTACATGGTTGAGTACACTAGTACTCTTCAGCAAGTGTCTATCAGCCTTATATGGTAGTGGTGGTACAAACCAGGCTGCCACTATCCATTATCTACTCTGTATAATCTCATCTAGCAGCGAAATAATGAAAGTTGTAGTTTAAAATAGAGGTTAGGTTAGTAGCATGACAAAATTGATGTTGCAAGTTTTGCTATCTAATATCATGAATTGTCCCAAACCTGATAATCATACTCTGAAACTGACGTTACACCAGTACGTTTTTTCCTTATTGATCTTGTCTGCTGTCAGCTGGTAAAGAGGTCTGTTAGTCAGGGAACTGGGAGATCATCTCAGCTGTTGCCATGCTCACACAAAGATCTGTGGTGGCAAGCTGAACTAGACAATTCCGGCGCCACCGAAATTTTGACAGTGGCACGAGGGGGCTGTTGGTGTTATCTATACCACTGTTTCTCGAGCCTGGTCCTGGAGTACCACTGCCCTGCATGTTTTAGATGTATCCCTGCTCCAGCACACCTGATTCAAATGAATGGCTCGTTATCAGGCCTCAGCAGAGCCCAGTAACAAGCTGAGCATTTGAATCAGGTGTGTTGCAGCGCGGAAACATCTAAAACATGCAGGGCAGTATTGGCTTACACGGAGCAGCAGAGCAGGGCAGCTGGTGCAAAATCCCTCTTTATTTAAATTTGGTGGGGGCTGACCCTTTAAAATTGAAATCAGAGGCTAGAAGAGACGTTTGTCTACAAAAGGATCCAAAAATTATGTGTCTCCTATTCACCGTTTGGAGTTTATGGCAATTAAAAAAAAAATTTCAGGCGATTTCTCACTGCCTCTCGCACTCTAGCTGATGACATCACCCATTCTAGGGGCAGAAATTCTGAGCATTTTTTGAGAAACTTTATGGTCTTCAGATGTTCATAGCTCGAAAACCATAAGAGATATCAAAAAGTGAGCCGAGGTTCATTTTGAGCTGACAAAATTATCTACATTTTAAAGTTTGAATGAAGTCTCTAGGAGAAAGTATGGCGAAGCAGCGGAAACTTGAAAAAGGCTGAAATTTGAGGAAATTTCCCATTCATTTCTTATGGGAAATTTTTTGCAGTTTTTTGCGAATAACTGCGAATTATTAACGAATCCTGTCATAAGTACATAGCACACCATTCCCGATCGAGCCGCACGTTTTGATATATAGTTTGCGAGGGTTTTCTCAAAGTTGTGGGACTAGTTACGCGCCGAAATTCTGGCGGAATATGAAAAATAAGAAGAAAAAATGCAAGAAATTACAATAGTTGCTCGTGCATTGCCTCGTGCCACCAAAAAGTTGACCCGTCAGAAGCTCTAAATGCAGTAGTTAAGAGCTGTGCACATTCTCAAGAGCAGCAGCCACCCTCCCTCTCCATGCTGCTACTGCTCCCGCTGACCTTGGCGGCATGGCTATGTTAACACTGAAAACATGGAGGTGGTGGTGGCAACCAATTGCTTGCTGGTTTTCTCACTAGAGTCGCTTGCACCCCTGCCATGTCTATATATGGTTGCTAAGGTATGATTGAATAGTTGCTGTTTGAAGTAGGGGTTTAGTGAACTATCATCTCATTCTTAGACATTGCCCAAACAGCCACTGACAGCTTTTAGTCTTTCTCTGAAAATCATAGCAAACTATAGCCAATAACCTTTCAGCTTGACATCAACAAGGTTGCCAATGGTTTACTAGCGTGACATTTCATGAGTCAGTGCACTCAGGGAAGGTCGACCACTATGTAAAATGTGTGAGGAATTGGCCATTAAGGGGCATCAAAGCAAAAGCATGTTCACCCTCCCAAGGGGAAAAACCTTATTGTGTGATTGTGTCGGTTTACTATAAATATTATTATTTATTTCCATGAGCTGGAATGAGCTAGAATCATGAAAGTCAGCCCAACAACTTGAAGGGTTTGTGCAGGCGAAATATGAGCTCAATTGGCTACATGGTGACACTGTAATTAAGGTTCAAAAATGCCATTTTGGAAAGGCCACACCCCTCACATTATATATCTGATTGACTTGAAACTGGACACACAAGCCCAGCTCAATGTGTTCTACAAAAAAGCGTCTTGGACCAAAAAAGTACACTATGATGGACATTCAACTATTTTGAATCTTTTGAAAAACAGTGATAGAAATCAAAGTTTTTTGATTTTGACTGTATCAACACCAAAATTGGTATACAGCTTCACAGGACTGAAATACACATTTCTATCAGAAATGTACCATAAATACATAAATGCTTCTTTTTTCAAAATTGTATCCCTTTTCTAAATTCTTGTGATTTTTTTTTTTTTTTTTTTTGTCATTTTGTGATTTCCTGTCATTTTGTGACGTTGGTTTGGCATCCTGGCTCAGGAGCCAGTCGGCAGTGTTGGAGAAGGCGTCCCTTCCTGCCAACCTCTTTCTCTTCTCTTCCAACCAGCTAGATGGTTGGGTGTTTTTTTTTGCATGCATCACATACACTTCAGTTATCCACACACTGCTTTCATTACTGAGCTAGCTAGCATTGTTAGTTAATTAGTTTTATCTTAAATTGATAATAATTATGTATTTAGTCTTTCAGCCATTCATCTATAATTTTCAATACTGTGTGGGACCCTTTGCTGTATACTGGGAGTTCAAGCCATTCAAGAGACTGCTGAGACTGTCAGTTAGTCACCTTCTCTGACATCCATAACTCTAGGGTTTGAATCCCCAGGTGCCCATGTCCTCCTTGCCAACAGTGTAGGAAATCATGCATGTGGTATGTTTTCAAGTGCTTTTTGAGATCATATTAATCCTGAAATCCTGAAATATTTAAGTTTTGATTTATTTATTGTCCCTGCCCTATTTAAGACCTGAATGTCTGTAGGAAGGCAGTGGTGTGGGAGGTTTTGTCTCCTACAATCATACTTCACCTTCTTATTTATATATTCTCATGTGCTAGTTCAAACTCCAGACATGTATATGAAGTGTTGCTGTTCTCTGTAGGTGCTGTCTGATATGACCATACTCCAGCGGAGGATTCCCCCTAGTTTCAGAGACCCTGCCAGCGCCCCTCTAAGGAAACTCTCTGTTGACCTCATCAAAACTTACAAGCACATCAATGAGGTATGTCACATGAGACAGCCTATACCTTTGTGTTTTTTTGACTTTTCTAGTTTTAATTACTTTTCAGGCTTTAAATGTATTTGCCTGTTTTCTGCACCATGGGTGATGTTTGAAGATTCTGAGATCAAACCTGACCTGGAATAAAGCTTTGTTAGGAATACATAGCTGTCAGTGGAAAATTCACTCTGTAACAGGGTTTACTTCATGATGTTTCCCTTACTTTGGACAGTAAAGTTGCCACCCACATAAACATTCCGCCTTCTTAATAATTTTGAAATCAGAGCAACATGAACTGAAATAATAATACCAGGTGACACTTGTCAGAGTTGTTCTATTGAAGCGATTTTAAAAGAGAATGACATCTCTGCTACAATAAATACATGACCTAGTAGTACAACAACTTTCTGTTTGTATTGTTTGTTTTCTATATTGTTGTAAAGTGAAGATTTTAACATTACATCGAATTGAAAATGTGTAATTGTTATATTTGATATATTTGACATTCAATCCAAAAAACATCAAACAACCAGAGGTTCAACAAAGTCAGAGATAATTAGGAAAATCAAAGTCAAAGTCAAAGTCAAAGTCAGCTTTATTGTCAATTCTGCAGTATGTACAGGACAAACAGAGAATCGAAATTGCTTTACTCTTCAACCCTTTTGTGACAGGACATATATTAAAAAAAGAGATAAATAAAAACTGTACAATCTAAATAAAAACTGTACAAACTAAGTAAAAAACTGTGCAATCTAAACAATGAAACATTGAGAATGTAATAGTGCAAATGTAAACTGAATGATAAGCACTGATCTTCTGTGATTCAGTGTCTAAGTTTTCTAAGTAGAGAAAGCAGGTGTTGGCTGACCCTGAGCAGTAGAGGTTTGCATGGGGCGACCTCTGAGACATTTATGTGTAATGTACCTTTGCATGACTGATGTGAACATAACCAAACAGTGGCTTACACCTGAGACTAAAAGCTGTAGTGGTCAGGTGTGTTCACTTCCCGCCAAATCTGAGAATGACTTAAAGCTCAGTTGAGGGAGCTTAAGGATTAAGTTGTGACATATTTTTAATGTAATTTCCATCTAAATTAAAAAACTTGCAGAACAGCTGGGACGGACTGACCTGGTCTAGTACTTAATAATGAAATAATGATTGTGACTGGTATAGAGAGGATTTGGAACCTGGGCTGTGTTTTCATCCACAGGTGTACTATACTAAGAAGAAGCGGCGGGCCCAACAGGTCCCTCCAGAGGACAGTAGCACCAAGAAGGAGAGAAAAGTCTACAATGATGGCTATGATGACGACAACTATGACTACATTGTCAAAAATGGAGAAAAGTGGCTGGACCGCTACGAGATAGACTCACTGATTGGAAAGGGCTCCTTCGGACAGGTGAGGTCAAGAAAGGAAACTTCAATATTAAAAACTGAATCCACATTTATTGCTAGTTTCCAAAATATTCCTCACAGACTATCATGGTTCCTTATAAACAGTTTTAGCTGTCTTTACCTCTGGAGTACAAAGAACCAACTGTGTCAAAGATTTCTTCTTCAAAAGAATGTTCTCATATCTGAATTGATCAAGAGACAAAATGAAGCATGTTTGAAAAAAATTGCAACAAATTTCAATTCATTTGTTTAATATTTCAAGTGGCCTACAGTCTGTAACAAGTTAGGAGTCTTATCATTACATTTCTGTGTGCCTTTTAAAGGACTTATTCAGTATTTTGGGATATACAATTTGCTTTGTGAGTGAGATGGGGGGGCTAGCAATCTAATGTCTGTCTAGTAAGTACAGTGGTGTGTTCAAAGTTAATAAGGGACAAAGTAATAAGGGTCAATTTGTGGTTTTAGAGGGAGTTACATTTCTTTCTGGAAGCATTTTTCTGGGTTTCGGAATATATTTAGTGGATTTCATTATTTTTATGCGTTTACATCATCTTAATCAAAGCAGAAGCTGTATTATATAACAACCATTCTGACAGCCTGGGGCATTAGGATCCAAGTCATACCCTGTCTAATGAAGAAAACAAAAAAATATATGTAAAAAGTATATGTTTATATTATGACATGCAATGACAAAGTCTGTTGATGTCTGTCTGCAGGTGGTGAAGGCCTATGACCACCATGAGCAGGAATGGGTTGCCATTAAGATCATCAAGAACAAAAAGGCATTTCTAAATCAGGCACAGATTGAACTACGCCTGCTGGAGCTTATGAACAAGCATGACACTGAGATGAAATATTACATCGGTAAAATGAACAGTGCGCACACACACACACACACACACACACACACACACACACACAGGCACTCCACTACATGTTTTTGGTTAATCTTTATGGACCTTTATGAACATGGGTAATTTATCAGATGGCTGTCAGTAAGAATGCAATTGTTTGCATGTATTCAGTTTAGAGAAAATCAAACATATTATGATTATTATTATTTATTCATCCATTTACACAATTTGTGTTTTATGATTAGCAAATGTAGACATGAAATTAAATATGACATAAATGTGACATGAATGTATATTCCTGTTTGAATTTATCATCGGATCAACTTTTCACCTATTGGTTGATTAACATCAGAATGCATAGATCAACTGTACATGCCCTGCTTACACACCAGTGGCCATGCTCACTATGGGTCCTCAGTTAAGAAAAAGCTTGCTTGCTATTCTTACTAGCAAGTGTCTGTTCCACTCCATACTACTCTGCACTCATGCAGGTTCTGTAAAATAATGACAGCTACAGTAGCTTGGTAAATAGTGATATGGGGCTCTGAATTTACGTTTTTCAGACCACAAATCAGACAAGAATTAGGTTGGAAAATTAGGTTTATTGACTGATATTGGTGAAACTAGACCCAGCGGGGAATGCTGGTGGGGAGCAGGGCAGGGCAGGGCATTTTTTATTTTTTTATTGAGTCATTTATTTTTGTATTTACTTTTGATTTTGGCCATTTCGGTCCCCCATTTAAGGGACTACAGCAACAAATCATTGTACAACCCTGTGTTGTAGAATGCTAAATAAATTGAGCTTGTACCTTGTATAGAGGTATCTGGAGTATTAATGGTACCAAATCTTCCAGTATTGTATTGTCAAATGGCCTTGCACCTAAAAGGCAGGACTTGAAAAGTGTGCAATTTTTGAAGATTTTATTTTACAAAAATTTACCCTTGCCTGACCTGATTCTTTTCAGTGTATATCTTAACCTTCCTCCTTGTCTCCCGTCTGTCTCTCTGTGTGTGTCTGTCTGTCAATTTGTGTGCAGTCCACCTGAAGCGTCACTTTATGTTTAGGAACCATCTCTGTTTGGTGTTTGAGTTGTTGAGCTACAACCTGTACGATCTGCTGAGGAACACCAACTTCAGAGGAGTCTCCCTCAACCTCACCAGGAAATTTGCACAGCAGCTCTGTACAGGTCTGTGCATGGAAACACTAATGTCAGATTCAGACTGCACAATATTTTTGTTTGTACGTGTTCAGCTGGTCACTGTGCTAGATTTGGCAATTATAGGGTCATAAATTCTTGCTGTGACTTGGCCGAGAAACATTACAGACTACACTTTGGTCCCTGACCAACTGTCCCTGATTATAGTTGCTATCTTTCACAAACTGTGCGATGTCATCGGGAAGGAGGTGCAAGGGACCAACTTCTCTTTGTAAGACTTGGGTACAGCCATCTCTGATTTCCTGTTGGTGGGTCAGCCTCAATCCCATCTTGTCCATTCCATTTTCTTGCAGCCAGACGTTACTGGGAAGTAAGCAGCTGAAACAGAAAATTCTGTGCTGGGCACAAACACGTTGGAACCTGTAATTAGCAATTTATAATCAGCACTATTGTGTTGACCGAACATTAGTAACACTAGTTGTGTTTTCTTGCTAAAAACAAATTTAATAACAGATTATAAAAAACAGCTGAGTCTCATATTAGTGCTAGACTGCAATATGCTAAGACACCCTCAATAACAGTCACATTTTATTTATAATGAATATATAGGTATGTTTCAAAAGGGGATATTTCTTGGATATGTAGGAAAATGTCTTTGTATTTTTCTTTTACTCTGTCTAATTTTTAGGACAACAAATGTGCTGAAGAAGTTTGAATTTTTAAGTTGTTCGAAGTGGGCAAATATGTCAATGTTAATTTATGAATCAGCAGCTGTTTGAATTTTTTTGTCCTTTCACCTTTGTAATATTGTGTCCTTAGAAATTGGATTTACCCAATAAAGAAGTCATTTTGAAAAATGAGACATTTAGACCTAGAAGTGGGTCACATTTTTGCTAAACACCAAATGTACGCTTGTCCCTTTGTTGCGAAGTCATGAGGCATCCCAGATGCTGTCTCAGTTGCCGCCTACTGTGAAATGCTACAATGACATAAAACAATAAATTGTCACACCCAAACGCCCATTTTCATTTCAAGATATTTACCTATTTAGGAGAAAATCAGAAAAAGAATTTTAGAGTGAATGCTTGCTTCCATCCAGTATCGTTATGCAATTATTGAATATCAGTTTACCCAATAATTGCAATCACTGCAGAAGAAGAGAGTGCAACAAGAAGACATAATTAAAGTGCCAGTCAAACCTCAAATGGTGAAAGGCAATGTAGAAAACACAATGGAAATGTGGCTTGAAATTTCTTCAAGCATTCATTTAAGGAACATTACAGTCTCCTCATCGCTCCACACAGATCTGATGTTTTGTCTGCTGCTATTTTTCATTTCTTCAGTGAGGCGGAGGCTTCAGTGGATCTTGAAGTCACATGCTTCGTGTATGTCATTATTAATGCACAAGTCTGTTTATGTTGCACTTTGTTGCGTTATGCTTTTGTCAATACACCAACTTTTCCACGCATAAAAGCTTTTTTGCGATATGTTGAGTTTTCCACTGAGGTAGTTTCATGCGCAAATTGAAAATGTACATAAAGGACCGGTTGATAGAATTTTTACAGTCAAAGTCCCACACCAATTGTAATCAGGGTAGAAGTTAACAATTAAAATTAGAATGATGTCTTTTTTGTCCGTAGCATTATTATTCCTGGCCACTCCAGAGCTGTCAATCATCCATTGCGACCTGAAACCAGAGAACATCCTGCTGTGTAACCCCAAGAGATCTGCCATCAAGATAGTTGACTTTGGTTCCTCCTGCCAGCTCGGGCAGAGGGTGAGCAGTATCCACACACATGTTTAAACACACACACAAAAAAGAAGTCAATGCAACTCTGTAAAAACAAATTGAAGTCCGTTAAGCTTTTGCATGAAGGTTTAGTTTCCTGAATGGCAGTAACAGACTTTTTCACTGGTTGCACTGCTGTTCTATAAGGAGACATGGTTCCTCACAGTGGACAGCTTCTGGATCGGCAGGCTCCACGCTGGCATTAGTGTCATTTAAGTTAATTCAACTTGCAAATGAAGTTTGCTGTAGAGTTGTTAATGATGCAACATTTGCTCTCTAGCATAGGTGAAAAGGTTTGTATAGATACAAAGTAAAGCTTCAAGGTGTAATGATGAACTCTTCCCATCTTCACAGAACTTCTTCCGGTGTTAGTGTTGAGTCTCTAAACTTACCACTTCCATCTTGTCCTCCTCTCAGATCTATCAGTACATCCAGAGCAGGTTTTATCGTTCTCCTGAGGTTCTGTTGGGAATGCCGTATGACCTGGCCATCGACATGTGGTCTCTGGGATGCATCCTGGTGGAGATGCACACAGGAGAGCCTCTTTTCAGTGGCTCCAATGAGGTAAAAGTGCCACACCACAGTAAGACTGGGCAATGATTCAGTATTATCCTATCTGAACACTCACATTTGATTCATCGTGTTTTTAGGCTGTAGTTTGCTGTGTAATGTAATTGTTCAGGAATCCAAGAGCCGGATCAACAGATTAGCTCAGACATGAGCTACAATATACTTTTAATCTACATTTAAAAACTCAGCTTGTTATTGAATATTTGGAATTGGTAGTTAAAAAAAAAACAATATGTCTTTCTTGTTGAAATCGCTTGCCTCTTGCCTCTGTTCATTCACAGGTTCAGGTTCAGATAAGACTTGTTTAAATAGTGAGAGCATTTGTACATATGTATGAGCACACACCAGGATTCTGTGTGTCTCCCCCAGTCTCAAAGTCAGTATGCTGAAAACTATTGTACAACATAGTCAGTGGGTATATGTGTTTGCAGCCGTGATCCACATGTACATGATACAAAGACTCATTCTCTGTGTGTGTGTGTGTGTGTGTGTGTGTGTGTGTGTGTGCGCGCGCACATACGTGCGTTTGCATAGGTTGACCAGATGAATAAGATTGTTGAAGTTCTGGGGGTCCCACCCAGCCACATGCTGGATGCAGCTCCTAAAGCTAGGAAGTACTTTGACAAGCTGTCAGATGGTCTCTGGACAGTGAAGAAGAACAAGGACATCAAGAAGGTATATGTCATATCCATTTGTCATTAAAAAGTCAACTTCACCTTTAGACCTGTGTCTTTTGACTTGGTGTCATGGTGCAGAGCTCCCAAGTACCTAATTGAAAAGATGTTTTTGTTGATTTTTTTGTGAAAAGTTTGTAAAAGACTATGTCAAACATAAGAACAGTAACACTTCCAAGTCCAAATTTATGTATTAGAGCAGTAAGTCTCTCAATGCTTGTTTATAATATATTAATGGGAATTATTGGAAGATCCTGAATTCATATTTTTCTTTTGTGTCTGTGTGTTGGTGTATTTTCCAGGAGTATAAGCCCCCAGCTACACGGCGTCTTCATGAGATTTTGGGTGTTGAGACTGGCGGCCCGGGGGGGCGGAGGGCAGGAGAGCCAGGACACGCCCCCTGTGACTACCTGAAGTTTAAAGGTAAACCAACACTTTGTATTGATCTGCAGCGATAGTCACTGTATTTGTTCACCAACAATAATTGATTTCTGTTCTATTTTCCAAGATGTATTGACATTAATATAAACATAATAAATATGGTGGTGATAAAATCCAAATAGATGACAATGAATAGTCCCCTAAATAACTTCTTACCTACATGAACATTACAAGCATTGAGAAGAACTTGCTGTTAGTAGGTTGCATTCTAGAAAATCCAACACCTGTGTCCACCATTTTAAGTGGGTACAAAATAGATAATGATTATTATAAAATGATGTCAACCCTTTGCATTCAGTTATTCTCTTAAAAACACTCGATATTCACTAATCAACATTAGGGTGGAATTACCTGTACTTTAATGTATTGCATGGTAGATCACATACATCTAAAGATGCTTCTCTTACATTCACCTTAAGTGAGTGTAGCCTTGGCCAGGAGGAGTTGATGTCATCAGGTGGAGCCCACCGTTCATTGGGTGTTTCAACCCTTAACCACAACACCCTCCCGGTGGTGGTTCAGCAGTGGTGGCCAAATCACTGCCCATCTCCTCCTCCTGGTTTCCAAGTTAACTCCTCTCTCCTTCTCCATAACCAGCAAGAGGCTCTTTCTGCTGCCTCCCCCATCCTGTGAGCTGCTGCCTTTCTCTCTCCCTGTCAATCCAATGGCTGTGAGCATTCTCCACACTGACTGGGCAGGGAATACTCTACATCCGACCTCAACCAGGAACAGCCAAGCTTGCCATAGCCTAACCATGGCACCCCTCTCCCCAAAGAGCCTGCAATATGGGTTCTTTCTCATGCCCCACGTGTGCAAGTTTGCTGTGGTTGGGATTGTGTCGTATACTGATCTCAGCAGGAGAGAAATGCGGAATGGCTTCAGTCTCCATAGGTCTGCGTACGTGATATTCCTCATGGGGAGGTCCCATCTGGTCTAGGCTCCTTGAGAAACTAGCTCCAGCCATGAAACTGGGAGGGATTCCCAAACACTTTCATTTCATTCCTTCTGTGCACGTCATTGGGACTTCATACACAGTCAGCAGCCACAATAGTCTTGGCAACAGATCATGTTGATAGAGCCATGCTTTAAACTTTCCCGGGAGCCCCGATTTTTTGATCCTTCTCAACCATGCCTACATCTGCTTTTCTGCACGGTAATGTTGTTCTTGTCAGTAAGTGAGTCATCAAACCACTTCCCGAGGCACTTGATTGGGTTCTCCTGTATTGATGGAATCACTTCCTCTTGCACATGTAGCTTGAATCTGTTGGTCAGTTTACCATTCCTGATCACCATATTCTGGATTTTTTTTTTGGCTTAAACTTCATTCTGGCCCATGTTGCCATGTGGTCCAAAACCATTAACACCCACCTCCCCTACACATGGGTTGTGGTCATCACGGTAAGGTCATTCATGTAACCTCTTATTGGGAGTTGTCAGATGCCTGCCCCCATTTTTGGACACTGGGCTCCCTTTTCTGCAGCTGTTATCAGGAAGTTCATTACCATGATGAAGAGGATGGGGGAGATTGTACAGCCAGTTACTATACCCTTTTCTAGGTTTTGCCACTGAGTTGTGAAAGGGGCTGCTTGAATCGTAGCTGGATTCCACCGAAGTAGCCAGTGATCATTCCCTTAGTATGCTGAGAGATGTGGTAGTGGTCCAATGCTGCATGGATGAGGGTGTGAGGGATTGATCCATCGGCATTGGCCAAATCCAGCCAGACAACAGTCAGGTTGCCTTTTCTGGTTTTGTCTTCCTGGATCATCTGACTGAGGACACCCGTGTGTTCCAGGCATCCTGAGAAGCCTGGGATTCCACCTTTCTGGATTGCAGTGTATGAGGTCATCCTCTTGGCCAATACAGAAAAGAAAATGATGAATCGATTGTAATGTACAACATACAAACTTTCTAAAGGAGTCTCATTGACACATCACACACCGGTGTGAGCTGCATAGTGTTAGAAAAAGCATGTGGGAGGCTACACCTCATTTAGGCTATCACTGTCCAGAAAGAATAACTATTAGCCCTTAAGTTGTGTGTGTCTGCAAGACCGGTGAACAAGATGGTTTATAATATGTTACACAGAAGCACACATCTTAAGAAACTGAGCGTTTCAAAGTTTAAAGGAAGTTTCTAGGTCAAAGTATGTAGCGAAAGTGTCAGCAATGACTGACCTCTTAATCCAGTAAAGAGCCAAAACAGAACAACTGTTAATGTAGCATAAAGTAAATCTGGTCAAATGCATTGTGCAATGTACATGTTACATACGCTAACATGTAATTAATGCTAAACCATTTGCTTGAAGTGAGGCAGAACTACAAAATATCTAAAGCCAGGAGGGTGCCCTTGGACTCTCTGCCACTTCTGCCTCATGGTAAGCTGGCTGCCTATTCCCTGTGGCTACTACAAGAAAGTACGCTTTTCTCTTCCAGACCTGATCCTGCGTATGCTGGACTATGACCCTAAAAGCCGTATTACACCATTCTACGCCCTGCAGCACAATTTCTTCAAGAAGACGACAGATGAAGGAACCAACACCAGTTCATCTACATCCACCTCTCCTGCCATGGACCACTCCCATTCAACCTCCACTACTAGCTCTGTTTCTAGCTCTGGTAAAACACACACCACACAGCCTACTCCACACACACACACACACACACAAACACACAAACACTCTGACTCTGCCCTCTTTGCAATTTATTGCCAACTCTTTCTTTTCTCCTCAAACCAGCGTCCAGCTCCATGAAAATGAATAATGCTCAAAAATAATCAGTTGTCCTGGATTTTTAAATTATTAATATACCTGATAGATGTGCAAGAAAATGATTCTGGCTGCTACAGTGGAAGAGGGAAATAAAGGAAAAATGTCTCCCCTTCAAATGTCAATAATAGGCATGTTGTCCAGTGAAACAGCTGAGATGTTAAGATAATACTAAACTTCCTGCCTCAGAAGCCCAGTTGCTGCCTGTTTACCATGGCTATTGGGAGCTCATCCAATCCAGTATTGGAAATAGTACTGAAAACAGAATGTAGTCGGGTTAAGCCAAACAGGGATGATAGGATTTCTTTTTACCTGAAGGATGACAATCTGATGCCTTTCTGCTGCAGAAGACCTCAAACAGCTGGTCCACTCCTGAAAAGGACTGTACCCTGGTGCAATTTGTTATGGTGTGTTTGTGGTGCATAGATGATAGCATAGTTGTACTAATTCTGAGCTCATATCCAACTATTACTTGATGGCTTGACACTAGTGGATACACAAGAACTGTAGTGAAGTGCCGCATGACTTGCTGTCAGCAAATGAAAAACACTTTAATTCGTTTATCTCTGGTGGATGCACATCCTGTAACCCTGCAGGATCACACCCAGACTGTCCAATGAATTGAGTTATTTGTCAGTCCATGCCATATGTGTCCATTATTATACCTCATGGTCTTTTTGTAATAAGTCAGTGTGAACAAAAATAGTCCAGAAGTAAGCAATGTTTTATTATTTATTTAATTTGGTCCAAACTAAGAGAACCAAACTTCAGGTGTGACAACCAAGAGAAATCCTTAAAAAAGCAGGAGTGATTCATACTTGCTCCAGCTGGCACTCAGACTTCTTTACATTTAATGATTGATGATGAGTGCAAAACGAAGACAAATCAAGTAAGACAAAATTAATTTAAAATTTTGCACAAAATATGTCAATGCAACCAACAGTAGTGTGAGGTTTGGTCTGTTTTATTTCCAGGTGGCTCCAGTGGTTCTTCCAATGACAACCGAAACTACCGCTACAGTAACCGCTACTACAACTCTGCTGTTACACATTCAGACTATGAGATGACCAGCCCTCAGGTACACACAACACTGCAACACTGATAAGCTTTACACACACACACACACACACACACACACACACACACACACATACATACTGGTATGATGGCTTTGAGTCATATCCTGTATTGCAGGGGTGGGAAACCACTGGCCTCAAGGCCATATATGGCCCGTGAGACCATTTGATCCGGCCTATGAGACAATTCAAATTAAAATATAAAAAAGCAATACTTTTTTTCAGCGTTAAAGAAAACAGCAAAAAATAGTTGACTAAAATGTTCTTTCCCAAATGGTCCCTGAACACATCACACATCACATCAAGACATGGGAAATGGACAAAGTTATATTCTTTGTTGAAGTAAAAGGCAACCTAGCGTGTCTAAGTAAGTTTGTGGGCATGCACTCACAGTGATGAAAAAGGCCAAACTGGAGCACTATTAACAGCTTGAAACATATTAAGATGGATGATATACTTATCAGCATTCTGACAGAGACAGTGTTATGCAGGCAACTGCTGTGGTGAGTGAGCTAGTAACTAAGAAACTGAAACCAGATTTAGAAGGAGAATTTGTGACAATGCACCTTGTTGTAGAGCTGCTTGCACCAGATTAAGTAAAATTGTTCCCAAGTGTCCATTTGTTTCGAATAGTTCATAGAGATGAAGGGAAAACCTGACGTAGAAACTCAGTGATAGCAAGTGATGTGATTTGGTCTGCATGGTGGACATTACCTAGTACCTCTCACAGCTGAACCTCAAGCTCCAGCCACTTCTCGGATCTCTACTTTCAAGTATTTGAAGTGAAATTAAAGCTGTGGCAAATGGAAAGTACAATCTGGAGGTAATCTCCAGCTTTTAATTAACTGAAGTCACCCCTATCGTTAAAAATCCAGGTCTGAAACTGGATGACCTCTCCAACTGCCTACAACCTTCCTTTTGCCAGTAACATCCTGGAAAGAGATGTTGCCAAACTCCATCAGCACATTCCAACCATGAGCTCTGTGATTCCCTTCAATCTGGATTCAAACCTCACCACAGCGGCCACCCTTATCAAAATCACAAATGACTTGCTCCTCACTGCCAACTCCAGCCATGTCAGTATCCTCCTCCTGGACCACTCTGCAGATAACTTTTTTAGAGTAATATCCATTTTGTTTAATGAGAAGCAGCTTTTATATATTGCTCTTGCCAAAGCAACCAACACACTTCATTCAAACATGACAAAAACAACATAAAACATACCAAACACCTTCATGGTTCATTTTTTCACTGTTAAAACCGTCACAACTAACTCTGATTTGGTTGAAATAAACTCTTAATTCACCAGATTGTGAGAGGAGTGAGAGAGAGAGTAGATATCAGTGAAGCAGCAGGGGAAACAGTGCAAGGAGATGG